>NC_083350.1:33607500-34330000 GCF_030254825.1 Meriones unguiculatus | reverse complement strand
TAAATCATTAAAAATCCAGGCACATAGGGCGAGAAAGATGGTTCAGTCATTAAAAAGTAGGCTTCTAACAAAAATGTCAAAAATCCAGGCACAAGCAAAGGCTTTGAAAAGACAAGACCTCTGATTAATAGGTGCAGAGAAAGGTGAAGAAATACAGCTCAGTGGCACAGAGAATATGTTTGTTTTTTTAAGTCATAGAAGAAAATTTCCCAAATGTTAAAGAAAGAGATGACTATCAAGGTATAAAATGCATGAAGAATACCCAAACTGGACCAGAAAATAAACTCCTCATGACAAATAATAATCAAAATACTGATTGCAGAGAAAGAAGAAACAGTATTAAGAGCTGCAAGGGAAACAGACCAAATCATATATAAAGTCAGGACCATTAGAATAACGTGACTTTTTCTTTTCATTTTATTTTTATTAATTTTTTTATAGGTTGGTGTATGGTTGCATGTGGTTATGTACAAATGAGTGTAGGTGCCTGTAGAGGGTAGGGGCATTAGATGCCCTAGAGCTGGAGCTAGAGACAGTTAAGAGCCACATGACATAGGTCCTAAGAACCAAATTTGGGTTTTATAGAACAGCAAGGTCTCTTAGCTACCGATCCATCTTGCTAGTCCCAACACATTACATTTCACTGGAGACCCTGTAAAACAAACGAGTCTGAATGATGTTATACTAGCTTTTAGAGTCTGCAGATGTTAGCACATATCACTGTACCCAGCAAAAGTATCAACTGTAATTAAATTTAAAAAATGTAAAACCACAATAAAAACAAATATAAACAATTTATATCAACCAGTCCAGCTATATGACACTAGAAGAAAAAATCTTCAGCCAAAAGAGGTTAACCACACTCAAGAGAACACAAGGAACAAATAATCCTAGCATAGTTTAATGAAACAAGTTTAAAAACAAACAGCAAAAGCCACACACACCCACATTCATAAAAAGCAAAAAAGAAAAACAAACAAACAAACAAACCAAAAGACCTCACAACAAAAGAACCACTCAGTAATGAATCTGAATACTTTGGTCTCAACCCACCCCCACTTCAAATGATACAAACTAACAGATTGGATAATGAAACAGAATCTATCTTTCTGCTGCCCCCAAGAAACACACCACACCATCAAGGACAGATACCACCTTAGGGTAAAAGGGTGGGGAAAAAATGTATTTTAAGCAAACTTGATAAAGAAGCAAGCAGGCAAAATAGACTTCAAATAAAAACTGACCAGAAGAGATGGGAGGACACTACATGCTCATTAAAAGAAAAATCCACAAAATGATGTTACATTTTATACATTTATGCACCGAACACAAAGATACCAAAATTCATAAAATAACTACTATATCTAAAATCACTTATTGACCATAACACAATGACAGTGGGAGACTACAATACCAATAGAAAGGTCATCCAGACAAAAACTAAATGAAGAAATCTGAAGTTAAATAATATCATAAATCAAGCATACCTAAAAGATATCAAGAGAATATTCCACCTAAACATTAAAAAAATGGTAGAAAGTAGGAAACAGGCTTGAGCTCATTTGTACAGGAAACAACTTTCTGAACAGGACACTAACAGGTATGGAGACCAACAATTAATAGAAAAAGCTTCACAAAACTAAAAGGCTTTTGCCAGCAAAGAACAACAACCATCACTAGAGCAAAGAGGCAGTCTACAGAATTGAAAAATACTTTTACCAGTTATGCACCTGACAGAGGGTTAGTACCTAAGTGATACAAAGACCTAAATAAACAAACAAAACTGAACATCAAGGAAACAAATAACTCTATCTAAAAACAGAGTATAGAACTAAATAGAATTTTCAAAGATGAAACACAAATAGTTGAGAACACTCCAAAATTGTTTAACATCCTTAGTCCTCAGAAAAATGCAAATTAAAATGATTTTGCAATTTTTTTTTACTCCATTCAGAATAGCCAAGGTCAATAAAACAAATCACAGCTCATGCTGGGAGCGTTTGGAAATAGGAACACACATTCATTTCTGGAGCGTGCACAAACTGGTATGAAAATCAGTGTGGAATTTCCTCAAAAAGCTGGGACTAGACCTGCTACAAGATACAGATTTACTATTCTTGGACAGAGGTCTCTACATCCTACTACAGAGACACTAGCTCATCCGTGCTTTTTGTTGCTTTTTTTTTTAAATAATAGCCAGGAATTGTGAACAGTCTACATGACTGGTAGATAATAAAAAATGTGGTACATTTACATAATGAAATATTCAAATGTTAAGAAAAAAATAAAAATTTGTAAGTTAGATATGTTCATCCTGAGTGCTGTATCCCAAACCCAAAAAGACAAATGCTACATGTTTTCTCTCATATGTAGAAACTTGTGTCAAGTTTTAGAAAAGTATGTTTCATTTGGAATATCATGAAGAATAGCTAACTAGTAAGGAGCCAGGGTAAGTGGAAGTGATCTTCTAATGAAGGAGAAATAGAACATAGTGTTATAAAGAAATAAAGGTGATTTTAGTAGAAGTTAGTAGATGATTAAATAGGGAGGAAGAGTAGACAGAGTCCAGAAATTGATGTGGAGAGAGATAGCAAACACTAAAGGTATTTTGAAATTATATAAAGACCTACTACTGTACAAGCTTCCTAAAGTATACACGAATAAAAATGGAGTTTAAACAGAGCCATCATATAATGAGGAAGACAATGCCCCCCACTAGACATCATATGTTACCAAACAAAACTCCTAAAACCAGGAACAGGTTACACCTTTTTGAGTCATTGATCAAAGCATTACTATAAACTCTCTCAACGTTCTAAACTATTGCCAGGGCTATTGATTACCTCGGTTACCCTCTACAACCCGAGGGTACAGCCTGGTTGCTGAAGACACCACATATTTACATCACTGCACATGAAGAACTCTAGTGGGTATCAAATTGGAAGCTTCACTCTTTGTGACCAGTATTCATAGTGCTGGAAGGTGCTACCAGTGGAAAAAAGTAACCATCAGTCTCAGCAGAAATGAGAAAGAAGGTTCCTCAACAAGGTGGAAAGGGAGAACCCCTTCCAAATACCACGCTCTGACCTCTACACCTTCGTCATGGCACAGTGTGCCCCACTCATGCACATCACGCGCACCATATACATAATAAAAATATAACTTAATTAATCAAAATAAAAAGGCAGCAATGGATGTTACCATGAATTCAAAATTTCTGTACACAAGAGTAATGAGATGGATACACAGCCATCTCCTTTTCTTTTTTCCATCGTCTTTCTGGAAACCCTTTGTCTTAACCAAAGATTATGAGGAGAGTTTCCTTTCTATTTGTTTTGGGGTGACAAATTTTAGGAAGTGGTAAATTGTCTAACATCTAATTACAGAAGCGTCCTCTTGTCAAGTCTTTGTAGCTGAAAGTGCCTTTCACATATTCTTCAGTCAACCTACTTCTTTCAAGTGCTGTCCATTTCAGAAGTTTCCCTCCTTTCATTTTATTATTTTCATAGGGCAACACATGGGGAAACAAATTCTATGAGGACTATTAAAAAAATGTTACATTTCATTCCCATTGGTAGTTGTTTTGGATTTTCTAATTCTCTGCCAGCACAAGTGATTTTTCTGAGCACATAGGTAACATTGTCTGGATATCTTTGGGGAACAGTCTGCAACTACTGGTCCTGATGATACCCCCTCCATTTTTATTTCTTCTTTATTTGAGATTGAGTCTCATTATGTCTCTCTGGCTGGCCTAGAAACTCCTGCTATGTAGACCAGGTTTACATTGAACTCAAAGAACTTCTGCCTCTTCCCTCTGAGACCTGGGATTAAAGACTTATATCACTACACACAGTTGCCTGAGAACTACTTTCTCAAGTGGCTGTTTCCAATCAAGAGTGTTGTAGCTCTTCTCTCTACTTCTTAATACCTTTCTTCATGTTCTGGCCTCGTGTCCTGGTGTCATTAGCCTATCATAGGTTCAGTTGCACTGCCAATTACTTATAGGTGAACCGTTGTTTCCAGATTTGTATTTCTTCTCCTAAGGGTATTTCAACTTCTTTGACCATTTTAAACTACTGTTTTACTTTTTTTCTATTTGATAATTTGAGAAACCTGTAAACACCAAGTGTTTAATACATTTTTAAATGTTTGGGCATTATTTCTCTTTCAAAGTTTTGTCTAATTAGTCTGTGATGTATTGGTTGTAAAGAAATTTAAAACTTTTATCATATTAAATCATATGTGTGTGTGTGTTTCTAGAGACTGGAATGTAGGGAAAATGCACACTTAAATACTCTACCACTGAGCTGTGTCACTAACCTACATTTTCTGTTTTATTTTTTAATCATAAGCTTTAAAGAACTAACCAGGATATTCTTATATTTTTATATTTTTCTCACAATTTGTTCTTTTATTCATCAGATCTTTATGGAAATGTTAAATAAAAGTTTTTTTGGCATCCATTTGTCACAATTTTTTTTGAATCTTTGTCATGTTTCTGTCATTTGAAGTGCCACATTTGTCATAAAATCTAATCCCATACACAGCTTGCCTCCAGGCTGTCCGCTAGGATGATGAGCAAGGCATTTACACATGCACTAAGACCATACTGTTGTGATTATTAGAATAGTAAGGTAGCTTTTGATAGTTCAAAAGTTATTTTCTCTTCCTTGGGTTATTTTTTTTAAATGTCTTTAGTGTAATAATGTTTTTTCTAAGATATGAAGTTATTAATGTATTAATATCTACATAAAACTTTTTGGAAGTTTGGTTAAAATTACATTAAACATATAGCTTTTTGTAGAAATGAATATTTAAAAGGATAAATTCTTCAATGTATTAGATTTCCTCATTATTCTTTCAGTATGTTTGACATTTCCTGTTAGATTTATTCATACATTTTTCATAAATGTTGATTTGCAGATTCTTTTTCATCAGATTTTAATTAGTTATCTTTGGAGAGGAATATATATATATACACACACACAATTTTCTCTTTTTCCTTTCTCTCTTCTGTCTCTCTCGCTTCTTTGTTCTCTCCCCTACCCTTCTGTGATACAGTGTCTCACTATGTAGTATAATCTGGCCTCTAATTCTTGGAATCACACAGCTTGCTCCTACAGGCTGGGACTGCAGGCATACACCTGGTGTACCTGTCCTGCTCCATCCAGTCCGGGTGACAGCGCACAAAGACTAGAAGCCTGGAGCACACTGCAACAGCCTGCAGACAGAGCCTGTCCTTCTCAGTGGCTCATACCAGGCAGCTCTGCTGGTTTTTGTTTCTTCTAGGAAATTTGGTTCATCTCTGCTTCTCCAGGCAGTTTTTACTATTCATATACTCTTGGAGACTGAGGCTTGGGTTGGAATGAAGGGGCAGGGCTATAGCAAATCTAGTCTGTTTTAGGGACTTCCTGAAGCTATTTTGAGTTGTTTACTTCCTGTCTTAATGAGCTTTCCACTTGTATTTTACCTACCTTTAGGACATCATGCTGCTTTATCTCCGTAAAAACATCTCTTAAATAAGAAGTTCACTCCAAAATAAAAAGGTTTAATCTTGGAGGAAACTGCTAAACAATGGAAATTTACTAGCTTCTCCTTTTATTGCAAATATAGATTTTGCCATGACCATTTTGGATAATGTAGTTTGAGAGTTAATTGTCTGCAAATTCCAAGTTTATTCTCTCCCACCCTTTTGTTTTTGCTTTCTTTTTCTTTTTGTTATTATTTATTCACTTTACATTCCAGTTGTAGCCCCCTCCCTCCTCCCCTCCCAGTCCCACTCTTGACCCCTGCCTCTTACCCCCATCCCTTTTCCTTCTTCCCTCTCCCGCCCCCCACCAACCCATCCCAGCACATCAAGTCACATCAGGACAGGCAAGCCAGCTTGGCCAGGGGAAAGTGATTGAAAAGCAGGCAACAGAGTCCATGTCAGAGACAGCCTTTGCTCCCTTTATTAGGGACCCACATAAAGCCTGAGCTGCCCATCGGCTAGATTTGTGTAGGGGGCCTAGGTCCAATCCTTGCATGGTCCTGGGTTGGTGCTTCAGTTTCTGTAAGTCCCTCTGGGCCCAGGTCAGTTGACTCTGCTGGTCTTCTTGTGGAGTTCTTGTCCCCTCCAGGTCCTTCTATCCATCCCCTGACTCTTCCACAAGGCTCTCTGCTCTCCACTTCAGCATCTGTTTCAATCCTTGCTGGGTGGATCCTCTTGAAAGGGTTAGACTAACTTTGTAACCTATATGTCTTCTAAATATATAGTTTTGAGTTTTAGGTCCGGGTTAAGCTAAAGCCTCTTAGTACCTTTCCAGAGAGTGAAGGAATGTGACCCTATCTGTGAGGACAGGTATAAAAAAAGGGCAAGCAAGCAATGACCTTCACTCAGCAAAAGAAGGACCAGACCCTTGTCCTTGAGATAGCGTTTCTTAGCAATGAACCTAGACTTCTTCTGAGTAGCTTTTGACCTCCAGCCAAAAGTCTGTAGCCCCTAATCTTCAAGGATGCGCTAACCACCCCCACCTTAAATTGCAGCTGCATCCACACTTTGCAGGACTGGCCAACCTTGAGCACCTAAGACTAACCAATTATCTTACTTTATAACTTCCTCATCCAATCCTAAATTGCCAAAACTACAACTTCAAATTTCCCGCAATTTTTCTTTTAAAAACCTAAAGGCCTTTGTCTCCCGGTGCCACTCTTTTCTGACCAGCAGGGGTGACCCCGTTGTACAATGGTTAATAAACCTCTTGCTTTTGCAATGAGTCTTGGTGTGGGGGAGTTTCTGGGAAGGGCGTGATTGAACTCCTGAGCTGTGAGACCCCAGGTCTTACACTCTCAGAGAACAGCTACACAAGGCTCCCGTATGTTAGTATAGCAGAGTATCATTAATAGTGTCAGGCTCTCTCCCAAGGGATCGGTCTCTTCCCTTCTTATGGCAATGAATCTATATTGTTTTCTTTTTTTGTTGGGGGAAGTCTTTGAATACATTGATGAAGACTAGTGGTGACCATATATAGTTTTTTTTTTAATTTTTAAGATGGAGACTCAGTAGTTATTGATGTAGGATTTGCAGGATATGCAAGCAGGTTAAAACAAAACAAAACACCAAAACAAAACAATAAAAACAACAAGAAGAAACAAACAACAACAAAAACAACCGAACAGGAAACCGAGATCTGGCAAGATGACTCAGTGTGTAAAAGTATGTGCTATGCAAGTCTGACAACCTGAGTTCTACCCTTGAGACCCACAGTAAGAGGCAGAATAGAGTCACGTGCACCATGTAAAGTAATAGCGACTACAATAAAATAACATTTAAAATACAGGTAGCTACCGCCAAGATGAAGATAAAACTCACTGGGAGCGGTATTATGCCTTCATTGTAATACATTAGTGTCCCACACTTTCCGCACAGGAAGCCAATGATAATGTAAGTGTAGGTACGTTTTCAACTGGAGCACACAGCACACACACTGCAAGTCTCCTCGCTTTGGAAGAAAAGACAGCTCAAACCCTGCCCAGTTATATTCAGGGCTACTTTCTTTTCTTTCTCATAATTACACATCACTTTGCTGAGAGCCACGGATAACCTGTTGTAGTCTCATGAAGAGCCTTGGTTCTAATGAGAAACTTCCATTTCTCCATCAAACATCTTTAGATTTGCATTGCGTGTTCCTAGCTGTGTACTACAGGCAACAGATGTTCTTTGGTTTGCTACGAATACATTTCAGTAATTCCTAAACTGTGTTCTCTCTGCCTCCATCTGAGTAACTCCTGTGGGTATAGACCATTTTCTGCTACAGTGGTCAGAATAAAATAAGTTCATATTTTTTCCTGGAATTTGTAAGAGGATATATAGTATTACTTGTTACAGCAATTTAGGATTGTTTGAATTTGGCATTTGATTCAATACTTCTAGTAGTCAGTAGCACATATGTTAGTTTTTCTTGCTTGGATCATTTTAAAAGCTTTCTTGTAAAATATACATAGAAAAACTGAGCCCTGGTTGGCAAAGTAGACTTTTTCCGGGAAGTCATTGTAGAAGGCTATGGGAAAAGTGTCCCCACAACATGTAGTGACTTGTTCCTTTGGGAAGGCCTCCCCAGTTTAAATGTGCTACTTTCCTTTCTTGTAGTAGGAATTATGTTTTGGTAAGTCAGAAGTTTACTTGGGGGAAGGAAAGAGAGCTAGGTTTGTTCAAAATCACCTGTATTAACTCACCAAGTTATCCTAGGCTGGCTCTAGGAACAGGCAAAAATAACATCAGTTTAAATGAATCAGAACGAACGACCTGGGTAAAGTTGTGACGTGGTATCAGTGTTAGCTTCTTTGACAAATGTGCCATGCTTATACAAATTCTAACCAAAGGACATTGGGGGGAAAATGCATGTGGAACATATTTGCGTTATCTTTTCTGATTTGGATTTCAACCATTTTTAGCCTTAATATAGCTCAGGTTCCGGTGCTTAGTCCAGAGCCCTTTTGGCCACTATTTCAATCTCCCATGAAAGCTCAAGATTTTTGTATACAATTGTCTGTGATATTTTCCCTCTAGATAGAAGGGGTTCCCCCCCTCTCTCTCTGTGTGTGTGTGTGTGTGTGTGCGCACTCACATGTGCATTTGTCTGTATATCTGTTTGTATGCATATATGCCTATCTGAATTGTGTTTGTGGATTACTGTTAAGAAAATGGAGCTGCAGGAATAATGCTCATGAGTGAGAACTACTGTATAATCCATATTATTCGAGTGCCAAGTTCTATGGTGAAAGGTTTATAAAACGACTGCATTCCATACTTACAGCAACCTTACAAACTGGTTGCTGTGAGTAGTCCTGTTTAAAGATGAGAAAGCAGGTTCCGAACAATAGACCACTTGCCCAGATTCATACGTCTCTGCGTTACAAACACAGGTCTGACAGACACCAGAGATCATGGGCTAAGGTGCTACTCAGTTATATTTACTTGAGATACTGACAATGTGACTGAAATAAATTATAAATAATAATGTTGATGTTTAATTTAATTGTCTGCTTGCTAAGGTCATAAAATTCTAATGACATCCTTTAGTAAGTGCGTGACTTAAGAGAAATCACCATACATAGCTGGCTTCCATTTATTCCTTCTCTGCAAAGGAAATACAACTTTACAAGTTAGTGATGGCAATTAAATAGCACCATGTGCTGTAAGTGACCTACTGCAAGGTTTGCTAAGTTGCGTATAGTTGTGTTAATGTTGGAAAAGCTCTCATTTTGTAATCAAACTCATCATGGAGTTCCACTCATGAACCTCCTGTTTCAGCCTCTGAAGTTTTGGGGTTACAGATTTGTGCAAGCAAGCCAAGCTGGGAGATTATTAGTGAATGTCAGGTTCTTTCCTCGGCCCTATATTATCATTGCTCTCCTAGTATATCTTGTAACACTGGTATTTCTTCATCCCTATATTTCTGATTTTGTTTATATTTCAGAGGCTAATGGAAAGCAGGAACACAATAATGAGATTAAAGACATTTATTTACAGAGCACCAGAATCTACTATAAAATGAAAATATGGTTATATTCATGTAGACATAGATACAACTCATATAGAGAGATCAGTCTGTATTCATGTAATTCTCACACCAGTCTGATGAGGTGGAGGTACCTGTGTTATTACAGTTTTAAGGATGCGGAATCCAGGTGGACAATAAAATAGCAGGCCCTGGTGAAAAGCTGATAACCAGCAGGTACAGATTTGACCGTGTCCAAACTGACTCCCTGCTCATATCTATGCCTCGCTATTTAGCCTTTAAATCTTCTGCTTTAGTGAGGACATTTGCAATTTACTTTAAGAAGCCAATGACATTTGCTGTGTAAGATGCTGATGTGTCTTTGTGTTGCAAAGTAAACCACAAAATCCTGCCATAAACAGAGATCAAAACTTCCTAATGAGGGGAGTGTGGTCAAGTTATCCACGCAACTCATGTCCAGGACATTGAGAATATTCTTTCGTTACTTTAAGAAATAGCTATGCTGTTTAATTCAGATAATGTGAGAAGCATGTATTAATGTCTCTTCAGCTAAATCGTTTCCTTATGGGTTGACTGCCACTAGGTGATAGTTACCAAACCATGTGATATGTTCTAGACTTACACTTGATTGAGATGACAGATGTTAAACTGACATTTTGAATGTTCGCCTCAAGATAGGCATCTGAAAGACATTGGGAATGTGAGAAATTTTTCCCTAGGTCATCATTAATTTAGGTTCTTAGGGATGTTTTCAAACGTAGTCACAGGGTTTCACTCAAACCTCCTGAACTTCACATCATATATCACTGCTGTTTGTTTTCTTGTCTTTTACCAAAAGGTAAGAAAGAAAATCGAGGCATGACAAGAACTGCTGTTAAAGTGCAGGTGTAAAATGCTTCGTCATCTGGAGAAGTCTTCAGCAGGGAAGTGCACAGGCTGCTCTTTGTGGCGCCCAAGGCCGACAATATGTGATGTGACAGCAATTCTAGTTTTCAGTTTTAATTCTAGTGTCCTCAACATATATCAACACTCTTATTGATTCTTGACTTGTTTTATTTGACACAGTTGGATAATCTTTAAGTTTTGATTAACAACACACTCTAGGTTTCCCGTCATTTAGTGGATGGCTTTTCATTAATTGCCATTTATTTATTTCGCTCAAGAAATAAACACCTTTACTCTTACTGTTCACATAGAAACTAAGGTCTCAACGATAACCTGAAAACAGTCATGCAATGAAAGCCATCTCCTGTGTCCATTGAAATGGAGGTAAATGTCACTTTGAACACCCTTACTTTTCCTTTCTGGATTTATTTCATCCTTAGCTCTTAAAAAAAAAAGCTGTGAAATGTGCTGTTGATGTGTTTTTTGTTCATGTTACCTTTTTTTGTTTGTTTTTGAAAGCTACACAATTCTATACATAAGGGTTTTCATTTACCCTCTCCTGGTTGAGTTATTGTTGGGTTAAATTTCCCCCAACTGTGAACATTGGTGTCACATATCTTCTCTCATTCCACATATGCAAGTGTTTTCTTTAGTGTGCTAAGTAGGCATGCAATGACCAGGTCGTAAATGACACACTTTCAGCTGCACAGGAAACATGTTTCCCAAAGTGAGCACAGCAGTTTATATTTCCGCGCATAATGTATAAAAGACCAAGTGATTCTGAACCAGCGTTTAACACTTCCCAATTCAATGCCTTTCATTTTAAAGTGGTTTTCTCCTCCTGATCATCACCCACCTATCATAAGAGATGAAATCGTCTTTGTGGGATGGACTCGGGGGGGTAACAGTTTTAAGAATTTTAATAGCATCATGTTTATAATTCATATCTTTTCTCATTACAAAGATATTTCTATGTGCCTAATTAATTTATAACAAAGACCAAACACTTTTCTTATAAACTCCTTTTTGCGTTTCCTATGATGGGCAGTGTCTGTTGTGACTCCTTAGCTCCTCCCACACATAGACGCAAGCATGAGCGTTACATACATATATAAATGCCACCACAATGAACCAAACCTTTATATTGCTAATTTAAAGAGAGTCAACAAAATACATATTATTTTCCTACTTTGCATATGATAAAAAAATGTTAAGCAAATTTTGCCTGTATATAGCAGACAGAGAAATAGTACTTGAAGTTGGATTTGCCTGGCCCTGAAGCTTTTCTTTGGTTGAACTATGTTCCTAGGCTGACCACGTGGGATAGGAATTGTGCTGGGTCCCAGTTATCACCTTTGTTGATGTGTTTTCTTTACCTTGTTAAAAAGCATGTTCAGAAGCACACCAGTCTTTTGCATTCAATATCGCATTTGGTTCTCACTACGTTCTCTAACATTGACTTTATTGGGTACACACACAAAGAAGTTGTACCTTGGAGAGGTGATGAACAATATTCAAAGACAGAAAGCTCACAACTGGCTGAATGGAAAAAAAAAAAAGAAGAAGGTGACTTCAGTGACCCTCATTCACTGCATCCCATCTGACGACAGAAACATAAAGTAGGTGTGGAATGGTCACAGGGACAGGGAAACAGTGGCCTGGAAACTGCTGGCTCTGAGCTGTCTGCTTCTGACTTACCATGCACTTGCTGCCTTTTCATGCTTTCCTGCACTGTGTGCCTCTCCTCCAGAACCAGGAAGCCCCTCCTGCTGTGCTCCTCCTATTTCCATAATCTGAGCTACTTTTTAGAACTGCTGCCACTATCTCCTTTGAAGGGTAGAAAAAGGCTTTCAAAGAGATATCATTCTGGCATGGTTGTCAAATAGTGCTGAAATGTCTGCAAAATTTGCCTTTTGATGAGGTGCATTTATTCATCTGAATTGTGAATTGAGAGACAGTCATAATAATGTCTTCATTCATCGTCCCTAGTCCTGTTTTCCTCCTTACTTCCTCTTTTCTTCTTTCCTTCTTCCTCTTCCTTCTTTTGTTGGCTCAGTTGCTCATGAAGCATTTTCTCATTTGTGCAGCAATTAGCTAGCAGCTGACTGTTGTGTGTCAAGTATTGAGCTTTGATTAAAAAAAATGTCTAAAATACAAGTGGTTATTGATTCTAGCACAGATACAGTAAAGGAAAAGAGTTGGGTGCTCCAACTCTTTTCCTCCAGCTCCGGTGGCTGATCTTGGTTGTTAACCTGACAGACTTGGGAAGAGGGAACCTCAACTGAAGAATTGCCTCCATCAGATTGGCTTGTGGACATGTCTTTGGGACATTTTCTGGATTTCTGATTGAGGAAGGAGGGCCCAGCACACTGTAGGTGGTACTGTTCCTAGGCAGGTGGACCTGGGCTTTGTAAGCAAGCTGAACCTGAGTAAACAAGCAAGCTGGCAAGGCGCTTTCCTCTTTCTGCTTCAAGATCCTGCCCTCGCTTCCCTCAAGGATAAACTGTAACCTGTAAGATGAAGTGAACGCTTTCATCCCCAAGTTGCTTTTGGTTTTGATGTTTCTCACATCAATAGAAAGCAGCCTAGAACAGATAGAAAAACAAGTTAAGTGCTCTAAAGCTTTGTAATTGATGTATGATTCACCCAGAAGCTTGTTTAAACTGAACAATGGCTGTCCTTACACTAATTAATCACAGTCTGCACTTAATGACTGTGCATTTATGTGTACATGAAAGTCTGAGAAGTGCGCCCACCACGGAAAACCAAGGAACTGTGTGTACTATTCGGCAGTGGAAATAGGTACTTTAGGACAGATTCACTGGGTTTTATGAAACATATATGTGTCTGCCAAGGAAGTGAGACTCGAGGGCAGCCTAGGGATAGGGGAAAGGCAGCCTAAGCAGCAATATCTGTAAAGATATCAAACCTTCATGCTTTGAGGCTCCACTGGGGAGTCAGTGTGGGTGTGTGGATGAGCTGAGCTGAGACTAGAGCACAGGTACAGACACACTTCTGGCTTCCCCTTAGTTGAGCATGTCATCTTCCTGTCACTGACAAAATGCCTGAAACAGCCAAGTTAGAAATGTGAAAGGTTTATTTTTGACTCTTTATTTGTAGGTGTCTCAGTTCATGGTCAATTTGTTCTATTATTTGGTGCCTATCATGACACATGGAAATCTCATGTGGCTCAGTACAGTTGGTGGAGAAACCTGCTCAGCTCAAGGTGACTGAGAGTAAGAAGAGGGTGAGGAATGAAGAGGATCTCAGTATTCCCTTCAAAAGCACACCACAACAATCTAACTTCTTTGCACTGTCACCCACCTTCTAAAGGTTCCATGGGTCCCAGCTGTGCTGTAGCCTGGGCCCAAGTCCTTTAACATATGGTGTTTGAGAGAGCATTTAAAATCTGACTGTAATAGTTTGCAACTGTAACTTACCAACAGTTTAGACTCAATTCTGTGAGCGGGTGGGTTAGCCCTGGCTGAAAATTAGGTTGACGTTGAAACACATTTTTAAAGTATAGAGCCTTTTGGCTCTACCCTTGAGAATTGGATGGAGTTGGTATGGAGTGAGAGTTTTTTAAAGCTGCCCAGATAATCCAGGTGTGCAGAATGGATCATTGAGACCATCTGCTCAGAACAATAGGAGGCCTTCAATGGCTTTTAGGTAGGAATAGATCCAATCGTTCTTTTGGTGAGCACAAGCTGTCAGTCCTCTGAAAGAGAGAAGGAAAATGTGAGTCACGGGAAACCTAAAGGAAGCAGTAGATGATCTGACATTGAGAAGTGGGCTACGGCTACACTGGGAAGAGAATGCTGGCAGCAGGTTGAACCTCTAACGCCCACCTGAACAATTCACAAACTCAGTTTAAACTTAAAGTATCCAGAAATTGGCTATAGCCAAAAATTGCCAATTACAGCCATTGGCACAAAGAAATGATATGCTAAGGAGATAGGATCACGGGGCCTTAAAAACAAATTTTTGCATAGCATATGAGAGAAGAAAAGGACATTCAGGCTCTGCCTGGGGTGACTAAGCACAAGATGCTCCACTCAAACACAGAGACAAAGGAGATGAAGTGTCCCATTCAGGGTATGCTGTGCCTGAGGAACTTCTTTGTTGTAGCTCAGAGGACTAAAGCCTGGGTCTCTTGCATTCCAAGCAAGAATTCTTTCTATCCCTGAGCTGTATCTCCAGGCCAAGTGTTTCCATATTTAATGTCCCTACCCAGGTTTGGGATGTAGATTAGAGACACACTCATGTGTTGGGGTGACTTTAAGCCTGAAGGAGAGCTGAGAATCTCTTGAAGCAATAGGTGTGTTCAGGGTTGGAGATGAGAGGAGGAAGGCAAATCAACTTGAATTGCTGTGTGGAGCAGCGCTAAAGGGTGGCCCGGGAGGACGGGAAGGAAGAACAGCTTCTGTGGGTGGTCTTTCTGGGCTCTTCCTCAATGCTGCTCTTAGCACTAAACATAACTGGTTATACAATCCTCCAATGTCTCTGAGACCCATAAAACTGTTCCGTGGGGAATACAAGAGACTAATTAACCATGAATCTTTCTAATCCGCCCCCACATTGTCTCTAACAAGAGGTGCTAGATCATGCTTTTTCGTTAATGGCAAAGAGATATTTCAATATTACAAGATAGCTTTTTCTTTCCTTACGCAAAAGCCTGAAGTCATGAAAGTGTTGGAGTTGTAAGATTATTGTTTATGTGTTACCCTATCCTCTTATCTGATTCACCATTTACTCAGAAACTGCATGCTAAGCACTGACTATACAGAGGGGAATGAATCTGGAATCTAGGTCCTAAGGAAAATGGAGACTGATGGTATCACTACTTGCCTTCAACATAGTGTGGTGAGCAGAGCCAACAGCATGCACCTGTGTTGAGAACTGCCTGGCTGATATGTAATGTGGCTCTGTGAGTGGGAAATGGCAAGAGCCTTCTGAAAGCCATTACATCTAATCATACTGGTGGAAGGAAGAAAATATGGGGCAAAGAAAGTGCACAAGATCTCTCAGGCAATTGGAAAGAGAATATCAGAGCTGAGTATGGGTTGATAGGAAGTCTGGTTTGATCGGGAGGTCATCTTGGCCAGCAACCTAAGATATCAGAGCCATGCCTATGGCTCCATGTGGTATGGCAGCCTAAGAAACTGGATGAAAGCCTTGATCCCAGAAACTTTTGTTAAAACATCCCCCTACAACCTCCACACTTATACCACGATTTGGAAAACCATTAAGTAAAATAAACATGGAACCAGAAAAACCAGTTAAGAGGCTGTCACCATTGCCTTGGAGACTAGTAGAAAGGTTTTTGTTGTATGGAAGCAATGTGTGTGTGTGTGTGTGTGTGTGTGTGTGTGTGTGTGTGTGTGTGTGATATGTGTGTCAGGACCGACAGACACGGTGTTCAAAGGTATGTGTGGGGAGACAAGAATTTGTGACTGACTAGATATATGAACTGAAGAATTACAGTAGTGTAATGGGCTTGCAGATTTGATTCAAGTGAAGAAATGGACTTTAAAATCTTGCCACTGTTCTTGGCCTTGAGAAACTTCCAAGTAAGTCAATCAGGGAAATGTGTTTGGTAAGTATACACCAACTGAGAAAGTTGACAGGAGTGAGCAAGATGACTCTTCTCCTCCTTGAAAAGAACTAAACCACTCATCCAGTTCTGGAGGACACCTGAGTTAAACAACATACCCAACAAACAGAGCTCTCTGGCTTCATTTACCACTAAGCATTTGTCCCACTCTGGGCTCTAATGAAGAGGGTTTGAAATAGGTTCAAAAACTTAGACTAGTTGGCTTGAAGCTGTCATTTGAAAAAAAAAAAACCTTCATTTTGATTAATATAATTGAAGTGTTAAGTATGTATCTGCTAAATTGCAATCAAATCAGTGAAATGTTATTCATTTTTAAATGAATCTGTCAGAAGTTTTTATGAGTATTCTGCCAACAGTGAATCAGATTTGCACAACTTAACTGCAGATATTACTATTTTATAAATGGGTAAACTGAGAAATTGAAAATGCAGCCTCTTCCTGAGAAAGTCAATAGTTTGACTTGCAAATAGACCACCAAGGTCCCCAGTAAGCTAAAGTATGCTATCTCTGGTGACTCCTTTGCAAAATGGAGCCGATTTAATTAAGGTTCTAAATCAACGTATTGAGAGGCACCCAGGTAGGTAATGAAAAATTCACTGGCTTCATTGTGTCCCGAGTCACTATGAGCATAAGGATCAACTGAAAACATCTCTCAAACCTCAGTGGGGTTCATTCTGAAGTGATTAAAACATGGTTCCCAGCACAGCCAGTTAATAAAGAATTCATGCCCCCTCTCCGTTGTTCCAGGTCAGACACTTTAGGTTTAGTGGCCTTCACCCCTCCCCATTGTGTCTGCTACCACTTTTCCTCCCCAGTATGCACCCTTATTTCCGCCCTCTTTGGTATCCAGTCTTTGAAAGTCTGTACATTAAAATATCCCAAGACTGAGAGAAAATGCTTTGAGCCATCTGAGAAGCATTTATGCAATAATAAGTAAGCATCTTTCCATATGCCAGGAAGATAGCAGGGAAATTGGGCCAGGAATGGGGGGGGGGGAACACCTATAAAACCTGTGGTCAAGAGACAGAGACAGGAGGATTGTCATAAGTTGGAAGTTATCTGAGTCTGCAGTGAGTCCCAGGCCACTGAAGGCAATATAATGAGATCTTGTCAAGAAGAGGAGGAAGAAGAAGAAGAAGAAGAAGAAGAAGAAGAAGAAGAAGAAGAAGAAGAAGAAGAAGGAAGAAGAAAGAAGAAAGAAGAAGAAAGAAGAAAGAAGAAGAAGAAGGAGAGGAAGGGAAAGAATAATAATAGGAGGAGGAACAGATAGTCATACTCTGCCTTCCTCATTATAAGACTGTAGTAGGAGTACAGAGAATTTCTACAGTAAGTATAATGTGTGCTGGGAAACCCAGAATGCAGAGTCCTGAGAAGCAAACAGTGGGTACCCCAGCCAGTACTACTGAGAGGATTTTGAGTGTTGAAAGACTTCTGAGAGGACTTTTCCCTTCAGTCATCAGAAGTTGAAAACAGAAAAGACAGTAATTAAACACAAGCATGCTTGACTTAGGTTCTGACCCCAGCAGCACATGGGGACCACATGAAGAACCCCAATGTAAAAGGTCTGAGGCCCAAAATGTCCAGGCAACAACGTTCCATCCAAGGTTGCTATGTGGTCCTATATGTAGGCTGGTCGTATCTACCATAGACTAAAGCAATAGGTAAGCGCTCTAAATGCAGTGGAGGCAAATGGTCGCCCTGGATAGCACCTTTCCTCTTGAGAATGCTGGATGTAGAGATGGCTCAGAGGTTAAGCGCACTAGATGTGCTTCTAGAGCATCTTAGAGGTCCTGAGTTCAATTCCCAGCAACCACGCGGTGGCTCACAACTATCCGTTCCCTCTTCTGGCATGTAGATGTATATGCAGCAGAACACTGTGTACATAATTAATAAATCTTCTTTAAAAAAGAGGGAGTAGAGGTGGGAGAGGAGAGGGGAGGGAAAGATGAGCAAGAAGAGAGAGGGAAAGCAGAACCAAGCACTGCAAAGTATGACAAGCAGCAGATTGGATTTAAAGACCACAAACAAACTGAATAATACGTCATTGTTTTCAAGCAACTGCACAGTTTTCCTCATTCCTCATGTAAATGTTTTGTTCTATTGAGGTAACTACTTTGCATTTTTAATGGAAGGCCTTAATTACGGTATCAAACACAGATGTGATGACTGCTTAGAGTGGAGGTTTGGAATTTTGTTTGGTAACCCTGTGTTTTGTTTCATTTTGTTTCTTACACTGAAGCCTCTCCACCATAAAACCACAGTGTTGGATACGATGAAGCTACTGAAGAGTTTGTTTTTAACTGGATAGGAAGAAAAAGGGAACCAGAGACACCGTTCTGTGCCTGAGACCAACTGAAGGGTCACTTTAAAATCTACTGTTTATCCAGCCCTCGCTGCTCTCAACAGATGGGTGAAGAGACCTCAACTCTTTGACGCAAGTGCTATGTCTGTGTCACACAGGAACATGTACATAGATACTTTGTCTGCGATACCCATGCACTCTCTTAGTGCACTTTGTCTCCTGCAGTGTGGGAACTGAGCAGTTCCATCTCTTAATGAATAGGACAATGGTGTGAGTTGCTAGATAGAAGGAATTGCTATAGTTTTCAGCCCAAATGGAGCACTTAGCTCCATTTGGCTAAATTCTAGCTTTCCAGAAAAAAAAAATAACAACTTTTGCTTCTTAGTTGTCAAGTGACTTTTAATAAACAGCTCTTGAGACATGATCAAAATGTTTCCAATTTACAACTATGTTACCAGATTCAGAGAGGGAAAATATTTACTTATTGGGTGTTCAAAATTCCCAAACCTTTTATGACCCAGGGGACAGAATATCAAGGCATGTAAAAAGACATTTGGAGTAACAAATCTATTCTGTGAGTTTTAGAGCTATTTCTAGGGACTACCAATAAATCCTGAAGCAGTTTAAATAGTTTTAAACGATGATGGGACAAGGGGATGGGAAAGTGGTTCCAAGGATAATAGTGTTTGCTCTGTAGGCATGGAGACCTGAGTTCAAATCCCTAGCAACCATGTGAAAATCAAGCATGGCTGCATATGCCTATAGCCCTGGCACCAAAGAATGGAACCAGGGCATGGAAATGGGGAAATCCTGAGAGGCCATGGGACAGCCAGCCTCACCTAACCGCGAGTTTCAAATTTAGTAAGATCCTATCTCAAACCAGGAAGGTGGAGAACCATGAAGAAGGATGCCTGCCTGCATTCACTCTGTCTTCCGTATGTCTATGCACTGTGTACACATGTATGTGCAGCTTACACACACACACACACACACACACACACACACACACACAATTTATAAAGTAGGGTATATTCCAACAATATTGAGAACTGGTACTTATTGGATATCTCATTGTAGGAAAAGGAAAAACAAACTACACAGTCTAACTAAAGACATCTCTATTAACTACATCCTTAGATTGATTGTGAGACATTCATATGCTTTATTGAATATGGAGTATACTTTTTGCCATGGTGGGAGGGGGACACACACAGAATAATAATGAACAATTTTCACCTATGACAGTTGTTTGGATGCCAAAATAAATAAGGCACCATGCACTTAATATCCAACATCTTCTGGATGCCAGCATGATAACAGAAAGGGAATACTCCACATGTGGCTTTCTGAGATAGGCGGAAGTCACGGTGCAAATGCAGTCAGAATCCATATGAATGACATTCAGGCTGCACAGGCATTTAGAAAGCTTAAAGAATCTTATGTATAAACTTGAGTCCCATCATGAAGGTATCTCATTAAGCACATTAATATAGTTCAAAAGATTTTTGAAAACTCTAATTGGAAAGGATGGGGAATAGTGGGAGTGGGAAAGGGATAAGAGGAAAACAGAGGAGACATTTATTATATCAGATATATGGATGAAGTATAATAATGAAACTGTTACTATGCATAGTTAATTTTATGCTAATAAAATAATTCAAAATGAACTGAGTCTATGGCTAACATGTCAGTTGCTCATAATCCTTACTCTTGTAAGGTTTCTGAACCTTGGCTTCCTCACCTAGGAAACAGGCATGCAACCCAAACCGAAGAGGTGCATGAAGATGAGTGATAACAAATGATAATGTCATAGCACAAGCGTAGTCTGAGAACTTGGAGACATTCCTGGCTCCAAGCCATTTCAGACAAAAACTTCTCAACCTGAACAGCCAAGTTTGGGGTAATACCTGGCCAAAGTGCTCTCAAGTACATACTCTAGTATCTGTGGAGATAGGAAACAAGTTTCTGTCATGTTTCCCCAAAGGCCCCTGGGGCTTTTAGAGTGGAAACAGCCATTTTTTTTGTTGTTGTTGTTGTTCATAATTTTAATATGAAGCTAGGAGCTAGGGAGATGGGGCAACATGGTTGTCTTTCTTAGAAATCACACGACTGACTCAGAAGGCATCTTTCCTTCCCTTCCTAAGAGTGTCTTCCTCCTATTTCCTTAAAGGACAAGCTTAGGCTTAAAGAAAGCAGGCATACAGTACACTGCACTCCAAGGCGCACAACATAGGCTGGACTTTGGCTCAGTATCAGCCAAGACCCAAAACTCACAGTCTCTGATTATCTCTTGAGAAAGGGGACTTTCTGAGCTGGTATCCCAAGGGATAAAAGATGAGAGGTTACAATGTAGTCTGCAGGAGCTGAGTCTTCTAGGCTCCAGCTGGCTGCACTGCACTGCTGCTGCTGTTCTTGTTGGCCATCTCATGTTATTGGCATCTCCAAAAGACTGAGGTTTGTTTTTTTTTTTTTTTCAATGCAGTTTATTCAGGAACCTTGAACAATCATCTGACCCTGGGGAAAGCCAGCCCACAGCTTAAATAGCCTCTGGGTAGCCAACCCAGGCGTGCCACGTGGGCAATGCAGATAGGTCCACATACATGGAAGCAAGTTTTTTTTTTTTTTTTTTTTTTTTTTTTTCTGCAACTGGGCTGCACTTTTGCTGATAGCCACTCTGGTCTCTTCATGGTGTCAAGCCTCAACTTCTCTTCCGGACCCCTTCATGCTGTCTAAACCAGTACCACCTGACTTAGTCTTTCACTTCCAAGTTAAGCTTCCAGCATGAGTCTAGCTTGTGTGAAGTCTATATAAAACTAACCAGCACACCCTGTGATGCACTGATGACATAGATTTACTCCTAAGACGTATGATTTGGGAATTGCCCAACGCTCAGAATAACATGTTTGTTCATAGGACTCCTAAGGTCAAAGGTCCCAGAATCTTAAAAATTTAGAGAGTGAAAGATATAGATAAAAATCTATCTATCTATCTATCTATCTATCTATCTATCTTTCTTTCTTTCTTTCTTTCTTTCTTTCTATCTATTTATCTATCCATCTATCTATCATCTATCTCTATCTCTGTCTTGTTGGGGTGGACTTTCTCCCCAGCCCCAGTCTCCAAGAATAAAAACTCAAGAGACTCAGAATAATCTTTTCAAATACCTTGAGATATATCTAGGCTCTACTCTGACTAGCTCATAACTTAAAATACCAGTTTAATAGAAATCTACATTGTGTCATTAAGCTGTTTACCTCTGCTCAGGTACTGTGCATCTGTCTTCCACAAAGCTTCCCAGGGTGAATATTGAATGCCTGGCACTATCCCAGAATCCTTTCTTCCTGCTGGATGTCCCACCTTCTATTTTCTGCCTCAGCTATAGGCAGTTACCTTTTTATTGACAGGTGATGCTTTCATACAAGCACAAGAGTGTCCTTCTACACTATTTATTGAAATGTTGCTTAACGCTTTTGAGTAATATGCCAATATTTCTATTTGTTTTTTAGGCAATATAGGAAGAATGGGCTGGAAATAAATGCAAATATAATTTTAGACTTTGTCACATAATTTGAGCAAAGAGTGATGGCTCTGGCTATAATTTCAGTAATACTGAAATCCCAAAATCATTATTGCATGTTCTCCCTCTCTTTATGTCTCTCTCTCCTCTCTATCTCTAATGTCATATATTATTCTGATTTGTTCTCCATCTTGTTTTCTGAGACAGGATTTATCACTGAAGCTGGGCCCAGTGACTCAGTTAGACTAGTTGGCCAGTGTGCTCCATTGATCCTTTATCCCCCAATATTAAAATTACCAGTGCATGTTGGTGTACCCCGCTTTCCTTCGCTTATGTGCTGGGAATCAAATTTAGGTCAGCATGCTAGTCTGTTAAGCATTTTACCAGCTTAGTTACTACAAAGCCCCAACAGTTGGTTTTCTAATGTTGAATTAAACATCAACCAGTTATCACACAGACATGTTAGGGACATAAGACACTAATTCAGCTGCATAAACCTGGAGATAGAAGAGGACAGGTAGCTTTGTCCAAAATACCCAAGGGCTCATTAAAAAGGTCTAGGCCCCTTCCATATTTGAACATTACTGAGAAAAAACATTCAGCCTGGCAAGGTCTTCAAATGAAACCTATCATGTGACAGATAAATACCAATGCAAACTGGTATATCATGAGACACATGACAAGCCAAGTTCTAAAACACAAATTCAGTAATAACTAGAGACAGGACAGTAGCCTCCCATGTGTAGCTATGATCATTAAGGTGGCCCTTTACAGCTGTGGTGACAGTGGTACCCTCAGCTCTCACTCATAAAAAATAGGCTTCCTATAACCTTCTCTTTGCTTCTATGAGAAGTATTTACAAGATTCTCGTGGGAGTTCTGTACCTTCCTGGGAGTATGTGTTTAGAAGAGAGCTCATATACTTAAAAGCTCAAAGAATAAGAGCTTTGATGGGTAATGGTGTATGAAATCCTCAGTATTTGCTTATACACTCATTTCTTGATTGCACTATAATGCATTATCTAATTTTCAGATTATCCATTCTCTCTGTCTCTGTTTTTAAAAGGAACATTTCAGCAAAGAAGAAAGAAAAAGAGATACATATTTTTGGAAGCTGGATCTTCAATTTGTTAGCAGTTATATTGTATGGAACAGGATTTTTATGTATGCCCATATCTAACGCCCTCTTCTGAAAATATTAGCAACAGCTATATGCTTTCTTATCTTCACTAAAATTGAAAAAAGTTTTTGTAAAAGTATCTTGATAAAATGCAAGTCTGTTTGATATTTTGTATGTATGTGTGTGCGTGGCTTATGTACATGTGTATGTCCATGGATACACATGTGAAGGCCAGAACCAAATGCTAAATGTCTTCCTCTATCACTCTGCACTTTGTTTCATATACAGTCTCTCACTACACGTGGGGATTACTGGTGCACTTGACTGGCTGCCAGTTTGTCCCTAGGAGTTGCCTAACTCTACCTTCAAACGCTAATCCCATAGGTGTGTGAAGCCACATCCAGGCTTTACATGGATGCCAAGGATCTGAACTCTGGTCTTTGTGCTTTCACAGAAAACATTACATACCAAGGAATCTCTTCCTCTTCTTTTTGTGAAACAAGGACTCACTATGTAGTCATAGTCCAGCTGCCCTTGAACAAAGCTACTAGTTTATAGCATGTGCCATGAAAAGTTGTGTGACAATGGTAGAATTCAGCCTTATTTAGGCAAAGACCAGGATGTTTGAAAGATCAGTATTGAAAGTTATTAGCAGTAAACTTGACATGAAACTTTCTTTCCTACAATTCTGGTTTCTCAGATAGTTTCATTCATGCTTTTTTTTCCTCTTATATGCAAGCTTTCTGTTTGTCTGCCTCTCTTTCTCTCTTTCTATCTCTCTCTTTGTGTCACTGTCTGTCTGTCCTCACTCCTCTCTACATGGAAAAAAAAGATAAATTTAGGGTTTATAATAAGATTTTGAATACCTCCATTCTGCAAGGCAGTAAAGGGGGTCTTTGCCAGTTAAAAGGTTCACCTCAATTTCTTCAAACTTTGTCCAGTAAAATCAAGACTCTGAAAAATGCTTTAAGGTAAGCAAGGCAGAGCTGTGAGAAAAGTCTGATGCAACATGGCGTCTGGAGAGAGGACAGTGGCCCACATACATGTTGGTTGACTTTGAAGAAGCTACGTGAGAGGAGAGCCGATGGGCATTTCCGCGCACCCAC
The DNA here is from genome assembly GCF_030254825.1 of Meriones unguiculatus. Taxonomy (NCBI): domain Eukaryota; kingdom Metazoa; phylum Chordata; class Mammalia; order Rodentia; family Muridae; genus Meriones; species Meriones unguiculatus. The sequence goes on along the minus strand of NC_083350.1, from coordinate 34,305,957 downwards.
ACTGTTTGTCAGAGTGTTATGATTTTCGTCTTGTGAAGATTGATTTCTATCAATCTCATGATACGTTACTGTGTATTTTGAAATTAATATTCTTCATTGTTGTCTAGCTGGCACCTCAGCATCTCTACTAGGTACTCCGATGTTACCTGTATATCCAAAGCCAAAGTGAAACTTTCTTCAATGCTTGCCTGCAGTTCTCTTCCACAGTGAGGGACAGCTCCACACTTCTCTCTGGTCAGGCCAGGCATTTGAGAGTTTTTCTCTCCCCTTAACCTCCCCTACTAAGCTCATGGTCAGGTCCTATGTACGTTCCTCCCAGAATACAGTTGGATTTATTCCACACTTTATGTGTCCTGGATTTGGATATGCAGACTGAAGTGGACATTATGAGCTTGAGCTTTGCCTTTGTGTAAGACCTCTCTCTCTCTCTCTCTCTCTCTCTCTCTCTCTCTCTCTCTCTCTCTCTCTCTGTCTGAAGTTCTCTGTCCCACATGAAGTCCTCTCTGCTCTGCCAACATGTGTGCTACTTCTTGACTCCCCGTCATCTGTCCACACATGATGTTCAGAGTTCTTCTGTGTTCACAGAGGAGGCCTCTCTGACTTTTGTAAAGACAGCATCATTTATTGACAAGATCTAGATTATATCTAGACAAGCAAGCCAGCAAGAATTCAATAGAAAATTAATGTAAAGAATAAGTAATAAAAATACAAAGACTAGCATACATACAGTTTTATATTCCATAGCTATCAAGGATCCATGGTGATCTTTCAGCTACCAAGTGTGATTTTGAGATTTATATTTTATACCCAAATTCTGAAATCTGCAATATATCACGCTATTTTCAGACACTCAAGGAAATGGTCTAGCCTACACAATAGAAAATTGGTGGGAATTCTGTCAGAACCTCAGTCCCAGAAGACTGTATCTTCTAAATAAATGAAGGGAAATAGAAAGGCAAGGAAGAGTGACAGTACTCCCAAGATGTGTGTTTTTGGAACATGCTTTCTTATGAGATCTTTACATATTGTAGCATTTCCCCTAAAACTATTCTTTTATGAGAATTTTGGTAAGTTTTCAAATTGTAATAGCTTCGCAGGCTGTGAATTCATGGACTGAATTGTTATTGAGGAGTCTGGATGTATTTTCCAAACTTTTTCTTTCCAAAACAAAGTACAAATACACAGATGAGATGCAGAAACGGTGCTGAGGATGCCGCACACAGCAGAACTGAATATCCAGTCAAGAGCACCAGGCAACCAGGAAAGAAGTCAAGTATGCCACCCTTCCTTTCTATGTGCTGACTCCTCCATGAATGCCAAGCACATGATGCTGGCATCAGTCCCTAATACACTCCCTGTCTACTTTTCATTTTTTTAGATTGACTCATTTTATTTTTATGTGTATGAGTGCTTTGCCTGTTTTGAGCCACCATGTTCATACTGGAAACTGAACCCAGGTACTCTGCAAGAGCAGCAAGTACCCTCAACATACTGAGCCATTTCTCTAGCCCCTCCCCACTTAAGGTTTATTGATTATTTTATTTTATGGTATCAGTGTTTGCTTGCATGTATGTATATGTACCAAATTTGTAACTGGTGGCCAGAAAAAAGTATTCAGTTCTCTGAAACTGTGGTCACAGGTGGTTGTGAGCCAACATGTGGGTGCTAGGAAGTAAACTGAGGCCTACAAAAGGAATAGGTATTTTAACAACTAAGCTATCTCTCAAGCCCCTAGTCCCTAATTCTTTTTTTTTTTTGAAAAAATATTTATTTTTAATTTTGTGTATGTGTGTACATATGTGTCTCTTTCTGTGTGTATACTATATGTGTGCTGGTGTCTATGGAAGCCAGAAGAGGACATCTAGGCCTCTTGAGCTGAAGTTACAGGCAATTGTGAGCCACTTAATCAATATTAGTACTGGGAACTGAATTTAGATTCTCTGCAAGAGCAGCAAGCCTTCTTTTTTCTATTACTACTATTATTATTATTATTATTTACAATGTATTCGCTTTGCATTCTGGTTGTAATCCCCTCCCTCATCTCCTCCTGGTCTCACCCTCCCTCCCTCTTCCTCCTTTATCCCTCTTCCCTTGTCTACTGATAGGGGAAGTTCCTCTTCCCCTATTGTCTGACCCTAGCCTATCAGGTCGCATCAGGACTGCCTGGATCCTCTTCCTCTCTGGGCTGGCTAGGTCACCCCATCAGGGAGAAGTGATCAAGGAACAGGCAACCTAATTCATGTCAGAGACTGTCTCTTCTCTCCTTATTAAGGGACCAACATGGAGACTGAGCTGTCAGCTACATCTGAGCAGCAGGTCTAGGTCCTCTCTATGCATGGTCTTTGGTTGATGCATCAGTCTTGGCAGGCCCCCTAGGCCCTGCTTTTTTTTTTTTTTTTCTTTGTTGGTCTCCCTGTGGAGCTCCTGTCCCCTCTGGGTCCTTCTATATCCCCCTTCTTCTATAAGATTCCCTGTGCTCTGTCCAAAAGTTTGGCTATGAGTCTCTGCATCTGCTTAGATCTCCTGCTGGGTGGAGTCTTTTAGAGGACTTTTAGAGAATAAGCTTCCAACCTGTTCCCTCTCTTCTACCTCTTCCAGTGTCTACCCTGTGCTCCCTTCTGAATGAGAATTAAGCATCTTCTCTAGGGTCCTCCTTGTTGTTTTGCTTCTTTAGGTCTGTAGATTTTAGTATGTTTATCCTATATTATACAGCTAATATCCACTTATAAGTGAGTATATACCATATGTGTCCTTCTGTTTCAAGATGATCTTTTCTAGTTCCCACCATTTGCCTGCAAATTTCATGATTTCCTTGTTTTTAATAGCTGAGTAGTATTCCATTGTGTAAAAGTACCACAGATTCTGTATACATTCTTTGGTTGAGGGACATCTAGATAGTTTCCAGATTCTGGCTATTATGAAAAAAAACCTGCTATGAACAGAGTTGAGCAAATGCCTTGTATGGTTGTGCCTCCTTCGAATATATGCCCAGGAATGGTATATCTGGGTCTTGAGGTAGCACTATTCCCAGTTTTCTGAGATACACCAGACATAGCAACAGTGATAAAAATGGCATGGTACTGGCATAGAAACAGACTGGAGGAACGATGGAATCAAATTAAAGACCCAGAAATAAACCCACACACCTACGGACATCTGAGTTTTGATAAAGAAGCACCAAGGCGTCTTAACCACGGAGGCAATTCTCCATCCCTGGTTTCTCATTCCAGCTACCCAGTGTTAATTCCTGTGGTAGTAGACCAAGGAAAGCCTCCACTCCAAAGAGCAAGAAGTTCTCAGCAAGAACTTCTTATTATGGAAAAGCCTTCCGTGGTGTTACAAAGGAAAATGCTTCTGTCTCACCCTGGCTTGTTCCCTCTGATCACCTATTCCTTGCTGTGTTCCAATCCATATGTCTTCCCCATGCTGGCAAGCTAAGCATAAATAATGATTCTCAGTCATGTCTTTGTGCTGTTGCTCTATGTTGACTCACACATTTGCTTGGTGATAACTTCTACAGAGATTTCTATTACAGAAATTTAATGCTAAGTCATTATTTAATGTGTTCTGAAAATTCTGGTTGAGGTCTCATGACTTTGGAAATGTCCATCTTTTCTGCACACACACACACACACACACACATACATACACACACACACACATTTGCATATTTGTCAGGGGGGTGATGCTCTGCATATCTGAGGGATAAACAATCCGTGAGAGAATTTTATATAATTTTATATTATACTTGGATAGTACTATAGCTTCCTGGTTTTTGTTTGTTTGTTTGGTTTGGTTTTTTTTTTTTTGGGGGGGGGTGGATTTTTTTTAAGACAGGGTTTCTCTGTGTAGCCTTGACTATTGTGGACTTGCTTTGTAGACTAGGCTGGCCTTAAACTCACAGAGATCTATCTGCCTCTGCCTCCCTGAGTGCTGGGATTACAGATATGTACCACCATGCCCAGCTGCTTCCTGATTTGTTTATCCTGAATAAAATGTCCCATTTTCCCAGAATCGTGAATTTTATTATACTCTGTTTCTGACATATTTACATCACATCATATTTCCTCTCTATTCTACAATCGAAATAACCTAGAGTTTTATTCTCTTTTTAACCATTCATATCTAAATACGGACACTGTCATCTATTTATCACAGAAATAATTGAATTTATAATGTTAACGAGTCCACTGCTTGCTCTCCAGCTGTGCTTCCTCTCATGACAACGGTGATTCACACAGCCGTGGTGGCATCCCTGCCTTCTTGGGTGCACAGATGGCTAATTAATCTGGAATTCTGGATGAGAAGATAGTTCTGTGCTGTCTGTGAATTTTGTTTACCCTTTCCTCACTCTGCTTTTTGGCATGGGTTCCTTAAACCTAATATCCTTCCTTTGTGTGGGATGGTAGTCATTATGCAAGGAGTAAAGAAAACATTCTTCACATTAGCTTTTTTCCCTGGAGCCAACTGCTTATTATGTTAAAGATTAAGGTGTATAATGCCGTGATAGAGAAGCAAAGAGGCTGCATGTGTTGGCACATGCCTGTGATCCAAACACCAGGATGACTAGGGCAGAAGAATTATGAATTTGAGAACCATCCTGGGCCACATAGTAAGGCACTGTCTCAGAAAAAGGAGAAGAAGAAGAGGAAGAGGAAGAAGAAGAATAGAAAGAACTTATTGCTTTTTTCACTGTAATTAAATTACAGTAAAAACTATCCCTGCTGTCTTTTTTGTAAGCATCTCATATGAAACTCGTGATTAGGCTCTATGCTAATTTCTAGTTTGAATATGTAATGTCCTAAAAAGGGAATTTATTAGCTTTATGGTAGAACCAGGAAGAGTCTCAGCCTGAAGATATCTATCACTCTGATAACTCTGATTCTACAATCTAATAATGACTTTCACTTTGCAGTCTTGATGGAGACTATTTTTTGGCCAAGGCTTTGGATTATCATGGGAGGGTCCTGAAAAATGACCTTTCCAGAAACCTGTACCATCCTGCATGAGGTCTTTTGTGTGTTTTCATAGGACCACTAACTTAAAGTCAGGGAGGAAAGAGATGCCAGCATTTCGGCTCTGCTTGGCTTGAAGGGTCACAAAATAGTTTGTGCCTAATAGGCTTTGCTTTGGAAACCCTTGGCCATAGCTGCCTCAGTTCTGGTTCATGCCATGTGCCCTACACAAAGTTCTAATAGAGAGTAAACATCCTCAAGCTCCAGTTGGTGGCATTGTCCTTAGATAATGCCTGTGCTGTTGTATATGCAGAAAGGCCTTCTATTCACAAGGCAGATGACTCATTTAATTTGAGAAACTAGCCATCTCAACACATCTCTTTGGATTTTTCCACACAAGTATGGCCTACATTCATCCTTCTCCTCCTCACCCAGGATTGAGAAGGACAGCTCTAAATAAGAATAAAGAACGCTCCAAGAAATAAGTAGATATAATATGGTATAAAAATACACACATAAACGTGCAAGAATGTGATGACAGGAATGTCAGCCCTTTTCCTTAAGATAGAGAGAATATATGATATATAAAGTAATGGGAAATAAGTGAAAATATTTGGGAAAGACTAGGGTGAGGACGGGAGTGTTCCTCTTGAGGCTGCACAGATGGAGTCAGGGTCCTGCCTCCTTTCGTCAGGAGCCAGTTTCTCCCCTCCTCCAGCTCAGGACTGAGCCAAACCATCTAGTGTGGCCAGTCAGTGCCATGCGGGGGTGTGTTGTGAGTTTATTCAGGTGAAAGCAGAAAAACTGACAGCAGCTGGGGAAGGTCAACATTACATATTCATTTTATTTTAAATAATTGATGATGTTTCCTGTCTTTGCTTACATTAATTGCTCTCAGGTGTTAGAAAATGGCTCAGTGAGCTGCCTTTTAATGTGCTTCTTTAGAAGGATGGTGTGGCTGCTCTTTGGGATTCTAAAAGCAGCATGTACTGAGCAGAACTTTCTAAGTGGGGGTTAATGAAAGGAAACTGAACTTATGCATTGATGCTCTCCATCACTTGGAAAGGAAGAATGAACCTCGCTCTAGACCCAGAATGCCAATCATGTTTTCATTGAATCCTGATAGAAGAATCATGATTACCCAGATTCTCCTGGTCAGACCATGGCTGTGGAAACCCATTTGTTGTATTCAGAGGTATCACTGATAACAAAGAAAGACATGCAGTAGCCAGTGCATTCACAGGAAGATACTAGTCTTGCTACACAACCTGCAAGCAATATCTTACAAGAGATTCAATTCTCCCAACCTAACAGGGATCTGTTAGTGTAAAAACTGATGCAGCAGATGGAAGAGTCAGGTTCCAGTGACAATGTTGATTCTGTTTCCTTTCGAACCATTAGCAGCTTGACTTAAAACCATATATTGAACAATGTTGTTTATGTTTTTTTAATTTTTTTTAATTTATTAATTACAGTTTATTCACTTTGTATCCCCCCTGTACCTCCCTCCCTCCCCCTTCCCAATCCTATCCACCCTCTCCCCCACTGGTGTCCCTTTCCCAGTTCACTGATAGGGGAGGTCCTTCTCCCCTTCCCTCTGATCCTAGTCTATCAGGTCTCATCAGGACTGGCTGTATTGTCTTCTTCTGTGGCCTGGTAAGGCTGCTCCTCCCTCGGGGAGAAGTGATCAAAGCTCAGGCCAATCAGTTCCTATCAGAGACAGTTCCTGTTCCCATTACTATGGAGGCTACTTGGATATTGAACTGCCATAAGCTACCTCTGTGCAGGGGTTCCAGGCCATCTCCATGAGTGGTCCTTGGCTGGAGTATCAGTTTCAGGAAAGACTCCTATGCCTAGACTTTTAGGATCTGTTGCTGTCCTTGTGGAGCTCCTAACCTCTCCAGGTCGTACTATCTCCCACTTCTTTCTTAAGATTCCCTGTACTCTGCACAAAGTTTGGCTATGAGTCTCAACATCTGCTTCGATACCCTGCAGGGTAGAGTCTTTCAAAGGCCCTCTGTGGTAGGCTCCTGTCCTGTTCCCTGTTTTCTCCCTCTTCTGATGTCCATCCTCTTTGCCTTTCTGAATGGGGATTGAGCATCTTAGCCAGAGTCCTCCTTCCTGATTAGCTTCCTTAGGTGTACAGATTTTAGTATGTTTATCCTATATTAGTTTCTAACAAATAAGGCAAATGACAGGGATAACTCTAAATCACAGCCCCATTCACATATTAAGCACAAATGCTTTTGTACTGGATATTTACTTAAAGAAAAAAAATGTACTCTAACATGCACACCATAATATATACTTTCAGAGTGGGATGCTAAACACGTTCTGATTTTGTGAAAGTAGAGTCATGCTGAAGACCAGGAACACAGCTTGTTTAGAAAGGGCTGATGGCTATGGTGGGAGGGGTGTCATCTAAATGCAATGTGTATGTCTGACCATGTCAGTCTCAAGTCACTTTGTGAACAATCTGGGGGAAATTCTTCTTCCCCGGGAAGACCCACACAGAAGGAAGAACAAGAGAATCACAAACAGCACTTAAACTTGGGGTTCATACTTTTTTTTAAAGGTTTCAAAGAGACAACAGCCATAGGAAGAGCTTTGTTCCCCATCTTCTAAATCTTGCCTGACTAGGAGGCAAATTATTGTAAGGCATAAAGCAGTTAATGTCTCTGCAAAATTACTCCAGAGCATGCCATTGTACATGAACCTATGCAACGCTCTGAGCACAAAATGCACGTGCCATAGACAACAGCTAGGTACGTGGCTGAGTGCACTCAGATGCACAGCCAGGGCCATCAAGCTGGCACACCAGCTGATCAGCATTATTTACAATATACTGGCATCACCACTGACCTAAAGAGCTGAAGAAAATAACAAGCCATATTTTCAGCTTGGTAAAAGCCTGCAGTGGGGAGCCCTTTCGGAACAATTACAAGCATTTGCCGGGAATGCATTTGCTGATTTAACAAACTGGAGAGGACAAATGTTTAACATGCTGTCGTGATGATGTTCAGTCGCTTTTCTTGGTACCCGTTGATCTGAGATAATGTGTTCTTGCCCAATCATGCTACAAAGAAGCAGTGGAAATAAATAAATAAATAGCTGTAATATGATGCGTTCCCACAATAGCTGAGCTGCTGACTGCCCCTGACAGATGGAAAAAAAAAAAAAAAGTCAATATGAAGTCTGAGACAGCCCAGGCTCAGCACTGCAGAATAAATTACATGATTCGCCGAATGGTTGGGCCTCGCTCAGACATTCAAAAAAAAAAAAATTGGAAAGATAAAAGCTTGCATTGGCTTCAGATGATATTTACTGCTTGATGGATTTACTAGCAGCCCCGGTACAGTCATACTGTATTGAATTATTGGCCTCTATTTAGCTGTGTGTCCGTCGGCGCTCGAGTGTCCATTTAAGCATAAGTGAGCTGGAGGCCTGCCAAGCCCCTCTGAGGCTCTGAGTGCAGAGAAAGACACAGGCTAATGGCCACCAGCTTGAATAACAGGGAGTGTGAGGACATTGGGGGAAGCAAGAAAGCCCAGCTACAAAGGACTCGCTTATCAATATTAATGCCAAAATAAATATTAATGGAGGCTACCCTGCATAGCAGTTTTGAATGTGCCTTGTTTTCTTTGTGTTTTAACACAAATGGCTGGAAATGACTGTGTGATTTCTCTCTCACTCTCTTTCACACCTTCCTTCTTGCTTTGGATCTCAGAAAGAATTTGGAAAAGCTTTACTTCTGCCCATCATCACAGCGGCAGGCTTTTCTAGAAGGCGAAGGAGGCAAATGAAACGCTGGCTTTAAGAGGTATGCAGCATCCAATAAAATATATGATTAGAATAGCAATGTACAGTTGCAGCAGCTATTGTCACAGAGTCTTTATTGTGTTGTGCTCAGGCCATTCAATCGAGAAGTAGCAGTTCATATAGAAAAATGTAGGAGAGCCTTATTAACATAGCTTCAAAAGAAGAAGGTGGCCATATAGGGGCAGATGGAGATAGGAAACCCTGTACTTTCTGCCCAGTTTTACTGTGAACCTAAACTTCTCCAAAAAAAAAAAAAAACATTTTTTAAAAATTAAATGAGGGAATTGGGAGGGTAGCAGTGGTAAGCTATAAAACCATTACAGGGCTTATACACAGGTCACCTGTGGGCTTTCCCAGTGTGTGCACTGTGGGAAAGAGAAGCTAACTGGGGAAGACACAACAGCCAACGAGGCGGTTAGGGTCTGGCAATTATGTCCAGACACATTGCTGTTTATGGACGATCAGGGGAGGGCAGCAGCCGAACTCTCCAGTGAGATTCCTGTAGACACATGTGGGCAGCTGTGCCCATTAGCAGCACAAAGGAGCTGAACATCCTGGGAGGGGCTTCAGGGAGCATGCTAGGTGACTGACTGTTCAAAGTTGCGTTCACAGGGGGAGGGGGGCCTCCATGCTCTGTCAGGAGCAAGCATAGCTTCCCGATTGAGCAAAACGGTGGTTGCAGCTGAACCACCCTGCTTTAGTTTTCATGCAACCCTGAGCAAATCATTGCAATGTTTTGGCTGTATTCCTTACCCTGTAAAAAGAGTCGGGGAAAATACCACAACAGTAAGCGACTAGTTTAAAAGGCGGTGGGTCAGGTGAGCATGAGAAATTGAAGATGTGTGTGATCTCACTGATTTAGTTTTAGAGTGCTCTTTCATGCCTCTATGCATGGATTCTCTTCCCAACACAGTGATACAGTCCAGTTCTGCCCATCTTGCAGAAGAAGAAAGGGAGGCATGGTCTCCGACCCCAGGCTGCATGGACATATCATGGCAATGCTTAGAATGACCCTCCTGCCATACCTCAAGTACCTCTTTGGGGATATACAGCTTAAACAATGATCACCATCCTCTCTTGGGGCCTCGCCAGTAATCTATGACCTAATGGACTCAGCAGCCTAACATAAACCTGAACTTAACTGGCTATCAACACTCTCCTCAGTTCCCCAGGGTCTCTTGCCACTCTCCCTCTATCGGATCTGGCCCTATGAAAGGATCATGGACCCTGCAGTTTTTACATAGATGACCTGAGAGTTGGAGAACCCAAAGCCCTGAGTGTCTGGGATGACATTCTTCACAAAGCATCTACCTACGTGAGGCTGAAGGATAGGAGATGGCAGGGTCGGTCTCGCCTGTTTTCTGCTGGGTGGTGCTTCCCCTCAGCAGACAGCACAACAATCAGCCACCATCTATTTCAGCATGACCAGTTCTGCCACAAGACACTACAGCACATTCTTTGTACTGCTGTCTCAGAACAAAAGAATCCATAAGGCAAATGGAAATAATCACTGTAGCTCAGATTGACAATAATGGAGAGTAATTGTTATTTTCATCTTGGGGCTTGACATACGTCATCTCCTTTCTTTGTCAGAACAGCACCATAGAGCGGCTGGCATTGTTTCCAGTTTCCACAGATAAGTGAACTGAGATTCCGGGAGGTTAAATCCTTGCTCAGGGTCACATAATGGGTAAGTCAGCAAGCTCAGCTTCAAAGCCCAGATTTTGCTAGTCTCAAAGCCAGGTTTCTCCAGCAGACCTGACACTGTCTCTAGGGAAGTCCCCAGAAACGTTGGCTCCGTGATACAAGACAATATGTCCTATATTTTAGAAATTTCTGGCCACCAACCTTTTCTAATCATAGTTTCAGAAAGAAAAGATAAACAATACTGCCTCTTATATCTCTTCAATCCTTATTTTTCTAAAATTTCAAACTATGTCAGTGACTTTTCTATCTAAAAAGACAAGAAGAGAGTGACCAGTGTTTCAGGTCCCATTCAATCAAAGGCTATTATTCAGACTTTGTTAATAAATCTTCCCATTCCTCGCTAGACTCAAATGCAAATGATGAGAATACCAATATTTTATTTGTAAAGTTGTTATCAGTAATATTTCAGTCGTATCCAGAGGCCTGACCCATAACCTCAATATTTAGTAATTATGATTACTTATACCAAGATTGACTTTAGAGCAATATAACTATGGTGCATCTGCCAGCCAGTGCCCTAAAATCTAAAACAGACCAGGATAGGCAGGTGCATTTATGGTTCTTACTAAAAGTACCAGGAATTCTATTGTTAGTGCTTAGAATAATTTTCAGATTATATACAGGTCAGAACTACAAACACACATGCCACCCCCCACCCCAAAACGCACTTTTAACATTTTGAATCTGGTATTCTTTACCATATCTACTGGATCTAGGGTTCACCGTGTTTCGTAGACAGAGTGCAGAAGTTCTGATTTGTGCTTCTTATGGTCCCGGGACTCAGCAAGCAGAGAATCTCTGCAGATGGAAGTCACCATGACACAAGGCACATCCTGCATCTTGGCAACAACATGGATTTTTATGCAAGAGCAAGCGTGTCTATTGCCTCCGAATAGAGCACAGGAAACTCTGCTCTGCCTTCTATTAACACATGCATGTTGGTCACTGTGAAGATCTGTGTTACTACTACAAAGCAGTTTGGCCTTCTATAGCGGGGCTAAGTAAATCACTTTAATAAGCACTTCTGAAAAAGCAAAGCATTGCGTAGACAGTCAACGCTTGAACTTAATAAAAAATAGCTACAGCCGTTGCCTTAATTCCATGCTTCATGTCCATATTGTTTGCACATATTTTTGACCAGCCACCTTGGAACTTTCAACTTCTTTTCCGAATGCTCTGTCAAAGCGGACTGAGGCTTAGCCCTCAGCATGTGTGATGGATGTTAAATCAACGATGCTGTCACTTACTACCGGTCACGTTAGAGAGTAGAGCTCTGGAAGAATTTACCTGCGATTAGAGTGAGCACTAGATGTGATAATGGCACCTAAGTTAACGGAGACACCGATTAGTCTTCTCTGTGATGGGACTAGGCACCTTTTGATAACAACCGAGACAAAGGTAGATCCTACAATAAGGTCATCGAGGTCGAATCCTCATTCTACACAGGTGTAACTTCTGAGATTCAACTGTAGATGCCAAAGGTCAGAACAAATGTTTAACTGTTTTGTTTTTTTTTAAATAAACTTCTGTGACATGGATATTTAAAATCCACACATGGGAGAGTTAGCCAGAAGAACACAAGGAAGAGGGATAAATGGTCAACCTTCAAACTGAAATGATTAATAGAAGGGCTCCCTTGGGCCCAATCAATACTGGGGCTCCTATTGTCTGGTATATTTATTAACAACCCAGAAGATGGATAGGGTAACAAGTAGTTGAATTTGTCGATGACAAAATTGAAAGATTAAGGAAGATAGTGTATTACTATAGAAGACTAACCTAAGAAAACCATGTATCAAACTAAGATAAAAAACCAAAATGAAGAAGAAAAACTACAACTTAGATACACTGAAGCATCTTGCATTCTATAAAAAAGAGAAAGAATGAGCTATCCCACATTAATACAGGAAGACTCTTTTTTTGAATATTCAAGAGCAGACTGAATTTGATTAAGGACTCTGAGTATTGCTTGAATAATTTTGTTAATCAGTCAGTACTAAATTAATAAGTGCTCAATCTGGGATAGAAAAAAAAAGTGAGCCAGCCCTAGCAATGCTGTGACCAGACTATTCTAAGCCTCAGTACCTATACCTCTACTCTGTGCCAATCCTCCTGTAGCTTTCCCACCATGTGGTACTCTCCCAGACTCATAATTTATCCCCCTAGCTTCCCTAATTTGTGCTTAGGCACATGATATCTAGATCCAGATGTGGCTAAAAGCCCTCAGAGGTGTGCTGCTATTCGTAACTTTTGTACTCAAAGCCTTTCTAAACAATGTAGAGCCAAGGGATTGAACTGCCCACTTTTTTGCTTTTAATCTGAAATGTTCCTTAAAAAACTCCAATGTATAACTTGGGTGTGAAGTGTAAATCACTTATTCTTCTGCTGTGGTTATATACGTAAGAAAGCCAACTCAGAGGTAGGAGGAGATTTGTTTGGGCTCGTGAGTTTAAAGGTTTCAGGCTATGGTTTTGTTGCTTCTGAGGGAGTGAACATGGAGCTGAACATCATGGTGGGAGTGGATGGTGGTGCAGGATTGTTCACCTGTCACAGGCAGGAGACGTGGTACGGCAGGGACAAGAGATACTCTTCAAGGCAAACCCCAGTCACCACTAGCTCCACCCGGGCCCTACTTCTTGATATTCTATCCCACTATGAACTCACCATTGGGTTAATCCACTTATGATCCATACTGTCACAATCACTCACCTCTCAATAGTGAGCCAGAGCCTGTGAGGGCTCTTTGTATGTAAACCACAGCATGCTCCAAGCTATAGCATTTGAATACAGAGGCAGGATCTCCACTTTCCTTGATTAACCCTGAGTACCATCCAGTCTGCAAGTCACTTTTCTCATTTGTTCCATTTTGTCACAGATAAATCACAGCGCTGGCCTTATCACAGCACCATAGGCTTTTGTCATGGTAGGTAAGGAGGCATTTGGGGTTTTAAGAGAGTGTGAGAGTCTAGAGAGAGAAGATGATACAGCATAAGCAGCATTCAGAAGTGAGTGTGGAGGTGGGGATGGGGCACAGCAGTTAAGAGCTCTGATTGTTCTTACAGAGGACCAGTGTTCAATTCGTAGCACCCACCTAGCAGCTCACAACTGTAATTCCAGTTGCAGGGGATCTGACACCCTCGTACAGAAATACATGTAGGCAAAACACCAAAGCACATAGAAATAAGATAAATTTAAGAAAAAGAAACGAGTAAGGCTCTCGTGTGGGATATCTGCTTTTCAGAGCACCTATGATCACATCCCCCACTCTCCTCTAAGTACAAAAACCAGTGTTGTTTCTAATCATCGCTGGCCTGGACATCCTGTTATGGCAAGGGGTCCATATCTTATAGACAACACCCATTATTTCTTTACAAAAGATTAAGATCCATTACAAAGTAATAGAAAAAGGATGGAATTTGAACACCCCCCAGCTTTCAGTCTCTTAGACCTGTATACATGTACATGTGTGTATTTACACACAAACACATCTCTCACTCACACAGCGCATTGCATGTCATACGTAGTTTCAGTCAGCTCAAGCTGTTGTATTGGTTGAGTTAGACAATAGTCATTGGTTTCTTACAGTTCTGAAAGACAGGAATCTGATAGTGAAAGGGCAGTATGATTACACTCTGATAAAAGCCTCCTTTCTCGGTGTCCACCCATGGTGGAAAGAGAGAGAGAAAGAGGAGGCAGTCTTTCTCCAGTTTGTACTCACAAAGGCACAAATTCCACCAGGGCTACTCCACTCTTGTTACCTAATAACCTCCAAAGACTCCTTCACCAAATACCAGTAGAGATTAGAGTTCCCACCATGTGAATAGCAGAGAGGCAGAAATGTTCCCCCCAGAAATGTATATGTATACAGGTTCATATGTACATACAGTCTTATAGAAGATGAGACCACAAAACTTCTTAGCTGAGTTATTTCTATATAGAGATCACTGTGCTAGAAAGCATGCCAATGTGACAAAAGCTAAAGCAATCTGAGAAGATTGAGAAATTAAGAAAATAATTGTATAAGATCAGGCATAGGTAGGCCAGCAGGGCATTTTCTTAACTAGTGATTCATGGAGGAGGACCCAGCCCACTCTGTTCTGGGCCCTATAGGTAGTCTACCTGCAGGCTGGTGGTCCTGGATTCTTTAAGAAAGCCGGCTGAGCAAGGCATATGAAGCAAGCCAGTAAGCAGCATCTCTCCATGGCCTCTGTTCTTGCCTCCAGGTTCCTGCCCAGTTTGACATCCTTCCTGACTTCCTGGATAATGAACTGTGATGTGGAGGTGTAAGCTGAACAAACCCTTTGCTCCTAAACTTGCTTTGTGGTCAAGGTGTTTCACTGCAGCAAAAGAAACCCTAACTAAGACATTCAAATAAACTTTATTTCTTCATGATATACGGTCTATAAATTTATCATCTCCAAATATCAGCATAGATTGTAAACTAAAGTTAGAGTCTAAATCGTTTCAATACATAAACTACAGGAGGAATAGTGAACTCGTGTCTGTATTTCAGCCATAAATTTGTGTACAAGCTGTGTTGCATAAGATAAAGGCAAACATAGCAGGTCAGTGAAGGCAGGAGGGTGTTAGGTCCTTCTCTAGACTTTGTTGGTATTACTCATACAGACCAAAAGATATTGAAAAAAAAAAGACCATAATCATGAATATTTACACGCACCATCTTCGTAATACTTATAGCAGCAATATGTGTACCTGGTTTTGCTAAAGGTTGTCATAATTCTGGTGCACGTTTCCAGGTAATATGATCAGATTGGAAGCCTCTAAGTATTGTTAATTGTTAGAGATTTTCGAAGATTACTACCTATACCTTCCCAATCTAAAGAATTGTCAAATATATATGAACTTGCAATTTTACTTATCGAACAGAAACAATTATTTCAAATGAGTACTACGTGCACAAAATGGGAAGAGATATATACAGGCATTGAAGGTTTTATAAATTGTGTCGTATACATGCTAATAAATACATACTTGCACAAATACATACTGAAACTCTGCAAGTGTAGGAGAGGGATTTTGTAAAGTGGGTCTTGATTACATCTGGCTGAGGAAATTTTCTCTAAAGAGAGCACACGGAGTAGGAGAGCTCCCCCTTGGCATCTTAGGAGGCGTGCTGTGGCTGTGGCGGCGTCAACAAGAAAAGCACCTCAGTGATCAAGTATGAGCCACATGGCTATTTGAAACGAGATGTTATAAAGGGGAAAACCTTCCCCAGCAGAATCGTTCAAAGTTGAGAAACGAATGAGATCATCCGCCAAAGAGAATGAATCCATTAGTTGTAAGAGAAATCAAATTGTCAATCTATAGCTTATATTTATGCTGTTACATATAAATATTGAATGAAATCTATATGGAAAATACCTCATCTTATCACCCATGTGTCCAACTGAACCATTTCCAAAGTAAATAGAAAATCTCATTGAAATTGTTTCTCGTTTTCATGAGCTCATTGGGAAGAGAAAGGCTTTTCTTCGATGGTCTTCTGGAGCTCTGTCATTATGCTGCAGTGAGGTAATTTGCTAAAACAGCTGCCTCTAATGAGTAAACCTTTCCATCTGGCACATCCAGTGCAGACACAAACAACCTCCTCAGACTGAAAAAAAAAAAAAAGCGGGGGTTGGGGGAGAAGCAGGCCTTTCCCTGGGAAAAAGAATTCTGCTTTATAAAGGGTCTCCACGAACAGCACAAAGGCAAAAATGCATTTTGAGGCAAAGACCATTTTTGAGTTTTTTGTTTTGTTCTGTTTTCTTTTTGGTGGTTTTTTGGTATACTCATTGGGCTTGGTTTTCATGCTAAAACCCACAAAAGTTGGCCCATACTTTTGGTCATGCTTAGAACTCATTGCCTGTGGGTATATTATACAATAATTCTGTACATATTTAAAATTCAACCAACCAACACACACGCACACACACACACACAGAAATGTGCTTGCGCTAGACAAAAGGAATGTGGTTGTAACATTACCTGAAGCTGGGATCAGTTAGATAAACATGGTTTGCATAATGTCTGTGTTTTTAAAATTCTCTTTCATTGAGAGAAATTACTAGGCTGTTCATGTAAAATGTCATGTTCCATTCAGAAATACTTGATGCCTAACAGGCACTCAAAGAAAGCATAATTTGAATAATGGGGAGGAGGAAACTGCATCACATAATAATGTTCTTAACTACTGATTATTCGGGGGTTTTGTAAAATGGGAACACTTTCCTGTTACCAAGCGTCTGTTGCTATTTTCCAATACACACCTGGACTTAGATTTGAGTGGCAAAAAGAAAAAAAAAGAAAAGAAAATACAGATTACCTTCATTTTTAATGTTTTGGTTTCTAGTGAATTAAACATAGTTTAATCAGCTTTTCTGTCTCCTGAGGTTGATTAATTTAGTCTGAACCTTAGCAATCTGGTCACTGTGATTTCTCAGGTTTTTCCTACGGTTTGCTTTTTAAGCTATAGTTAAATCTAAACCTATGTAAGCGTGTCTTTAAGAAGTTATAAGGCTTATGCCAGAACTGGGTTTCCCAGTCCTGATTTTAATGAAATCCTCCATAACCAAAAGCTGAGGAAATGCTCATCAAAATGGAAGGCATTAAAATGGAGATGAATATGCTCGGGACTTGTAATTCAAGTGCTGGTGCTCTGGTTCATAGATCAATAGTAGATGGATGATGGCGGCACTGTCTTGGCATGCCTGAGCCTTGTACCAGGAGGTTATCAGCCCTTTTGAGGAGATAATAGCAGGGGCTTTAATTTTCTCTGTGACTACAGGGCATAATGTAAAATTAATGTGCATCATGTCAAGGTTATGGCAAGACATTGTTGTCTAGAAGAGAGAACTGTTTGTTCCCGCCACCTCCCCTCCCTCCCCACAAACACTTGCACTCACCACGCTAACACGTTACCCGAGAAGCAAATTTCTTTGTCATTGTCAATAGTCACAAGGTGTGAAGGATGCTTTCCAGCTCGAATTACACAGGATGGCAGTTCACAGACCTCTGAAACTCAGCCTGGAGACAACAACAACGACAACAACAACAAAATCACAAAAGTATGCTCATTTAGAAATCAAAAATGATCGCATGTTATCTAGTTATCTAAACATTAGTGCCTTAAAATGGAATTCAAACAAAGCGTTTTATGAACCTTGTCCCTTAGAGCATCGAGCTATGAGGAACAGAAACACAAAGACATCGTGCTCCTGAGCTGGAAGTCGCTCACTCTAGGATGCTAGTTTTAACTTGGAACCATTTGGCAGACCACCTAAACTGTCTGTTGGGTTTTCACCCATTTGTGTTTGTGTGTGATTGTGGTGGGCACTAAAAGCAGAGATGTGCTGTGCCAGCACTCTACTGCTGACCTAAGTATCCAACTTCTCAAATCAGTATTCTTCCCTTTTCATTAGACATGGATTCTTTCCTTACACAGTGTAATCTGTATACAATTTCCCTTCCCTCTACTCATCCCAGCTCCTCTCCACTTCCTCTCCCGTCTGAATCCACTCCCTTTCTGCCTCTCATTAGAAAAGAACAGGCTTCTAAGAGACAACAACAAAACATAACAAAATAAAATATAATACGATTTAAAAAAAATCACATTGAAGTTGGACAAGCCAAGCCAACAGAAAGATAAAAGAGCCCCCAAGAGAAGGCACAAGATTCAGAGACCCACTAGTTCGCACACTCAGGAGTCCCATAAAAGTGCTAAAATGAAAGTATAAGTACATATGCGGAGGACCAGGTGCAGACTCTTGTAGGCCCTGTGATTGCTGATCCAGTCTCTGAGTTCATATGGCTTCACATGAGCTCTGCTCTTCTGTTCTATAGGACACCATTCTCCTGGCTCCTCTGTCCCAACTCCCCTGCCTCTACTTCCTCTTACAGGGTTCCCTGAGCTGTGAGGGGATGGATGTTCCTTTGCATAATGTCTAGCTGTGAATTTCTGTATGTGTTCCCATCTGCTACAGGAGGAAGCCTCTCTGATGCTGGCTGAATAAGGCACCATCAAATCAGTATTTTTTTTTTTTTATCAAGAATTTGTACATCCCTGAGTTAACTACTTTTCTATTACTGTGAAAAAGTGACATGACCAAGGCAACTTATGAAAGAAAAAGTTTAATTAGGGCTTTGGGTTTCAGAGAGTTAGAGCCTCTGGTGAGGGCATCGTGGCAGCAGGCAGCAACCATGGAGGCTAGAAGAACAAACTGAGATCTTACGTCTTGATTCATAAATGTAAAGCAGAGAAAGCACACTGAAAGTGGCTGAAGGAATTACCTCTAAACCCATCCTCAGCGATATACTTTCTTCAGCAAGCCCACACCTCCTAAACCTCCCCAAGCTGGGTCACCAACTGGGGGTCAAGCCTGCAACTATATAGGAGGCATTACTTCTTCAAATCACTACAAACACTTCCCACAAAAGTTCTAAAATAAGTACAATGAGAAATGATTGTGCTATCTGATAATGATGGCTAACCCTGGCCCTGGGTAACACATACCATATTCCCTCATCCCCTGAATGTTCTGACAGGCCTAACCTTAGGGTACAAGCCCAAAGCTGGAGAGAGAACTCTGGGATTCTAATGAGAACGTGATGTGTTCTTTGGGGACGGCATGTAGTATTATTAACATTCCCCAATAAGACAAATTTTAAATGGTGACCTCATCTCCACCTTGAGAAGGAAAGAAGCCTGGGGGAAGGGAGGAGATGAGACAAGTAGAGTTCTGTATAGAAACTCACCTAGCACATGCCAGGCCCTGGATTTAACCACCATGCAGCCACCAGAACCGCCATAGAGAAAGAATGAAAGGAAGGTTAGCAGGGTGGGAATAAAAGGGAATACTAAGGTGGACTTCTATAGGAAATAACTATTTGCCAAATAAGCACCAGAAAACTTGGATTAGATGAAGGAAAGTGGGTTTTAAACATGAAAACTGTGGTAAAATGCTTGATGTAAAAACTGGTGCCTAATTGAGATTCCTGAGCGATAGTGGAAGGAGAAGGGTCAACAGGCCCTGGGACATGACCCAAAATGCTGAAAGATGAATAAGGAAGGTTCTCTCCTTCCAACATGTTACTTGCAAAAATAGCTCACTAAAGAGAAGCAAACCTTTTCCACTTCTTTCTTTGTACTTCTTTCTTCAGTAAATAATATGCATAGTATTATTAATAGACAAATCATAATCCCAGAGCTTTGTGGAGAAGATAGGTGTGGTGATTTGAATGTCCAACGTCCCCCATAAGCTCTGGTGTTTGAACATGTGGTCACTAGGGACTGTGGCTTTGCCACAGGAAGTATTCACTTGAGGTAAGTCTGGACTTGCTCCATTTCCAGCTAACTCTCTCTGCTCTGAGTCTGTGGTTGTACATGCGATTTCTCAGCTTCCTGCTCCAGATACCTGCTGCCATGCTTCTCCCATTATGGCTCATAATAAGTCACAGTAAACTCCTTCTTTCGTGAGTCACTTTCAGTCATAGAATTTTACCACAGTGAGCGTGGAATTAATGTGCTTGGCCTTTGGGAATAAGGCATTTTAGAATCTTCTTGATGTTTACCTAGATTTTTTTTTCAAAGCATATATAAAAGACACAAATTAAGCTTACTTGGGACAATTGTTAAAAAGGAAACAGGGTAATTCGAATGGCTTTCTTACCTTGCCACATTTATTGTGCTCAGACAGCAGGTATTTGGGGAATTTCTGCCAGGGTAATTCTCCCTTGTCTCCTTGGTAGCAGTATATATCAGCTTTCTCAGATTGCTGCAATGGAATACCACCAGCTGGGCATTTATGAAATAGATTTATAGTTCTGAGGGTTAAAGTTGATGGGTAAGGTATTGGCAAAATTGACTTTGGTGAGGGCTCCAGGTATTGAGAACTGTTCTTTCACTGTGCCTATCCTGTTCAACCCCTCAAAAAGAAAACAAACTTAATATCTCTTATCTCTTCCTCTTATTTTTGAAGACACCAGTGCTATCAGATTAGAAGCCCATCCTTCTAACCTTTTGTAGCTTTCATTACATTCTTAGACTCTCTCTCTAAAAATAGTCACCTGGGACTTGGGCTTCCTATATGAGAAGAAAAGAAAAGCCAGCCTAGTCCTAAAGAAGCCATTTGACATGAAAAACTCAGGGTCAGGTTAGATTTCTTTGATTGTTCTGTCTGAAGGCTCCTCAAATAGAGGCAGAATGGCTCACAGGATGAGAATCCATCCAGGTTCAAAGCCAGGATGGCAATGGAACACTGGATCTACCCCTTGCAGACTGTAAGCCCTTACATGAGTTAATTGACTTTCTTTTCCTTTCTGTGCATGGATATGTTCAGGCATGTGTGTATGTACGTGTGTGTGTGTTCCTATGAGTGTGGGAATGTGAATACGTGTGGGACATATGTGAGTGCAGAGGTCTGAGATCAACCTCAGCAGTCAACCTCAATAACACCACCCAGCTCCTTTAAAACAGGAACTCTCATGGCTTGGAGCTTGATAAGCCTAAGACTGGTTGCGTTGCAAGTCCTAGAGACCTTCCTGTCTCCCCCGCCCTAGTGCTGGGATTTCAAGCCTATGCCATCATACACAGGCTATTCACATGGGTTCTGATGATTGCACTCAGGTCTTTCACGCGTTCGAGGCAAATACTGAACAACTGAACCATTGCCCCGGTGCATTAGTTAACTTTCTGTGCTTCGTTTCCACATTTGCAAAACAGTCATTATAATTTTGCCTATTTCAATTTGATTGTGAGGCCCTGACTGAAGATGTTCATATAATCTCTAATGCGAAACTCTCAAACAAAAACTGTAGAGAAAAAAAAGGGTTTCTGTGCTCTTTTGCAGATAAAAACTGACAACTTATTTGACAGCACAAGCTAATCAGAAAAAAGGCTGTGCGGACTCCTTGTTTAACTTAAGTATTAGGATTCATATTTTTGCTACAGAAATGCAAAAATGTATTTGATTACAGAGTATTTTCATAGACTGAGCTTGGGATGCACCGTTATAGCGAGCATAATATACCTTTCTGAAACAGAAAAACACAAAATTGTCCTTTGGGGTTTCAGATAAGGAATTATGGACTCTGAACACTAACTAGCACTTAGCAATTCTCTTTAAGTATTAGCTTTTAAACGCTGCCCTGTGACTAAGTGGCCCATATATAGGAAGGTGAAATCATGGCCCGTATCGACTCCATAGCCTTGAACTTCAAATTACAGAGTTTTTCTATAATTTTCTTTTAGAGGTGGAAGGTGGAGAGGTGGTTTATTCCAGCCACACATTTTACAGGCATCAAAACCATAAAATGAATGTCCAGCAATAAAAGATTAACAGGATCCCAGGTTTGCTCGCTCACCTAAAGCAGTTAAAAAGATACAAAACAATAGTATTCATGAACATATTAGTCAATGAAACTGTGTGATATGGAAAAGTAGGAAGTATGCGAAGTGAGCTGTGTGCTTGCCTTACCTTCCTGCAGAGAGGGGAAGCCCCAGGAAAACACAGAACCCTTGAGCTGTAAGTGCAGAGCTGAGAAGTCAAGATGACCAGGGTATGAGATTAAAAACCCTGCATAGACCTAGGCCTTTGGAGATCAGCGGAAAATCTAAAGCATAGCTGAGTACTATGTACACATGTACACTAAGAAACTGCCTAACGCTTAGGGATATGAATACCTAAAAGAATAAGAAAGCAAGCCACTTCTGATGAGAACTGATAGACTAAGATCAGAAAGAAGGAGAGGAGGACCTCCCCTATCAGTGGTCTTGGGGAGGGGCATACATGCAGAAAGGGGGGGAGGGTGGGACCGGGAGGGGAGGAGGGAGGGGCGTATGTGGGGATACAAAATGAATAAAGTGTAATTAATAAAAGTTAAAAAAAAAGAATAAGAAAGAATAGTCCACAGAGTTAAACAAAGCTCAGAATTGAGCTTGTTCTCATGAGTTTGAACAGGAAAAAAAAAATCAAGATTTATGGGGCAGTGGGTAGAGTGCAAAGAAAAATTTTCTCACAAGTATAGAATAATTAGCTTAGACCAGACAGTTCTCTCATCCTGCCCAAACTATTTTCAAAGCAATGCCCAAAAGACTGAAACTCTTTCCAAACGGCTTAAGTAAGTTCCAGGACAAATCTTAAAACTAAATACAAGAATGCAATATATCTGGCAACCATAAGGTTACACATCACCAAACGATTTCTATGCATCTGCACTTAAAGCATTAGACATATCAAGAAGCAGAACTTATAACCCATAATAAGAAGCAGCCAATGAAAGCTTGCACAGGCTCTCACATATTCCTCCTATGTGTACACTTACAAACTTTGGGCTGTATATACAGAATATTTATAAGGGGACTGAAAGAGAGGATGGCAGACCACTTAAGGAACTCAGGATTCAATGACTAATATATTGGTGAGTTCCCTGGGTTTTCTTTGTCTGATGTATCCCAGACTTGCAGCTGAACATGTTGGCAAGCAAAAAAATATATCCCAACATCTGCAGGCCAAAGTCCGTGATGGCAACAAAAGCCTGCTCTGTCTAACGAGCCATGTAAGGAGTAGGAAGGCAAGACAGAAAATGCTTGGCAAAGGCCACTTACACTCTAGCCAGACATCACAGAACAAAACTGTAGCCTTGTTCTAGTGATTCCTGCAAAGGGTATTTGCAGAGCCTTATTTCTTCCCCTATGAGTCTCTGCTATGGTACAAGCTTGCTGTGTGGTTATGTCAGAGAAGGACAAGAAGGGTGCCAGGCCTTTACCAAGGTAAACTGATTATGAGTCTCCATTTTCTCATGTATCAGTAGAAACCATGAGGAACTACTCAGCCTACCTCTCCTGGTGTGGTGTCTGTCAGACTGGTACTAAAGAAAGCATCAACAACAGAAGTGTTCAGTAATGATCAAAATCTAAGGGCAACATGAGAAATCCAAATGTCAACTGATGATCACTAACAACAATCATAAATTGAATGAAATGAAGGCAATCCAAAGATGCTAATGCAAGTTAATTATCTGGGCAAGATTTTAAAGCAGTCAACATGAAAATGTTTTTATTTAAAAATGTTTCAGACAATATATTTTGATCATACTTTTTCTTCTCTCTCAACTATTCCCAGATCCTTCCAACCTCTGTTTCCACCCAACTTTATGCTCTTTTTCTTCCTTTCTCAAAAAAATGAAGATAGAAAGAAAGAAATAAAGAAAGGAAGAAAGAAAGAAAACCAAACCAAACAAAAAAAAAAACCCACAAATGTAATAATACCAAAACAAAACAAAAAGCACACACACCAAATCATGGAGTCTGCTGGGTGTTGCTCAACCACTCCCGATCGTGAGGCTTGCCTTGGACTGTGGTTGATGTACTCAGTGACACTTCCTTGGGAAAGAATTAGTTTCTTTTTACCATTAGGTATCAATTATAATAGACTTATAAATCTGTTTTATTTTTCACTTATGTGTGTTTGAACACATATGTAAATGTTCACCCGGGGCCAAAAGACTCTGTGAGATCCTCTAACCCTGAAGTTGCAGACTGACCAGCCCTGTGTTGGAGCTAGGAACCAAGCATGGCTCCCCAGGAAGAGCAGTCAGTGTTCTTCAGTGTTGAACCATTTCTGTAGATGGAATGAAGGAGAAACCAGAAACATCCTTATTACCAGTGAAAAGTAGAAAGTGTCGCTTCCCAAATAGAAAGTTTCAGTAGAGAAATACAAGATTTAAAGAAAAATAAAATTTTAGAACTGAAATACATCTAGTTATTGGATCAAAAGCAGAATGGATAAACATTTTTTTTAAATTAGCAGACTAAAAGATAGAAATCATATAATCTAAATAACAAAGGAAAATAGTTTAAAAATTTGGAATGGAAAGCCCTCAGTAAGGAGACTGCAACTGAAGACTTGGCACTCATGCCCCAGGAGGATGGGGGAAAAATTCATGGCTAATTCTCTAGGGGAAAATGGCTGAAACTTAGCCACACCATCACACATGCATGTGTGGTCATCAGGACAGCTATTAGAATTGCTTCCAATTTGTGCTATGGGTTCACATTTAGTCTGTCAGTCTGCCTACAAGCATCTTTATCTGATGATCCATCTAAGGTCCTAAATATACAATTTTAAACCAAAAGAAGGAATTCTCTAGGCCCAGGCAATTTCATTGGAGGATTATAAATGCTTAGTGAAAAACTGAGTGCATTGTACAGTTTTTTTTTTTCCTAGAAAATGAAAAAAGAGAAAAACTTCCCTCTTGATTTAATCTATAATGAGACTATTAAACCCAATATCAAAAGTAGGTAAGAACAGAGCACTAAGACTATAGACCAATGTCTGTAGTAATTCAGAAAAAGCAATTCTTAAATTTTTTTTCATAGAATTGAACAGCACAGAGGAAAACACAAACCACAACTGGGTAGAGTTTATACCTGTCATTACACCGCTGGTAAAATACTCAAAACTCAATCATTCAATGTAGCCCACCATATCAAACAGGCTAAAAGTCACATGCTCTTCCCAATCAAAGAAGAAAATATAATCGAGGAAATTCTGCATCTATTATTATTATTTTTATAGATATTTAGCAAAATGGAATTAGAGTAGCTCATCCTCACTTGACTTAGGACATGTAGAGGTAACTATAGCTAATATCGTACTCAGTGGTGAAAACTACCCTAATCTTGGGGATAGAAGCACTCATGTGGTCTTTTATTAGTCTTAACATTGGGTTGGAAACTAGCCAGTGTAAGGGAATGAGAAGGGGCAATAAAGGTACGGAGTAGGATGGAAGAACTGAATGCTGATAGATGATCTAACTACCTACATAGAAGACGTGAGTCTACAAAAACAAAGCAAATCAAAACTTCAAGAACTAACAAGGTCTCAAGATAGATATGCAAAAAGCAATTATGTTTGTGTAAAGTAGCAATAACCATGTAGACAGAAAGAAGCATGCAAACAGAGCGCTTATGTGTAAATTGAACAAAATATATGCTTCATGAGTTGATCCACAAATTTCTTTCAATTACTGTAAAAGACAGGTAAGACTGTGTATAGATGCAGAAAAGGTATTGAGATTTACAGAGAGAAGCAAATTGTTTTTAATGCCTAAACCATTGAAAAATTAGAATGAAGCACAAGGTATTTTGCCTGATTTTTCCCATCACTATAGCAACAAAAATAAATGGCATCTGCCAAAAGATAATCACAGTAGGTCAATGAGCCGATTCCATAATAAGAATCCATAAATAAGCTCACATAAATATACACAAGTGATCTTTTTAAAAAGCACAGAAGCAATTCAACAGAAGAATAGAATTTCCAGGATAGTGTCAGGGTGGCAAGATGTCTACAAGGAAATCCAGAAGCAATGATCAGCTTGAATCTCACAGATCATTCAAAACTTCGGTAAAGTAAATCAGCAACCTAGGTATAGCATGAAAGCTATTAAACCTTCAGAAAAACTTCAAGAAAATCTTCTGCAGCCTTATCAGGCCACAGAGGAAAACAATGCAGCCTGTCCTGATGAGACTTGATAGGCTAGGGTCAGAGGGAAGGGGAGGAGAGCCTCCTTTATCAGTTGACTTGGGAAGGGATATGGGGGAGATGAGGGAGGGAGGGTGGTATTGGAAGGAGGCGAGGGAGGGGGCTACAGCGGGGATACAAAGTGAATAAATTGTAATTTATAAAAATATAAATAATTTTTTAAAGTGAAAAAAAAGAAAATCTTCTGGATTTATAGCTAGGAAAAGAGTTTTAAAACTTACCATTAACAGTATGACTCATAAAATTAAAAATGATATTTCCAAAAGGTGCTAAATACACAGAGATATTTTGGAACAAAAATTCCAAAGTGGGAGACAATATTTGCAAGCTACATGTCTGAAAAAGGACTAATATTTGTAAATAACTAAGTATAAAAATACTAAATGAAAGAATATGGATGAAATAGACCTATTAAAATAAAATTTGGCTGAATAACTTCATACCTACCTACCTGAATCTTATAAACATTAAAGAGAGATCTTCCGATAGCTGCAGGTGAAGTAGCACCTTTGGAAATGTATAGCTGAAAACTTGAAGAAAACTAGAAACGGATAAAGACTGAGTTTTCTCTCATCATTTAAGATCCTGTAGCACATTATGATTTAAATACAACTTACATGAATGGCTTAAATCCAATGTAAATGTAATATCCATGCTAAGAATGGAATAATGTTTAGAGGAAAGAAATTAGCCTCCTATTATGTTCAGTGATTCCTATTGCAGCACAGATAAATCGCGAAGCAATTGTTCTGAGTGAAAGAAGTCAAAAGACTCTGTTTTATCCCATTAAACATCGTTTTAGGAGACGGAGACTAAAGTGTTGACACAGAAAGCAGATTTCTGGTTGTTGGATAAGCAGAGAAACGGAGGATGTAGGGCAGAGAGAAGGAGAGAGAAATGACAAACATGCCCT
Source organism: Meriones unguiculatus (assembly GCF_030254825.1). Classification (NCBI taxonomy): domain Eukaryota; kingdom Metazoa; phylum Chordata; class Mammalia; order Rodentia; family Muridae; genus Meriones; species Meriones unguiculatus. Next base: position 34,279,018 of record NC_083350.1, on the reverse strand, counting down.
AGGTGACTTCTGGAGATGCTGCTTAACTTGGTGACATTTGTGTTACATGTGTACACTCATGTTGTGGCTTATCAAATTATTAGTTTGTGCAGTTGACTTTACATCCACTACCCCAAGGATGTTTTTTTTTAAATTAAGAATATTACTATGAGATAATTTTCCAAATTCCTATACATTTGTACAGTTACTCAGTTACCTTAATTTTGAACAAATACAGCTTTTGTTAAATCAGATCAGTCCAGCATGCTTTTCTTAGTACTTTTTGTTTTTAGACTTCTTTCTAATTAGAATCCACAGAGGCTCTTCAAAATACCTCCAAGGGCTCTAGACAGGCTGGGGGGCACAAATAAGACCAAGTGTCAGCAAAGGCCGCTCCGCCAGGAACTCCCATCACCCCACATTCTTCTGCTGTTATTTTTAGGTAAGTGAATGTGAGCATTGAGTAGCTCCCGTCTTTGAATGCAGGTCTCCAGTGTGGATGGGAACTTTCATCCAGTGCCAGGCAGTGAAGTGGCAACTGGCTGCCTGAGATATTTTCACTTGTGAGATTGCAAGCAGATACATTTATTCGGTTGTGAAGTACCGGCTTCCAGGCACACTGCCATAATTCAAAGACAGCTAAGAAATGTGAGTCTTGAAAGCGTGGTCCACAGTCTGCTGGAAGTCTCCAAAGGTCTTCAGGTTGGTTCAGAAAGTCATGGAAAGGAAGAATCACAGGAAACTGCAGGCATCTCAGCGTTTTTCTCGACTGCGTATTTAGAACTACATTAAGAATTACAATAACCGTCATGTTCTTCTCTGATCAGACTAATGTAATTGAAAAATACCCGAAGATAAAGGGCTGCTTAATTATGAGCTGTGTTTACTTTTCCCCACTAAGTGCTAATCTGTCCTCCTGAGCCATGTGTGGAAGTTAGGAAGGCTGCGGGCCCACATCTGTGCTTCTCACCCCAAAGGATTCTCTATGACGGTAATCTACATTTCTCAGGGTACACAATAGCGGTGCTCATGTAGAATAAAGATTTGACTTCTGAGGCTTTCCCACCTGGATGTAGCCCTACCCATATGGTGAGATGCAGTGCAAGCCACTGATGCCCTGATTGGTGGTATACTGCTTTCCCCACAACAGAGTCTAGTATCTTGGGCTTATCTTCCACTGTGGTAAAGAGAGCTAAGGGTAAACCTGTAAGGTCACCTTCCAAGATGACCAGGAAAATTGACTGGAAGTGTAAATAAGGATGCATTCAGATGTGCTTTTGCCACCTTTAAGGAGCTAACCGGTTATTTTTGAGTGCCAATAACAAAATTCACTTCTATTGATAAAATGAATAATGTGTGTCTTATTGGAGACAGGGTCTCATGCTATAGTGTAGCCTGGATGAATACTTGATAGATAGACCAATCTGGCCTGGAACTTAAGTGATCCTCCTGCCTCTGACTACTGAGTTCTAGAATGGCAAATATGAATCACCACAGCAGGCATAAACAATAGTTTATTAGAAAAGCCTTACAATGGAAAAGCATAGTGTAACAGCTGTTTTAATACTCTGATTTTATCCGAGAAGTTGAACAGCATAACTCTATAGGATAAACAGAAAAGTTCCCAAAGATCACTGAGTCTTCAAAGACTTAAAATTGTGAGGACAAAAGAGCCGGGCAGTGGCACGACCCAAAACCAACAGTCCTAGAGGGATCTGCCTGAATGTCTTTGCATGTTTACATTTTACATCTCATTCATAAGAAATAAAATCAGTATTGGAGTGATCTCATAGGTACGTACAGTAGTTATAGGTTGATAATCCTAGATTAAATGCAAACTGAGTAATCTTGGGGTGAGCGAGAAATAGCCTAATGGCAAGGTTGACAAAGACTGTGCCAAAAATACTGCTGAGTTAAAATACACTGTTGGAGTGTAGACGGAGTCTGCCCTTAACACGAGGAGACAATGACTACATCCGTTGTTTCTCCTTTCACTTTCAGGGTTGCTTCACCGGCTAGCCCACTCTCACACTACAGCCCACTAGGGGAAACAAGTGGGTGAGCGCGTAAGGACTATGCCTGGATCTCAGAGACTGGATCATGCATACCTGAAGTCCCAGCGATTGAGAGTGTCCCATTATGACACATTCTAGCCACATCCATGAGCAGCCTTGCCCAGGCCTTGTTGCCAGCAGACTTTTCACCTCCTTTGTAGCCTATATACACTTCATGATTGAGTGATTCCATGTCAGCCTCCTTGGTTAAAGTCCCAGGTGATTAAGATCCATGTCTGATCACCTTTTTTTTTTTTTTTTTTTTTTTTTTTTTTTGTCTTTACGGCATGGAGCATAGCAACTTGCAGGGAACTGAAATTGCTAATGTTTAGTCTACTGAATTTAAAGGAGTCATAAAAATGATCGTGGGATTTTTCCAAGTACGTAGATTGAGCCAGATAAAATAACACATATTTAGTCTGGTTTTAAAAATCATAGAAAGAACCTCAGAGGAAGAAATCATGGTTACCCAATTTCTACATAAACTGAGGCCCAGCCAATGCTTCCTGCACAGCGATGTTTGCATATTCAAATGTCTCGGAAAGGCAAAATGTAATGGCGCCATCTTCTCCATCCTGGGAGCTCAGGGCATTTCACATGCATTTACATGGAACAGTGACAATTCCTTTCTGCAAGCACCCTTAGTTTTTTGTGTATTTTCCACTTTGTTTTATTTTATTCTGTTTTTGATAGGAAAGCCCAAGCTAAGATAGAGATTCATTCCAAGGTCTATTGGTTTACACATTTTACTGCTAGGAATGCATAATTGAAAATCTATCTCTCATTATTTAATGTTTAAACCGAACAAAATAAAATGAACAGTGTTTTTAAATGCTGATTATCATTTATTCAGGGAAACTTTTAAAACCTACCATTTTTTTTCAGTCTGCTTTACAGTTTCTCCCAACTTCCTTAAGAGCATAGATTTAGCCCCATTTCAACATTCCACATAGTAATGGTTGAGTTAATTTTTATCATACAGCAATCTGTGTCCAATGTGTACACAAGGGTACAGTGCGTACCTGCTGTGTATAGAACAAGCCTCTGGGGAAGCCATTTATTCTCTTTCCCAAATGTAAATATCAGCCAGACAACTTCGAGGTCAGCAGTGAGCGGTCTGTAATTGAGACATGATTAATGGTATCCTCAGCCATAATTTCAAATTCTGAAAACTGCTGGGATCTGGGGAGCAGTGCTCCTAAGCTGTTAGGATGTTTTCAAGGTGTAGGCTGCTCCATGAAGTCTGTGTTGAAGAACCGATGGCCAGCTTCATGTTAAACATCGAAACATATTTGTTTTCCTAATAAATATTGTATCATTTATGCCGGTAACAAAACAGCCATTCTGCAGCCTCAAGTTACCTGGGCATAATCAACGCCTCAGGAGTGGCTACTTTTTACAGCCTGGAGTTGTACTGTACTTCTTTATCACACATCAGCTCTATTTTCTTGCAAGCTGATCCATTCGTAAATTCAATAACTCGGTCAGGTTATGTTGATTTGTCAGGCACACCCAGAAGGTTAACCAGATAGGGCAAAGGTAAGCAAGTACCTAACACCTTTGTTATGCTTACTTCATACCTGAGTGACAGCTGTAGTTAGCTCAGACCTCAGTCTTCTCATCTGAGAAATGGGAATGTTATTCTGCCTCAATGGATAAAATAAGCTTAACGAAAAAAAAAAAAAACTCGCACAAATGTCTTTTTCAAGGCTTCATGTAGAAATGCCTAGTGACTATTAACTAATTTACTACCCTCTGAAAGAGAGTTCCTGTGTTCAGCTTTCGGGATGAGAACAACACAGTCCCCTCCCTTATAATGAGTTGACTCTGAGGGTCGGGCAAGGGATCCTAAGGTGGTCCTCCCACAGTCCCAGCTGGCTGACTGTAAAAGGAAGTGGCGAGAGACGTGAGTTTTAGACTTCAGACTCGTATCACCTGTGTAGCACGGATGTGCGATTTTTGTTACTTTCAGAATTGGGAGAATTTGGTCTTAAAGAAGAGACTAATTTAAATAACAGCTTAAGGAGAAATAACTTGTCATCTGACGTCCAGCAGGCCCTCCAGAGAAGGACATGCTCTGGGAATTGCTCTCTCTAGTGTGCTGTGGTCGCAATTGGTGTTCAAGTGTTGTTGAACCCTCTCGCCAGGAGGTGTCTGGAAAACACTAATTCATGGCTAGTTCCTTCCTGCTTGAGATGAAATTTGAATTGATGTGTTCAAATTTAAAAGGTCCACACATCCGTATTTCTAGACCAACGTATCTTTTTTTATCTCAAAGAAAGCTTTGTTTGTTTGTTTTTAATTTTTAGAAATTGCACCGTCAGTCTGACAATGATAATCGCCTTTGGATACGGCCTGACAGCAGGCACAGGCTGAAGAGGGGTTCCTGTCTGACGTCGGAATTGTTTAAATTTGCCTTGTCCCTCCAGTACAAGCTTTGCCTCTCTCTATGGTGGGAATCCGAACGTAGCTGGCTTGATTAAACAAAAAGGAGTTGTCGGCTTACATTAAAAATAATAAAGGGGCTGGAGACATGGCTCAGTTAAGAGCAAAGGCTGTTCTTCCCGAGGACCCAGGTTCCATTCCCTTCACCCACACTGTGTTTCACAGCTACAGGGAGCTCCAGTCCCAGGAAACTTGACGCCCTGTACTGGCCTCTGCAAGCACCAGGCATGAGTATGGTAAAAGACATACACACAGGCAAAACACCCGCACACACAGAACGAAATAATCGTAATGTCATCAACTTTTGAGAAACTACTGAGATAAACTTTTTACCTGGAGAGCAGCGCTCTGGTGAACTATATGCAGACGCATCCTGAAGACAAGGGGCACAGACCTGGCTCTTCCTCCTCCTGCTCACTCAGGTGACACTACGCTAACTGATCAGCTTTGATTTCTGCATCTAGGAGATGGAGATAGTGGTTAATCGAAGCCGGACACAGTGTAACATTCCATAATGCCGGCTGAGCCAAGAGGCCTGTCAGTTCAAGGCCAGCCTGGGCTACCTAGCAACAATAAATTGTGCTTACGTCATCATTGTGTTGTGTGAAGTTATTGAATTGAGTACTTGCAAGGCAGACGGAACCAAGTTCACCATTTAGCCCCTCCTCGGCAAGCTTTCACGGTGTGAGGAGACAGAAGAGAACAATAAAAGGAGAGACTGATGCCCATGACAGCATAAAGACTAAATGAGAAGTAGTCTGGAAGGGATTCAAGGGTCCTGGTAGAACACTGCCAACAGAGCTCTGCACTAGCCAGCAGGCACTCCTGCCCTATAGGAGGAGGAGGTTTTCCTCCTCTACTAGAGGCCCAAGACTCCGGCCCTAGGAGGGATAGGATCTGGGTTGAAGCGGTGTAAATTTCTGTGGATACCCCAACTTGCTTCCTTCCGTTAAAACTGGAGTGTTCCGGCACGGCATGGGTGTGGCTTGACACTTAGGACAGTTTTCCACTGAGAGATCTTGGGGGTGCAGATCTGACTGAGGTAGTAATGATTGTGACACAGGTGAGGAACGCCCCAGGTAAGGCTTATCTTCTTTCACTGCACTATCGCTGAAACACGTCTTTTCTAGAGGAAATCGGATACTCGAGAAGTACAGGCAGGGGGTTGGAGGTGGAAGACACAGAGGAGGGAGGAAGGAAGGAGGGAACCAACATAAATCCTGTCCTGGGTAGAACAGTGGAGACGTGGCACTAACAAAGACTTCCTGTTCGGCAAAGAAGACGCGCTGGCAGAGGCGGCCTGCCGGGCTGTGGGTGTACTCAGCTGTGCAGAGCTGATTATAGAAGATGAAAGGGCTTGGCAATTCATTTCATCTCACGCTGAAACGCTGCTGACAACCGAAAGTGAGGACAGAAGGATTCATTTGTTCAACTTCTGTTTTAAAAAGCAGACTTCAAATGATACCACGGAGAAAAGGAGGCGAGGCTCTGGCGTAATGCGATGTCTGGGTTTTTTTTTGTTTTTTTGTTTTTTTTTTTTAAACACTAGCTGCAGCATTTGTGTTTTGTAGCTGTCTTTACAAGGCAAAGGGGTTGTCTTTCTGTGTGTGTGTGCTCCTCACCAATTCCAAGGAACAGGACGGATGGATGCACGCTCAGTCATTGATCAGATAGACCACGTCCCCCTAACCTGACAGAGGCTATCGAGTCCACTCATATGTGAGTCCCCGGATAAGTCAGGATGAGAAACTGTCATAGCACCGAGCTTAAATGCTTCTCAGAAGCAGAGAAAAGGGAGAGGATTTTATTCGGAATGGCTGTGCTGAATATGGATAACGACGTGCCACATAGTAGAGGATCTACTTTAGATTTTCATAATTCTGGCTATTTCAAATTTTAGCTCACAAATTCAGATTTCATGACTTAACTACACTTTTTTTTTAATATTGGCTTAGATTTCCGTAAGGAAATGTCATATTTTGCTTTAAGTGAAATGTGCCACTACATCAGCATATTTAATGTCTGAAAATGAGGAGTCTTCTTTTCAGTTCAAAGGCTCATACAAATTACTACAAAACCCGCTCTATCTGAGGGCAAGGTCTTCTCCCAACAGATTTCTGAACATGGATAATCTACCATACTGGTAAATTATTGGTTATTTACGATTAATGCATAAATGCAGATCCAAATGTTAATGGAGGAGATAAAGAAATAAAGTCTTCCTGCAATCATTCAAATTAAAGCATTCATAACCTGAGCACGTCGTCCTCCAGCAATCACTTTCTTAAGCAATTCAGTGAAGTGATTGATGCTTGTCTGCATCGTCTGTATGAGGACTTCAGTTATTTCCTCTGTTCTTAATCTAGGCTTTCCTTCCAAGAAATCACACAAGCAATGGAAATAGAAAATATTATGGCTCCAATAAATTCTTTGGATCTTATCACACTCACAGATTTTGTTTTCCAACAATATTTCGGGAGCACCTGTTGTGTGCCCGGCACTGCACTGGGGGCTAAACATGAGCTGGTGCCATGGACTGGCTATCCCCATAGTATACAGGGAACCCTGCAGATGTGCAAGGAATCATGTGTAATGAGTATCTACCAATTGCAACCATTTCTTTTCTTTTCAAAGACTAACTATGGGTGAGGAAGGAGGGCCCTATTAAAGGAGATTTCTAGGTTTTTTTTTTTTTTTTCTAGAGAAGGTTCTTGTGAAGACCATGCTCTGAAGATGTGAGCTCCAGAGTGAGTTTGGCATTCTTTGGTGGCATAGAGTAGGCTAGGGTGATCTGGGGGGTGTAGCTCAATAATAGGGCACTTTCTGAGTATGCGTAATGTCCTGGACTTACTCTAGCCAAGAGCAGGGGCACATTATTGTTTTGTTCTTCTAAAATTAATGATACTGAAACTGAGTGTTATGCATGAGCACACTTGGAAAAGAGCTATTACAAGCGATGGCCCATGTGCCACTGGGCTTGATTTTAAACACCCTCTGTATAGGAGATATATATATATATATATATATATATATATATGTAAATGCTATGTACAATATTGGTTGTAATAAAATATTTAACCATATTCTTAGATTGAGTACAGTTTACTTGCATGTAACTTTACATTGACTTGTGTATGTCAAAGAAAAATTTAAAGCGTAATCAGTTTTTTTATGCAAACTGATATTTCTTATAAAGATAACAACTATATTCAGGGATAAGTAAAATGTAAAATCCTATTCCCTTTATTACAGTCAGAAAATGTTTAAACAATTACGTTAATATCTAGACTTCAATCATGTGTCATTAAATGAGTTAATGGACATATTTTTATAGTGAAGTTTATTCTAAGGGATGGATTCTCTTGATATGAGAGAATCCTGACTTGGGGTTGCAGAGATGGCTCAGCAGTTGAGAGCGCTTGTTTTCTTACAGAGCACCCAGGTTCGGTTCTCAGCATCCATGTGGTGGCTCACAGCCATCCGTTATGCCAATTCCAGGCCACCAGACTCCTTCACAGAAACCAAGCATGTTTGTGGTGCACAATGCACAGATCATGCAAGAAGAACACTTGTACACGTAAAAAAATTTAAAATAGATCTTCAAAATTCTATTCTTTTTATTGTTGGTATTCAACATACTTATCCATTTCCCCATTAATAGACCTTCTGGTTGTTTTTCTGTTTTGCTACAAAAATAAAATTTTCTATGACCATTATTACTACATTTTCCTATGGACATATGTTTTAACTTCATCCAGCTGAATATCTCGAAATGGAATTGCTAATGCTGAGGTTAGATGAACATTTCATTTTATTACCAGCTTTCTGCATGGTTCATGCTTTTGTATTTTATATTTAATTTATTGGCGTGTTTAGATGTCAGAGAATGTTTGTTATAAACAATACGTAGCTACATCTTCCTTCTTATTCAATTAGAATTTCTTTCAAATGCACTATTTAACTTATTTATATTAAGCATAATTATGGCTTTATTAAGTTTCATTTAACCCAGCTACATTGATATTTGTTCTCTGTGTTTCCCACCAATTACTTGTTCCCATATTCATCCAGGCCTCACTTCTTTGTGGTATTTATATATTACATTAATAAATATTCATAGTCCGTGTTTACTTTCTAATTTTATGTTCATAATTGGCTTTTTAGCAATACTTGTTGGCATGTCTGTTTGTCTGTCTGTGCGTGGTTTAGTGGTGAGCATAAGATATGCATACTCACCACAACATCACCTCAAAAGAGATTCTGCTAAGGAGCAACCCACAGACTAGAGAGCAGTTGAAAGTCACTGAGGGTACATTCCGCTCACTGCATTCTAACCAGATATTTTAATTATCCATGTCCTATAAATCTCAAGGCTGGAGAGACCAAGATTCTAATGAGAAAGTTTCAAAGAAATGGCACAGGTGATCCCGGACCCCTGCCCTCCCAGCTTTTACCATCTTGCAAGCAGTGTAGGCTTGAAGGTGGAGAGGCAAATCGAGAATCTGCTGTAAGAGTTTTGTCGGTTGCCTGATCCCAGAGAAATTGCAAATGGAACTAAAATATGAATGGGCTTCAGATGAAATTCTCACACGTTCGGTTGATCCTCAAAGGGCCAGCAGCCGGCTTTAGATGACACTCAAATTATGCCAGCCCAGCAAAGACTGAAACTTGTGGGGTAGCTCCTAAGCCATTAAAACTGATGTCTCCATAAAATGTAAAACTTAGGCCACAGTTTAAACCCCAGTACAAGCAAGCAAGCAAGAAGCAAACAAACCATCACCAACAACAGCAATAACAAAGCAGAAAAAACGCGAAACTTTCCATTTATTTATTTATTTATTACAATTTATTCACTTGTATCCCAGCTGTAGCCCCCTCCCTTGTCTCCTCCCAGTTCCACCTTCCCTCTCTCCCTCTTCTCCCTGTATGCCCCTCCCCTAGTCCACTGATAGGACTCTTTCTGTACTATCTGACCCTAGCCAATCAGGTCTTATCAACTTTGGGCAAAGCAACAGACATAGACAGTGCAAATAGTAACTAGGAGGCAGGGAGCAGACCACGATGCTACTGTGTAAATTAAGAAATGCCAAGGGTGATGGCAAACACCAGAAGCTAGAAGAGGAAAGAAGGGTTCTACCAAGGCCTGCAACTCTAGAAGACAGACTTCCAATGCTTTTCACAGTTGGTTGGCCCAGCTTCTGACACTTTGTTTTAAACACCCAGAGAAACCAATGCAGCTACTGAGGTGTTCAATAACATGAATCATTTCAAAAGCACAACACTAAGTAAAGACATGTTCCATGGAAGAAGTCTCATGTGTGGCTTACTTTATAAGATGCCTCAAATAGCAAAACTATTCTGTGACAGAGAACATTCCAAGAACACATGGTGGGTATGGACATTGTGATTGGTTAAGAAAGGGCCTAAGGAAACCTGGGTGATGATGTGATTCTATATCCAAAGGCTTCTATGATTAAAGTTTCCATAGTGTCTTAACCCCAAAAGACACACATATACACGTGTTTACATTTTCAAAATTCTGCAAGGGAATGCTTAGGACTTGTGCTTTTGCTGTATGTAAATTCTTCCTTATAAAAACATCAACTCTGTGGGGCTGGCCCAGTGGAAGAAGCCAGCTGAGCCCATACCCAATGCACTGGGTACCCTGTTGATGTCTGGGGCCCATGTTACCACTGAGTGCCATGTGGATGTCCTAGAGCCAAGCTGATGTCTGTGGACCATGCTGCCACCAGGGACCATACTGCTTTTACTGGCCTCCACTACCACATGAAGCCACGGTGATATTCTGTGGTGGTGCCAAGGGGCCATGTCTGGGTCTGTGGTCCTGCTGTACCTGGGGTCAGTGTGGCTGGCCCTGTGTTGCCACTGAAGGTCATGCTGATATCTGTGGTCTATGCTGCCATGTGAGGTCATGGTGGTGTCCCTGCTCATGCTGCTGAGAGCCTTGTTTAGGTCCATTGTCCTACTGACCCCAGGATCCGTGTTTGTGGCCTGGACTGCCACCAGAGACCATGTGGAGGCCCATGATCCATGTGCCTGCTGACTGTGAAAGGCAAGGAGGCTATTATTGCTGACTGAAGATGTACGGTTGAGAGAGAAAAAACATAGAAGGCCTACGTGACAACCCTGACTCTCCCAACTCCCTCCCCCAAAGTAACAGTCTTGACAGGAAGCCACTGAAGAGAACTCTTAACAAGTGTGATGGAGGTGCTGGAGTGTAGCTCTCCACAGTTGATAACTTCTGGCAGGCTACTGAGACTTTGGCCATGCTCCAGCGAGTGTACAGATAACAAAAATTGGCCTTGTTTATTTTTATTTTCTATTTTTTCTTTCTACTTTTTTTATGGGGGAGGTCAAAAATGTGGGGGCTATGGAAGAACTGGGAAGTGAGTGTGATCAGGGTGCATGATGTGAAACTCACAGAGAATCAATTAAAAAAGTTATATTGAAAAAAAAATCAACTGTGTAAAAGAAATACTGAACTTCAGATGATGATACTGAAGTATTCAGGGGGAAATGATTTGATAGAGTGGCAAATGACCAGACATATGGATACATGATCTTACAAATACAAATATTGCAAAATGACTGGTGGGGTCTAATTGGCAGGTATATGATTGCTCATATAAAATTCTGTCTACTTTTAGGTATTGGAGTATTTTCATAGTTAAATACAGAGCATAAAATAACATAATACAGGCATGAGCAAATTAGATATGACTGAAGAGGAGCTTAGTCACCTTGAGTTATAGAATTTTTTAAAAAAGAATAAAAAATATAGAAAAGGGTCTGGGCATGGAAGAATACACATTGACTCCAGCACTCAGGATCCAGAGGCAGGTACCTTGCTGAAGTCATGGCCAGCCTGGTCTACATAGAGTTTCATTTATGTGTGTGTGTGTGTGTGTGTGTGAGTGTGTGTGTGTGTGTGTGTGTATCTTAGTTAGGGTTTTATTGATGTGAAGAGACATCATGACTATGGCAATTCTTATTTAAAAAAAAAAAAAAAAAGCAAAACATTTAATTGTGGCTGGCCAGAGATTTAGTCCATTATCATGGCAGGAAACATAGCATGGTACAGGCAGACATGGTGCTGGAGAAGGAGGTAAGAGTTCTACATCTGGATCTGCAGGCAGTAGAAGACGGTGAGGCACACTTGGGCGTGCGTAGCATGAGCATATATGAGACCCCAAAGTCCTCCTCCACAGTGACATCCTTTCTCCAACAAGGCCACACCTACTCCAGCAAGGCCTCACTTCCTAATATTGCCATTCCCTATGAGCCAAGCACTCAAACACAAATGAGGTTACAGGGGCCATTCCTACTCAAACCATGAAAGAGAGAGAGAGAGAGAGAGTGTGTGTGTGTGTGTGTGTGTGTGTGTCTGTCTGTCTCTCTGACTATGTGGCTCTGGCTGGCCTAGAACTCACTACGTGCACCAACAGTGCTTCAGACTTACAAAACCCTCTTGTCTCTGCCTCCCAAGTGCAGAAACGGCAGGCAGGTACTACCACACAGGGATCCAGGTGCATCTTTTAAGAAGTAGATATCTCAGGATGCTGCCAGGGAAATGAAATATTTTATGTGCCTACAAAGCTAATGCCACAAATTGTGGGCAAAGTAAACAAAAGTATAAGTAGATACAACCAAACTGTTGAAAATAAAGGCAAAAAGAACTCAAAGCTTTTAGCAAAACCGAGACAACCTCTTAACAGGAATGGTAGAAACCAAAAGCCAATAGAAGAACAGCTGTAAAGTGAGATCTTTGGGTGTCGTTGAGTATTGTTGGGCATTGAGATGCTTTCTTGTGTGTAAGACTTTGGGCAAGCCCTGTCCAGGCAGCACCACACACATTCCAAATGAGGTAAAATTAAAATCTTTTTTTTTTTTTAATGAAAGGAAATTGAGGTTTGGAAAGATTAATTGCCTGCGTAAGAGCAGACAGCTAATCAGTTGACAAAGATTTAAACTTCACATATATGCCTCTAAACATAGTCGTCCTCTATACCTTGTTGTTCTTTGTCCGCTCCCCCACCCCCCGCCCCGTTTCTGTCTGTCTGGCAAGGCTCTGTGCTCCAGCCTCCCCGGTTTGGTAAACCCCCTAACAACTTTCTTACACATGACAATATTTTGGGGTTACACTGAAAAAGGAGGCAACTGTGGTAGAACACCGGTGTCTGATACTGGAGAGAGCGGGTTGTTGTAGGTACTAGAGCAGTGAGCACCGGGAGAATCCGAGAAACTGGCCTCTTTGCCCTCTTCACTCCTGCACATCTCCTCTCCATCTTGACACTGTAGGAGAGGACTGGAGTGCTTCTGTCTTCCTTGTTAGCACCATATTCGAAAGCAAATATCACAGCAGGAAATTGACAGGGTGACGAGCTGTCACTTTAGCTAAAAGAATGTCCTATTTCTAATGAATATCATTTCCTACGGAAATGTGCTGATGACAGCGACTTTTGATGGAAACAGTGCGTGTGTGACCTTTTCTTAGACAACAAACACTACATCAGCAGCGATGATCCTCAAATTCTGTACCTGATGCTTGAACTATGTCCTCAAAAATAATGTCTAAGGCACAAGCACATAAGAATAGGTAAACTATTTTAATGTACTTTAGTTAGTATATTGGTACACTATTTTAGAATGCTGTGTTGAAGCATCATGGGATATTTTATGAGTGATAAAGTAGGCATTTGTAGCCCACTAATATTTTGCTTTTTATACAGTTTTTTTCTTTAAATCTGTTATTTCAATAAAATAAATAATATGTGTTTGCTTAAATAAAACTAAATTTCATTGGTATCCTTGAGGGAAAAAATTTGAATATGGCTCCTTAGGAGGATCTAAGTTATTAATAATAAATTATTTTCTGACACTAAGCTTAGGGCTTTAATATTCCAGGATTTTATATTAGATGAAAATAAATATTAATTGGAATACTATTTATATTTTTGAACTTCTTCCCTATAGTTGCTTAAATAAGCAAATATTTATTTCTAGATAGACTTGAAAGAATGTCATTCTATGCAAGTGGAGAATATCATTTCTTTGGTATGTTTTCCTTTTTATTCATATCCAAGTCATATAAGTGTTGTCAAAGTTGTCCTGGTTAGCACTATCGACTTGTCCCAGCCTACAGTCATCTGGGAGTCTCAGGTGAGGAACTGGTTGGTGACACGGGTCTTGGGCATATCTGTGGGAGGCTTTTTCTGATTATTGATTGATATGCGGGCAGCCCCATTCCTACACAGGTGAACCCCAACTGTCTAAGGAAGCTAGCTGAGTACCAGCTGGCCCCTGAGCAACATTCCTTGAAGGTTTCTACTCTGCTCAGTTAGCTGGGAGTTTTTGGTGAGAGGTAAAGCCAGGAGGAGTAGCAAGCAGGCCCACCCTTAAGTTCCTGACAGAGTCCCTGCCCTGACTCCCCTCAGTGATAGGCTGTAACCCGAACATGTAAGGCAAATAAACCCTTTCTCCTCGATGCTGTCTTCAGTCACAGTGTTTTACCACAGCAGCAACAGAAACAAGATCAGAACACAAATTTTCTGGAAGCTTTTGACATAATGTGCACCATGCTTGAAAATAATTTTTTTTTTAATTTGTGCACAGGCACGCACACACACACACACACACACACACACACCTGACATAAACACATGCATTTGTATACCTGTGCATAAATTTAGATATGAACACACACACGTGCATTTAGCTTTCTTCCAGGTACCACGTTAACTAGAGTGATACACATGGCGAGTGACTGGCTGAACGATTTTTTTTCCATCCTCACAGTATCCCCCTACAGGGGCACTGATGGAATTATTACCCATGTTTGAGGCCGAGATGGGGTGGTCTGTGCATCATCTCGTGCCCTCCCCTATAGGAGATGTAGTCATTGGTTGCCCCTCTCTCCTTTAATGCGTTGTACATCTTTCTTCACTGTGTCCAGTAAGCAAAGCTAACTGTAAAATCTTCCTGTATCTAATAGCAAATCCTTATCTAAACCAACCAAAATCCAAATAAGTGGCAGAAGAAAGCTTAATAACATATAGCTTTTTATACTTTCTGGGCATTCCTTAGAGCTAGAGTGATAAATTAAATTATATTACAATCCTCAATAAAGAGAAAACTATGTTCTCAAAAGCACATAAAATTATTTCTAAAATTAAAAATTCAGAAGTTAGGCTTAAATGAATGCCATCAATTAATTTTTATAAAAGAACTAGAGACATTTTAGGGAAAAAAAAGTTCAATTATGTTCAAAATGAAAATTATATAAATAACTTCATATTATTGAGAAAAATTATTATGATCTGAGAGATAGACCTAGCAGGCTTTTTAGCCTTCAATTAAAAATATCAATCCTCTAGGGTCATCCCTAAATCATCCACCCACAAAGGCACAGAACTCTGATGAGACTTCTTCTAGAGATTAAATGGTAACTGATGAAGGGTGCTGTTGCTGTGAATCTATGGAACTCGGAGATAATGAGATTTGGACAAAGTATTTACATTGGACAAATAAACAGTTAAGTTCTTCAAAGGTCAAGGTAGCATCTTGTCCAGTGACCTGACAGAACTTTAACAAGGTACCTCCCATGTGCAGTAGACTTTCCTGGACTTAAGATACAATGGCTTAGCCTCTCAGTAATGTCCTTCTTCCTCAAGTCTTTACAATGTGAATGAATAGAGAGCCACCTCTGTGTTCCCAGGTATTGCCAGAGAATCTACAAAGTGCTGTATCAGTCTCTGACCACTCACTCCACCACCGTCTGGCCAGTAATACAAAAAAATACAAAATTGCAGCCTTTTATCATTTTCTCATTTTCATTTTTACTATTTCTCTGTGAGGTGCCTAAAAGGAAGGCACTTCTCTGTCCCTGGCCATCCTGTTCACTCACCCTGTGTTTTCCCTCACCCTGAAAGCATTTTCCACTCACTGTGCGTTGATCTAATGTAAGCAGCCAGAAACACAGGAGCCCTGTAGGAAATTTTTATGAGTGAACCGAAAGTGGCCAACTCATTTGTTCTAATCTTCTCAATGGCTCAAATGGTCTGCAGAATCCCAAATATCATAATCGACCTGAAACAAGACGAAATGGACCATTTTCTGTGTAGTTTCACTTTTTATATATAAAAGGGGTGGTGGTGGAAAGATTTGCTGAAATGTGATAGTTGTAATAACAGAGCCATGGCAAGGGGAAGACAAAACATGCTTGCACGGTGATGGCATCCCATTACACTCGGCATACCACACAAATTGGTCCCAGCAGTTTTCTCTTTAATTCAGGATTTATGGAAACATCTGAGATTATAAAATTAACTGAACAAAAACAGATGTTATAATTGTGAGGGGGGCCAATTCTTGGATGAATACCAGAACTAAACATTAGTATATGGAGTGGAAACATTTTAACTCGGGTTCCTATCTATCAGTTTACAAGCTGATGTAAATATTCCACATGAAGATAACCGTCTCAACAGCTTGGAGAAGTGAAATTATGTTCACATAAGTGGCTCATTTTTCTCCCTTTCGAAAGAAAGACAATGACTATTAAAATGACAATTTCCTTGTTTCTTAATTAATAATACACAATCTCCCACCTATATTCACTACTCTGAGGAAAAAGGCATATCTCAAATTTTGCTTCCACACTGAGCTTTCCCGTGATACAGAATAACTTCATTATCATCTACTTAGAATATTTTTTGTGGAGGAGCAGTTCTGGGCAGCATTAGCATTTGGTCAGAGGTAGCTCCGGCTGAATAGATGAAATGATACTCTGATCTTTGAAGTAACTATCTAAAGGTATGAGAAAACATCCTTTCAGACTAGGCTGAACCCGGACATTGTAAAATCCTGGAAATTTTCCTTGGAAGAAGAACAACAAAAAAAGCAATTAAAAAAAAAAGTTTTCTAGTTATGTTTCCACATAAAGACTGGGTGCAGGCATTGCACTTTTGGAATGCCTTTGCAGAGACTGTGAGTATAGAAGAAACGAGAGACTTAAGATCCGTTAGTGTGTTCTTTTTAGCAACTGAGGACCTTTAAATGATCTAAGATGCTTTTTTTCTGTAAAGCAAGAGGTTTCACAGAGTGAAAGAACACATGCCGAACGCTGCTGCGGTTCTAAGCCTGGGTAAAAGGAGTTTGTAAACATACCCAGGGGAATGTCAGGATAATGCCTCCAGGGGACCTCGGCCAAGATTTGTTTATTGGATTTACACAATTGAACCAATCATGATTAAATTGCCTCAGGGCCAAAGTTCAAAGGGATAACAATCAGAATGCATACAAAGTGGAACAACAACTGGCATGTATTAAAATAAATAAGATGTCAATGTGGAGTGCCTTGGCTCTCAGTCCTTTACAGTTGAGCTTGCAGAGGGTCGTTAGACAGGGATTGGGCCAAATCACGCTGAACAGAGAATCCCACCAACAGGGGTCTTCCACAGAAATCCAATTTCTCCTCAAGTTCCTTACAGACACAATGTGGTAACTGTTAGCCTGAGCTCCCCAGCCGATTCCTACTCCTGTGAAGCTGAATGAGCTATGCTTCCCACGTGTTCCAGGGAATGTGAAGTCCACAAAATGCTAGTGTTAGGAAACCATTCGTTTTTTTTTTTTTTCCTACCATGATGATTCATCCAGGAAATATGTATTTAAACCTGTTCACAATATTCCTACAATTTAGGTTTTTCAAACTTATTACATTTCAGAACTTTCTTCTGAGTAGACTCTTGCAAAGAGAGGGGCCTTTTGGAACCCCGAGGATAAGTTAGGGGGTACAAAAGCTCTACCGTAGGTCTTTGGCCTGAAAGTGAACAGATTTGGTTGTTTGGTCTACACTGGCCTCCAAGCCCAGTCAGTGCATTTTCCCTGCATGACACTCAGCCTTCCTTCCATCTTAATGTTCCAAGGCTTTGCATACCTTTGTCTCAAATACTGATGTGACCCAGATTAAAGGAAGATTAAACAAAACCTTGTAAAAGTAATAGATTAATGGGATTTTTTTTCCTCACCAATTTTCATTATGAAAGTACAGAAACTGTGAAAGAATTAAGTTCTTATTGTGGTATTTGGGGTAGATACGGTGGTTTGAATGAGAATTGGTCCCATAGGCCCAGATACTGGAATGCTTAATGGTACTGTTTAGGAATAATTACTAGGTGTGGTCATGTTGAAAGAGGTGAGGATGTGCTTTGAAGTTTCAAAGGTCCAATTCATTTCCAGTTAGCTCTCTTTGCTTCCTGTTTGTGGATCAGTCTGGAAACTCTCAGTGCCATACCTTCCTGCCTGTTGCCACTGCTCCCACCATGATGGCCATAGCTCCCCCTGGAGCTGAACTGTGAGCCCACAATCATCTCTCCTATAAGTTGTCTTGGTTACAGTGTCTTACCACAGAAATAGAAAAGTAATCAAAGAGCGTAATGTATGGGATACCAGTGAAGCTATTTTCACGATCCAGGGTCTCCAGGAACAAAAAGGTTTAGTTCAAGCTATCGAGGGGGTTGGGAAACCACTTAATAGTTTGAAGTGGACCCAAAGTTCTTTGAGGCACAGTGTTTTCGAGTTTCTTGTCCAAACACAAGTTCCTGAGTTAACAATGTAGCCATGATTTTCAGTCTTCTAGTTGTCCATCCCAAAAGATAACTGCATTCTGGGCACTATACAGTATCTTTAAGAAGATCTACTGTAATTTCCTGAGAATGGCTTTCCAGTGATTTCCGAATATTTCCCACCTAAAATATACTCTGTCCATAAAAATATTACCAAAAAAGAAAGATTAAACCTTATCTTATTTTTCCATATTCAATGTCTCCATTCTTCGTATCCCCATACTTCCAAATTCTTTGTTTCACGTAGTAACTTGATTGTCAATGCCATTTTTAAAGTCAGTACTCACAACCAAACTCTGCACCTGCCTCAGAAGTGAAGCTTTACCATCCCCATGATCCAAGTATGCATCTATTATTAACCAGGGAAATTTTCAGTGTCTAGAAGCATATACACTGATTATATAGATGTGTCTTTCCTAATAACTTCCTTTTAAAATCTCAATATTATCTAATATTTCTCTTCTCAAAGACCCTAAGAAATGATCAACAGAAAGAAAATAATATCACAGCGGAGTTATAACATAATAGTGAGAATTAGGCAGAAAATAAATTCCTTGCACATTGATAAGAAGGTTAAGAATTTAGGGAATGGCTAGTTTAAGGTTATGTAAAAATTAGAGAGAACAGTGATGATGACTACTTAAAAGTATTGACATTAATCATAAATGGCTCCCCTACAATGTGATTTAAGGCATACAAATTCTATAGTACTGATACATGTAGACATTTCACATGGTAGAAGGCAAAGCCAAGGACATTGATCTCTATTGTTTCCTGAAGACCAAACTGTCTTCAGTATTTATCCTGCACTATAGAATGTAGCATATGGAGTTCAGTAAGTGATTTCCTGTCTAGTCTTCTAACAGTCCTCCTCTAACTCACAGTAGAAACTAAGACCCAAACAGATTGCATGGCTTTTGTATGATCATACTATTTGTAGCAGAATTTGTGTCTTCTAAAAGATAGATTTTTTTTTCTGTTAAGCTATGTTCGCTGGTTTCTAAAAAAATCATAAAGTGTAGAGAGAATATTCTGTGTCTATAGGAAAACTTCACCTGTCAGTAATAAATCCGATGGCCTCTAGCTGAGGCAGGAAGTATGAGATGACACTTGCAGTAGGCAGAAAGAATTGTGGGATGTAGGAGAGTCAGCAGATGAGGTATGAACAGGATGAATGCATGGTACCTGAGCAGAGGTAACCAGCCACATCACAAAAATGTAGATTAGTATAACGGGTTATTTTAACTTATGATCTATGGCCTACATATTTGTATAATATTCAATGATTCTCAGAAACATGGAGCCAGGAGGCAAAACCTTCAGCAACAATTAACTGATTATTTTTGGGTTAAAAGTGTAAAGTCATCATAGAATGCACTACTATTTAACAACTCTATCTGCAAAATGTCATTAAAAACTACCTGGCTAAGTAAACATATACCATTTGCATATAGACAACTTCCCTAGTTTGTTATTCTGATAGTGTTTGCTACCACTATCCTCAAGTAACTTTAGTTTCATATGAACTGCTCCCAGTTAATGGGTATTAGCTTTAAATAAATCATTTGTTTTTATGTGCATGAGTGTTTGGCCTACACGTATGTAACTGCACTGCATAAGTTCCTGGTGCCCACTGAGGTCAGAAGAGGGAGCCAGAGTCCAGTAACAGAGGTTATAGATGCTCGTGAAACACCATGTTTAAACTGTGAGCTAAACCTAGGTCCTCTGTAAGAGCAGAGAGTGCGCTTACAGAGAGCACTGACTCACCTCTCCAGCCACATCTCAATTTGCTTTTGAGATGGGCATGATCCTTGTTACATAAACGTGCCAACTATTTCTTGGTATTCCAGACATGTTAAATTTAGGGTTGAAGTTTTGGGGGTAGGTTGGTGTTCCCCTCCCAACACTAGAAGTCCTGTCTAGTTAGATGGTGTACTCTTCAGTCTCCATGACCTCTGCTATTAAGAGTCTCAGTTAGAGTCACCCCCTTACCCTCCCAGAAGCCTATCCTGTCCTAGGTCTCCAGCTTGTCACAGGGATGCCTTTGTCCATGGTTTCCCTTTTCTCTGAAGGTGGTCTGTCCTCTGTCCCTCCTTCCTCCCAGCCCCACTCTCTCCAGGTCTGATCTCCATCCTTATTTATCTCTGTGCTTCCTCTTCTACCTTGTTCCTTCTCTTCAACTACTTTCGCTGCCTATTCTATTTCCCCTTCTGAGTGAGATTTAAGCACCCTCCCTAAGGTCCACCACATGGAAGAAAGCACTGGCACTATTAACAATATTCTTCTCTTCTGCTACTCTTGCAGACAGGAGCTTAGCATAGCTGTCCTCTGAGAGGCTCTACCCAGCAGCAGACTGAAACAGATGCTGAGACTCACAGTCAAACATTGGGCACAACCTAGGGAGTCTTGTGAAAAAGTGGGGGGAAGGATAAAAGGACCTGGGGGTGACAGGGGCTCCACAAAAAGACCAATAGAGCCAACTAACCAGGGCCCAGAGGGTCTTGCGGAGACTGAAACACCAATAAGGATGATGTGTGGATTGGACCTAGACCCCCTTTACAGAGGTAGTTGGTGGACAGCTAAGGTTCCATATGGGTCTAGTATGGAGAGCAGGGACTATCTCTGACATGGACTCTGTTGCCTGCTTTTTGATCACTTCCCCCTGGTGGGGCTGCCTGGCCAGGCTGCAGGGGAAGAGAATGAGTTTAGTCCTGATGTGACTTGATGAGCTGGGGTGGGTTGGGGAGGGAGCTCCCCATCTCTGATGAACAGTTCAGGGGGGATAGAGAAATAAGGAGGGAGAGTGGCAGGAGGAGAAGAGGGAGAGGGCTAAAAATCAGGATGGAAAGTGAACAAATAAATTAATTGATTTTTAAAAATGAAAGGAAGGAAGCAGGGAAAGAAGACAGCATCATTCTTTATCCGGGCATCTCCTGTTCAACCAGGAAACAAAATATGCTTTTATAAACTAAAAAAAAAAAAAAAAGAAAAATAAACCTCATTATAAATATCAGTTCTTATACTCTTCTAAAACAAGAATGAAGAGAAAAATAGGTCAAAGTAAAAAATAAAAGCAGTTTTAATATTTGATCAGAAACCTCCCTGCTAGTTAGTAATGCTTTATTCTAAGCATTAATGTTTCGGGAGATCAGTGTTTGCAATATTTGATCAAAGTTTATTTTCAATTTTGGATAAGCATGTACTACTTACTTACAGGGTGTATTATTCTGTAATGTTCTATGAAGTATAAGATGACAAAGCTCCTCCCAGTTCAGAAAAGGACATTTGTGTACATTTTGTAATGAGGCGTAAAAGACGCAGCAGAGCAAAAACAAAAGCAGTTACTGTGCGCTGCCGAGCATGCAGAGAGGCTTTGGTTTCTCTGTGGCACAAGCTTGTTGGCTTTGGAAGCATCTCTACTTGGGTCCATCTCACAAGCAGTGCTCCTTGGGTTACCCTTCCACACAAATTCCACAGACAGAATTCCTAGCATCACCCCTGTCACCAGCAGAAAGTGCTTTTAATTTCCAAAGATTCCTACCGACGTCATCCTGTCAGAATTAATCACATCAGACACAGATGTGGCATCCAGTCTCAACAGAGCCCAAGCAGAACCAGTCCTGAACCAAGTCTTTCAGGACTAAAATTTAGCCAGTTTGAGCCTGATGACAGGAAAGCAGCACACAGTCGGTAGTGAGGTTGGCTAAACAGAGAACTTGGGAGGAATCCATGGGCTTGCAGAGACATGGTGGATTGGAGTCTCTAGAGTGACCCTAAATTTCTTCAGAGAGAATGTGGGGGAGAGAATATTGACTTACCACTCAGTTTCTCCCAACCAACAAATGAAGTCAGAGTGGCTGTACTGACAGTCTCGCTGTGGCTCTGGTTTCTGAGTTTTGCTTTAAGATAACTCACCTTTTACTGCGCCTCAAACTCCTCAACCGTAGATCATAATATTGATTGCTCCCTCATGGTTTACACTTGAGCAGAAGAAAATAAAAGCTCTTTCTGAATAGAAAGTAGTCTGTAAAAGCTAAATAATGATGCTATCCCCTCCAGCCTGTGTAGATCAGTGAATGCTTTTTGGTTTTGCTATCTTTCTTGGGGGACTATTCAGCGAGACTTGTATGTATGTGTCTTTTTCTATTGCTTCATTTGTCTTTCTCCTTCTACTGTAATAGCCCTGTCTCCAGTTCTCACTTCCACTGGTATCAGAAAAATGTCTCCCTGGTGCTGGCTCTGCAGCTTCCTTCCCACGGATCTCTCCATCTCTGTTAGTCCATCTTATTTAATTTCATGCTCTCTACAGACCTTCCCTTATTCTGTCATAGATCTTACTTCGAAAAATCTATTGTGCTTTTTAGGTTTTCTCCTCAACCCTGGCTTGTCCACCTCTCTGACATCTCATTTTGTTTCACAACTCTCCTATGTACCTCACTCTGCCTTTGTTTAATACTCCAGGAAGGGAAAGGGTGGAAAAGGTGAGCTCATAAATTATAGAAAGAGCCAATCTTTCTACTACCAAAATGGTGTTCTATTGCTCTAATTTGTCAATATATTGTTTAGTACCTCACACAATCAGACATTCACAATACATAGTAAACATTGACCAAGCTGGAAGATGTAAATTCCCTCAGATTGCAGGTCTAGGAAACAGAAATCCATATGCTAGAGGCATACTGATGGTGATGCATTTGCTTAAGGGCTTAAAATCGTATTACTGGCATTTCAAGGACGTATTTGGTCCCAACTGCTCCAGCCCACTTTGAAAGACATAACAGTGTCGACACAATGGTGGAGGAGGGACATTTAAAGTCTGACCTGGAGTCTTTTCCTTACAAGTGTCTACATAGCGTGTGATGCACGAATGGAAAAGAAACACAAAGACATGATGTAAAGCAAACACTTAGCAACTGAGGAGAGCGTGCACATAAGGTTTGAAACCAGCGGTTTTAACAACAACAACAGACAATGCAGAGGTATTCACCTAGCAGTTGCTGAGACTATGATGGCCACGGGTGAACTGGATCCCTGTTCTTAACGCAGCCTTCTCTGGATTCAAACCTGAATCTCTCCCATAAACACATCTTTTATATAGCTTTGTGGGATAGTCAGTGACTTCTCCATAGAAAAGGTGTCAGTGACTAGTTATAAAATGTTATGATAAGGATAATCACCATGGCTGTAACTTGGAAACAACTAAACTCTTGTTAGGCCCATACAAATGTTTATCATTTTAAATGACTTGCAAGCCCCAGAACATATGAAACACACATGATGAGAATAAAAACAAGTTGCAGTGAGAAATATCCCATCTATCCCGTTCTTCGAGCTTTTACTAGGTTCTTTATTGATCTTCATATTTTTCTTTTTTTTTTCAATAGTTTTATTATTTTATAGTTTCTTGAGGAACTACAGTTAATGACAGGGGCTCAATGTACTTGTTTTTAAGTTGATAATTCTTAAGTGTGCCTTGGCTGATATTTCAAAAGATGGTGTAAAGCTATCTCTTGCTGCTCTTATGAAATATGTTGGTGGTGTCGAAGCTTTCCTCCTGTAAGTTACCACTAATCATTGCGTTCTCAGATTCAGCACACTGGGTGGCTTAGGCTTTCCTGATTCTAGGTAAGACTAGATTCTAGGTAAGACGTCATCTCTGAAATGACGTCATCTGGCCCCATTGAGGTGACAGATTACTAAAAACTGTTAACGATCAAGCAAAACACCTAGGTGAGAAAAAGGAAGGGGTGCTTTTTGAGAAAACAAGAGAGGCAAAGATACCACACAAAGTATTCTCCCACATGCTTCCTTTACTTGGTGACTTTTCTCTGAGTTTCTAGGTTCAAAAAGACTGAGCTGTCATAAAAGAAACTGACCACTAGTGAGAGAAGGCTTAGAACAGTCAATATTGCTGCATCATAGGATAAAAGCATCTCAGACAAAAGTCAAGACAGGTGTGAGCTGCCCACGCACGGGAAGGGGTGTGGGTGTGTTTCAAGGGGTGATTTTTATGCACCTGCCTTTTCTACAAGGTTGAATGGCTAATGCTCCTTGCTAAGAGCGTTCTCTGCCTAATGTGCTGCAATTACAGCAGAGCCTGTGGCACAGCAGCAGTGACGCTGCTCAGTGATATACGTGGGCCACGGCAGAGTTCATCATGATGTCCTTGGCAACAAGAGATAAGGAGCTAGCCAGTCCTCCGGCTCCTTGCAGCGGTGGCCCTGCTTTTGCTGCCCAACCACGTTCATAGAGAGAAATATACTCAAATTATCCATGTCCCATGCCTGTCGCCTCCCACTGTCTACGTATTTCTTCTCTAGAGAATGTTTCTTTGAACAGTAAGTGGACTCCGAAATAGAGAAGTGTGAATTGCCAAGAAACAACAACCAAAAAAAAATCCCATTTTTTTGTCACATTGTTTCTTTATTATCCTTTTTTTTGTGACATTGGTATGTTAAAAACTTTGGTGGCAGGAGAGACGGCTCATTGGGTAAGGCAGATGGATCTGTCAAGCTAAGATTCACCTCTGCAACCCATATGGTGGAAGGAGATAACCAACCCTCACAAGTTCTCTTCTGACCTCCGTATGCACGTCATGATATGGGCCTGTGCACACACACTACACCTGCTTTGGAAACCCATTTTTGAAACGTAATAATGCTTTCTTAAAACTCTAATTCACACAAATTCCTCCCATCCCATAAGAGAATATTAATCAGTGTAGACTTTTCCAAAGAGCAGATCAGGATTTGAACTGTGTTCAAAGAAATTTAGTAGACACTTTTTATTTTAGAGAATGATTTTCACTCACTTTATTACCCTTCTATTGCAAAGCTTCATATTTACAAATTTGAATTCACAATAAGGAAGTCTTATGGCCATCAAATGTGCTTTACAGAGGTAGAGACAAGATTTACTCCTCTGTTCTAAATTGGCCCAATTTTCCACTCATACTTTCCCAGATTCTTCTACTATAATATGTTTGTCTATCTCTGTCTCTCTTTTTCTCTTTCCCTCTCTTCTTCCCTCTTTTCCCTCTTTTCTTTCCGTCCTTACCTCTCTCCCTCCCGCAAGTATCTCTCCCTCTCCCCTTCTCTCCTCTCTCTTCCTTCCTTCCTCTGATCAATCTCCTAACATACACTGAAAAAGATCCAATGTCCACTAATCCTCAAACTTAATTCAATAAAAATTTTAAGGTCATTGTTTTAATAGAAGTTGAAAACTAACACAACAAAAAGAGCTCAGGCTATAGAGTAGAAATCGGAACTAGAAAAATTAGTGACTTTTTTTTAAAGCACAGTGCCCTATTGAAATCAGCAAACGTTATGCAGTAGGCTGCAGATTGACAGCTGAGACATGAGCTTTGCTTTTGAAGATGCTTGCCTTAAAATTCTTTTGAAGCATTAATAAGTGAGTTAGGACTGTGTAAATCTTGTTAGCATGCACGAACATGAAGTGCATGGCAGCAAAGGCAGCCTGCCAGGCTTGGGGGGAAGGACGTGCCCTCATTCAGCTCCCTCGTCAGTATCCAGTGAGGTTGGTCAGCGCTTCACCTTGGGGCCTATTGATGAGCATTCCATGCCTTTTAGAGAAAGAAAAGAGGCTGCCGTAAGCAGATACTCTGCTTGCTATGTGATTCTAATGCTCACGAGGCCTTTATCTTTATTTTTCACCTAACTTTGTATGGACTGTTTCCAGCCTTCTCAGTCCCACATCAGTGGAGAGAATAACCCTCCTTGGCCAATGGCAATTAGTGAGAAAATCCTCACAACTGAGGTGCTTATAGCCAATAGGTCCTTCTGGATGAAGCAAACGACATCCTACAAACTTTGCTGTGTGTCCTAAGGTGGGGGTGAGGGATGGTGGGGGAAAAAGCTCAATAGATAAAGCAAGAGTCTGCAGCCCGTATGGAAGAAGACTAGAGTCCTGATTCCCGGAACACAAATTAAAAAAGCCAGAAGGCAATAGTGGTGGCCACCTGCAATCCCCACCCTTTGTGGGCAGAGAGAAGAAATCCATCCAACTGGCTGGCTAAGTAAACCAGCGAAACAGGAAGTCCTGGTTCAACAGAGAAACCCTGTCTCAAGAAATAAAGTAAAGAGCTGTATGACAAGATATCTGATTCCAGCTTCCGACCCTTACACTCAAGTATGCACATACGCTTACAAAGAACCACACGCTCACATGCATACCACACACAGATACCTAAGTAGTGCGGAGGGAGTGGGGTAACTGTCCCAGACCAAAGTGTAACCTTTCCTAAGTGACTAAAGATCCAACCAAGCGCCAAGGATTGTAGGAGGCTTTCACAAGAACAAGGACCAAACTCCTAAAACATTGTGTGTCATGCCCCACCTGCCTACAACACATTGTGTGTCTGTGTGTGCGTGTGTCTGTGTGTGTGTGTGTGTGCGTAAAGATACAGATCTATCTCACTTAGAATTCCATCAGGTTGCCAACACAGGTCAGCCTCATTTTCCTATCAGCATACAGGCCCATTTGATAATCATTCATTATGGTATTTACAACCACTGGTTTAGTTTATTTATAGTTCGCTTTGAACAACCATTTGATTTCTCTGGACCTCATTTTTTTACTCTCTGCAAGGTGGGATAGTACCAACATTGCAGGGATATAGAGAGAATAAATGCCTTAAAAAAAAACCAAAGCACCTGGCAGGGACCCACTCAACAAATTTTGAGTCCCTGCAGCCTGCCTTGTGAAATATGAAAACCTTGCTTGATCATGCAGAAAAGAAGCATTTGAATAATCTTGGCAATAGACTTAATTAAAAAAAAAAATGCAGCCCACATCCAAGCTATTGCAAACTCTGAGAGTGCTCATTGCTGTACATCTGACTATTTTCTTTCTCCTTTTTACTCTCCCTACAAGGATGCGGGAGTCATTTATTTCCTTGCAGAAGTGCTGTGGATGTCTTTGTAAGCCTGATAGCATTATCTGACAGATAATCAATGTTTGGCTGTAACCCGTGGGCCTCCAGACCTACAGGACATTACTCAGCATGGTATCATGGAGACGGAGGCAAATTCAGCATAAATTGTCTTCTATACAGAAATTATCATGTGATTTTTTTTTTTAACCCAGGACTTTTCATCACAGTGCTTCCCGGAGGATTAGATGTGATGCTCAGGGGTTTTCTGAGCATTCATCATGCCATCCTTTGCACCCAGACAGCTTTTCCTTCACCAACTTATTACAGTGCAAGCTGAACTGGAAGTTTACTGATGTGTAGCCGGAAAGTGACAGGAAGGGCTCCATGTCTTTATGCTCTTCATTTTGTGGAGAGGTTAAAGTGACCTTTTAACGGGCCCACAATAAAATGGGAATCTGGAAAGAGTGGGAGGCCCGGGTATAAAGCACTCACCAACCTGGCAGGCATAAATACTAATAGGATGGAATAATTTGAGTGGACACAAGAAAAATAAATCAAATCCACTCACACTTAAATATATAAAACTATCGCAGAGACATAGACCATGACTAAAGATGTGATTGATTTCTAGAAAAGCCTAGTTAAATTGACATGCTTAGCACAGATTTCAAACTGCCTTCAGAAAACACACACACACCTTTAGAAACTCTTACTAACCAAAATATGTTCATTCTGGGCTTTGAAAGGAGGAGCATATAAGACTAGGAAAAATTCACCAGTGTAACTTTTTGGAGTGAGAAGATTAAGCCTATAACTTACACAGGCTATAACGTTTTTGTGTTATTCGTTCGTTACATGACCCTCTCTTGTCATAGCTAAAATATCCTACAAATAGAAATCTTGAGTTAGGTTCTTTAAACTGAAAAACAGATTGCACATGAAAGTCACTAAGTATGATTTTAAAAACTAAAGTGTATAGATAGGTAAGTGATTGTGAAAATATGGGCACACTGGTGACTGTAGCCAATTATTTTGTGAGCTCTGCCAAACCAGAGCTATTGTTGAAGTGAGAACTGAAAAACACAATAGGCCATTGCCACTGGGACAGCAGAAAAGTAAGGAAACAACACTCCAGGGTCATGCTGAGGTCATTGGCATCTCCAGAGACATTATGATTGTTAAAAATAGCCACACCAGAAATGATGTTTGCACTTAGAAGGATATCCTGGACAACAGGGTTAGGAATCCATGACATAGGCCTAGGAGACAGAGCGTTGCTATGTCAGCTACTCTAGCATTAACTTCATAAATGAAGTCTGAAATTCCTGCTCAGGGCTCTGCGTCATACAAGTGGCTGAGGTCCGAAGAGCCTGCCACATAGGCTCCGATCTGTACATATTTCATGAAGGAGCCAGCAGTCCCAACTTAAAACAAAGGCCGTTCTCAGGGTAGCAGGACTTCAGCAAATAGTCTTGGCCTTTTAAGTGGCGTTTAAAGTGCTTAGTTCCCATTAAAATTCTTTTGATGCTTGAATACAAGAGGCTGCTGAGAAATATGGCTAGGACAATCCCAGACTGCGAATTAAATTCTAGGTGATATCAAAGTTTCTTAGAACTATCATTTTGCCTTTGATTTTTTTTATCAATTTTTTTCATATAATATATTTGATCACAGTCTTTCCTCTTCCAAAATTCCTCCCAGATACTACCTAACCTTCCTACCAATCTCACTTAAGGTACTCACTCTGTTTCAAAAACGAAGAACAACAACAACAAAATAAAGTCAAAATCAAAACAAATTTTAAACCAATGAGACAAAAAAGAAAAGAAAAGAAAAAGCGCCCCCAAACAATGTAGTTCATTTTGTGCTGGCCAACTTCTCCTGAGCATGATGTCTGCCCAGCGACACTCAGTGCTGCTTCGCTTATATCACTACGTATCAATATTTCTTCTCCACTGTAGAAAACATAGTTTCCCATTTCAGGGAGGAATCAGTTTGAATAATTTCTTGATTAATGGTGAACCTTTGTGTCCATTTCCCCTTCCCAATGCTGAGATTGTTTCTTTGTTTCTTTGTTTGTTTGGACCTGTGCAGGTCTTATGCCTGCTGTCACAGTCTCTGTGAGTTTTCACGTTTTATGTTGTGTCAGGGGGATGTGGCACACCGGAAGCAATCTACCACCTGTGGCTCTGCCAGTCTTTTCACCTTCTCTTTCACGTGGATCTCTGAGCCTTGAGAGGAGGCACCGAGTGCTCCCAAGTCCTCTCACTCTTCGCACATTGTCCAGTTGTGAGTCTCTGTGTTAATTACCACAGAAGGAAGCTTCTCTGACGAAGGTTGAGCAGTGTGCTGATCAGTGAACATATCAGTCTTTCATTAGAACTCATTTTATTGCTATGTTACATTGACAGAACACTACTACTACGCTTTCCCCTAGGACTCACGATCTATCTAGTCTAAGGTTCTCTGCCTCCTTAGAAGTATCTGATATGGATTCCACCTCATAGAATGGCCCTTGAAAGCAATAAAATGGGGTTTTGTTACTCCCATAATGTTTGTGCCACTATGGCACCAGTATATCTTTAAGGCAGGTTGCTGTGGTAGGTCACAAGGTTTGCAGCTGTATGATACTGATAATTAATTTTCTTCTCTGGTATCTTCCAGCACCATAAATACTAGTCAGTAGGGGTGAACGTAGAGGAATTTTAATCCAGCAAGCAACTTGGCTACTCTGGCTGGAATATAGACATGCCATTAATCGCAGGAAACAGAGACAAGAAGTTGTCTGAGTTCAAGGTCAGTCTGGTATAGAGCAAGTTAGAGGTAAAGGAAAGCTTAGGTCCAGGCATGGTGGTAGACACCTTTAATCCCAGCATTTAGGAGACAGAGAACTCAGATCTCTGAGTTCTAGCCAGAGCTATTCAGACAGTTTGATTGAGAGTGAGTTGAGAGGCAGTGTAGTTGAGTTCAAAGGCAGTTTTTACCAGGAGAGTTTCTACAGGAAGAAGTTGAAGAAGGAACAAGCTAGACATAGGTGAAGACAGAATGAGCTAGAGAATAAGAAGGAGCCAGAAGATTAGAACAGACTGTAGCATAAGTTGGAGGCCAAGCAGAGCAATTCAGTAAGAAACTGAGAGAAGCCAGATTGAATCAATCATCTTGGATAGGAGTTTGAGCCAGAACAGCTGAGTTGAACCAGCCAGCCAGAGTTCAGAAAGAGCTAGGAAGGGTGAGCTTATTTAGTTCCTCTCTTTATGCTGTCCCCATTTAACTCTCCTATTCATTTCTTCTTTATCTTTTTATAAACCACATTCTGTTTTCCCTTCCTTGGGAGATCCCTTCCTTCTTTCTGACATGAAAACCTGTCAAAGTGTCCAGAAGAAATTGCAAAATAAAACTTACATTTTTTTAAATGATGCAGGCAAAATTTATAAATGAAGTTGGAGAATCTCTCTTTGTTAGCAAGTAAAAACTGGATATAACTGTATAGATTACCATGTAATTGACTTAGGTTAAGAAGGTCATATGTTGACTAAGAGTGTAGCTAAGATGAAAGAGCATTTGCTAGTATGTACAAAGCCCCAGTTCTGGTCACCAGCATCACATGAATCTAGGTATAATTAAAAACTAGGCATTACTATGCCCACTGTAATCCCATAATGTAGAAAGTAGAAGCAAAGATATCAGAAATTCAAAGTGATCCTCAATTACAGTTTCTCCAGCCACCCAAAATTTATTTCTACCTAAAACAAAACTCCCTAATACCACTTTTTTCATCTAAGAGTCACATCAACCCCATTCTGTGTGTGTGTGTTCATTTGAAAGCTAGAAGCCTGTCTCTGAAATCATACCTAACATGCTCTCCGTGTTGTTTTTGAGGCATAGACTCTCTCACTTGTCCTGTTACTTGCCAATTTAGGGTATACTGGCTTTTGAGTGAAAGCTAGGGATTGTCTTATCTCTACCTTCTTCATTGGGATTACAAACAGGTAGTATGTATGACCACTGGCTTTTCTGCATGGGTTCTGGAGATGGTCTATAGGTCACCATGGCTTTATAGTGAGCACCCTCTTGACTGACATATCACCCCAGCTTAACAGTGTCTTAACATATATTCCACATCCTTCCCAAGGTAGTCATACAGGTCTTTTATTGAATATCTGAGATGAGAAAATATGTTTGCCAATCTGTGGCTGTGCCAGAGGCACATGCCACACTGCCTATACTTTAACTGACAATCACAAATGTAACTTTGAAATTTAGTAAAACTCTACCCTGTAGTTTCATATCACAAAGGCAGAAGACTTGTGACACCTCTCATAGCAGGAATCAGTCTGGACAACTATTCATTCCTTATGTTTTTTCCCAAATGCAGACTGAATCGAGATCAGAGAGGCTGCAAAGGTGACCTCTGCATCAGACAAGCATCGGGGAGAGTGGGCAGATGTTGTAATTGCAAAAAGCTTGCATACCTTTTCTGTAGAGCTGAATTGAGTAAACCCAGGGCTGAGGATCCACTCCCCACCCTCCCCCACCCCAATACACCCACCTCCCTTTTTTCCTCATTTTAGTATCCTTGATGTATAGCTGAGCCTGGGGAAACAAAAAATAGGAAAGAACTCTTAAATTCTATCAAAACATCACTCTTAGTTCCATACAAAGTTGGGGGCAGCCATCACAGTTCCCCAGACAGAAAGCTTTGATGGCTAGGGAGAGGGAGTAAAGTGAAACACATACAGCATGGAATTTGACCCCAGAGGCACAAACTTCTTGAAAGTAGACAGCATATTTTGGATTTTTAGGAATGAGAAGACTCCATCAGCTGCCATGAGTGGGGTCAAACAATGTTTCTACCAGAGGCAGACAAGGACCTGCAGGGGAATTCTCATTCTGTTAAGGCCTGTGCAGCCCTTCTCACATTAAACTCCTAGTAGGATGAGGCTTCCCCTTGTGATTTGCTTTCCATAAGTCAATCAACTTTTAAGAAACACGATTTAGGACTTTTAAAACCAGTCAGTGTGGAAAAGACGGTGGCATCTGCTAACTTCCTGGAGGGACTATGTTCATTCCTTATCACTTGCATCAAGGTTGCATCACATGATCACACACAACACATGTTTACCAAGTGTGGCCTCATCTGATGTCCAACAGCGTTTGTAGCAACTAACATACGCAAGCTTAACGGCAGCAGGAGCACTGGCCTGCCTGTGTTGTCTCTGCTTACTGTGCCCCTGAGCCAGCCTCTCCATCAGGCAGACCCAGAAAGAATAAGGGTACATAATAATGTTAAGGCCCATGAACATGTTCAGACTTCTTCTAACATAAGAATACAAAGAACTTTTAGGTCAGAGAAAAATGTTAATATATTCACCTTTCTATGGTACAGTTGTAAAATGTAGTTCTAATACATTTTTATGGAGAAAGAACTCCATAAAAGCTAAAGAGCTTAGGATCCATGAAACTCACAGGTCAGACTTAGTTATCCTGATTAGTCATGTCCAGCTACAGGACTTTCATTGCAGGGTCCCTTGTTTGAACTATTGTGAACTTCAATGCAGTGGCAGATATCAGACTGTTCATGGGGTCCTCTCAGGACATTGTCCCATGCAACTAATTCTAATCACTGGCTGATGGCATTGGGATATTGTCAGAAACTAACATTTTATTGTCAGGTAGAGTGGCAAATACCTGTATTCCCAGAACTCAGGGGGCTGGAGAATTAGGAGCTGTGAGTCAGCCTTAGTATATATAGAAAGATGAAACAAAAGCAAACACAAACCAAAAGCAACCACCATTTAATGAACCACGACCAGGATCTTCATCAGTACTTCCAAGGCTCTCTGAATTTCCAGCTCCTTCTGGAACCCTTACCAGAGGTGACCAACAAGAGGACCAGAGTGTTGGAGAAGGGTGAAGTTATCCTGGACACTGGGTTGGAGGACTTCCCTTCTTTCATGACCATCATTACTCGGATGATATTTAAAGTTTTGCCCTATTACTAGGAAGAGATCTTTTTTTTTTTTTTTCTCACTCACCCACAGATACAGCATTTACTTGACCTTGAAATATGAGTGTTAATGATATCATACCTTATCTTTGCACATGTCACTGTCACCAGGTAAGGCTCCTGCTACAATTGCTTTGAAACATACTCTGGTTCCTCTGCTGTTAAACCTACCCCAACACAAAATTGGCCTTATTTATTTATGATGTTACATGAGTCATCTGCACTTTCCCTGATAAGCCCTGGGCTGTGTGTCTTTCATTACAGCTGACATTTTGCTGCCATTTGCCAGGCTAAGTAACTACCGTGCAGTCACTCTGAGCTGACGCATGGTCCTTGTTTTGCACAAAATGGATTTTTAAGTCAGCTGAAAGGCTTTCTGAAGAATATAATTTGACAAAGTAAATTTTTGCCCATATAACAGAAATCAGCCAGGACTGCACCAAATGTATTTTTTAAGATAGCTAAAAGGATTTCTGCAGAGAGTTTGACAAAGTATTTTACTTTTGTGCACAAAGCAAAAATTGATTAGTTTTGAACAAAAAGGATTTCTCTGGGTGCTGAAAGGCTTTTCTCTGGAATTAAATATATTCTTCAGCTTGCAGGATAAGGTATTGGAAAGCAGTGTCTTTGAGAAGACAAATAGTTGTCAGAGACTTTTTTTTTTTCAAGAAACAAGTTAAAAGAATCCCTTAAATGACATTTTCAACCTCCTCAACCTGGTTTAGCTTGGAGTATCTTGCTGCTACAGAAAGTGACCCATTTCCCAGGCTCGCCAGCTTGCTTCATGAGTTCCTTGCTGAGTCGATTCTGCTCTTAAGTTCATAGAACCATTGACTAGACATTTCACCAAAACTTTCTATAAGGCAGCTGACAATAGACAACAACAATAACAAAAATCTGAAAGAATTGAAGGACACAAAGTCTTAACCTAAATTGTTTACTTAGGAGTAAAGTTTGCTGATAGCTTTGAAGAGAATTGATTGGAACATGCAATATGGATAAAGAAAACTGATTCCCCACCCCCACCCCGAATAATTAGTGTGTTGGCTATGATGATTTTAAGACTGGAGGATAAATGAGAGAAAATATTGCTCCAGTTTGCGGTGAAGTGTTGGGTGTGGTAGGCACACATGCATGTGGGTGAGCATGAATGTGCGTGTGTGTGTGTGTGTCTGCTCATATGTGGTCTCAGGGAAGGATAGGATTATGCAGGTATTTGTTGTGGCTCTTAGGACAACTACATTTGGGGGGGGAGGTGAGCTTTTTCTGAAACATGAAGGCTGCACTTTGGAGGAGCATAAATATCTGGTAAGCGTTTTAAACCCCTTATTATGACTTAATAATGCCTTGCCACAAATTTTGATCGCCTTTCTCTTCTTCTTCATTTGTACTCTCTGCTGAGCATGTGAGGGGCGAGGCCAGTCATTTCACTTTCCTTGTTCTTTGATTATGCCTTTAAATGAAATGTCCAAGACTAAATGTTCTTCATTAAGAACAAATTACTGACACTTTTGAAATCAGATATCCCTAAAGCATTCTAGTAGTGATTTTACACCTAGGAATTAAAGGTCAGATTTTTTTTTCAAGTTTCATTATTTAACAGGACTTTATCTGTATTTTTTAAAGCAAATCCTTGATTTGCTTACATCAACTAACTCAGGAAATTGAATGTCCAATCTTATTTCTGACCTCTTTTGTAGATCTAAACCAATTGCATTTTAAGACAAACTACAACCACAAGACACCCCCTAACACTTTGCTACTAAAGCAAAGGTGTTTATTTCTTTTTAATTGTTGATTTGGTGTGTGTGCGCATGTGCAGGTGAGTGTGAGTGCTGAGTGTATGTGTGTGTACCATGTGCGTGCAGGTGAGTCTGGAGGTCAGAGCTTGTCACTTCCATTGGAACTAGTAACAGGTGGGTTGTAAGTCACCTGGTGTGGCTTACAAGAACCAAACTCTGATCTTCTGCAAGAGCAGCGGGTGCTTTTAACTGCTGAGCGGTTCCTCCAGCCCCGTGTGCAGTGATATTGAAATAAAGGCGACGAGAATTCCTGGGTCAGGTCTTTTGTTATTCAGCAACTTGAAGAGCACTTGCCCTATCCATGCTCACGCAAACGTACACATAAATCCTTACATCCTTTTGGAGCTGTCTGTCCTTCTAAAGTTTGACAATGAGTGGGAAGCACAGATTTGGGGTGTTTTGTTTTGCTTTGGTTTTGATTTTGTTTTGGCCAAATTCTCTAGCTTGTCATCAAAATCAAACATAAGGCAGCAGAACTAACCCTACCAGGCTTCATAGTGACTCACATAGTTTCCTTGATGCTTGCGCTAATTCCACACTAAGTTTCAGCTTTACTGTAGCACCAGTGAAGACAAGGGAGTAGTTTACAGTCTACATCCGGAGAACATGAGCCATCCAGTGAAGACATTAAGCGCAGAAATAAGTGGGTGAATCAAACTGGAGCATAACTCTTGGCATATGGCTTCTAGATGTCACCTCGTCTAACACCCTGTGACCACAAATAGATGAAAACACAACAGCCAAAACCAGTTTCCTTACCCCACCCCCTGAGTTCGTGGGAAGCTTTGCAAAGTGATACCTTGTAATTTGATTTTAATGTGCTATTAATTGTGAAGATGAATTATAGGACTAGCCCTTCAGATTAAAAGACAGAAAAGCCAACATGTGTCTAACCCCAACGCTAACCCTAAATACTTCAGAGGCAGAAAACTTTAACAGCAACATGAAAACAAGACAAACTCTTAAGAGCTAAGAAGCAGTTAGATGCTGGAAGAAACAGAAGGAAATGTAACTATCCACAAGAGACTACTTCATGATGACAAATTGTGGCATTTTCCCCAGCAAATGGGAGGACAGAAAGCATCTGAGTTGCTGAAAAATAGTCATGGAAATGTGAGATCACACCCATTGCTCATCGGAAGCTGCAGCTAATGTTAAGAAAATGAGAACAGAGAAGCCAGGACACTTCCCCCTCAGATTTATGACTGTAGAGTTGAATCACCCTTTAAAAGCTGCAGCTTCTTTACACTGGGGTTGAGAATTTCCTTGTAAGTTACATGATGTTTTAAAAAATTGTATTTTCTCTTTTTTATATTAAAAAAGCCAGCATGTGTTATTTTTAAAAAATAAATAAATAAATAGCGAACACACAAAATAAAGCAACAGATTCAAAGCTAGCACACGCTTTGATTTATAGGTTGGCATGTGTGTGGGCTGATCAGTGCCTAGATAGTGATTATTACAGTGCCAAGCCTGTGACGGATGCAGGGCAGTGGTTAAAGAAGTTTTATAGCCATATGGGCTTTGGAAATTTTCTCAACCATTCTATTTATTCCTGTATAAGTGGAACAGAATATGGCTCTTCTTCCAAGGTTATTTAAGAAGTTAAACAAAATAATATGTAAAAATAGCTTATCATGTCTAATACAAAGGAAGTTTCAAATACATGCAAATGTCCAACTATCATCACGTAGCTTATAAATGACTTAGATTGTGCGAAAAGATAATTTTGTGTTAATAATCTCTCACAGAATACAAATTCATTTCATACTAAGTTAATTAGAATCACAGGAAGGGCAGCAAATATGACATTATCCTATTATTCTACAGAAATGGATCATTCAAGAGCAGAGACTTTGGGTCTGCTATGCTCTTTGGCTATGTCCGTTCTGCACTTCAAAGTCAAGATAGTGAGGCACAGATCTCAAAAACATGAAAAATGCCTCAGAGAAACTAGAATAAAAGCTGAAAAAAACTCTGTGGTCCTGAGTATTGCACACCCATTAAATACTTCTTTCCCCTAACTTACTTGAAGCACAGACCCTTTATTAGTTATTATAGTCTCACTCGTGTGTTGACGTGATTTTGCATTTTAATTTTGTTCCTTTGATCCACCTCAGAAGTTTCTGTGCTAAAGCTTCCCCTTCTAATCCCTGTATCCTAAGGATTCATATACTCAGGTATTCAACTCCCTTAAATCAGTTTTTGTCATTCAGAACATTTCTGGAACTCACTAATCTAATTCTATACTTTTGTTTCTCATCCATAAAGACCCAATCATGATATTTGCTCTTTGACTTATGGTTCACCTTAAATTTCACATTTTTCTCTCCTTTTCTTGTTAATTACTCTTGCAAAGGTTTGGTTTCATGTATAGCCTTTTAAAAGTTCTCTGGAGTGGGGGGCTGGAGAGATGACTCAGCAGTTAAGAACACTCACCACCCATGCTAAGTTCCTAGGTTTAATGACCAGCCCAGCACTCACATGGTGGCTCACAAACCACTTGTTACTCTAACTCCGGGGAATGTGATGCCCTCTTCTGGCCTGCAATGACTCCAGCACAGATATGATGCACATAAACTTTTGCAGGCACATACACATAAAAATAGTCAATAGGTTTATCTTAAATCCTTTTTGTGTATGTATAAGGAGAATGTATATGTACGAATATGTTCCTGTGTTTTCACATGACAGTGTGTGTGTGTGTGTGTGTGTGTGTGAGTGTGAACACCAGGTAGGAGAAAGGGCTAGTGGGAGAGAGGGTACAATTCTTTTAGCTGCTTCCTGCTGGTTAGGGTCGTCGAGTTCCTTGGAGCCAGTCCAATTTTTGATTCAGGAGATCTCCAACTTCTTGTCTCACTGCAACAACAGCAACCAGGAGCAGCAGAGGGAAGCAGCAGCAGCCTTCTTCTCTCTTAGAGGTCCCCAACACTCTCTGGGCTCTGGCATTTATTCTCTCTCCAGAGTCCTCAGATTTAAACTATCTGCAGCTGGCAAAGAGGTCCTCTCAGAGCCCTCATGAGGCAAATAGTTTGCTGCGGTGGACTATCTGACTCAGTCCCACATCCCACACCTGGGATTAAAACAAAAACATGTTTATATCCACAACAGATGTCCACCTCCTTGACCCCATTTTGAAAAATTCCTAGATACACTTTCTAAATCTACATTTTCCCTTTTTTGATTATTTAAATCTTTTTCTGTTTTAGTATTTTTCTTGGTTACTTTTCTAATAGTGTGAAAAAGCACTATGACCAAAGCAATGTATGGAAGAATGAATTATTACAATTTCAGAGGGTGAGTCCATGACTGTTGTGGGTAGCATGCTGATAAGCAGGCTGGCATAGTGTTGGAGCAGCAGCTGTGAGACCACATACTGAGGCAACAACCATAAGGCAGGGAGAGAGAGAGCTAACTGGAAATGGCATGGGTTTTTGAAACCTCAAAGCCCAGTGGAAGTGACACCTCTCCTCCAACAAGGCCACACTCATTGTCCAATCCTCCTTAAGCAGTTTTCTCACCTGGAGACCAAGTATTCAAATACATAGGCCAATGGGTTTCATCCTAAGTCAAACCACCACAGCATTTATATTTATTATTTACTATCAGTATTTTATTGTTTCTCTTAGTTTTGTTCATTCTTTTCATTGCTGTTGGATTTAATTGGCCGTGTTGCTGTTGTGAGTGACTGTTCCCCAACCAAGCAACTGTGGTCTTAGAGAGTTCAGCCGCACCACATTGCAAGAGAGCATCTCAGTTGGGCTGGTAAGCCTCCACTCCCATTTTCTACTCCACGCCTATCTCCTCACTTCCATCCCTCTACCCCATTTTCCTAGGTCCTCCCCCACCCCATCCTGCCTGCATAAAGGAGCAGGATAAAACATGAGAGGCTTGAGTTTTCAGCTTCTCTCTACCAAGTGGCAAGTCTGCATGTGGCCTGGGGAAGAGGACAAAATATATAGGAGCCAAGGAAGGCGAGAACAGGTGTTCTCTATGCGATTGTAGGGAAGCACTCGTCTCTGTCAGGTAAGACTTTTCAGGTGTGGCTGTAGGGGAAGGAGTGCCCACACCTTTGTAATTTAACCCTCACCTAGATTTTATAACCCCAGAATGAACTTTGGCAGAATCCCACCTTGTTTTGCTACTGAGACCTTTGGAGAAAGGGGTGGACCTTGCTTAGTCTACCTCTAGGAAGGAATTTTAAGCAAAATGTTCTTTTTCCTATTTCTCAAGAAAATGTCTAGTTTGTTTTTATTCTTGTTTAATTAAATACTGTAAAGGTACAGATTTTAGGAGACAATTTGCTCATATCTCAGAAATTTTTATGAGTATTTCACATTTGATTTTTTTTCAGAATAGCTTTCTGTTCCAATTATTATCAGCCCTTTCATCCAAAAATCACTTAGGAAAATACTTGGCTTATAATGGCAGAGATATGCTAATGTCTCAGACAAGATGACTGGGGGGGATACTAAAATATTTTTATTAGTTTTTTGAGGTTTTTTACAGTGTACTTTTATTATATTCATTCCTCCCCAAACTCCCTTTTTATTCACTCACTCTTCCCTATGAACCCAACTTTGTGGTGTCTGCGTCTCTGTGTCTGTGTGTTTGTCTGTCTGTCTTTTTCTCCTCTTAACACCCATTAAGTCCATACACTCTTGGATGTGTATCTTCCACTATAGTGTAGTCTATACTCTTAAAAAAATCTGACTCTCCGTCTAATGGAAAGATCTTGTAGCCTAGGGCATTATCAGTTTTTATAACTGTTGTTGAAGATTTGAATTTAAAAGTGGATTTTTATTTGTTGCTTTAAAAGCAGCATGTCAATAATCACATGACTTAAAGCCTCTTTTATGTCTCAAAACCTAGACTTAATGTATTGAATTTTTATTGTACAGTTGTGTTTCTTTCACTTCAGTGAGAGTGAGTTAAGTCCCAAGAATAAGAACAGTCAGAGGGAAACACATAACTAGAAAACATTTTTAGAAAAAAGTTTTAGAAATATCTGTAAAAATCAAGACACCGTTTGGGCATATCCACACGTACCAGTGACCCTGTCTTTCTGGAGGGTAATATAGGAAGAGCCTGAATTCAAGACCAGCTTGTGCTACATAGTAAGAATAACTAAAGTTTTAAAAAATCCAGAGATGATTTTTAAACATGGATACTTAAAGATAAAAGCATTTAAACTTTAATATTAAAGAACAGTATAAAAAATAAATAATTACACCAAACATTTGGAACAAATAAAGCAGGGAGGACATGAGGAAATAAGATATAAAGAACCTATCAGTTACAAAAATAAATAATCGTATCCCAAGCTTTGTTCTTAATTCCTTTACCTTAATTCATGAGCAGGCTATGGACACAGCTCTACAAACTTCTGTCATGCCAGCTGTTTCTGAGGTGGAGTAGTTTTGCCTTTTCATTCCCATTCCTTTTGTAATGTCACCACAGCTCCTTGCAGTGACAGCGTCTAATGCAATGCGGGGAATACAGGTGAGCCTGGGCAGGCCTGCAAACTCAACTCTCAGCAAAAACTTTCTTACGTGGGCACTTCATCTCCCTGTCAACCTTCCTATGCTGCCTGCATCCTCCTTATTAGTGTGTTAAAACACGAGATAGGAGAGAGAGGGAGAGAACCACTGAGGAGACGCATCAATCACAAGACAGGAGCCACAGGAGCCAAAGCCAGAAAGCAGAGACCAGGAGGCTGTAAAAGTCATAAATCAAAGGGGACCAGAAGGAAAAAAAGAATCATTATAAGAAAAGGAAATGATAGGAAAAAAACACAAATTATTACATTAATAGAAGGGAAAATGCTCACTAATGATTGGCAGAGAATAAAGGAGGAGGAAGCAGAAGTCAGCTGGGCAATCAAGAGCTGTATTTGCCACAGGCAGAGTGGAGAGAGGTTCTGCTTCTTTGAACTATGAGATTCAGCTGCAAATTTGCTCTTACATTCCCAGGCTTCTAGTATCCTCTATAACACATTATGAATACTGAGACATCCTACGTTATTTTCCAGTCCTAATAAGCAGAAATACCTTAAAACACAATTCTTTTCCATCACTGTGTGCGAGCTATTCAAATTTCACAGTAGGCTTTCGAGCCTTCCATGGATCCAGCATCTCTATCCCCTCCTGCTGCATGTAACCAATGACTTCTTTACTCCAGCACTGTTAACACTGCCTGCAATTATCAGTACAAATATGTTATTAATAATTTGTATTTGTAGAACATCTGCCTCCCCAAGAGCTCAAAGCTGTTTACAAACATCGTCTCATCCATCCTGAGAGCAATTCCTTTCTTTTTAAGGTAGAAATATGTAAAAGCTAATGGGTATTGTCATCTTCATTTAACTCGTGGGAAAAAAAATGAAGCCCGGGGAAGAGTTGTTTTTTCAAGGTCAAAGTAACCTGGGAAACCGTGATAAATATAACCCAGAATTTCTTCCTTCTCATCCGTCATGTTCTCCCCTAGAAACCTCTCATTTCAGATCACACACATATTCATTGCAATGCATCAGAATAAATTTTTAATGCAGCTTCCTCTGCTGAGGGTTAACAAAATCCCATAAGCTCAAGTTTAATAACTTGGTGGACTTCCACTTAACTTTTCAAGAGGTTATCGCTGCTGTCAGAGCCATGAACAATCAATAAATTCTAGAACCATGCAGCATTATTAATGCAGTTGAAGGTTGGCTGGTGGGCATATGTGTATGATCCTTTTCTAGGATAGAAGTAGAAAGAAACAACTTGAGGAAGACAAAAAAGTGAGCATAAATATTTTCAAGAAGGATACAAGAAATCACTGTTCAATAACGGAATATATTGTGTTCACTCCTCTGGAAATTGAGTTTCAATGCATTCTAGTTAGCTTTAACTGTCAACTTGACTCAGCCCAAAGTCACCTGAGAAAGAAATATCTGTTAAGGTGTTGTCTAGATGGTATTGTCTGTAGGCATGTCTGCAGGGAGTTTTCCTCGTTGCTAATTGGTGTAGGAGTGATCAGCCTACTGTGGGCAGCTCCATTCCCTAGGAAGGTAATCTTACCTTAGTATGAAATCTAGTTAAGGATAAGCCAGTGAGGTAACCAGATGTGGCAAGCCGTGGCTATTAGACTATTAAGTTGCCGAGCCTAAAAGATGGCGCCTGCCAGATGTACTGACTGCTGATAAACAAGTTCATGTTTGGTCAAGGCGAGTGTGGCACTGGCCCATTGGCTGCCTGCTGCAGGTCTGATGAGTGAGCGTAGTTGGCTGTGATTGGCTGATGTGGTTGCCTATATAATTGGGAAGTGCCCAGGGGATGGGGGGAGAAGAAGCTTACAAAGGCCTGTATAAACTGCTTGAGGAAGAGCTGGTGGTTGCATCTTCCTTGCTGGTCAAGGCGGGTACGACAACCAGACAGTAGCGCTCTTCCATGATTTTGCTTTAAGTACCTGTTTTAGTTCCTGCCCTGACTTCTTCCACTGATGGGCCATGATCTGGAAGTGAAAGCTTTTCCTTTCTTAAGTTGGTCAGAGTGTTTCATCATAGCAATAGAGATAAAATCAAAGCACAATGTAATTAAATAAACAGTGACACCAAGTTCTTCATTCCCTTGTTTCTATTCTCTTACCTTCGTCTTTAGTTAATGCCATACAACACCAACAAATAATAGGAATAGTTGCTGCATTACTCTGTTTCATCCAAGGATCATAGGACAAACTGACTACAATTTAGATTCCTATAGCTTAAGACTGTGTCAGAGAGAACCAAAAGAAGGTAGTGAAACAATAGACATTAGTATTGAAAAAATCTGCACTTCAATTGTCAAGACTTGATTCTGAAATAAAATTTAGCTGCCTGAAAAACACCTCCATCAAGATAAGTCTATAACATATCTATGGTTAATAAATTAAAAAAAAAGGAAGCTTCTTTAAACTGATTATTTGCCATTCAGAAAGAAAGACATGGTCCACAGTTTACTGTGGCAAGTTTATAAAGATCCATATGAAAAGATATTATAACTCTATTAATGCAGAACATTTAAAACTATCTATAAAAACTTCCCCAATTCAAGTTACATATATATATATATATATATATATATATATCGCCAAAACTATAGTTAGCATATTAGTCCTCTTTAAATTTCTATAATGAAATATTTGAAGAAAGCACACTTTATAATGTACCAGCTACCTTTAGTTTGCTGTGATAAAACACCATGACCAAAAGCGACTTAGAAAAAGAAAAGTTTATTTTGGCCTCTGGTTCCAAAGATGAAGTCTGTAACATCAGTGAAGCCATTGCAGCAGTCGGCTGGAGCAGGCAGCTCAGAAATCACATCTTCAGGTTGCAAATGTGAAGCAGAGGAAGAGAACTTCAAGTGAGGAAAGGCTGTAAGCTATTTGCAAAGCCCTGCCTCAGTGATGCACTTCGACCAGCAAAGCACTGAATCCTAAACATTTCATAACCTCCTCAAACATGGCTACCAACGGAGGGTTAAGTGTTCAAATAAATGAGCCAATGGGGGACATTTCTTTTTTATGTAAATTTTTTATTTATTCACTTTGTATCCAGTTGTAGCTCCCTCGCTTGTCCCCTTCCAATCCTGCCTTCCCTCTCTCTCTCTCATCTCCTCCCATATCCCTCCCCTAGTCCACTGATAGGAGAGGTCCTCCTCTCCTTCCATCTGACCCTAGCTTATCAGGTCTCATCAGGACTGTCTGTAGTCTTCCTCTGGTAAGGCTGTTTCCTCCTCAGGGAGAGGTGATCAAAGAGCCAGCCACTGAGTTCA
Source organism: Meriones unguiculatus (assembly GCF_030254825.1). NCBI lineage: Eukaryota > Metazoa > Chordata > Mammalia > Rodentia > Muridae > Meriones > Meriones unguiculatus. The sequence goes on along the minus strand of NC_083350.1, from coordinate 34,235,406 downwards.
TGTCAGAGACAGCCCCTGTTCCCCTTACTAAGGCGCCCACTTAGAGACTGAGCTGCCATGGGCTACATCTGTGCAAGGGTTCTAGGTTATCTCCATGAACGGTCCTTGGTTGGGGTATTTCTTATTCAGACTTGCCCAAGTGTTATTCAGATTTAGAGGCTGAGTATCCAAAGTCATTTGTATGGTTCTAGCTCTTCTGGTCTTGGCAGGGGCCCATGACAGATGCCCAGAACATTTACATAAATAAAGATCTCATCTCAAAAATGGGAACCCAGAAGCCTGCACTCCTGTACCTCCTTTCTAGACCACATCCCCAGATGACCAAATGACTGCTCCCTAAACCCACCTCTTAAAGATGCTTCCACATCCCGACACTGCTAGCCAGAAAATAGGCTTCTCACATATGAGTTCTTGCTGAATCCCTAAGCCATATCCAAAGATTAGCTCAAAAAGGCATCCAATAGAATCTTTATTTTAACCACTGTTTTCTATGGGTGTAGTGAACGCTTAGAACCAGAATAACAGTAGTTACCATTTCACAGCACTCACCATGTGGTGGCCATGACGCCTTACTTACATTTACTTATTGTTCACTGTGGCGTGGAGCTCGTGACCGCCCCCATTTTATAGATGAAGAAAACAACAACTACTTGATACTACCTCTATGAATGTCATGTTGTTAAGCTCAGTGATATTAATTAGCAGCTTGCACACTTCCACTGCATTACTTTCTGCTTACCTTTGAGAGGCTCGCCAAATTTTTAGAAAAAATGTTTTCGTATGATAGGTATGGGCATTGTATGAGTAATATATCTGGATAGAGTTTAAAGCTTCATGTTGCCACCAAAATAAATGCTGACGATGGTCAGGCTTCTACAGGCGGCACCATCGTCAATGGTACAACTAATCAGTAAAAACTCAGCAGGTCAAAATGACGGAAGACCTGCATGGTGAGGGTGAAAAGGGCTGGCCATTTGCTTGTGCTGACCTTCATGGAAATGATTACTCATTCTTCATCCAGAAAGAACATGAAGCCAAGAAAGCAGGTTCTGTTTGCCAGTTCCAAAGACAGTGTGAAGCCCATGCTTTTGAGTTTTCTAAGGCTCATGATATGCTCCAGGGCCTTCTTTCATCTAGCTTATCTAAAAGTGGACCTCTTTTACCACGTGAAAAATGATAGGAGAGCTGAGGCCACAGAACTATTGCTGCATTCTGCTATTTTCTTTTAATAATAAAATGTTTCAAATTTAGAGAATGGTAACATTAAATTAAAGTAACATATTGATACCATATAGCCATCAATCTGATCACATGGGTGTGCTCACCTTGGAAACTTTAGCCATTTTATTTGGAAATAAAAGTCTGCTGAGAGAATTTAATCTTTACTTTCTACCACCAAGTCTTCCCCATCTTTTTCCCCTCCATCTCTCTTTCTACAGGTGGCATGTATTCTTCATAGCAATGCTTGCACATTTTTTTTTACTATGTGCATAGTAACTTCTGTTGGTGCATATTTGCAGATTTTATATGCATTGTAGGCAATGTATCCTTTTGAAGCCTGATTTTTGACTCAGTTTTCTTTTTAATGGTGTTAATTTTTTATAAATTTTTTGAATTTCAGTTTATGTATTTTGATCATATTCAACCCCCCGCCCCCTTTCCTCTCAAGTCCTCTGGAATCCACCCTTCTGTTTTCTCATTGGTTTGTTTGTTTGTTTGTTTGTTTGTTTGTTTGATTGTTTGAGGGTCTCACTGTTCAGCTCAGGCTGCCCAAGAATTTGCTATATAGACCAATCTGGCCTCAAATTCACAGAGATCCGCCTGCCTCTGCCACTGCAGAAGTAGGAACTAAATGCATGCACCACACTGCCTGGCTTTCACTGTTTAAAAAAAAAAAAAGACAAAACATTAACATTTCCAGTCTATTTACCTTTAAGTACACCGTTCACACTCTGGCTTCTCTTCAGATGGTGCAAATCTAAGTCATAGCTTAGTAGCACTAAGCACAGTCTCCTCCCTGTCATACAACCATCTTCGTGGGGTGGCCCCAGCATATCCTCCCTTTCCTCAGCTAGAAGTCTGTCCTCATTTCCCACTAGCTCTTCATTCTTGAAGAAATTGTTTCTATGTCTCACATTGCTCTTTCGTCCAGGGGAAGCGAGTCATGCAGCACTTGTGCTTTCTTGATGGGCTGATTTTCCTGACCATGCCTTCAAGTTGAAGTTCCTCACCCCTTCTTTAGAGATGGGTTCTCAATAGGTAGCTCAGCCTGACTTAGAATTTCCCCTACAGCTGGGCCTGGCTGGCCTCAGACACAGGATCTTTGGATCTCACCCTCCCAAGTACTGGATTTCTTGGCATGCATCACCCTTCTTGATTTTCCTCCCTTCTTAAGGAAGAAAAAATATATTCCTTTGTGCATAACTCTCTTATTTCCTTGTCTGTCTGTCTGTCCACTAGCAGTTGAGTAGTGCTCACCTTTACTAGCTGTGAACAATGAAGCTATGAAAGTGGTTATACAAACATCTGTTCCCGGCCCAGCTTTCCGGCGTTTTGGGTGTATTGCTGTATATATGGTAATTTGAGATTTCCCTTTCTGAAGACCTGACAGATTCCACAGAATCCTACCATTTTGCATTCTTACCAGTGGCAAGAATTTGCTATGTGCACACCTTTGCCTAAATTTTAAGATTTATTATTGAGATTCCTTTATGTTAAAACAAGGTAAATCTGGTTCTTTCATACTTACGTTAGTAAAGAAATCATAATGTAGTATGTATCCTGGGAAAGTAGCATTTACAAAGTCAAACACGGTGGCACAGGCCTATAATTCCAGCAGTTGAGAGACAGAGGTAAGATCATCATCAGCTACATAGCAAGAGGGATACAGACCCTTCCCTCCTGCCATAAACACACACACACAAATTCAGTTACTGGTATCTTGATGCTTTCACAACCAATGCCACACTGAGTCTTTCCACAGATCTTGCTGTTCACACACCAGAGAGTTTCTCTAAGCTATGTTCAAAGATGTGGAGTTTCTGCATTTCACAGTTTGTGGGATTCATATTTTAACATCCAGTGTCAAGTTTGTTTTCAAAGGGATGTTCCCCAAATTATACTCCCACAAGCAAATATGAAGAGGGAGTTCCTGCTATTCCACACCCTTGAAACAATTGTTATTGTTGCAGCTTTCACAGCATTTCTCCTCTGTCACTTTCTGGAAATGGAAGGGATTCTGCTTCTGCCTAACACACAAAACCGCAGGCACTCTTCTCTTCTCCGGTGGAGAGCTTTGTTGTCATTGTGTTTCTTTCCTGGCCCACCTGTACCTTATCCCTAACGATACCACACTTCCCTTTTAGATGATGGATGGATTTGGACAAACTGTCCAAAGCAGCCAGCAATCTGCTTCTTTCCAGGAAGTAGAAAATGACACCACCTGAAACTTCCTAAGGAGTGAGCTAACAGCCGTATTAATAGGCAGTGTCCACTGAAGCTTCTCTCTGGTTAAATTCTGGGGTCAAGTCAGAAGAAATGAACTCCAAACTGTAGAAAGGGAGTATGCTCATTGTCCTGAATACAGATAGGATTAGGAAGAGGGTGAAGCAGGAAAACCAAGCCCCAAACTAAAGAAAAACCGAAAGATTGAGTAATCAGGAAATCATGTCTCAATGAAGTAGTTTAAAGGTCAAACATATAGCAAATTCTATAAAAAAAAAAAAGCCCAAGTATCTAAGCAAAAATCAGAACCACTATCATGTATATTTACTGATTATACCCTTTTCAGTTGTCTTTACATAAGCAATTTGACTTTATAGATAATTAAATCATACGTGTGTGTGTGTGTGTGTGTGTGTGTGTGTGTGTGTGTGTCTGTGTGTGTCTGCGTGTGTTTGTGCATGGAGACCAGAAGAAGGTATCAGATCCCTGGAGTTACCTGCAGTTGTGAACCTCTTCCCATGTGAGTGCTGAGAACTGAACTTTTGTCCTCTGTAAGAGGACACACTTGTTTGAGCCATTTCTCAATTAAGACAAAGTAGAGGTTTTTCTCCCAACATTGAAAAAATGGAAGTGCTTTATGAATTTCCCTGAATGTAAGAGAAAGCCAAGGAGAAAAAGAAAACACATTTTTAGGCAATAAGAAAGGGGACATTTGGAAAATTCCAACCAAAAGTGAGTTTCTTGTCTTTCATGTGAACTCAATAGTGACAGCCATTTCTTTAACAGTGAACCCAGGGAATGACTCCTCACTTCCCTGTCATAGCTGTGGTTAGAAAAAAGGATTTTCTAGCGGCAAACAAAAATAGCACATATTGTTGAAGAGATGTAGTATTTCGAAATGCACCACATTGGATGTTTGAATTACTATCTCAAAGTTCCAAAATCTAGAAACCTAAGGTTTGTAGTCCTTCCAGAGTGCTGGAGGACTGATTTTGGGGCAGGGGAAACTTGAACTCCCTCTTGGGGTTCTTAAGAATCTTAAATGGACTCAAATGGAAGCACAAGGACACTTATTAGACTTGAAAAGAGAAAAACCCCTGGGCAGGCAACCTTTAAATGTCGGTAGTTGCCTGGAGAAAGAGAATGCAAAAAAAAAAAAAAGAGAGAAAGAGGAGAGAAGGATGAAGTGCTTGCCCTGTAAGCTAGAAGAAACATGGCCAGCAAGCAGCCACATGGCAGTGAGGGAGGCTTTACAGAAAGAGAAAGAAAGGTCAAAATGTTGGGGAACCCAAAACATGAGAAAAAAAAAACAAAACAAAACATGCTAGAAAGGAGATAGAAATAAAGGATGGGAAAACTTAAACTTTTCTGAAAAGTAGGCAGACTTAAACCCTCACGCGCCTGCTACCAGTAAGCCTCTGCATTATGGGCAGGGATTCTTGGGAGAAAAAGTACAGGATCTCATGAAAGGACTAATTATTCTTTCCACCTCTTTAGCACAGCTTAAGGTGAGCCTACTTCATGGCTATGTTGCCTTGGCCAAGTGAATGATAAGCCCTAACTGGAATGCCAGGCTTCTACCTAAAGGGAAGATTCTTTCCTTCTTAACCTAGAACATTTTTCTACTCTGACACCTCCCACTCTAGAGGGGCAACCCTAAAACCATTTAGGAAACAGCTGAGAGATCAGAAGAGGCAGCAGGGGGAACTCATCCCACAAAGTTATTGTCGCAGAAAGACCTTGAGTGCCTCAACTAGGAAATGTTATTAGACAGTAAAGTAAAACAAGAGCAGTGTTCAAATGGCTTCTCAGGTTCTCCAGGTCTCTTTCTAATTCTTCTGCTTTGCCTGGGGGGTGGGGGGGAGCCAGAATGCCTTCATATTGTTGTTCCACCACACTTGGAAAGTGAGATTCTGTGTCAGGGACAGTGGTGGAGTGTGTTGGTGGCCTGCACGTTTATGAACGTCTTGGGTGGCTCCTATGAAGAAGAGCCTTCGAATCTAAAAACAAACAAACAAACAAAAAGACAAACAAAACACAGCGCATGTTTTCTTGTAAATACGCCTGAGAAATTGTGGCAAACCGCTGTCACTCTGTTTAACCCCATAAAGGTCTCAGAAGCCAAGTTTATGGGGTTTGAATTTAGATTCTTGTGTAGCAAAAGGGCTGGTTGGTTCTCGTTCCTAAAATATTGCTATTTCTGCTGCATTCGGTGTCTGGCATCTTGACAAGTGTGACTATGCCTTATCGGGCAGAATTCACTTCCTACTCTCAGCAGCTTGGAGATGCCGGTTCTAGAAAAACTATTTTCCTATTTCCTTTCCTCCGGCATAATATTCCCAACTCATCTCACCTGCTTGTTAATCTGGAGTTGGTTAGGGAAGCCTATTGGGGAAAGCATTGTAACTGGTAAATAGATGTTTTGAGAGAAGACCTGGCTGGAGTAGGGGAGGGCCTGACATCAGCCAGGCTTTGCTCAAGCAGAGCTCGAGGCAATGTCTTCTCAATGTCTTTCTTTAGAAAAACATCTTAGACACCATGTGTGTCTTTTTATACAAGGTTGGGGGTGGGCTGAAGAAAGAGCTTTTATTTTAAAAGCAGACAATGTAGGGGTGCACATTTGCCATGAATATTAACAAGCAGATTCGTGCCATTCTCCTCTGGCCTGAGGACAGAGCACGCAGAGAGCTTCACTTGAAGCCCTGGCATACAAAAGTAAATGGCCAAAGAAGCCCAGCCATGTTTCAGCAGTTTTGCTCTTACGAGGTGACCAGTGTTTAAAGAGTTCCAGATAGGTGTTCGGTTTTGTGTGAAGATATCCAAAAATGTCCAAAGTTGTTTTTTTTTGGTTTTGTTTTTTGTTTTGTTTTTTCCATAAAGAACAAAACAACAATAACAAAACAAAAACCAAAATCCTTAGAGCCAGCCATGGAGGCTCAGGCTTTTAACCCCAGCACTTCGGAGGCAGAGGCAAGCAAGTCTCTGAGGGCACCCAGTCTACAGAATAAATTCTCGACAGCCAAGGCTACACAGAGAAACCTTGTCTCAAAATAAGTCAGTAGGTAAATAAGTAAATCTTAGAAATCTTGAAAGCACCTTAAATGGCAGGGAGAGTGTAAGACCAACAATAGAATTCACACTCTCCGATTAGGGGTGACACTGAGCTCTGGGCATAATCACTGCTCTATCAAACCTTGTTCAATTTTTAATACAAGCACTCCTGGCATGAAAACAACAAGGGAGCTTGTTAAAAACCTGTGTTCTGGCTTCCTTATTTGGAGAAGAGATTTAGTGGTCTACAGCAAGTCCCGAAGTAGCTGAGGCAAGACAGTAATTTTGACAACTTTGTATAACTTTGTGATCTCTTGAAAAGGAAATTTGAAGTGCAATGTGACACACACACACACACACACACATACACACACACACACACACACAGAGAGAGAGAGAGAGAGAGAGAGAGAGAGAGAGAGAGAGAGAGACCAGTCTTAAAAATCATGCTTCTATCTGTAATTACAAAGCACTTTAGCAACATCCCTGTCTGGAAGTCTTGAAATGCAAGTGAAATACTGTACGGGAGCTAAAATATTATATGATTACCATCTGCGCGAATATCTCTATGGAGATAGTAGCTCATTTCTCCATCCCCAGAATTGTTGAGCATGCTGACACAGCTAGGTAAGGCAATTTAAAATTGTTCCAGGATTTGATTTTCAGTGTGTGCAGCCCACAGCTGTATTCCGTAGTGCGCCACGTTACTATGACACCTTTTCCACAAGGTCTTTGGTAGAACACATCTGCTGAACGGCACAGAGACAAAAACATGTGCCTTGACTCAAACTTATGGTGGAGAGCTATCAAAGCGGAAGGCTGCTCAAGTCCATTTGCATAATATGCAGATGAAAATCTAATGAGAAAGGTATATTGACAGCCGTTGCCTTGTTATCTGGCAGTGCTGCCCATAACAGCGTGTGGTACCTAGACATAATCTCCCGTAATGTTATTTTGCAATTTAAATGTTTTCCCCCTTCCTCCAAAAGAAGGCACACGTCAGTAAGTGCCAGGCATCGAGAAGATACAATGTAGATGCTCCTGCCGCCCACGCTGATTGGGGGGCACGGGTCTGCAAGCTGCTATGCTGGTTGAGGAGAGAGGCAGCCAGCCTCAGCCCTCCTCTCTGCTTGCCTTCTGCTCCTTAGACTCTGGTGCCAGTTCTGAGTATATTTCAAGGAACATTACTGAGAACAAAATCGAAGGCCATCAATATTAATGATCTGAACCAGGAAGATAGCTTTTAGTGTGCAAATTAATTACCCTAATCACAGGGTTTTTTGTATCCATTTTAATGAAATAAGTATTTATTTCATTGAATCTCGTGCTTTTCTTTTGCAAATAAGGCACATTTACATGATAAATACATGAAATTTAAAAGGATGACTAAATTAAATTGAGAAAAAAAAAGACCTTTTTAAATACAATTTTCTTAGGAAAAACAGCTAGATTAATGGGTTGGTTAGCTGACTGGCATCTGTGATTAAATCTTTTTTAATGTACGTCAAATAGAATTTAATGGAGCTTGAGAGATGTCTACACAGAGAGTAACACTGAGGGGTTGGGGAAGATTCCAGTTGTCTCTCATCGTTTATTGGTGAGCTCCTGGCTTGGGCATGGGACTCTGCCTTGCCACACAGGGGCCATCCTTCTCATTCCTTCTTTTTTTTTTTTTTTTTTTTTTTGGATATTCTAGTTCTCTTTGCCCTTCACCTCTTATCCCCTTCCTGAGCCTGGTTGTCTCCAATCACTTTTCAGAAGCATGAGCCAAAAGCTAGCTACAATCAGTGGAAATTGTCAAGACTTTCTACCTCTCATTTAATCATTTAACTCCCATTTGGCTCACACTCCGCTAGCCTAGATAGGAGATGGGGGCACAGGCTTAATTCAGAGAAATTTTCAACGAATCTTTCACATCTACGGGTTCAGGAAACTTTACGTATTGTGGGTAAGCTTTGATTAGTTTCACGTCCCACAGAACACAGATTTGAAACTCATTTCAGCTTCCTTCCTTCGTTCCTTCCCTCCCTCCATTTCTTCTTCCCTTCCAGCTTGTTAGCTCTTTTTCCTTTTTCTTCCTTCCCTCTTTCTCTTTCCCTCCCCTGCCTACCTTTCCCCCTCCCCTCCTTTTTTCTTATTCCACAAGAGACCCAAAGAACTGAGTATGTCTTTGCTACCTTTGCCTCCTGATTGTAGCCCTGGAAATGCCTCTCTTGCTCTTTGATTTGGATGATCAGTTGAAGCTGTGGTGGCCAGGCAGCACCAGGAACCAAGAACAGGAGCTTTCTCCTTTGCCTGCCTGTAACAATTTACATTTCAATGGCTGCTACCATTCTAAAGATAATTATAACCTTTTCGGATTAATAATTTTCTGTGGCTTCTCTAATATTTGAAGAACATAAATATTAATTTAGCTGATTTAAAGGAACATCCCCCACCCCCCAATACTAGAGCATACAGAACAAAGGCTTCTGACTCAAATCCTTTTGGGGCAAGTAGGACAGGAAGAACTCAGGATGTCAAACTAAGAGATGAGTACATCCTGGTCCTAACTTGGCACTCACCACATATTTTTAAATAAATTAAATATGGCAGGTTGGACACAAAGATCAGGGCTAAAAGGCACAAGAGCTATTTTCTGAGTTGATAACGTTTCTAAAGCCAGAAATTTTTTTAAAAAAGTAAATTGTTTTCAGTTTTATCTGACTTCGAAAATCAACCTTTCAGAGCTGGCAGACAGGGTGTGTGTTTCTTGGATCGGATTGTATTCTCAGAGTGGTGGGAGATCTCAAAAAGGATGAAGCTGTCTTGAGGAACTCAATAGTCTTGAAAGGAGAAAAAGGGAAATTGCCCGCAAAATCTATTGAGACTATAAAGAGGCTTATATTTCACTGTTACTGCAAACTTCCTTTCTGCTTATTATCATTCCAACACTTTATTTCCCACCAGCTGAGGCAGCTGGGAAAGACATCACTTCACACAAACAGATGTCGACTCACTTAAATTGCCTGACCACGCTCCTGTGGACCATGATCTATTTTTTTTTCCAGCCCCACAAGTATTGAACATTTTATAGGGATAGGAATGCCAGCCCCTCCGCCCCTTCTTTTTACATTCATTTGGTTGTTACAAGTTCTCTCTTCAGGGCCCCATGCCTTCCACTGCTTGGCATGGAATTTACATTAGGCTAACACAATCAGGGAGACGTGTTTCTCCTAATACGTATCTGAAAAGGAAAATTGCTATAGAATTGTAGCTGGTCAGATGCTACAAGCTGGTCATTCCTTGGCTCCTCTTGATAAAGTGCAGAGTGACAATAATTGCCCTGAGATCTCTTTACGGACAAGACCTTCATTTCGTAGGCACCAGAGCCGTGGGACTGAGCATTGCTTGAAAGTGATTTGGGGAATGAAACTGCTCATGAAATATGCATGACAGGCACACGGGCGGCCAGGAGAACTCGGTGTATTATGTATGACCCTTCTGTAATTGTAAGGAAATGATATCCATTTAAGTGGATGTTTATCACAGTTAAAGGTGTGCCTAATGAAACAAAGGTCACGCGCCTGAAAACAGAAGGTTGCAGTCTCTTACTGTATCATTTCTCTCTCTGTTTGAGAAGACACGGCCTTTATTTGCAGCTGTTCTTTTTTTTTTTTTTCCCTAACACCTGTGTGCTATGTTTATGTAGCCTTAAAGAGTTCTTGTCACTTATATTTAGATGCCAAAAGGACTATTACTTTAAATACTCTTCCGACATTATCCTCACTCATCTGGGAAGCATCTCACTGCACGCGGCAGTACAGTCTGGCTGGAGTGTTCAGCTGTTGACATCGGGTTAGTAGTGAGCCCAGCCTCGTTTCTGTCTGGGGGAAATGCTGCTTCTGTAATCAGAAAGGAAACTCGCTTTTATTCTGAAATCAGCCATAGCCTGATCTATCTGGGTTAGACCAGTTCCTCTGGGCAAAATGCCAAGGCAACTGAGTTCAGCGCTCTGTACGCGCTGGGACTCAGAGGTCTCCCCAGTCAGAGGTACAACTGCTGCTGTAGTCCTCAGCAACTCTGTGACCCTGGGCAAGCAATTGCCTGGTTTTGCATCTGAACGGATGCCCGTAAGTAGTTGTGACCTCACGGGTTGTTATGAGGATAAACGAGTTAATATCTGAAAAAAAAAAAAAATTAGAATAGATCCTGGCCCACACTAAGCACTACATGTTTGTTAAATCAAATGCAGTTTCCATGGTTGGCTTGTTCTGCGGTCTCCTCCCTTCAAATTGTCATTGCATTTTGCACCCAATTAACTTCCTCTCAAGCCCATGTTCATCTGTCTTAGTCCATTCAAATTGTTATAGGAAAAATCCCAGAGAACTTGAGGCTTCCAGGCAGAAGTCTGTTCCTCCGGGTCCTGGAGGCCCACATCAGAGGAAGCTGCAGTACAGGCGGGTTGGGAGGGCCCCTTTCCTGGTTGCATAACTGATGTTGCCCTGTATTCCCAAGGGAGAAAAGTGTAAGAAAGCTTTTCTGGATCTTTTAGACGGGCCCTATTCATATCATGGGAGGAGAGCCTCTTTTAGATTTCAAAGAACGTCCCGTAATACCCCATGAAGAGTTAGGGTCTCAACAATATGAGTTTGGGGGAGATGAACTTTCTGATCACAAAGGATGGTTATGCCACATATGAACAGCCATCACAACTCACAGCCAAGGCTACCTGTAGACTCCCGACCTCAAAGCACCCAGGGACTTTGCCAGACTGGCTGACAATTTGTTGAGGAACGTCACACAGGACTAGGAAGCACGGTGGGAGGTGTTTACTTACAAAATATCAGCAGAGAAATCCCCAGGAGTCTTCATGGGCTGAATCCAAATTAATAGTGACTCTCCAAATTGCTTAAATGTCATTTTGTTTTGCTCCAGGTTGTGAGGCAGAAAATAGCACATAAAGTAAAGAAGCCACCTATGTGTGGAGCTTAGATTAACTCTTGATGGTCTTGCAGATTTCAAAACACACTCATTTATTATTTCCCTCTTTCTCAAAACTATTGTGGGGGAGGCTCACTCATAAGTGTTTGTGCACGCATGTTCTGTGTGTGTGTGTGTTGGACAGGAAGTCTTCCCTACCCACAGAAAGTCTCAGTGACTTGTAAGCACCTGACTTGTCCATTCTGAAACGAGTAATATTTGTAGGCTGGGTAGTTTTCGTCAGCTCGGCACAAACTGGAGTAACGTGGGAGGCAAGGCTTCAGTTGGGGAATTACTTCTGTCAGACTCCGCTGTGGGCTTGTGTTGGGGCCATTTTCTTAATTAGTGATTGATGTGGGAGGGCCCAACCCACTCTGTGGTACACCCTGTGCAGGTGGCTGTGAGTTCTACAACAAAGCAGGCTCAGCAAACCATGGGGAGATCATGACGGTAAGAGCATGCCTCCGTGGCCACTGCTTCAGTTCTTGCTTTCGGGTTCCTGCCTTGATTTCCCTCACTGATGGACTGTAAACTGTAAGCCAACCTAACTCTTTTTCACCAGCGTTTTTAATCTCAGCAACAGAAACCAAACTAGGATGCTTGGGATGACCAAGATGTCTGATGGAAGGTAAAATAGAACTCAGAAAGAAGCAGTTGTGTTTTATAAATAGTCCAAGGCTGCTGATGAAATAAAACAGTAAATCATATCAATATTTTTTAAAAAATTCTTTTTTTTTAACTAAGGAAAAAAAAAACTAGTATAGCATGATCATGTATAGCAAATGGGTGGCATGGTAAAATTGTCTCGGAGCCTCACTCTAGCCCTTATAGCCTGCTTGGCCTAGGATAAATTACCTAACGCTTTGTGGCTTGAGTTCTCCTGTTCTACAGAGTTAATAATAATACCAAGTCATAATGTAATGTGCATGTCGAACCAGAGAACCCATATAAACTTGAAACAATGTCTGGACTAAAGTTCTCCTTCCTTGGCAGCCACTCTGTTGTTACTACTTTTAGAATGAAAAGTAGCATTTCAGAAACTCTGGGACTTTGCTGTAACTCCTAATGATATTTCTTGCTTAGAGGACTTTTCCATAATATGCTTGGTAGTTTTAATTTTCACAGATTCATTGGCACTTCATCTTCTAAGGCATAGAACTCAGGCCTCACCTTGAATGTGGGCCACACTCTTCATGGCTCAGTTCTAAAGACTGGAATGCAGGGGTAGTTATGCCCAGCTGTGAATCTACAGCTAGACCTGAATAGACATCCTCACTGCTGCTCTAGCCTGTTGGGACCAGTCGCTCTGAGCAAAATCAACTGCCACTTTCTGGGGACCGTTGAGCAGCCTTTGAAGAGGCCTCAGGACTGAGTTACCCTGGAGGGACACACTTCACCTTAGTCAGTTTGCAGGTCATTTTAGTCTCAAGATTTTGAGCCTCTTGAAGAATGCCAGTGACATATGGAACAAGCCAAAGCCATGTTCAGTGTGTCTCATTAGGTTTTCAAACTCAAGCACAATCATGAAATAACACATTGTTGTTACAGAGACTGGAGTCTGCAGCATGCAGTGGTAGATAAGCAACATAGTTCTCTTCAACCCTGAGGTGGATGTTCTGAGTGTCACACAGGAGGCTTGTGTGCATAGCAGCAAGAAGGGCATGGTTTTAGGGAAATACAAATGAACATGAGCTGGGGCGCGAAATGGCAAAACATTGGCGCACACTTATTTGTATTCATCTGGTGATCTTTTCTTTCGTAGCTTAATAAAATAATTCCATTTCATATGTGAGTCTTCTGTCTAATATCCACTTCTAGCTGCTTGAGACTCTTCTTGCTCTAAGCACTCAAATACTCCTTTCCTGGAAAAAAAAGTCAAGTTTCAGGCAAGAAAAATAGTGACTTTCCTATTTACATCTCAGATCAGATAGTCATTCATAACATATCTGTACTAGAGTCTAGGCAAAGAAAGGAAGCCCAGATGGAGGTCCTCATGTGGACGGACATGCGCTTAGAGAGGAAAAAAGCAGAGGCATCATCAATACACTTCATCACAAACCTACAAGCACCCAGAGTTTCCCCTTCACTTGGACAGCATTCATGTGATAGGAAGAAAGCAAGAGAATGCTTTCTCTTGCTAGGGTTTACTTGTTTTTAGTACCTCCAGTTTGAAGGTCCCATGACATGATGGGGTGCAGGGTGGGTAGTGATGATGGTTGCCAGGAGAATACAGGCAAGAGAGGATCTGAATGAATGAATGAATGAATGAACGAATGAAACCCTTCCTTCCTGAGTGTGGAAGGGCAATGCTTAGAATCAACTCTCCTCTCTCCTTCAGCTACTGTCTGTTTTAACTTGTAAGTTCATAAGTTGTCTATTTTGTTGGGTTGGTTAGAAGCCTTTAGTTTCCAGGAAAAGGAATGGATCAACTTCTCAAAATAGAATAGAGAAGCAAGAATTTACCTGACATCCACCCTGTGTTTTTAGTGCCTCTTTAACAACCAAATAACACATAACCGCATGTGTATTTCTTTTGTAACTGCCATGCAAGCAAGAGGAGAAAAACAGACAGAGTTATTCATTGTTTGAGTTATATGGTACAGAGATTATGTCACACCATGATGAACAAATTCCAACTGCTTAACTCCATGGAGTGAAAATGCTGTTATTTTTACCTTTAAAAAAGCATTCAAATGAAAATGTACCTAGGTTATGAACAAAGGAGTTTACAAAGAACTGGAGAGTGTTAACAAAGGGAATTCTGGCTAATGCAAGAGAGCACCAGTTTCATACAAATGTCCCATGTGTGAATTATGAATGGATCTTTTGTTAAGGCTCTCATCTTCCTTTCATGTCAGGAGTTCCTTAAAATTCATAATCATAATCACATGTAACACTTAATTAGCACTTGCCGGGTGCCCAGTACAGCTGAAGTGTAAGTATGCTAACTCTACAGAAAAGCAAGCCTATGGAAGCAGACGTTACCGAAGTCCTGATCTGTTACCAAGCCAACGGGAGGCACAGAGGAGCTGAAGGAGGTCTCCAAGATCACTCACAAGTAGGTGGCCGGTGTTGTGTTCACAGTCCGCATATGGCCCGTCCTTTGATGAGATTAGTCTCTGATTATTCCAAGCTTTATTAATCAAGTCTCCTCTTCCTCTTCCTAGCAGAGTAAATTAGGGAGCGAAACTGCTGGCCTTGAGAACGTAGCTCCAGATGAAGACAGACAGGTTGGAGGATGGTGGGAAGGTGGTGACAGTGGGAAGGGACAGAACAAAATCTGAGATACTGAAAGAGGGTAGGGAAAAGAAAGGGTTGGGAAAGGGAAAGAGACAAAAAGAATGAAAGAGTTGCTAGAAAAAGAGGAGCCTGGTGGTTTGAATGTGGATTGTCCCCCACAGACTCATGAATTTGCTCACTTGGCCCCTGATAGGTAGCACTGTTTGGGGAGGTTATGTAATTCTGGGATGTGGGGCCTTCCGGGAAAAATGACATCACTGAGGGTGAGTTTAACTGTTTACAGCCCTCCCACACATACACCCAGACACCCAGTTTACTCTCCCTGCTTCCAGCATATGGTTGAGATATGCTCTCTATCTCCACTGCCATGCCTCCTCCATTATGGAAGTTCCCCCTAGAACCATAAACCCAAATAAACTCTTCTGAAAATTGCTGCTGCTCAGGGCACTTTGTTGCAGCAACAGAAAAGTAACTAAAACAAAGAGGAAAGGAAAGGAGGCTGGCAGATGTGGAATGGAAAGAAATATGAGTAGGAACAAGGGCCCAGGTTGGAGTGTTATAAAATTTCATATCTATCAAATATTCAAGTGTTTAAAACAGGATTACAGCTGAAGTCCATTTAACAAAAAAAATATTCCTTTATAAAAAGTTCATTAAAAATAAAAGGTGTGTGTTTGCCTCTCTCTCTCTCTCTTTCTGTGTGTGTGCGTGTGTGTGTGTGTGTGTGTGTGTGATGGCATTAGGAGAAAAGATTCCCTGCCCAAAATTTTGTTACAGGAAGGCCTTTTTTTTTTTTCTGAAGAGAGAGAGAGCCACAAAGCAAGGAGAATCTAGGCAGCAGCCTCATCTCCAGAATACAGGAGACTAAAGTCATGCCTTTTCAAAGAGTATGCTGATATTTCAAGGTGAAGAGAGGTTGGAAGCAAGGCCAATGGTTTCCAACACTGTCTGATTTTTGTTTCAACTATGTATCAATATATTTATTCTACATGTTAAAATTGCCCTTGGGAAGCTTTCAACTACCAAGGAGCATATCTTCCCCAGACTGATTAAGGTGGGCTCCTAAGAAGGAGGGCTAGTCATTAGATGTCTTGAAGACTAAAGTAAATTAATATGGGACATCCTAGGTTAATGAAAAATGTAGCAGAAATGTTCCCAGCAACTTATTTTGTAGCAAACAACAAATTAATTCTAAAGCTTATTTAGAGAGGTGAATGGTACAACCTAGCCCATGTAATTCTGAAGAGCATGAACAGTCAGAAGAGTGACACAACTTGACTTCAAGTCTTCTCACGGAGCTATGGTGATCAAGGTGGTGCTATTGTAAAAAGCAAGGACATTTATCAAAAAGGAAATCATGCATATAACACAGAGTACCATGAACACATCCTGGAGGTTTATGTGTTGGAAATCTAGATCCCTCATGCAACAGTGGTGGGAGATGTGTGCTCTGCCCTCAGGAATAAGCCAATGGCATAATCACAGGCAGCATTATCAAGGAAGTAGCGTAATTATTAAAAGACAATTGGGGCCTCTCACGTTCTACCTCACCCCACCTTTGTCTGTCTTGGGACAGTGTGGCAAGAAAGCTCTAGCAGTTTGAGTGTAACGTGTCTCTACCCAAACTCATGCTGAGCCTTGTTTTCCAGTCTAGTGATATTGAAAGGTAGGGGGGCCATGAACAGGGCCATTCTCTGGAGGGAACGGTGTTATGATTGCCCCAGTGAATGAGTGCGGGACTATGTACTAAAGAAGCAGATTGGTTCTCATAAAAGAGCAGGTTGGGCCCTTCTTGCTCTTGTCTGTGGTTCTGCCATGTGACATCTCTTTCATGCGCTGCTCCCAGCTAGTGACATTCAATAGTGTGATGTAGCCACCTGTGCGCCCGGACCTTGGCTTTCTCGGTTGACAAATGATGAACGAGATAAACTCGTTTGTCAAAACAGAAAATTAGCTAAGATGAAGGTCTTTGTGAGCTGTCCGCCCTCCCATCTCGGTGTTCCAGCCTTTAGAACTGTGAGCCCCACCTGCAGGATGCGTTGTACAGTCTGTGGTAATTTGTTGCCACAACATAAACCAGGCTGAGACAAGGGTTAGCTGGTGCTTGACAAAAGAACAAAGAGCAAAGATTATCCTTTGAACAAATGATGCTGGAAAAACGCCACGTATACATGAAAAAAAAAATCATCCTCACAAAAATGAACTCAAAATGAATCATTCACTTGACTACAGAGTGAAACTTTTCACCAAAGCCCCATTCCAGGAACAAAGTGACTGATGGGATGGAATTCATCAAAATTACAAACTGCTTGGTGAAAGACTGGGGGAAGGGTGAGGGGGAGAGGGAGGGTGTGCACTGACAAGAGGAGAACATCCGTGAGAGGGCGCAGGGACGGTGATCATGGAAAGTTTCAGAAGATTCTAGGTTGAATTTCAGGGTGACGAACAGACCCACCTTCTACCAGTTACCTGACCATGGGGGGAGGGTCAGGGCAGCGTGGCCGTGCAGTACGGTCTGGACTGTCTTGTCCCGATGATCTCTGGCCACTCTGGATTCCATTTCGGTCCCTGACGTTACAAAGCTTCCTAATTTCTACCATGCACCTCACCCAGAGATTGCTTGCCCGGCAAGCCAGTCGAGTTGCAGCTGCTGTCATAATCATTTCCTTGATTTTTTATGTCTGCTTGGGTATTGTGGAGCTAGCTTTAATTTCTTTTCAGGAAAGCCTATTAGGATTGATAAAAACTCCAGCAAATTCTGGACCCTTCACCTACCCACAGTAACTCCTGCAGAAGTTCAGCTCCCGTTATTAAACAAAGCAAAACAAGAACAACAAAATCAACCCCAGCCCCAGCAACCCTTGTCATTTCCATTTTCACTCATCTGCTTTTAATGTGTGCCGTACGCATGCTATTCCTCCCTGTGTTTCATCTCATTTGCCTGCTGTGCCATAGGCTACAATATGGAACAAAGTTCACTTTCAAATCCAATCTCAAACAAAATGAAAAGGCCAGGAAATCATGAAAGAGAAAGCTGGTTACAGCCATTAATATGGATCTCCCTGCAGGTCCTTTTACTGTAGCCATCAAATGTGACCAGGAAGAATGTGCTCCTGCATGCAGCTGCCGGGGCTTTGACCCTGGTCACAAGCTACTGTCAATCAGAGGAACTGCTCCTGAGAAGAGGCGGGAGTGACTGCTGGCTGCCAGCTGCACACAGCCTCGTGCACTATTGAACACCGCCATGAATGGCTCCGCACCGCTTTCTCTGATAGCAGTAGCAATCCCTGGGGCCTTACATCAGCTTAGTGGGAATCACCCTCCATTTATGTCACATACTAAATTAAGGAGGGAGGGATCCGGGAGGCAGTGACGGAATTTCCCGAGGGCCAGTATGCAGTTTCTTAGAAAACAACCCAAATCTTCACAACCCACAAAGCTTTTACATTTCTGCTTGAAAAAAAAAAAAAAAAGTGACTAGGTCAGGAACCTTTAAATCCATCAGTGGACCCTGATGAATTATATGTGTGGTTGTGATTGGACAGAATTGTGTCTTAATCTCTGAATTTATTCTAATTTGCTGGGCTATCTTGGAGAAGTCAGCTCAAATGGACCTGGAGTGTTGTCAAACAGATACATACAGACAAGCGTGAGTGTGCACACATACATACAGGCACACACACATGCATACATGCACACACACACACACACACACACACACACACACACACCATGACAATGTTAGAGCTTCCTCACCAGGGAGAAACACTGGGGACATAGAAACTGTCCCATTGACTTCTCCAGAGCAGAACCAGGATAAAGACAGCTATGAGGGTCTGTGCCTAGTCTTACCATAATTTGTTATGCTCCTCGTTGTTCAGCTGATATTCCTGGGAGGCTGGCTCTTTTCTAAAGGAAAGCTGGGGGAGAGTGGAGGTAGTGAAGGTGGTAGAGGGGGGTGCAGAGGGAGTGGAGGGAGGGGAAACTGAGGCCTATATGTATTGTATGAGAGAAGAATAAATAAAAGACAAAAATAGCAGAGTGGCATTGGTATCACTTTTCTGAAAGGAGGCAGTATGACGCTTTATTAAGCTCAAAAGATTCTGCGTGTTTTCTACTTCTGTCGTATAGTTTTCGTCTGATTTGGTCGAGTTTTCTGATGCTGAGGGTCAAATCCAGATCAAATCCAGAGCCTTAGGCACACTGAGTTAGTGTTTTGTGGATGAGCTACATCCCTCCCCTACCGTCCCTTCCCCTCCCCTCCCCTCCCCCGGAGACTTAAAAGCTATGTGTCACGGACATTCAGAAAGTCAGTGTTCCTGCCCTCATCCCGCCTGGCTGTGAACATGGGGAGGCATCTAATTTTAAGAGAGCAGAGAGGAAATAGAGAGAAGCTACAGTTCAAACTTTGTGTTTGTTGGGATGCACCATCCGAGTCAGTGGGCTGCTTCTTCCAGAAGTATATCTGATTGATCCTCGTTAAATAAATCTGGCTAGCTAACAAATAGCTTTTCCTTTGCCAACATTTTCTCAATATGGTCTCCAGACTCTTTATGGTGTAAAAAAAAATACCAAATAAAATTCATAAAAAGGCAACAAGAAACATATCTTACAAAATTTCTGCACAGAATTCAAACATTGTTCCTGTGCCAGCAACACACAGCTGCGGGCCTGACGCGGCACAACCATCTGCTAGAAGCTCCATACCATATAGATCCGTGAAGGAGGCCGAGTTGAGTAGGTGCAGTCTTTGTTGAAAACACAAAAACCCATTGCTATGGAGCTTTTCTGGGTTGTGTTTTCTCCTACTTTGCCATCTGTCCATTTGGATGGATCTGTCACATGAGTATATTGTATTATAAGCACAAGACAGAGCAGACAATGTGGGCAAAATACAATTGCTGGGAGCAAATGGGTGTTTCCATCTTCATGCTGGGGCAGGAGGCAAGCACACCTATTGGACAGATGGGAGCCCTCAGAACACAGGCCCTGCAAAAGCATATGTCAGACTGTGGGTTTGACATCCCAGCCCAGAGAAGGTATCCTGACATACTTTGGTCTTTTATAAATACAAGTATAAATGCAATATTAACAAAATGATTGTATGATGTTCTAGTTTTCTAGAGAAATCTTGTCAAATAACTACCAAACTTATTAATAAATCTTGGCAAGCACCCCTTTGTAGAAAGACTATCTCCTGCTGTATGTCAGTGTGACTGCCAGAGCTTAGGCCGCAAGGCTGCCTGGAGGATTCTTATACTAGTCACATGGAGAATAAACTTGTGGCATCTATGGAATACCCAGGACACTGGTGGGACCATATTCCCCCAGAGCAAGTGTTTTCTCTGATATGGAGCTCAGCTTTCTGAGCCAGGGCAGTGGTGAAGCTTGCAGACCCTTTCTCAGGATCATGTGTTTACGTGCATGCAAAAGACACAGTCAACTGCAGCGGGAATCAATTACATGAAAATGTATTTGTCAGGTGGTTCAAAAATACATTTGTGATATAATACTGTGTGTTCATAGATACAAATCTCTGCTATAACAGAACAGGCAGAGAACTGAATGCCATAATCCCAAACTAAGTAATGGTAATAAACAACACTCTGTTTATTACTGTTTAGCACTGTAATAAACTACTCATTAATTTTACTAGTCAAAATCACATATGCTTCTGATTCTAAGGTGACATTTTAAATATATTCAGAGTCACTGGAAACACTGAATTACAGATTAGTAAAGATAAAGTTGTCTTTACCATCCAAGTTCACACTCCTTGGAATTCTACACGTGGACTTTTTTGCTATTTCAGGATGGGAACCCCCTTTATCTCTGTTTGACTATTCCATTTCTAGACATGATGAACAAGGCCTCACTAGCCAAGTAGTAACTGAACATGTTTCATGAAAATGGAAAGGGAGGGAGGTAGTCCCAGCTTCCTGGACCCTAAACTTACTTTATTTAAAAGAATGTGCTCAAGCTCCAGGATGATGGCCTTCCGAAGGTCACTAGGGTTTCTCCTCTGCACAGCCTGCTTCCTCTCCATCTCCTCTCTCCATCACTCTAGTTGCTAACATGTGCCTCTGGGTGTTCTTTCTAGCTCCGTGCACTCTCCCATCCCTTTTCTTTCTGGCCTTTCTTCCTTTCTAACCCAGCAGCAGCAGATGCACTGGTCTCTCCTAGTTCTTCAAGATTACTTGGTTCTCACTGAAATGAATGCCTGGCTGCTCTTTCTCTATTGCTTCCCACTCTGCCCCTCCAACACAACTGCTGTGGAGATGAACTGGAGAACACAGACAAACTGTGTTTCCAACATATCCTCAGGAAGATTACAAGGCCTGTTCTCTCCCAGGAGTTCTGGCAGACTGTGAACTTTCACAAAACTTTCTCATATCTCCTTTGATATGAGCTGTGTGCATGAAGGGACTGTTGAATTACATAACCTTGGGTGTCTTACGTACCCTTGGAATTCTTAGATTCTCATGGCAATTGTATCTGAGCTACTCAAAAGTTTTTATGCAAATGGTATCCTTGTGAGTTGGTTGTGACCACAGAGTCACTGGGTGGAGAATGGGGCAGTGGATGGAATTTAGGAAGCCTTGAATGCTTACTTTTGTGGGATATACTAAATTTATTTTTGTTGGGCTGTTGGGATGTCTTCTATGTTCCAGCCTCATGGAAAAGCAAGGTAAGAACTATCTAAATGGCAGTTCCTAATCACAAGGAATGCCTTTGTCTGAGATAAATAGTTGGCAAATGGTTCCTAATGTTGCTGAAGGGATGATATTGTAATACTGCTCAATATAAAATAGAACAAACCTTTTTCTTAAATAAAACATGCTTTCCTCTGTCCTGCTATCAAACATGAAATTTTGTCATAGCAAGAACTATCGCAAATGCATAGAAAGCTGTGAGGAAAATATGCTAAGTCTTATCAAAGTCTATGTAGGGATGGCCACTGTTAATTTATGAGCAAGTATCCAGATGACTGTCTGCTCACTGAAATATAGACACTGGTAATTTTATACAAGTAGAATTATGTTATATTAACATTATGTGTGATTATGACATGATTATCTTTCTGGGTCTATAAATACAGTACTCCATCATTCATTCTATTGAGACCTTGGTAACCCAGTAAATGGAGGTATCACAATCTATTAGTCAACCCATTTGCTGCTTGAGGAAATCTACTTTTGGAAGCTGAATGAACCTGGTGACATAGTACAGCGCTGCCTCAGTGGTGTGTGTATCCTGGCACTCATCACACCAGACAGTGTTAACATTAGCCCAAAAGCCATACACTGCAAGAAGCTGGCAATTCCTTGCTCTGAGATACTAGAGTGCACACATTGAAGGCCAAATTGAATCAACAGATGGAGCCTACAAGAATTACAAAGGCACCTAGTGCAATTGGGAAAATTGCCCCCTCCTTATACCGTGCAGCAGGAAAAGGACCAAGAAAGCACCTCATAAAAGAGATGCCCAACTCAGGGACACAAATGACAAAGTAACCCATCAACGGGTACATGTTCTGAGCATTCTCCAACAAGAATGATACATATAGTCATGTGTTCCAAGATACTGTCTTCCCCACTGTGTATTAATTAGACTTCTCTAGAGGGATAAGACTGATATTAAAATGGCATTTACCTGTTTGGCTGGGAAGCCTAACAATGGCTGTCTCACACTAATGAAACTGAGAACTGGTATACTCAGTCCACTAGGCTGGATGACTCAGCAGTCCCAATCTGGTGCTGAGACTTCCACCCTTAAGGATTCCTGGAAAGCTACTGGTCTTCAGTCCTGAAAAGGCTAGTAGAAGAAGGCCAAAGAAGCTAGGTTTCAATGCCAGCGGAGGACAGGAGCAGGAGCAGCAAGACATGAACACGGTAGACTCACCAGAAAGACATCAAAGGAAGCAAGCAAACAGTAAAACCTTTCCTCTTGAGCCTCATTATATCCTGGCTGCCCACCAAAAGGTGCCCCTACATTTAAGGTGGGTATTTCTACCTCACTTAATCCCAGTAAGAAAATCCCCCACAGGCATTCCAGGAGGCAAACTTAATCAAGATGATCTCTCACAAGTTTGCTCTGAGGCTTGCTCTATGGGAGCGTTATACATCCTGTCAAATTGCAGTTCAGTATTAACCATCACATCCAAGTGCCACCAAAATAGGAATCATTTGTGCCAGCATCCATAGAACCTTCATAGCACTCTTCGCTGGTATACAGAGTGAGGCCGGTCTTGTGGTTGGAAGATTTCTCAACTTTAAGAAATCAGTGCCCCACTTGTGGAAAGCAAAACTAGAACTACCCCAGGTTCTCAGTTTTAAAGATGAAGAGCCTATGATACATAGCTACATCTAGCTTAAAAGTAAGGCTAGATGAGCAAGTGTGGAATTGAGTTTATACATGGCCTGACACCGAAGAATGAGTAAGAATCAAGACGATGACAATGATAGTCTGCTCGCTTCCAGGAAGTCTTCACGGGGCAGAAAGTTTGTGACCTTCCAGGAGGAATGTAACATTATTGAATTCTTCTGTTTGAACTCTGGTTCTACTAGACATGAATTAGTGATTCTATGTAAATAAAACCTTCTTTAGTGCCATATCTTCTAGTGCCACTCATTGGAGGAATGTCCTTTAAACCATTAGGACCTCCATATGTAAACAGACACAACAAAATGATTTCTGTATCTCACAAGCCTATTGTGACTGTCACTCAAAAACACTGAAACTCTTAAACAGATTTTAAAAATATGTGATAAATACCAAGATGAATGCCCATATTAATAGATAAAGCATGCAGAAGATACAGTAGCCACAGGGTATCTGCATCTTTCATGGTACTTACATAGATTCATGGTATTACATGGTACTTTCTTAGGACATTGAGCTACGTCCTGGGGAAAAGAAAAGAAAAACATAACTTTCATGTTCTTAGACTTTACTTGGAGTATAGTAGGAGGAAAAAGAGGAAGATGACAGGAAACAGGAAAAGACTACTACACAAAATAACTTGCTCACTATTGTACACAAAATGACTTTCAAAACGATCCCACGAGTCAGAGATTCCATTCAACATGCCTACCTGGGCAGAGAAGGTTCTAGATCCCCTTGAAATGATCCACAAGTTCTCTGACCCAGAAGATGCTATTTCAACTGGTCAAGAAACGCTGGATCTTAGAGTCCATAGAAACCACCTTTGACCTCAGCACAAAACAGGCAAAAAGAAAACACTGTTAAGTGGGTAAGAGAGAGATGACTCCATCCTGCTGCAGATAATGCTAGCTTGGATGTGCCTCTAAATATCCTGATGGAGTCCGGAAGAATCCGTTCATTTGTTTATTCCAACTCTGAGCGTACCCTGGCATCCTGCTGCCAGAAATATCTTCTTCTTCCGGTCCCGTCCCTACATTATCTGCAGGTGCCTTCAAGCCACCAAATGAAGCCTTCCACAGCATGAGTGCAATGGGCTCTGCTGAACGTTTGGCAGTGGTTGCTGCCTGGCCTGTTTTGCACACACATTTGGGAGCTTTCCAAACAGATGCATACACATCTTCACTTTCTTGGCAGGAGGGCTGAGAATTTAAGGATTCTTGTGGGGAATTTATGCTGTTCTGAAAACTTAACCCATCTTGCACAAAGCATAAAAGAGCATCTATTAAAGATGTGACCTTTTGCCTCCTTCTCTCTTTGTTGTCTGGCCTCCCGTGTCTTTGATGCCTTTTATTAAAGTGTTAGCCACTTTCCTTTATGGACGGGTGGTTTTCACTGTCCTGAGCTCTCTAGGGTCTATTTTATTTTCAACAATGATTTCCATTTCATCTGAATCTATTGTTGTGGCCGGAGATGTGCTCCTTTATTCAGAAAAGGATGGAGAAAAAAGTGTCTGAAAGCCATTTGGGGGCAATTTAGCAAAATGGGGATAGATAAATGAAAGTAACCTCTGATTTTATTACCTTGAGCTACATGCTAACAAGGACAAAATAGGAAGAGCCTACAACAGCCAGAGAGCCAGGTAAAGTGATCAGCAGCCTGACTGGAAAATTCTAAACAACATCTCTCACTCCTCAGAGTCACTCATTCCCTGCATGAACAGAGAGAACAAAGAAACCCTCGCATAGAAGGAAGATTTTATAATTTCCTATCTGCCCGTATTTGTCTGGGCTAAATACAGTTAAGAGCTTTTTAATATTCTCCCCAAAGGATACTTGGAAAACTCACCAAATAGGAATTACTCTGTAAAAAGCAGAGCTTACAATGCTCTGCAAACAGTGTTTTCTTGGGCTACATGAACTGCTGAGAAAAACAAACACATGGAGAAGGTGAACTGGTTGTTGAGGAATAAGAAAGCAACCAACCTCCTTTATTTGACATTGCAAGTGATTTTCATAACAGTTGGCCAGATCTTTCTTTAATAAATACACCCATAGAGGGAAGGAATCCCGCCCCCTCCATCTGCCCAGATTGTCCAGGTTTTGTTTTGCATTAGTGTCCTTTGGCTGTGCTTTTGCACGCTTTCTGATCCCTTCCTTCCTTTCCTCTCTCACCGGTGTAACCTGATTACACCTGACATGAATCCCTTCCCAATCTCTTCTCACAGCCCTGAGCCTTGGCATACAGGCACCGGCTTTAAACCTCTGCACCGGCTCAGCCAGACAATGCCTCAGCTCAGCAGGATGCCCTCAAGAAAGATTCTCAAGTGGGGGTCTGTCAGAATCCGAACTAGCTGGGAGTTTATTTTTCCTTCTTTACGGTAGCTGCTTTGCCAGGAGATCACAAAGACACTGAAAACCCCCTGCCTCTGCTTCCCTCCTGGAACCCGGCACAGGGGATTGATGATCAACTGAGACCAGGGGCGCCCCATGGAGGGTTGCTTGAAAAGCCTTGTAAAACAAAGGAAGTGTCTCCAAGCAGTTTATCTGCATTAGCAGCACTTGATTCTAGATAGGCTAGGCACCAACAACTCCCCCAGAAGAATAACAGTGGCTGAGGAGAACACACTTCCAACTGCGAAGCAATTAGAGTGCTGTTGAATGGCTGATTGCTTGCGTGTGGTCCCCTCAGTCCCCTGGTGGAGCACGCTTATAGTTCTGCAATTGGATAAAATGGATTGGAATGAGCGCTGCCATATAGAACTGCCAGCTGTTCTACTGTTAATAAAGACACTCTTTAGCTATTAATACATCCCATTCTTCCACGTTGTGCCCATCCAAACAAAATATCTTTGTTTGCGGAGGGGGTGTGGTTGCACCTGTTCTTGATTGGAGAATCCGTGGCCTGTGGCGGACCCCTTGTTACCACTCAGAGCAATTGTAGCTTCCAGACGCTATCTGCTTATAAAAGAAACGGGGTCAGAAAGTAGAACTAAAATTAAAAGGGGGAAAAATGAGGCAGTGGGTGCAACTGAGCTGTCATTTCTTCAAATGGTGTTTTGTGTAATCACATTCTGGCTTTTTGGGTAAGCTTATAATCTGAGCTTGTTTAGCATTTACTTATAAGCAAGCTCAGTGTGACTGACCATTCCTTCTCTTTTTTTTTTTTTTCTCCAGGGGTTATTTAAATATTCCCAGGTGCAAAGGCTTGTGAATTCTACAAGGTGACATAAGCAGGTAATGAGTGCAACCTCAGGCTGAGTCACTCATAGGGGAAACCACTTACCAATAAGCAAGGCACTTATTTCTTCTGACCAGCAAGCACAAGGCTAGGCTCTTTGGCATGATATTGTTGAGAAATTTATAATAACTGAGAGTCATAAAAATATACGTGTAGGAGAGGAAATAAGCCTACTTGAACCAAGCTCTTTATGTCCCTGTTCCTGTGTGGACAGAAACCAAACAATGTTGAATAGGCTCTATCTTCCAATTGCAGGTAGAGCCACAAGTTGGCACCATCTGTTGGAGCACATTTTTTTCTGGCTCTTATGAAGATGCAGCCCAGGTGCAAGGATACCCTCATGACCACAGCCACTACCCAAGCAGAGGACAGAGGGAACAGAAAGGAGCCATTTGCAGTAGCTGTCATCAGCCAATGGCAAGCAAGGTGCTCCAGGGAGTATTAGTCTGCTACAGCTGCCGTAACAAAGCCACAGACTTGGTAGCTTAAACCACAGACAGTTATGTCTGTCAGTTCTCTGGGCAGCAATGTCTAGGCTCTGTCACCACACCTGTGGGTACCTAGGATCAGAAGTTGAGGGAGAGCAATGTGACTTACCAAGGCATGCTTGTGTCTGGGAATTACAACAGGAGCTGAAGGTCAGTGGTGTCTTTCGGAAGAGTCCTGAGTAACAATGGGAGTGCGCTGGATCTGAGAATTGTCACAAAACCAAACAAACAAAACCTGAATTAGCTTCCCAAGATCCTGGTGTCTACAGAGGTCCCTAGCAGCATCTACTTATCTCAGTCCAGAGGCTCAGAAGCGTGGGTATTTCCTGCCATGAACTTTTGAGATGTGCAGGGATTGAAAATAATTGGCATCCAGCCCCACCCCCCAACTCTTTCTTCTATCTTCTGCTCAGAGCTGATAGGAGCAGAACTAGGTGGTACAGGGAAGGGATGAGGCAAAGCCATACTACTCTCTGTTCTTTGAAATCCCTATAAACTGTCCCGGAAAGCTGCAGATTGGAGAGTTATGCCTGGATCTGAGTTGGAGCTTGGAGATCCTAGTTACAGCTGCAATAAACAACAATTCAGCAAGTAAATCATGGCAAAGTTGTTCGGCTTACCTAGTAAAAGGGAGAAAGGGGCGTCTGAAAAAATTACAGGTAATAGCAACCAGAAAGGCTTGTAACTAAATGTAGCTTTCTAGTTTATATGCCTTTGTAAGCAACCCCATTTCTTTCTGTGGAGGGTGTATAAATGTCTAATTTGGGAAGGAGCAAAAGAACCATTGTAGTGACTCCTGGAAAGTAGGCCCTTTTTATGAATGTATTGGATGGCAACTGAAACTCCTGCTTTCCCTTTAAAAAATTCATACAAAGAACAAGTAGAATATATGTCTTTTTAAAGTACCCAGCAGCTGCAATCCACCGCAGGGGCAGGGAGACAGACATTGTAAGATACAGGTGGCTCATCTTCATGGCAATTTCCAAATCACACTCTTTTGGTGTTTGCCCATTCCTAAACCTGTACTTGGTTGCCCCAGTTATGGGAAGGAGTTTCTGTGCAGATTGATTTTAGAGACAACTTTTAGTACTCTTCCTTTCAAGTTTAACTGTGTCCTACATCTTCATTTCCCACTGAACTGTGTGTGTGTGCTGTTCTTATAGTGTGAGGTTTTCATTTCTTAAAACACCTTCATAGTTCCAACCTCATTATTCTGTATGCTCTCTTACATAAATTCATTCTTTTGCAAAATTATTATTATTACAAAAAGTAAATTCATACTCTTTGCAAAAGGGTGGCATAACTGATTGTTTAAGATAGCTCTTACACTGGGCATGGGGAGAGCCAGGATTGGTTCCTTTTCTGTCAAGACAATGTGCAAGATAAGTTTTGAACCCTCAGTCCATGCATTACCTTTCATACCAAACTCTTTGATCTTAAAGTGATTGTTTCCTTTGTGGGACATTAGTACCCATCACTTATGTTTATACCTAATTGTTTACATATCCTTCTGTGTGTGTGCTAGACTGTAAATATTATGGTCCTATCTATTTTTGGATTACCCGTGTGTACTATTTATTAGTTTATTAATTAAACTCTAAGTAAAAATGGAAGTGTGCATTGGTAATCAATACAATATACACAGCTATTTGAACTAGTTCCTACTCCTGACCTCTAACTCCCATAGTGGGGTAAGAACTGATGGCCAAAACAAGGAAGATTTTGCTCTCCTGGTTCTAGAACCATCAAGAACTTCAGATGAAATCTGCCCTTTAACTCTAATTCTTCCAACAGCCAGGTTCTACCTTTTTGTTACATCTTTCTGCTTCCCTTCTTACAACTGAGCCTCATCTAACACAAAGAAAGAGAACAGCAAGCTGGGTAATGGTGGCTCAGTCCTTTAATCCCAGAACTGGGGAGAAAGAGGCAGGCAGATCTCTGAGTTCAAGGCCAACCTCGTCTACAGAATGAGTCCCAGGATGAGTCCCAGAACAAACACAGCTACTCAGAAAAACCCTGGTTTTTATTTTGGGGGGTGGGGAAGAGAGACAGAAAGAAAGAAAAGAAAGAAAGAAAGAAAGAAAGAAAGAAAGAAAGAAAGAAAGAAAGAAAGAAAGAAAGAAAGAAAGAAAGAATTGGTGAATGGTACCCATCCATTCCAACACTGGAGATCAATGTATTACTAAGCACTAGACTCTTCTTGTATTTGGGTATCAGAACTCTTTTATTCCATGTGGTTCATACTTCCTCTCCCCAAACATTCCAGGTCGGATACATAAGGAATGATAACTGATGATCACAATACCTAGGACAAGGGCTGGACTGTCTATGGTAAAAGAGAGACCTAGAAGTGGGAGGTAGATGTTATGAAGAATTTATTTGTATTTCCTAAAACATATAATACAGAACTTTGAAATATATCACCGATCCAATAAATTCTTACTTTGAGAGGAAGAATGGAGAAAGTATGATTTAGAATTTTTCCCCTAGCAGGAAACTAAAAACCTGAGCTAAATTGCCTGAGATATTAAGGTGGTTTGTCAAAACCAGAGGATGTACAGAACTCAGAGGACTTGGTCAGTTCTAGTGTTCTGTCTAAGGGTTTCTGCCAACTCTCCCATCCTGGATAGCATCTTTATTCTTGTATTGCCTGTCCACTTAGTCGTAAATGGCTTCATCAGTGTCAGATACTATTTTTATATAACATCACCATCTGGGGGAAAGAAAAACACCATTTAAAAATATAAAATTCACTACATTTTTATAGCAGTAGCTAGGAGAAGGGGAGTGAGAACACTGAAACTAGCCTATGCCATTTACAATCCATCTCTGACAAAGGGCAGCTTCCATCCTTTTTAAAGGAAGAGTTAATGGGGTCTTACTCAGTAGCCTAGGCTAGCCTTGACCTAGTCATTTTCGTGTCTTAGCTTTCAAAGCCCTGATTTTACAACATGATGCGCACCACCGTGCCTGCTTTTTTTTTTTTTTTCTTTTTTTTTTCTTTTTTTTCCTGTCTAGAGCACACACAAACATGACTCCAGGGGTGTAAAAGTTCAGAAGAGAACAAAGTATGGTGGAAAAATGGAACAAATATTGAAAGTATCAAGAACATAGTATCAGAAGATCGAATCTCAAATCTACAAGTTTGATCACGTCACATAACTTTCTCTCTATGAAATACATTGCCTACAAATTAAAGATACTAACTACTTCAAGGAGTTATTGAAAAGACTGTCATCAGCTACAATAAATGCTTTATCAGCGCTAACTTCTTTACTGCTTAAGAGTTTCTGTTAAGGAAATCCCTTTTGACCAAGTGTAGACCATTCAGTTTCAGTTCTGAGCAGCAGTTATAGCACCTGACCAGATCCCAATGTCTCCCTATATTCAACAGTTGGCAGTTCCCAGGACAAACTCTCAAGTCTACTATATTCTTCTCTGTGCCACAACAAATACTTGTTCTCTTTCTAAATAGCTGTTGCCTCTAATGGACCAGATGCATGAGAGAGCCAGGGAAACAGAGATGAGAAGAAAGGAGAGATGGGCATTTAGATGAATTATTCGTGAAAGAGTATATTGTCCCTACAGGTGGCTATCATGGTATTTTTGCATATGAATCTCTGCTGGCAAAATAGACTTAAGCAGTCTTGCCTTTGCTCTTTTTTCTCTCAACAAATCTCAGTTGTTACTGTTTAACACAATATGTGGCTCTGAAAGAAGAATGGGGCTTTTAAGGCTTAGTTTTCATCTCAGGGGACGTGGTCTCAAATGTTCTAACACCTCTTTCAGGAATGCCCATCATTCCAAATTTGAATTTTTTTTCTATTGTAGAACAAATCCTTAACTTCACTGTCCAGATAAGTAAGCTAGCCACATAATCCCAACACTGATATCCAAGTGCTTATAATCCCTTGATGGGCCTGAATATTCAGTTATTCCCCTCAACTCTATAGTCTCTTGATTTTTCAAATTTTTCGAATTCACTTATTAAGACCCAAATCAGTTACTCCCGAAATTTCCACCATATGATAAATAGGCCTTTTGGTTATATTCTCATTAATTGATTTATAAGACTGTGATTTAATATGATGACAATGGATTCTTCTGGGTCTACACTCAAGGACACGAAAGTGCAGTTTTGGCAACAACTTGATGTTTTATTCTAATTTCCTCTGAGGGAGAGAAATGCTGACTATGTCCATCTGGCACAGTATGTAGACATGAGGTGATACAGGGGATAAATAATGAAATACCGATAAACTAGTTAACAAAATGAAGGACATTCATTCCAAGGCAAGGAACACTCAAGACAAAAGGATCTGGCAATAATAAACAGTGAAGTGGCACTAAATTAACAGTTTCTCAAATGTTTTCCATAGACACTTTCTTGTTGACAAGGTAAAAAGAGGCAAGATTTTGTTGTCAACAAATACAAAGAGATGTTGTGTTGTCTTGCAATTAAAGCAAATGAACATTACTAGCTGACTTATTACATGTTTCTGACTCCTTTTTTTCTCCTCCATATACTTACTGGCATCCAAGATTTGAAATACATTTCAATGCACACCATTTTCTCCTCAAAGGCATCCTTGGATCTTATAATTGCAGCATTATGTTGTGCCTTGTGAGGACACAGGTAATGAAAGGACAGTATGATCTCAAAAGTATGAAAATGAATATTTCAAAATATTAATATCCCAAGGGAAAGATGACATCATCTTCATTGTGATGCTAGTGATATCAATTATATTCTTAATCATTACTTCAAGAATACTGCCTTGATGATGGTTAATGCAGATACCTGTGACTGAACATAAATAGCTGTTAAGGCTCCACCATAAATGGGGCCTCTCTGTTTCTTCCTGCCAGGCTTATGGAACCTTGCAGAAGAAGAGGTAGAAAGAGTGTAAGATCCAGAGGATGCAGGGGAGTGCTGTGAAATGCTTCTCTGGACATGGGATGACCTTTGCATTCATTAACTGCACACATTGGGGTTCTTCAGAATTCAGGTGGACAGAAGGAGTTGCATTCCTCCTGAGGTCTCATCCTTCCTTGAGGAGTAGTTATGGTGACAACAGTTAGTAGGTGCTGGGCCACAGGGGAGGGGGAGAGGGAGTGCCATTCTTTAGTAGTATAGGCACTGGTAAGCTACCATTGCTCCAGTGAACAGCCCGCTATCCATGCTCATGCCAGAAACTCTAACTAAACTAAGTGAGTAAGGAAACAAACAAGGAGATGGGAAAACAAGAGAAGAAACTGGAAAGAAGTGGTTCATGGGAATAGGGGTGAGGACGCGTAGGGGGGTGAAAATGAACAAAGTATATTATATACATGCATGACATTGTTAAAGAGTAATAGATAAAAAAGAACCTTACGCCAAGTAATTCTTCAGCACACATTTATTTTGTGCTAATACTTCTGCTATTGGAGAGCCAACTATCTCTATCCTCACAGGGAAAAACTAATTCTCCTAGTTGTTTCTCAATTTTGGTCAGTAGAGGTACTGGAAAAAGGTATTCAGAATGAAGCAAAACATCAGCTAACTTTCTGGGGGAAATGTAATAAGTGGAGAAATGTATTACTCACCTTAGCAACAATGGAACAGTGTAACAGTGTTCTCCAGCCTGTGGGTATGTATCAGCTGCAGACACACACTCACTTAAACCCCTTTTCAACCCTTTAAAAAACTTGATGTCTCTCCTCTGCACTGTGTTCCATCCTTTCCACCCAAGACATATGACCTACATTATAGTTACGGACTACAGTGGAAGAGCCTGCAATTCGACACAGACTGTGTTCAGTATTCTATCAGTGGGGTGCTAAGCCATGAAAGAGGGCGAAACGCACATGAAGGGAGACGCCAAAGCAGGTAAGAGTTCTAACAGCAGAATCAGCTTGCCTAAACTTGAAGTTTGCCTTTGATGCTTACTCGGTACAGGGTCTTGCACAAATTCAGCTCCTCTGAAATCATTCCCCTATTTGTAATTTTTTTTTAATATGGAATTACGAGAACATTACATAACAACATCCAAGCATGTTACTGTATGTGGGCACTTTGAACACTTTGAACACTAACAACAACTTGAATTGCTCCTTGAACGTTTAACAGATTAAAAGTAATGGCACATGATAATGCTAGCTGAGAGACGTAAACAAACCTGAAAGTAAGCACAGATGAGGGACCAGTTCCACTAGCAGAGCTTCGGGGAACATTTCCTAGCGCTGTTATTGTTATTGTTTGTTTGTTGTCACTAAGACTTGGGAGTCAGTCACTAGAGCACTGGTCCTCAAGCCTCCTAATGCTGCTCCTTTCTACAGTCCCTCCTTTAATACAGTTCCTCATGCTGTGGTGAACCCCAACCATAAAGTTATTTTTGTTGCTACTTCGTAACTGTAGTTTTGCTACTGACATGAGTCATAATGTAAATCTCTATGTTGTTGGTGGTCTTAGGCGACCCCTGTGAAAGGGCTGTTTGACCCCCTAAAGGGGTTGTGACAAACAAGTTGAGAACCACTGCATTAGCGAGAGACAAAGGTAGGATTGTATCAGTATAGTTTGTATCAGTATAGTGATACACACAGGAGCAAACTCATGTCACATGAAATGACCATGTCATAGGCAAGAGACACACAAGTCACCTGGTATATCAATTAAAAGATAACCCAGGTGGTATATTAAATTTCTAAAGTTGCCGTAACAAAGTGAGACAAACCAAATCTCTTAGGACAAGATTTATTGTCTCATAATTATAGGACCTAAACCCATAAAGATACTTTTAAAAGTTTATTTACTTTGTGTGTTTGCATGTTTGCTTGAATGAATGTATGTGCACCACATTTGTGCCTGGTACCCATGGATCAGATCTGGAACTCTGAGTTACAGATGGCTGTGAGCTGCCACGTGGGTGTTAGAAACCAAACTTGGGTCCTGTGCTTCTATTGCTCTCAGCTGCTGAGCCATTTGTACAGCTCCAAGACAGGCCGAGTTAAGATGCCAATAGGAAGGGTGTAGAGGAATCCTCTCTTGTTTCTTAGGTCCTGTGTATTGTCTCTGGAATTGCTCCCTCCAGGCCAGTCTCTTCACACGGCAGGGCCATTTTCCTGAGTCTCTTTGCACATTCTTCCTTCTGCGCCTGTCTGCCTCTTTGGGTCCACCTTTCCGTTTCTATCAGGGTACTACGTGTGCTGGACTACAGCCTCTCAGCACCAGCAAGAGGTGAAGAGCCCAGCTCCCAGTCAGTTCACATTCTGAGGAGCTGGCGCTTAGGACTCCAGCATGTATCTTTTGCAAGACTATGACCAGCAGTCTTGTTGGAAGCCATGGCATTTAGAGAAAGAGGAATAGGGGGCACACAGTCAGGGGCATCTTCAAGGCTACACTAGAATGCAATGCCGTGTAACTCACACAATTTTGCAGAAAATTAAGGAAAACCAATAGAGTAGTTTATCAGATCATAGGCTTAGAAAATACCACCACGGGGAACTGTTGAGAAATTTGACAGCAGGGAACATGGAAAGAAGGACACCATGGATCTTAACCACTGTTGATCAGAGACATATAATATTCATCTTGATGCGGGGTACATATTTGGAACAAAAACGAAAAATATAGATGATATTTGGACAACGAAATAGATTGGGAACTATTTCCTAGGCCTCCATCTTCTCCAGAGAGGCTAGCTTCCCAGTCTGATTCTCTTCATGATATTAATACCATTCCTTGCGTCTTGAGTCAAGTTACCATAATAAAATACTGAAGACTGGGTATATAATTGTTTCCCAGTGACTACCAAATGTGCATCTTCAATAATTTAGCAGGTTAGAAATTCAAAGTACAAGCTTTAAATGGCACAGGCATTCAGTTGCTTATACCAGGAGCACAGTGAGGATTCAAAATATCTAATGAGATGAAAAGATGACAAACTAGACTGTTATCATGGGGATTGAAAACACAGTCTCAGAAAACAAATTTTATTTTTTTAAAGCTATTTTATTTATATTTGTTTTCTGTGTAGAGTCTCTGCCTGGAAGAGACTCTATATGCACTTGGAAGCCAGAAGGTGTCAGGTTCCCTGGAACTGGAGTTAAAAATGGTTGTAGGTGGCCACGTGAGTGCTGGGAACAGAGTCCAGATCCTCCACAAGAGCAGCAAGTGCTGTCAGCTACTGAACCATCTCTTCAGCCTGAAACAAT
Organism: Meriones unguiculatus; assembly: GCF_030254825.1. Taxonomy (NCBI): domain Eukaryota; kingdom Metazoa; phylum Chordata; class Mammalia; order Rodentia; family Muridae; genus Meriones; species Meriones unguiculatus. The sequence continues at coordinate 34,200,406 of NC_083350.1, read as the reverse complement.
ATAAGTTTTTGACGCACATGTATAATAATTAAAAAAAAGGATTATCTCAAGTTCGATAGGGCATCCAGTGCTTTTCTTTATTGTATTATGGAAACTATGAAAAGATAAAGTGCCCAATTCTCTTCTTATTTTCTTTTTTCCACATCTTGGCTGGCCTCAAATCCACTATCTCTCTAAGGATGACCTTCAGCTCCCGACTCCACTTCTTGAGTGCTGGGATTATAGGTGTGTATGGCTACATTTGCTTTAGGTGCTGCAGGTCTAGAACCCAGCTCATGCTTCATGCATACTAAGGAGGCACTTTGCCAGCTGAGCCGCATCCCCAGCCCCGATTGTGCTCCTAAGTACAACCAAGGCGCCTGCATTTAAAGCCTGTATGCAGCACTTGGGTGTATTTATATGTAAAAATTCAATATTTACCTGAAATTGAAATCTCACCAGGCATCTTATGAATCATTTGGTAAGTCTGGCAGCCTTAATTAGAATAATTGGCTGGGTTGGAAACAATAAAGAAAATTTCTAAAAAAACATAAGTAAAGAAAAACAAAACAAAACAAAACAGCATTTTTTTTTTTTTTTTAGTTAAATACAAATGATATTTCTCTAACAGAACACTTTGGGACAAAGATTGTATCTCATCTAGCATCCTCTTCCAGTGCTCATAGAGACATTAAAAAAAAATAGACATTTTCCTGCATGCCTTTAATCTTAGCACCAAGGAGGCTGAGGTACTGTCTCAGTTACGGGTATTACTGTAACTAATATTACACCATGACTAACAAACAGCTTGGGAAAGAAAGAGTTTATCTGGCTTACACTTCCACAGCACTGTTTAACACTGAAGGAAATCAGGGTAGGAACTCCAGCAGGGCAGGAGTCTGGAGGTGGGAGCTGAGGCAGAGGCCATAGAGGGTTGTTGCTTACTGTCTTGCTCATCATGGCTTGTTCAGCTTTCTTATAGAAGCTAAAACTTGGTGGCCCACAACGGGCTGAGCCTTCCTCCATCAGTCACCAATTAAGAAAATGCCCTACAGTTCTGTTTGCTTACAGCCCAATCTTCTACAGGCATTTCCTCACCTGAGGCTGCCTCCTCTCTGATAACTCTAGCTTGTGTCAAATTGACATAAAACTAGCCAGCACAGGCAGGAAGACTACACATTAGATGACCTTCCCTATATAGTAAGAGTCTGTCTTGAAAGAACCCACAGCACTCAATAAACATTATCTAGTAAGAGTTCCCTAGAGTCAAAGACTACGAAATTGGGAAGTTTAAGAGCTACAAGTAGAAACTGCATTGTTCTCCAATCCCCCAGGTTCCAGAAAGGTCCAGAACTGCAGTGCTAATTTGATTCAAAGAGTTGGAGGTTTTTAGACTAAGAGCAGTAGGTACAAACCTGAAATGCTATAAGCAGACAGCCCTGAGTGAGAGCCCACCATGTCAGTCCTGAGTCCCGAGGCATGAGGCAGACAGGACAGTCCCTGGTCCATCCCAGCTACCAAAAGATACATGAAGAGGAATACTCTGTCCCTTGACTTCTTTACTCTCTGCAGAGCTCAGTGCCCCAATGTTGTTCTCGTCCTTGCTCTGCATCCTGTCCCAACTGTGGTATCATTGGTCATTTCACGGCCACTTCCCACACAGGAGGGAATTTTCCTATGGACTCTCCCGGTGAGTGCACCCTGTTCCACTGGAGAGAGTCTGGGCTTGCTTGAAGGTGAGGCTGTCAGAAGTCGACCTCCGCACCATGACTTCTACTTTGTCTCCCTAGGCACGTTTCTTTGATGTTCACTGCCCCAATTTCACAGGACACATTTTCTACTTACCATTTAAGACTCAAATGTTCGGTTAGATCCTAATCCAGGAGCTTAATGCATTTGATGTAATGTTTGTTTTGGATTCCAATGGAAACCTTGAAAACACCGACAGTAAACAAAACCTTCTCTGCCCCATTATCTACATAACTTATGCTTCCCTGCCCAGGAGTGGCTAAGTATGAGAAGGACTTTTATGTCTTAGCAAGGAGCACTCCAGCTCGTGAGAACCATATAGATGACATGGATTTCTCCATCACTGGTGTTCCCACCTGGAAGCATGATGCGGTTTTCATAGATAGCAGCAGCATTCATTCCAACACTCATCTTTCTTGCATAAGTTTTCTGGCCTAGTATTACAACTTCAGATAAAACATTTTCAGAGTATCTGCCTCACCACAGGTTTCCTGGGGATTTGGTGTTTTGTTTTGTTTTCAATATTGGAGGCTGAATTCAAGGCCTCATACATGTAAGACAAGTACTCTACCACATCCCAGCCACACCACAGTTGTTCAAATATTCATTTTCTTCCTGGATGAAAGCATATTTAACCTTTTAGTGAATATAAATGCCCAGAGTTAGCCCCAAACCAGAAGCCCTCAAAAAAATACACCTGGATTTCTTTTCAGTTTTCAGGGTCATTCCTGGCAATGATTTTATGATTATGATGCAATAATCAAAACCAACAGAAGTTACATCCTTGCTCTACCTAACATATCAGACTACTCTTCCATGAAGATAATGAGTGTGATATGGACAAACCAGCAGATCAGTAGGGTCACAGGCTGTGTTTTAATTGCTCACTTACTCTGTAACTTCATTAAAAGTAGGCTTTTCCAAGCTAAATTATGACAATGTAAACAACCTTTTCTAATAGGTAAGTTAAATATAGATTAAATTGTAACAGAGACTCCATGGAGCTTTGCCCTTGAGTTTGTTGTGTTTAAGTGGGCCGTTGGTGTAATTAGGTATCTTTAGGAGGCCTCTTTCAAAACCAGAATAGATCTAAGGACCTTTGAGAACTGCTCCCTCTCTTCTTACATTCCACACTTTCAAGCTTGCTTCGTATCACCAAGCTACTTTTTTTTTTTTAATCTCATCAGGATGGTCCCAAATTACCTCTGTTGGTAAATTATTCAAATGGGATTTGTGTGAGGGGGTGGCATTTTAATAGATTTGATAAGACAACTTCTTTAGCAAGTCATTAAGATAAGAGATCTCAGCAGGGGTAGGAGTTGCTAAGATTAGAATAAAGGCTGCTCTCTTTTCTGTCCTCGTCCCTCTATAGCTTGAGTTCTCCCTCCCCTCTCTTCTTTTCCCTCTCCTCTTTTCTCCTCTCATCTCTGACTGACTCTGTCTCTCTCCTCCTCCCTCTCCCTCTTTCTCCTTGTTTAGTGTCTTTAACTGATGCCATTCCGTATAAACTAATTCTCCCTTTTCTAAAGCAACAGGTTTCTGGCAGTGAGAAACCCTTTCAGTTGCAGGATTCTAAAACCCATTCTACATGGAAATATAGCCTGAGGGAGAAAACAACTCATTCCCTGTTCAGGGATGATTCTAGAGACTGTGAATGTTGAATAAAAAGGCTTTCCAGAAATTCTGAGGATGGCAGTACTGGAAGAACTGGAGAAGACGAGATACAGTATATGTGTTTCCTGAGCTAAATGTAGGAATGGTGTTCTCTAAAAACAGCTATTGTGCTTTTGGGGACAATATTTACTTGTTGCAAAATTGTCATGCTAACAAAGGACTATCTGTTGAAATGTGGCTGTTACTAATGGATTATCTCAAAATCCACTGTGTACCTGAACACAGAAGAATCAATGCTGCTATTCTGGAAGACTTGTGTACAATGAGACAGTCCTGGTAGAGGGAACATTGCATGAACCAAATTATAGTATTATCAAGGTAGCAGGACACAGAAAGAATTCAGAGTTTCTACTGAAGTTCAGAGGTTATTCTCCATGTACAACTGGTTAATCCAAGTCCATACATAATTACATTAATTTGCATGAAGCTCGGCATCCATAACTACCAATATTAGCTATAGTACTTTTACAACTTCAGTTTTAGTTATCGGACTAGACCTATAACCCAGGTTTGCGAAACACGTCTACTAGACTGTTGCTGTCTTCCGAAGATTCAAACTTGTCAAAAACTGCCAGGAAAATATGGCCAAGACATTCTTCTCATTTCCTTATTTAAAAAAAAAAAAAAAAAAGTCAGTTGTGTGGAAGGCAAGGGCTGTATCCTAGCATTCTTCTCAAGTCACTCTGTTTTGCTGCCCCAGCGAGAAGCAGCTTTTTGAGGCCAGCATGTGGGATGATAAAATGTGATGGAAGAGTACAAGAAGGCCTAACCAAGGCTGGCAGCATTTTCTCCAGAGGGAAAATGAGTGCTCTTTTAGAAGCTTTATGTCATGGTCTTTCTGAGAAGGTAGGCAGCTTGATCCCCGAAAGAGGACACAGGCCTATTTTCCTCATGACATTTTTTTTTCCATATAGGAAAAATTTCAAGTTATCAACAGATCGCAAAGAGTCAATACCCGCCAAACATGACCTCACATGTATTTTGCTGGACCTATCATTTCTTTTCTAGTTTGGTTTAATTGTAAAGAGAAGACAAGATGCTGCTGACGGTATCCTGACAGTGGACGGTGGGGCAGAGGGTGAATGAGAACTATCTGAACCTTTAACAGTTTTACCATGAACCTAAAACAGCTCTGGAAACACAACCTATTTTTAAAAGTGACACAAATGTAGATACATCTCTTTCTGCCACATTCTTAATCGTTTGAAGTTAGAGTTATATCCGCAGCTGAGTTGTGCTTAGGTCTCTTTGTTAGACCTAGCGTTTCATTAACTTTTCCTAGAGAGAGGTGAACAGAGCAGCAATGATAGAATGGTGCAGATTCCCCACACATCTATGAGTCATTAAGCTTTTCTTGCAAACGCCTGAGCGAGGGGTTCATGTTGATAACAACAAGAATTAAAGATAATTTGGGCAGCTAAGTGCAACAGCCAAATCGTGAAATTATTTATTAAGTGGGACTTGAAAACTAAGAACTTAAATGATTTTCCCTAGCTGTTAGGTGCTTTCTTTGACATATTTAAAAAACGTAGAGAATGATTATTTTATTGACTCTAATTTGTTTTGAGTCATAGGATAGGCAAGGCTTGTGTCACACTTTTGGAAGTCTTATAATTATAAGGTGTTAAAGAAGATAGATTTTGAAGTCCACGATTCCTTTGTGGTTGGAGTCTGACTAAAATTTCAGGAAAATCATTACAGTGGCAAGATATAGACCATGGCTTTCAGCTTTCCTTGGACAGTGGTTAGTTTTATTGTCAACAAGACACACACTAGAGTCATCTTGGAAGAGAGAAGTTCAGTTGAAGAGTTGTCGCCATCAGATTGGCCTGTGCCCTTGTATGTGGAGGACTGCCTTGACTCATGATTGATGAAGGCCCGGTCTCATGTGAGTAATTTTTATCCATGAACAGGCTCAGGCTATATAAGAAAGCAAGCATAGCCTCCATGGTCTCTACCTGAGGTTTCTGATGCCTTGGGTTCCTGCCCTGAATTTCCATAAAATGTTGGATTGTGGCCTGGGAGTTGTAAACTGAAATAAACTCTTTCTCCCTCAAGTTGCTTTTGGTTAAGTGTTTATCACCGCATCACAGATAGAAGCTAGTTTGACCTTCATTAAAAAAAAAAAAAAAAAAAAAAAGCTCACCGAACTGTGAGCTTCCATTTCAGCGCCCTGAGCTGCCGCTCCTGCATGGTTTCCACTTTTGTAATGTGAGGTAACCACTCAAGTGAATCACTGAGCTGTCCCAACTTTGAGAAGCTCTGCTCTGCCTGTATTCCTACACTCCGTTTGTCATGCACTCTAAGGAGGCAGCAGCTGGCACAAGGTCTCTGAGGCTCTCAAAATTCAAACCAAAGAATTTAAACCAAATAGAGAGAGAGCTTCGCACTGTTCATATGACAGAGGCCCAGTTGTTAGGGAACAGCAACACAAGACTTTAAGTTTCTCTATTTTCTTCCTCCTGTGCTCACAGCCCTTTCTCACATGTGTCACCAGGGATCTGGAGTCACACTAGGAATACAAGACTTGGGAGGTTGGTGTTTAGGGCAGATGTGAGACCCGATTTTCAGGGTCTTGGAATCAGATTTCTGTTTCCCTGCTTTGATCAGCACACCTAGAAACCCAGGACCTCTTTTTTTTTTTTTTTTTCTAACCCCAAATTCCAGCACCTGCTGGAAAATCAGGAAGGTAAGCTGGCTGAAGATTCTGTCATTGGAGCCAGGTGTACTGGCTCTTGCTTTTATCTCAGCACTCTGGGAGGCAGAGGCAGGCAGATCACTGAGTTCAAGTCTAGCCTGGTCTACAAGTCCAGGCCTGCCAAGGCTAGACAGAGAAACCTTGTCTCGAAAAAACAAAACAAAACAAAGAAAACAAAAAGATTCTGTTATTGGAATGCTACAGTTCTGTCTCTTGTAAAATGAAAGGTTTGGACTGACCTCCAAAACAAACAGGTAAAGGTTCTAATATCCTGGAAGTAATTAAGTGCTTTTCAAAATCCTATGAACACAGAACCTTGATTTGTGCTGTTGGGTGGACAATATTAACAACTAACCAGTGATTAGAGTCTGCTAGTTCCACGGGGCTTTTCAGAGATTATGGCTACCCTTCTCATTTCTGCTTAATCTTTTTTTTAACCTTATCAGGTCTGGGAGGCATAAAAATGCAACCAGCCACCCCACAAATGTTTAAGAAAATAACAATCAAATTCGCACACAAATTCTTTGTGTCCAGGCAGAGAAAAGAGCACATACAAAGACCCCCAGACTTTAAATGTGGCATAGGGAAAGTTTTTGAAGAACATAAAGAAGACTAGTGTGTGCGGTGGAACGCCACGGAAAAGGGAAAAATAAGACCCAGCAGGAGCCTAGCCTCAACCCACAGAGCCTGTAGCACAACTTTGGACAGCAGCTTCCAATGCAAGCTTGATGGAGTGAAGCCATCCAAATGAACCGCCAAGGTGTATGCCAAGGCAGAGGCCAAAAGGATTAAGATGGTTTAGGAGGAGAAAGAAAAAAGAAAAAAAGTCAGAATACAAAATAAAAAAAAAAAACAATTAGGGGGAAAGGAGAAGGCATTTGAGGTAAAGGAGAAGTCCGAATAAAGCTGAAATTTTTGTAGTATTTTCCAAAAGCCACGAAGGTGGAGGTTTACTAATGTCTAAGCTAGGAGGTAATGCCAGCTGCACGTGCGAGAGGGGAGTGAGCAGGTGCTAGGAATATTGCTGTTACGGTCACAGTTCCACAGCCGTAAAGCACGTGTGTTTATGTATGCTAGGATTCTGTATGTCATTAGACCAGGCATGTAGCCAGAAGGCTAACAGTCTTCCATAGTGTATTTTTCTTTTCAGCATCTAACGTAAGACTACTGGATGCTCAATATGTATTTCCAGGCCTCCTACACTACTCACAATTTCCTATCTTTGCTAAATAAGTCACCCAGATTTGTATCAAGCCAGGTAGACGAAGAAAAGTTCTCGTAGGCATTGATAATTACTGCTTAGCAGTCACTGAAGCCACCTCCCTTATTCTGGCCTATAAAATTAACAGAACAGCCAGTTTGTTAGAATGACTCATCTTTCTTGAGTAGACTTTTATTACTTTACGTGAAGTACAAGGCAACTTCCCCAGGCAAGACAGTGTCATAGAGAATAATAGCACCTCGCAATGGAAAGCAGTTTCCCAAGTGCTTTTGGATACATAATAATGTTTTACCATAGCAACTCTTAAATTAGACAATGTAGATACTGTCACTTTTATTTTATTTTTCTGGAAACCAAGGCTAAGGCTAAGGTTGTACACAAATATAGTAGAGTCATAACAGAAGACTTGTCACCCATATCTTTGTCATTGTTAGGTTTCTGTGGAAAGTAATTTTAGGAGGGACACACATACACACCACAGTTTTATGATTTGAGTGGGAAAAGAGCAATTGGCTTTCTCTGTTGAACTTTTATGTAAACAATCTGTTTCTTTTGTTAAACAGAAATTAATCCAGTACCTGTGATGCACCAGACACTACTCTAGTCACTGGGAGCATAACAACAATCCAAGCAACTGTCTTGCTGTTTACATTTTTGTAGAAGATAGACAGTAATCTACTGAATTGTGTGGGCCATCAGGTGGACCTACATGACGCAGCAATAACAAAGCAGGGAAGGTAGCTGGGAGCTGGATGGGTGAGAGTTACGATGTAAGCGTGACGCGAGCAGGGTGTCGGGAAAAGGGTCACTGAGGTCACAACACTTGAGGGAAGGTTTGAATAAGGTGGTGCTGTGAATACACCAGGGGGAGAGCTATATCTGTGCTATCCCAGGGGGATAGCCAGAAAAAAAAAATTCAGACAGACCAAAGAGCAATTACCAAAGCCCGGAGAGGGCAGAATGCCTGGGTTGTTGGAGAAGTGGCACAGAGCTCTATGTGGGTAAGCCAGGATGGTAAATCTGCAGCTGGAGGTAGTAATCCTCATGCTGGGCTAAGGGACTACCCATGGAAAACTGTGTGCATGATACCTACACCAGCCACCTTGCCTTTTAAAGAAGTTTTCTGGCTGTTATGGGAAGGAGAGATCACATAAAAGAGGGGATAGTGATAGACATGCTAAAATGGGACTTACGCGTTGTCTCAGTAACACAGTCAAGAGCGTGGCTGAGTCCAGCCTGAGTCCAGCAAGGAAAGAGGTGGGAAGTGCTGATGTTAAAGCCATATTTCTAAAGGAAGACCAGAGGAATGAAACCTGGCTTGTGAGAAGCACATTTTTTAAATTGAGTTCTCACTATCTGCCAGAGCCTTGGCTAAGTGACAGGGTTGCCATGATGGCACCGAAGGGGAGGGTTCTTGTCCCTGTTCGGTTTATAGCCCTGCCTGCCACTCCAACATGGCTACCTCAACTCACCAAGCTCCATGAACAACAGAACAACACTCTCACTCCATTCACTGGTCACTCCAGTTACTACTTCTCACTCCCACCTCATGTCTTTGTTATTTTCTCATCCCTGTGATAAAATATCTGATAGATGCAAGTTAAGGATGGAATGATGCATTCTGGCCCAAGTTTTAAGGTACAGTCCCACAGGGAAAGAGTGCAACTTTCATGCCAGCTAGAGGCTGCAACAACAGAAGCATGAGGCCACTTGCTCACATCTCTTTCAAATGGGAAGCAGAGAGATGGATTCAGAAGCAGGGCTCAAATAATAACCCCAAAATTCCAAGTCATAGTGACTTCTCCTAAGGGTTTTGCAAGTCCCAAAATGGTGCCAGCCAGGAATGGAGTCTTCAGGTATACTTATCCACAAAGGACAGTTCACAACCAACCATAGCTCTTACTATTGAAGCAAGTCAATTATTTTCATAGAGCCTCAATTTTCTGTAATAGGTTGATAGAATAGACAAACTGGACCATTTGGCTTCAATGGTCTACATCTATTAATTTAACACAAAAGGCCGGTTTCTTTTTCATCATCTTCAGTGAAGCATAACTGTAACGTTTTAGAGAACATAGAATCTCTTTGAGAATTGGAAATGTTTGAAGGGTGTGACCAGCTGCTCCCAAATCTGTTGATCTCCCCAGAAATATGGCATCTTCCACACGTCTGTAAAGTACTCTCTGCATTGGCATCAATAACCCTCTGGAACACTGACTCCAACACACAGGAGAAAAGAAACTCAGGGACTTCTAAACTTGGAGATATTTCTCATACTATATTATGATGCTAAGAAGGACAGAGACGTGAGAGGCCAGGTTCCAGAATTCAGGAGCATGGTTTGTAGCCCATCCCAGAATTTTCCTCCTATAAGCTCAAGTTTCCTTGAGCTCTTCAAGCTGGTAAATGGTCTTGTTTCTATCTTAGTGCCCTAGTATTTAACTCTGCTACTTCCTTCCCTGCATCTTGCCAGCAGAAAAGCTGCAGATGCTGGGTGAGCCACTCTAGGCTCTGCATTCTCTGCACACCTGGCTTAGTCAGACCTTTGCATCCCACGACATGTACCCACAAAAGGATAAAAGAAGTACTTCTGTATTTTTTGGTTCAGGCCTCTGAGGCTCTTGCCTTCTGTAATCCCTCAAGAGGCACAGTGATAACTTCTGGAAAGACCTACTCCATGAGGGCATGAAACGGAGACAAAGGACTGTTGACCAAGTCCAACTGTTCATATTTTACTATTTCCTCCAACACCCCCTCCCCATCCCCGGTTCCTAGAATCTCCCAAAACTTTATCAAGTCTTCCATGGGGATTGAAGTAGAAACTGTTCCCTATAGGCTCAGGTATTTGAATACTTGGTTGGTCAAAGTTGGTGATGGTTAGCCAGGTTCTGGATCCTTTAGGAGGCGGAGCCTTGCAGGAGGAAGTGCATTACTAGGGGCAGGCTTTGAGGTTTTATAGCCTTACCTCGTTTGCTGCTGTCTCTTCCTGCTCCCTGTGTGTGGCCAGCTTCCTGCTCTTATGGCCATGTTTTCCAAGGCTGTTGCCCCGATAGACTCTATCCTCTGGAGCCATAAGTACAAATAAACCCCTCTTCTCCTCTGAGTTGCTTTTGGGCCTGGAATTGTATCACAGCAACAATCAAGTAACATATTCGGTACGGACAATGTATTAGTCCACTCTGAGCTAGAGTCTTGGTGGTCCAGACACCTGTCAAAATCCCTCCTTCTGAACACTGCTGATTGGGGACTGCATTACTTATGTGTTTCTGTGAGAAAATACTATGACCAAAATCAACTTATGGAAGAAACTTTATTTTGGCTTCCAGCTCCAGACGGGGTGGCTATAACGCCAGTGAGGCTGGACCAGGAAGCCGAGATAACACATCTTCCATGGGAAACACAAAGCGTGCAGAGTGAACCAGAAGTCAAACCCATCCCTCAGTGACGTAGTTCCTCCGGCAAGGTGTCAGTACCTGAAGTTTCCATAACATTCCCCCATCAACACCACCAACTGGGAACCAAGTGTTCAAATACCTGAGCCTTTGGAGAAACGTGTCTCATGTAACCCATCAGAAGGACCAAGCTTTCAATACATGGGCTTTCCTTGGGGAGGTGGGGTGAGGAATGGACAGTGCTTTATATCAGACCATAACAGCAATTTTTTTTTTTTAAAAAAGTTCGTTTTGGGAAAAGGGGCATAGAAAATTTGACCAAATAGATCCCAGAAAAAGGCAGGGACTCAGCAATGTTGAATGCCATATGGCTATTTCACACACGGTGTTGTAGATAGATTCGGAATTCTCTGGCTTCCTCTACCTGCTGCCTGGCTCCCCACTGCCCACCTTTGCATGGCAGCCTCAGCTCTTAAGCTGTAGCCTGGTTTCTTGTTCAGGCTTTTACCTCCCTCCTCGAGTTCATGGTGTCCAGCCTCAGCTGATCCTCTGGGGCAGTGTTTCCTAACCTGTAGGTCGTGACTCCCTTGGGGGTTGAATAGCAGATACCCTACGCGTCAGATAGTTTCGTATATGATTCAAAACAGAGGCAAAATTATAGCTATGAGGTAGCAACAAGTTAATTTTATGGTTGGGGGTCACCACAACATGAGGAACTCTCTCTCTCTCTCTGTTCTATACATTCCATTATAGCTAGTGCCAAGCAAGAGCCGTACAAAATGAGGTTTTTAATGATACTTTAAAAGGCAATATTGTCTTCTGATGGTGGGACCCGGCAAGTTGACAAGGAGGAAATGGAATTGGTGTGTACACTGGGCATGGAAGTGTGGCGATAGCTATAGTATTAGGAAATAAAAGGAACGTTGGTAACTGGGTCGGTCCCCTGGTGGGGGCTGGGACAGTGTTGTTATGGGGCCCTTTGCCAAATAGTGGTATGGACATACCTAAATCTTGCTGATGTGGCTCGCACTTTCTGTGAAGATTCAACATCCAGACAATAGCCAGACATGAGAATGCCCTTCAGCCTACTCAAGCCCAGCCTCTGGCCGGAAAAGGAATGGAGGGTCCACCTGGCTGTGTGAAAACAAAGCAGTCCTTTTCCCTGCCCGGAGCTTTATGGGCTGGCAGCTCTGAAAAGCCTCTCTTTGATCTTGAGCTTTGAAGGGATCAAACAAGCTGCTTTAATGGGCGGGAATGCAACTCTGAAAATCCTACCTTTTGTCAGGAAAGCCTTTCTCCTTCTCCTCCTGGGACAGGTGCAATTGGAGGAGTCTGCTTTCAAGGCCCGGAGCCAGATGTCCCTTCTGGCTGGACAAAGGAGTGAAAGTGAGACTAGGGCAGCAACTGTAGAGGCCTTATCTACAGATGAGCTTGCTGGTTACAAAATGAGTTCTTGCTGTGTTCTTTCCTGGAAGGCTGCCTTCACTGTGCTTTGTTTTATTTTGTTGGTTTCTCTCTCTCTCTCTTTTATTTTTCTAGACCAGTGGCTGATCACTTCGGTTCTAACTGAGCTGATCCTGCCTTCTAGGTGCTCGAAGGGTTTTGTTTAGAAGAAGGCTCACTGTTAAACGTTGCGGTTTGGACTTGCATCTTTTGAGGAGTGAAACCTGCTTCCCAACATATTCCAGCTTAGGCTGGCAGATGCCTTCTGAATGCCAGAACAGTCTTCCAACAGCCATTTCCATCCCTTAACTTCTGCTGCTATTATTATGACAGAAGTAGAAAGAGAAAAACTGGATCTTATTTTTGTTTCCAAGGGGCCATTTCAATATGGATAAAGTATGCATTGTCAAACTTAGCTGAAATAAGTAAATTCAGCGTACAAACAAGTTTCCTGATAAGGTGATACTGTTTCTTTAAAAATTTCTTCTAGATTTTCTAGATCTAGATTAAAGGTGCATTCCTTTAATCTCTGTGAGTTTGAGGCCAGCCTCATCTACAAAGCTAAAGTTCCAGGACAGCCAGGACAGTTATACAAAGAAACCCTGAATCGGGAAGGGGTGAGGGGAAAGAAGTTTCTTTTAGAAAGTACTTTATCTGGCATTAGGGGAGGAGCCTTCAAAAGGTTTCACGATTCAAGCTGGCATTTGAGGTTTTGGTGGTGATTCTTACTCTTTGGAACTGGATGTGCCAGGATGGGTTCATTCTCTGTTATGCTACTTGAAGAAAGCAGTCCATGGCCAAAGAAGTCAAAACAACATTTGATTATTAGACTTCCTTCTTAATTCTCAGCACATTTTCAAGTTTCTTTTAAGACAGTGGTTCTCCTGTAGGTCATAACCCCTTTGGGAGTCTAAAATGACCCTTTCATAGGGCCCACCTAAGACCATAAGGAAACACAGATATTTACATTGTGATTCATAACAGTAGAAAAATTTTACAGTTATAGAGTAGTAACAAAAATAACTTTATGCTTCAGGGTCACCGAAACATGAGGAACTGAGTTAAAGGATTGAAAACCACTGCAGTAAGAGATTAAAAGTACTGACCAAGAGACTACAGGGAATGTTCATAGCACATATTCCTTCCCAAGGTTCAGGGGTCAGTGCTGAAGAGAGGGTGGAAGGAATTTCAGAGCCAGAGGTGGAGGGTGACTACAGGGAAACATCTGGACATAGCAGGGCAGTCACACTCAGAGATATTGCAAAAGCATGCACAAAACCTTTGTATGCCCAAGCCAGACACAATTCCAGCATGGAAAGGGGAAGTAGGCATGCAATGCCACCCACCCCTAGCTGTAGAACCAATGGTATTGGTACCTTCTGGGAGAGGGGAGACAGTTTTCTCCAGTAGTGTCTGCTTCACCAAGTTGACTTTACTTCAATTGAAGAGCACACATTCGAGAATATTGGGCGGCACAAATAGGTCTTAGGGGGGTTGTTGTCATTTTTAAAACAGAGGACACACGGTTCGTCAGGGAAGCGGATGTGGAGCTAGAAAGAGTTGGAGGTGATATGAAACTCGAAACACACAGAGCATTAAGAGAGGGGGCATGGCAAATTTGTTTTCATTTGTGTTCCCCTAAGTAACTTGACCAAGTGACATGTGTTGCCATATAAGGACTAATATCCTGTAAAACTAACCCTTCGGGGATTTCATGTTAAAATTATTTTCCTCGGGCACCTCACAGAGCCCACCTGCATGTTTTCTTCACAGTTTCTGGGCAAACTGTCTTGAAGGTTATCCTTTTAGTAAGAAAAGTTTGAGAAAGGTTGTCTATGTATCTGGCCTCCCACTCCCATGTAAATATGCAGCATATAACAGTTACTAAAGCCTAGCATGGACCATACCAGAGCAACAGCTAGACAGATATATAAAACAGGTATATAAAGAAATGTTTCTTGAAGTAAATCACAAAGAAATTCACTTTACAACAATTCTTTGTTTGCATCCAATTTCAGCATTTAGTGAAGAAAAAGGCTAATTTGCATACTAATTAAAACTGATGTTTATTTTAGCATTAAAAAAAAAAAAAAACTCAGTCTTGGCTGACTATTTGATGCTCCAGGACCTAGCTTATCTTCAGAACTTCTCAGTGTTGACTGATATTTTGATTTTATACTTGGTAGTGCTGAGAAATTGACTTTGCATAAATATATAGTGAAAAATAGTAAAAGGATGTTTAGGGCTGATTTAAACATTGTTGGAAATGCTGTCCCAATCCCAAACCAAACTTCATTCAACAATTTTTTTTTAATAGCTAAAACTCAGGCCAGCACTTCAAGTAGCAAGTGTTTTAAAATTGGATTTCCCAATACAATGCAATCCAAAGATAGACTCGCTTGATACATACTGAGAGAGCATCATTAAACCATCAAGTTTCTGTAAGAGCAGAAGATTTCATATGTGCAGTAAAAACATCATAGTTGATAACAAACATAATAATGTTAAATCCGAGCCAAGGTGTTCCAGGCAGTTTTTGCTTGAGTTGTGTGGCATGTTGGTATGCACAAATAGTAGATGTGTGCAGAACCAAGCCTGCCATGATGGCTCACTGTGTAATATCAACAGGCACTGCCAGAGGCACCTTGGAATCTGAATTCATCTCTGGCCATTGCACATTCAGAAATCTTTAACTGTCGTCAATCTATTCTTTTTTCCAACCCCCACATTCAGTCGCATGACTTCATAAGGGGTTTCAAGCACAATTTAAGAAACTAGAAACTACAGAGTCAGGCATGGTAGCACACACCTGCAGTAGCTGCACTTCAAAGCCTCAGGCAGGAGATGATACAAGTTCAAGGCCAGCCTGGAGTACGTAATGAAACACACTGTCTTAAAAATACAACAGCAAACCCTTCATCTGAGAAGAAGGCAGAGAATACAGGAGAGAGGCATGCAGTGTATAAGTCTAACAGGCAGCGGAAGAGTTTGTACACCCGTTGGTCACATTACTAGCAAGGTGTGGTACAGGATGGTTTCTTGGCTCTAAGTCCTCAGCCAGGCCACCAGGAATTACAATCCTCACTGAGCTGGATTTTCCTAGTTACAATCGCCTCATCTGTAAAATGGGGAAGGACAGAAATAAGTCATTCCTTTACATAAGACATCATGGAAGATAAAGTCAGATGACATTCACATTGTTTGGCCTGGCATGTGGCAAATTACTAAGCAATTTTACCTTATGAACTGTAAACATTGGCCATTAGCAAAGATTTGAGGAGATATGAAAAGACATGAACAAAGGCGAAAGACAGGATGGAGAGAGTCCGCCTGATGCCAACACCCAGAACACGCCATGAGAAGTTGCTGTTCACCTAGTCTGCATTTCTCTCAGTGTTTCAAGCTTCCTGCAGTTGGAGCAAGGGTGTTCCCCACTCTGACTGCTTTGAGCTTTTAAACCTTCCAAGCTCCAGGCCATGGTGCTCGGGGCTCACCTAACGGCCTCAGCAAGCAGATTCAAGGCAGCACAAGAAGGGTTACAGTCACGTTTCTAAACAAATAAGTCCTGCCAAGGCTTGGTGCTGATATGAAATTATAATCAACGCATTCATGGAATGGTGGTATTTATCATGTTGTTAGCATTGTAAATTTGTACCATTGTAGATAGAAGTCACACAGCTTGGGGCCCTGTACCTTCACCTATTGTTTTCCCTGTGTTATGATAAATTTCCAGCAACACTTGATTAAAACTGCCAATTTGTTGGGAATAAAGAGAATCTCTCGACACCACCAGGACTAATTACGTTGTCCTTGCCAAAGGGGTAGTTGAATAATTGCATGCGATTATTGCACAGGCATGGCGCTATTCACGTCAGTAGCAAAGCAATGAAGATTGATTCCCTTTAATTAATCATTCAAAAATAGCCCCCTTGTATCATTCCCCAAATAGGAAGGAACATGTTCCTACATCTCTCTTCCAAAGGATGCCTGCATGCAATTGGTTCCCTGATGAGATATCAGAACGTGTGCGTGCCTGTCCAAGATAGGAGGACCTACTTTGTAATTGATTGTGGATCCTTTCCCCTAATTCTTTATCCCTAGCCCTGAACTCTCTGTAATCTCAACAGCCTGAAGCGCATTTACATAGCTTTCATTAATTGTACTCTGGCTTCTCATTAGAAAGAGAGACAGCATCTCTTATCGGATTCAATATAGGCTCTATTTGCATTGCTGCTTACACGATATAATGCACTTCCAAAAGGCTTGGTGTTTGACTTGGAGAATCAAACGCTCTGTAAGTCAACATAATATTAGAAGACATTGATACATACTATTATATATGACTTGTCAATCTCTCAACTTATCCCTGTTTAAACGTTAAGGACATGATATCAACTTTCTCCACACTTAAAACTTCAGAATATAAAAACCTATCTTGAAATGTGCATGTGTGATTAATATTCCTCTATAACCACAAAAGTTAACATATACACATACATACATATATGTATAAGCACAAGTGTGTGTGTATGTGTGTGTGTGTGTGTGTGTGTGTGTGTGTGTGTGTGCGTGGTGGGTGGTGGTACACATCATTTTTCTAGGCCAGCCTAGTCTACTGAGTAAGTTCAATTAAGTCCAGGACTATACATAGAAACCCTGTCTCAAAAAAAAAAAAAAAATTCTTCACTTGTTGTTGCTTTTTTGCTAAAAAGAGTTATTCCTGGTGCTTAGAAGTGATGTTGGTGGAGAATTACTCTTGTTGTCTAACCGAGAAACTAAAATGTGAGACTTAATGGCTCTTACTAATTTTTCTCCCAGTTTCAGAAAATACCACCTTAATAAGCTTGTATTGTGAGCTGTGTGTGTGTGTGTGTTATGTTACCAAGTATTTTTTAAGTCATTAGAACAATGTAGTGTCAATCGCGGACATGTTAGGCACCTCCATTTTTTTTTTTTTTTTTTTTTTTGCTGTGTATACCTTCCTTTCCAAATATCCTACTTCCTGCCAACTTGCCCCTTAAGCCTGTTCTTTCCCAGGTGCTCCTTCTGGGCTTAATGCATAAACAGAGATAAAGCACATGGGAATAGATGGGGATTCAACAACAGTAGTCACATCACGTGCTGTGAATGCCTGTTCACACTGATATGCTTGTTCCTATCTGGAACAATTATCTAGGCAAGACTTGAAGTCAGTGTGCACACATCTGCTTGCAGGGGGTGTTCTTCTTTGTAGGTTCTAGAAAGATGGACTTGGGTCCTAGCTCCAAGAGGTTCCTCCTCAGCATGTTGAGTCTATAGATGAGAAAACTGAGGTTCCGGAAAAAGCAGTGGTCCTTCCTGTGCTTGCCGTTTAAATGGCGGGATGTCATTGTCTGTGTTAGTGAGTTTCATCATCTCTGTGACCAAACATGTCTGAAAAGAACACTGTTTGGGGTCTGTCGTGAAACTGGTGGTCAAAACGGTAGGACAGCAAGTATGGAAGGAAGCCCTTTTTCCTAATGGCAAGGAGGAAACAGAGAGAAAGGAAGGATTTCATTGGTGGCAAGGTATAGCCACCATCAACAGCTCCCCAGTGGCTTACTTCCTGTGGCTGGACTCAGCCTCTTTTTCCACAACACCCCTCAACACTGCAACTATGAGTCCATCAATGGATTAAGTCTCTGATTTGGTCACCCATCCTTCTGAAAGCCTATGAGCTGCTAAACAAACTGGCAATACAGGAGCTTGTGGGGAACATTGCACATGCAAACTATAACAGAAGAAAAGAAGGGAGAGGAAACTGGACGAACAGAAGCATCTCTCGGGAGACAGCTCATGGCCTGTGGACTCTGACCTGTACCAGAGCCTCAGTTCTAACACTAATGTTCTCCCTTTCTCTCCTTTCTGTTGTTTTCACATGGGGTTTCAGGAGAAGACCACAGCTTTTAGGGGGTTGTTGTAAGAATGAGAAGTCAGACAGATAAGTCAGTGGGCACATCACAGACTCTTATTCAAAGATGTTAAAAATGACATAGTGCTCCCTAAATGGGACCATAAATAGTCACAGCTGCTGTGAGTTCATGTGTGTAACTATGTTGTCATGTCCAGCACATGCCAAGTTGCTGTAGAGGTCACTATATCCGGCTCTCGCAATCTTCCCATGCCTTCTTCTGTTTTGATCGTTGAGTCGTGGGCAGAGGGTGTGGATAGCTGTTCAACTCGGAGCTTGGCAGTCATAGTCTCTTAGTCTCTACACATTGAGCAGTTGTGGATCTCTGAATTGTTATATACTGAAAAGAAAAGCTTCTCTGATGAGGGTTGGCAGATGGGTATGAACATAAGGATTTAAGGAGTGATTTATTACTATACCCATTTAGCTGGGTGATAGTATTAGGTTTTCTGGTAAGGCTCATCATCTAGGCCACCATGTTTTTTGTCTGTTTGTTTGGCCCTATTAATAGTACCAGGCATGAGTTTCATCCCAAGGAGTGGGTTTTAATTCTAATCAGCAAATGCATAGTTACTTCCCTAATGTTGGTGCCACTATTGTACAAGTGGGCAAAGCTTGCTGGGCCGCTCAGTGGTTATTGCTTCATAGTGTTCATAACCGGGTAAGACTGTTTATCATTTTTCTTTACAGGGAGTATGCAGAGCATTTTCTAGCACTGCAAAAGCTATTTAATAGAAATGAAAGCTCCAAGTTCATCCAAGCTTGATTTCTCTATGCCTTAGGTTTCAAGTATTTGGTGCTTTCAGGCAATAGGGTCTTATCATCAAGTTCTGAAGAGTAAGCAAAACCCAGGATGTCTGACTTCTTTTTTTAAGTTGCAGTCTGTGGGGGTCAAATGCAGGTCCTCAAGCTTGCATGACAAGCACTTTATTGACTGAGCTATTTCTCCAGCCCTAAATACTCATGGAAAGTAGTGTATCTGCTACTTGAAACCCCTTGAATTCAATTTCTAGAACTGCCATCCCAGAGGATGGCACACGGGGACACTTGAGCCACAAGCAGTTATTCTTCTGTAGTTTCAAGGATTGCCAGGCTCGGATCCAGGTGCGAGCTACGGTCTTCTGATGAGACTGTTTTCTTTGGCTTGTGCACAATCATACTCTTCCCCTTTCTGCCTTCTCATGCTCTTCTGTGTTTCCGTGTCCTCATCTCTTCTTACAAGGACACCTGCCTTCTTGACTTGGAGCCCGCCTACGTTATTCCCTCGTTACTTCGATACACCTCTCTAAAGGCTGAGTCCCAACATAGCCACATTCTAAAATGTAGCTTAGTATGACAGCATCCATGTATGAACTTGAGGAGACACAATTCAGCCCATAGTACTCCTGCTTCATCCTCTCCCTCTACACATACCCACACTCACGTGCATGCGTGCACATGCACACACCTGCAGAGTGCTGGTGAAAGCATGTCTTTAAATATGTATGCTAGACTGGAACAGCTAGGCAGACTCTCCTGGGGTGGCTCATATCTTTCCATCAGCCACCCCTGACCCAGAGAGACAGAACAAACACATTTTAAATTCATGTTTCTGAAATACTGGGTTCGATTGCCCAGAGAGCCTCAGGATTAAATTTTGAGTTTTGGAATAAGTAATGCTCCAATTGCCTGAGAAGCACTCATAATCCCCTCTTCCCCTGATTATACTGATCTGACCACAAAGCAAGACATTTTAACAAATGCTATACTAAAGAAATGTATCTCTCTCTGTCATATAGATATGTGTGTATGTATGTATGTATGTATGTATGTATAGGTGTTTGATGCACTACTGTAGCCTTGACTGCATTACTGTATTCTTGTATTCTGAGACTGTAACAGTTGATAATCAATATTCTAGATGTAATCTCAAATTCTCAAATTCCATGCTGTTTCCCAAAAGAGCATTAGCCTTTAAGGCTTCCATTAGGCAGTGTAAAGTTTCTTTTGATTTGTCAGTCAGTATCACTCTTATGTCCCTTTCTGCCTTTCTGCTTCCGATGTCTCCCCCACCCGCAAGGGCTAGAGCATGCTATGTTGTGCCATAAAGCAAAATAAAGTATTTTCTGGCTTCCCAAATTGTCTCTTCTGGGAACCTATTTATCAGAAGGTGCAATACAAAAGGGAGGAAGTACCGCAGGTAGGCATTATAAATTCCATCTGGGTTCCAGAAGTTGAACCATCCATTTTATTCTAGTGGGAGATGTTTTCTATATATCTGCTGATTGCCCATTCATTCTTTAATCTTTATACATGAAAAGCTAAAAGCAGAAAGCCATGAACAAAAATTTTCCCTGAAAATTGTTGAACATTTGCAACAGATATAGAAAATCACAGTGTGAAAGCTGTTAACGCTGTGAAAAAAATAAATTGGAGGCACCGCAGGAAATGGAGGTTTTACATAAGGACAAGGAGCCAGCTAGAGTTTCCAAGGCCATTTGGTAATAAAGGAAATTATGATCCACATAAAGCCCACTTTGGGAAATTTACATTTTGATGGATAATACGCTTATAACAATTAGCATGAAATGTTTCGGGTTTACCTGCGACATGTTTCTAATAGATAGTCTGCATGCGTCCTCAGCAGAATGTAACTGCTAATATTTGAAGTGCAGGTAATTCCTCGCTTCTCGTTTAAAATACCATAATGCTCTCCTTGCTCCAGGCAAGCGAAAATAAAATCTCAATTAAAATAAGAGCAGGCATGGTTCCAGTTAAGCAACGATCATTTAGAGAATTAATGCAATAAAGCTTTTCCCACAAACTGCATAGTCAATGTGGCATGGGAGCAGTGATGCAAGACCAAAATGTCAGGCCCCTGCTCCCACAAATATGTCTCCTCCCCCAGGCTCACGTGCCACTTCACCTCTCAGGACAAGAGCTTCTTAAGGATACAAAAATGAAATTGCGCTTATCACCCTTAAGACCTCATCCAGCTTTGAAATGCTGGGCTTTGTGATCGAAGCAACTTCTGGGGGAAATCCGCATAGCACTGAGAAATAAGAGTCCTCAAAGGGACTCAGCTGTGCAAAATCTAAGCTCAAGAAAATTAAGAAAGTACTACCGGGAGTGGCTACAGAAGTTACAAACAGGCAAGTTTACACCAAATTGGTTTTCTATGTTTCATCTGGCTAACATAGCATGTTAGTTCAAAACACATTAATCTCTTAAGTGTCCAATTTGCAACAAGACAGCTTTTTTTTATATCAACTTTTCTTTGTAACTAATATATAATAAATGCATGTATTTATGGGATATAAGATGTTGTTTTGGCTCCCAGCCTTCTTTCTCAGTCTCATCCATCCAATTTACATTATCTGCCTGTCTTCCTGGAGAATTGAAGTCAAACTTAGACATCTCCATTCATTAAATCGTATGTAGAGCTCTAACTCTGGGTCTCAAATACAGTGCCGTGGTTTTAATAGTAAATGCAATAAAAAACAATCTCCACAGCTCTAGTAATTGGCTGGTTCATTAACACCACAGAGTATCTCCACCTCAGTTGGAAGTCTTAGAGGAAGTTCATTTACCTAGCTGGATTTGGAGAAAACCTGCCTTTCTCTCTAAAGCACCGTCTTCCCGCAAAACCCAGGGCACTACACTTGTCATAGTGCCTCTGAAAATGGGGAAATTTGTCCCCATCCTTTTGAATTTGGTTGAGCTCTTGAATTCATGGATTACTCCTGTTCCCCTCTGGGGTCAGACAAGCATTTCCCCTCCCCCACACAGTTGATGGTTTCTTCTAAGCACAGTTTGCACAAAAACTGAAGCTGAAGACAGAAGGAATGGGGTCCTTCTGTCTTTCTAGGCCCGCTGCTGTCTTGTCTGTGTCACACTCCATTTCTTCTGAACATATCCACAGTTTTCATCCGTGTTCTCTGTCCAATCTAATGCCAATCTCTGACTGGGAACAGTAAGGCAGATCTTTCAGTATTAGTAAAAATGCTGAGTAAATTTGTATTTTCTTTAGGCATCTCTGTTTATGTTTCAGCTGGGTATAAGGGAAGAAAGGAACTCTATTTATTATAGAAAAGCACCAGCATCCTCACTACAACCACAGGAGAGGGGATCAGAACACAAAGCACAGACAGAAAGGGCTGGCAAGATGGCTCAGTGGGTAAGGTTGCTTTCTACCAAGACTGACTGCCTGAATACAGGACTCATCTCGTCTGCTCCAGCAGTAACATCCCTCTCACCACTGACATCATGAACTGCTGATTCATGGGGATTTCACAGTAATAATAATCATGGATTTTATTTTAAGTTTAAGGACTGAGTTCATGAGCAGTATTAGGAAAACGAGATTAGTCGTTTTCGGTTGTATAAGTGTAATTGATATTGCAGGGTCTAACATGAAGAGAAAAATCAGAGATGCCTCAAGAGCATTTGATAGCTATTATGGGAACACATGGGGAGAATTATCAAGTGACTGTCCAATAAGCCAACACTTGTCTTGCATAAACACAAGAGAGCAACTATCAAATCAAAATCGATTCTATTCATAAGTGAAAGCGCGTGCACACACCAAGCATCCAAGTATCAAATACAAATCCAACAAACATCAAAAGTACAAATGCACTTTTGAGAAATATTTCTTCACTTACCTTCTTTCTTTCTTCCTTGTATCCTCCTTCCTCAAAAAGGCATTGGCTTTTTATGACCACGTGCATAGCTTAGAGTATGTGTGTCTGAGCTTGCATCAGCTGGTTGGGGAACGCTAGGAACAGCACCATTGACTATCAGATCAACGAGATAAACATAGAGAAAATAAAATAATACAGAGCTCAGGTATAGCTCAGTGCTAAAGTGCTCTCTCAGCATGCATCAAAATATAAGGCCTTGGACACAACCCTAGTACTGAAAGAAAAAAAAAAAACAAGGAAAAATCATGTGAGTGAAGTTTCCCCTCTTTGGGAAAAGGAAATACGACTATTGGTGAAAGACTAGGGCTAGAATGAACGCTGTGGTGCAGGCTTGAAAATGGAGGCATTGACAGAAATTCAATGCATGCATGCATTCACATCGTATATATATATACATATTCATACACACATATACCTGCATATGCATTAGATACACACATACGCATATATGTGCATACACACACACATATATGTATGTTTATACACATATATATATAAAAGCACTGGAATCTGTTCTACCTCCAAATATGCCAATTTGGCTTAAAATGTATTTTAAACTGCAGGCAGTTGATACAAAACAAATATACCAGGAAAATGTGTTCTTCAGCTCTTCTGCTTTGGATATGCAATGTCTTTGTGTGATTAAGGCTTGGTCCCTAGCACAGTGTCAGAGGAAAGCTCGGGGGAAATGGTTGGATGGGGTGCATATCTTTATAGCTTTTCATTTGTATTTCTCTTTGTTAGGAAACATACAGAGCGTTGATCAGAGAAGGTAAGAAAGACAAAGGAAGAAATGGTGTTTTCTCTCCTACAATATAAAATCAATATACTTGGAGGTCTGTGTGTGTGAATGCATAATACTTTCATTAGAAGAGTTACAAGATATAATATAATATAATATAATATAATATAACATAACATAATATAATATAATAATCTCATAACTCTTCCCACTGAGAAGCTGGGAGAGCAGTGATACTCCAGTAACCCAAACCCTGACTTCCAAACACCTCTCCAGATATTCAAGAGATCTTCAGAAAAAGGACCATGGTACCAACACATCCTGTAATGTTTTGTGGCATTAGTAAGCAAGAAAAGGCCCAAGACTCATGAGACTTCTCCAGAAAACAATGGGGATAAGCTTGAAAGAGTCTATTTTAATGAATGATCATTATACAAATGACCCTGCTAAGAGGATCTCATTTTCCCACATCCATGTGGGAGCAATCAAGAGGTTCCAGCTTGGGCTTGTATTGCATCTTAACAAAAGATTTATAAGGAAGAAATGAAACAAAAGAAAAGGACTTTGCTACTAGGTGGTAAACTGGGGAAAGTTAATTTGGGGGAAAGAAAGCAAGGTAAGTATTCATACGGGTCCTCTAGTAGGAGAAGTGGGGATTGTATTGGACACAGACTCAGTTGATAGCTTTTAGATCACTTTTCCCTGGAGGAACTGCCTTGCCAGGCCACCAGGGAAAAGGACACTGTCAGTCCTGATACAACTTGATGAGCTGGGGTGGATGGGAAAGGGAGCTTCCCTTTTCTGAGAAAAAGAGGAGTGGGGAGGGAGGAAGGGTAGAACTGTGAAAGGAGGAGGAATTACAAGGATGTAAAGTGAATAAAAATAGAAGTATTGGTCAGGGGGTTCAGCATAGAGCTTCCTCCAGTGATATCTCCAGTGTAAGAAGGCTCTAGAGCTGACTCCAGCAGTTAATTTGTGTCCTTCCTGGCAAACAGTGAGGTAGGTGACACTTGTACAAAATGATGCCCACCCTGAGTTATGGAGGTGACCTGTTCATCAGCTCCCCTTCACTATGGCAACAACCCCTGAGAAAACCACCTTCAGGAGGGAAGCATTTATTTTGGTTCTTGGTTTCAAAGGATCAGCTCATTCATGGCCGTTTGGCTCCATTGTTTCCAGCCTGTGCTGAGACGGAACACAGTGATGGCCAGAGCTTGTATGAGAAGAGGCTGCTCACCCCATGCCAGGCAGGAAGCAGAGGATAAGAGAAGCATGGGGTGGAAACAAGACACAGCCCCTCAAGGGCAGTGTCCAACGCATTTGTTCCCTTAACTGGGTCCCATGATGTTTACATCATCTCCTAATAGCCCATCAAATCATGAACCCAATGGAATTGGAATCCACTGATGATGTTGCAGCCTTTAAAATTCAACAGGTTTGGACACATGAGCATCAAAGGGAATAAAAAGAATGGGTTATAGCCCACTGGGCTACTGTAACCTATTAAATATAACTTGATATTGTAGCCCCATGGATTATAACTCCTTAGTAGTAGTCTTCAAGTATTAGAAATCTATGAATCAATATTGACATAAATAAACATATAAAAGAGAACATAAAAATAAGAGAAGATTGTCCCTGATAATAGAAATGTAGGGCAATAAAAGCAAGTGATGAGTAGAAAGGAGATGCCTACTGTGGCAATAGGTATAGCAGTATTTATTTTCAGCAAGGAATGCCCATGGATGTTAGAACTGAGACCGGCCAGTGTTCTTGCCCACTGAGCCATCTCTCCAGCCTTATATTTTAATTTCATTAAAAAAATATTGAAATATATTGCAGGTTGAGTATCCTTTTTCTGAAGTAGTTTGAATTTTGTATTTTCTTCATGTTTGGGAACATTTTCATATATATGATAAGACATGCTCAAGGAAGGGACCCAAACACAAAATCTACTTATGTTCTCGGGAGCCTTGTGACACATGGGCTGAAGCAATCGTATGGTTTGAGGTCAATTGCGGTTTGCCCTGACCAGTCACAGGAGATGAGCGTGGAACTCTTCACTGTGGCATCATCCCTGCGTTCAAACACTTCTAGACGTTAGAATATTTTAGATTCTGATTTTCAGATAAGGGGTGCTCAGCCTGTACCAGGCCTCAATCTTGAGGAAATAGATAGGAAGACAATCTGAGATTGCAGGTCATCCTACCTATCAAAAGACAGGCCTAAGGATTCTCACAAGTGATAAGATAAAAAAATAAAAAATAAATAAATAACAGATTGTCCATGTTAGAAACTCAAGCAAGGTGAATGCTGGATGCTAGGCCCTGGACTGGACTCTCTGCTACGAGGACCCTAAAGGGGAACTATGAATTTAAAATCTGAATATAGCCTCTGGGGGATATGGAGCATAGCAGTCCTGTGTGCCTTTTATAATCTTCTCTGCCACGTCCCCCTCCTGGGCTAGAGATATTTGCGGTGTCTGTCCCTCTAATCCGTCAGCTGTTTGACTTCAACATGCACAGCTGCCTTGGTTTGCCATCATTCCCCAGTGCCCAGGGCACACACAAGAAGCGCTCCTAACTGTTAGTGGAAGACAGGAGGGGAGGGAACAAGGGAGAGAGGCAGCCAGCCAAAGACGACATGTGACCCTGGTGCCAGGCAGTTCAGTTGGGCTAGGTTCCTGGATGACGCTGGAATGGGTAATGATTGTGTAAAATTCTATCCTGCTTTCCTTAAAGTGTCTCCGGAGGAAAGAAAAATCAGTGAAGTGTGTTTTTGGACCAGCTTGTCATTAAGCTGGAAAAAGCTATTTTGTTGCCTTAATTAGTTTTATTGTTTTGACATTTGAGCTTTTTAAAGGCTTTGTGCTGGAATTCAAGTACAGTTTTTCATTGCCATGGATTCTATTTTAATGAATGATTATTATACAAATGAACCTGCTAATAGGTTCCCATTATTCCCCCCCAGAAACAAAATAAACAAAATCCACATGGAAATGCCCAAGAGTCTCCACTTTATGCTGAATCCATTTTTGTGGCTGTCTTCCTTTGAAAAAAATTAAAACAAAAAAAAAAAAAACAGAAGTGAAAGAAAGAAAAGAAAAGAAGAAAGAAAGAAAGAAAGAAAGAAAGAAAGAAAGAAAGAAAGAAAGAAAAAGAAAGAAAAGGCAATGTCAGAATAATCCTTGGTTCTTCTACACAAACCTAAATGGAAGCTGTGATAAATGGACTTATTATAAATGAGTTCCTAATGAAGAAACTTTTCTGCTCTGTTGTATTCTTACATTAGAAAGAGCATGAACATGTAAATCTAGGCACCTCTGCTCAGTCACCCTCTTCTGAACACTAACTCTTTGCTTTCCGTCTACAAACCTGGCATCTTCGGCAGAGATAATCAGAGCGGCCATGCTTGTGCATACCGCCAACCACGGAAAATATCCGCTCTTGCTCCTGAAAGGAATGCTCCACCCATCTGCTCATAGACACTGATAGCCTGCATGGGAGCTCAGCCTCCCCTGACTGCTGAATGTGGCATCCTGGTCCTGAGGGGTGCTATGGCTTATTAGCCAGCAGGGTTCCAGTTACAAGAGCATGGTAAACAATTAGGCCTCATTTACATTTTACAATTAGCTTCCCCTTACGTTTTACAGTGATTTTTACACGCATCAAAGGCTTTATTTCACATCTTTACTAAATCCACAAACTGTGAATTTAAGCATCCCGTATTTTTGACATGTTATTCCACATGCTGAATGGCAGGAGTCTGTATTTGGTGGAACAAAGGCTGAGAATTACACAGGAGTGTGCCCAAATTGAAATAAAATGACTCTGAAATGAAAAAGCTAAGCTAAATCATCGAGAGTTGTTTCGCCAAAGCCTGAGAGATGCAATGCAAATTTCCACTGGTATTAAATAAAATATGTTTAACTCATGTCATGGACTCCAAAGGCCTCCCTGGATAGATTTCTGAAGGTCTGACGGTCTGTTTAAGGCGCAGCTGATATTCATCAATTGGAAATCAATACATTCTGTTGAGTTCTAATTATAAATTATTGGGGTGATGCTGGTGGTACATAGGCAGGGCTGTTTTTGTTAATATTTTAAGAAATTGGTGTCATTTCAAGAATGTGATGAGAACAAGTTTTTCAGTTTATATCTATTTGTTTTTAATCTCAACATACACAAACAGACCTCTAGGGTTTGGTTGCAAGAGGAACCGTTTTTCTTTATGGATTATTGCATTTTAAATTCTGGGAAGCTGCACTCTACAAATCCAGGATGATGCTATTCATAAGGAAATCACATGTGTTCATATTTTATTGGTGCACATAAGAGGGCCTTTTGCTGCCTCCTTCATCTCCTTTTTGTGGTCATTTTATTCCCAAATATACAGCGTTGTACATCCACCAGGCTTTCAAAACACTTCCTGTACAGAATCCTTATTGCTTTTCTTCAAAGTTCCGCACCCCAGGTTTATGCCCAGTAAAGCGCTCTCTCTGGCTTTCTTCATGTAAAATATATAAAGAAATTTTATACTCAGCCAAGTAACCAGGAACTTTAGAACCAGAGAAAAGGCAGACGGATTTTGTGTTTTGCCCTGAGCAGAATGCCCCACATCTCTGCCATTCATGTTATTTCCACTGCTGTAGTCATTTAAAAACTAGATTTCTCTAGCAAGTCAGCTGAGAAGAGGGATTCACCTCCCCTGGAGCCCTGCACACTCGGTGTCTGCTCAGATCCTGGGTGCCTCCCCTTGTCTGCTATTGATTTCTTGGTGCCTCCAGGCCAGGGATGAAGTATGGGCTCTACTGTGAACCAGGAGAAATTTGATAGCCCTTGCTCTGATGATGTAAGGAAACTCCTAGTAAAATGTGACAATAAATTATGAGACCTCTTGTGAAGTGGAATCGAGAAAAGGAGTTGGGATAGTGCAAGGGGACTGCAGAAACAGGAGTTGTATACACATAGGAACTGTATGTGCCCACAATGAGAACACTCTCAAATGTAAGAATGCTACCTATGATCTCCGTGCCCACTAGGCAGAGACTTGACAAAGGAAAAAGCCCTCGGGAACTTATCCATAATTTATTTTAGTTCTTATGCAAATGTTAATTTTACGCACGAAGTCAGATATTATAAAGACACGAAAGACGTTTTATAAGATCACCTTAGCCCAGCAGTTGGCAGCTCTAACAGACTGTGGAAACATTTTTGTATAGGGTATAAGTATCCCACACATGTGTTAATGTCCATACATCACAAGTCACACTTACCAACACAGAAAGAAAATCACTTGAAAAACAATATCATTGAAGTGGGTGCGCTGTATGCCTATAATTTCAGCACTCAGAAAGCTTAGGCAGGAGTTCAAGGACAGTCTGGTTTATATAGAGAGGAAACAGCCAGAAATACACTATGAGACCCAGTCTCAACAAACACACAAACAAACAAATCAAAGGAAGAAAACAAATTATACATAGCATCATTAGACTGGTTTACAGGTCAATGGAATTATCCTGAAACTTCTTGAGAGAAAGAAGCTTGTGCCTGGTGCATGGGGTCCTGGGTTCAATTCTGAGCACCTCAAAGACATGGTAAAACAATTGATAAAAACAAAATTGTGTACAGATTTTTGTAGGTTTATTTTATATTATAGGTCTAGTATCCACTTATAAGTGATTATATACCGTGTGTGTCTTTCTGCTTCTGGGATACCTCACTCAGGATAATCTTTTCTAGTTCTCACCATTTGCCTGCAAATTTCATGATTTCCTTGTTTTTAACTGCTGAGTAGTATTTCATTGTGTAAATGTACCACAATTTCTATATCCATTCCTGAACTGAGGTACATCTGAGTTCTTTCCAGGTTCTGGCTATTACAAATAAAGCTGCTGTGAACATGGTTGAACAAATGTCCTTGTTGTGTACTTGAGCATATTTTGGATATACGCCTATGGGGGAGCAGCCTTGCCAAGCCACAGAGGAGGACAATGCAGCCAGTTCTGATGAGACCGGCTAAGCTAGGGTCAGATGGAAGGGGAGGAGGACCTTCTCTCTCTGTGGACTTGGAGAGGGCCATAGGAGGAGATAAGGGATGAAGGGTGGGATTTGGAGGGGAGGAGGGAGGGGACTACAGCTGGGATGCAAAGTGAATAAACTGTAAGTAATTTTAAAAATAAAAATTAAAAAAAGAAACAAAGAGGACAATATAAAGAATCAACAACAAAAAAACATTGTGTGCACCGATACTGCTCTGTTTTGAATGTGCTCTTACGATATGATCCATTCGTCCTCACAATTTCCCCCTTGCCTGGCATACTCAGGATTATTGAAATCCCAAACACAGTGCCTGTGTAGAAATGCCCATGGTGCTTTTCTACCCAAACCTGAAGCTCAGGCATTAGGTGACACTTTCCCTGACTTTGTACTTACCTAAAAGCACACCAACTGGGAAGTTCTGTAACAGTCAAAGTAACGGTAGTCAAAGTTATGGTAGTCAAAAAGAAAAACAACAAATCACAACACTCCTCTTGTAACCATTTTAGAGTCATTTATTCTGATGAAAATCTTCTATTTTAATTAGCTGTTACCACTTTAATCTCTGGTCAGGAAAGCTTTATCCTTTCAGGACCTTTCAGGACACTTCCAAATGCAACTTTTACTGTTAGAGTTAGGGCTTTGCATGAGCGTGGCAAAAATTCGTGAAATGAAAAACATGAGTCCCTTTCTTACTGGCTGCATACTGTATCAGTCTTGTTTTCCTTTCCTAATATATGAACATAATGTTTACTTGTATAAAAGCTCTCTCTCTCTCTCTCTCTCTCTCTCTCTCTGTATTCCCAAATAAAATAATCTTATTGAAGTGACTCCAGTCATTATCCCCACACAGCGTACAGTAACTAAAAACCAATGACTCTATTTCCAGGTCCAAACACAGAGCTGGAAATAAATACAGTGCTTACCTGTGCACATTTACATCTTAAAATATTTATGCTCTGATCAAGATAACTCCCTCGTCTACAGTGTATTCGCTTCTCCCTGATCCACTGTTTGGCACATCCTTGGAAAACTCATTTATCGAAGGGCATTATGACTTCCAAGGTTTTGCAAAGTTGAGAAATACTGTCTAGAGCACACACAGCTTTTATAGGATGGACATTTTGGTGTATTTTAATTGGTGCTAACCCCATGCAGCTATGGGTAGACAGCCCTGCCAGCCTTTCCTTTGTCTCCTCCGACATTCATTGTTCCCGGATTATCCTTGTGGCTCTTTCCATTCTTGGCCACAAGGGTAAGAATTTTTTTTTTCCTTCTGATCAGAGACGGACTCAAGCTTACATGCTGGATATGGTGTTAGCTCTCTCCCTTCTGGCATGTTAGCAAGGGACTTGGCAAATGGAGGTCCCATGTTATTCAGCGGTGAGAGTGACAGTCAGACACAGCCAGGACTGGGCACAGCTGATTCGACTGCTGTGTCAAATCAAACAGAAAGTCTCTCATTGTTTGTGATCTGAGTGGGGGTGGGGGATGGGTCAGCATGGTGAAGTCACACATCTCGGTAGAAATCAAGTGACAGAAATCTAAGTTTTCCAAGGTATCATTTATCTAGCTTTGGAAGTACCTATGGAATGATACTTAGCCTTAAACATGGTTTCAATGCGTAAAGAGAGGGTTCTCTCTGATGCCATTTTCCAAGATTTCACAAGGACCTGAACGTCAGCTCTGGGCCTCAAGGGGGTGGTGGATGAAGTTAGCAGGAAGTTTCTGTGAGCATCAGAATGGGGAATCTAAGACATTCAGTACTGAGACAGTCGGTTAAACTAAGAAGCAGGGCCAAGAATTTTCCCACACGTGGCTTCCACCTTTGAGAATATTGCAGAAACCAATGTAAGAGCTTTCTGGGTTTTTTGTTTGTTTGTTTTAGGAAGTTGAATTCCTTACACAGATGGCCCTCGTTAAACTCTGTAGGTCACAAAACAAAAAGGATAGACATGAGCATGAGAAAGATTTCTTGGGGAAAGAGTAACGCAGTCAGTAGTAGGAACACGGGACTCCATGGGAATGAGAGGGGTCAATATGCAATATGTGTGGTATGAAATGTTAAAAAACACAAGTTTCATTAATAAGAAATTTTTATAATAAACCATTAAAAGATCATCATGAATATGAACAATGATCCTCACTCCAATCACAGAACTAAATAAAAAAGAGTAAACGATTCTGGCGTGACATCATGTATCATGTTCTCTGAGTAACATCCTAGGTGCCATGTTCTATGTGTGTTGTATGTGTTAAGTTCTCTGCACTATGTTTGTGAGTGATATTCTGTGTTATGTTCTAAGCATTATGATCGGACAACGCGGTCACTCAGAATGACGCCATTAAAATGATTATATTTAATTTTACTAACAGCACAACGTTGAGATAAGTCAGAATGAAATGGCGTTTCTACATTGCAGTTTTATAGAAAACAATGAAGAGAAAATACACATAATACAAGCAGTAGTCACTGAATGTAGACATATGGCTGCTTCTTCCCCTCCATATGTTTTTTGATATGTTTCAAATTTTCTACAACAGAGTGTATTAATTTTACATTAAAAAAAAAATAGAACCAAAACAAGATCTCCTAAGCTGTATGGTTATGGCAGTCTGCTGATGAATTTTTTTTTTTTTTTTTTTTACTTTTTTTGAAAAAAAAAAAAAAAAAAAACTTGTCATGAATATTAAAAAGGAGGCATGTCCTCTGAGGTGTTCCCTAAATTTAAAAAGAGAATTAAAAAATGAAAAGCGTATACATGTTCAGTTTTATGAGGTGAAAAACAACAATTTCCTTTGCAATAACCCCTGCCACACACCCTCAGGCACCCCTGGCCCAGCAGCTAACCTGCGGCAGCCCTGCCGTGCACGGATTGACCCTCCTACTCACTGACCTGCAGCGGCCTGCGGATTTCTGACCCGCTCCATTCGTTGTATTAATCATCACAACCTTGGTTATGAGACAAGTTGCTATTGGAATCATTTTACCTGTGGGGTTCATTTTCCTTTCATCATTAAGCGCGGCTTTCAGCCTCCTCCCCTCGGTCCCCATCAGGAGACTTCTCAAGCCTGCAGTGTGGTGGGGAGATTAGGCCGCGGAACTGTCTCACTCAGCCCCCGT
This sequence comes from Meriones unguiculatus, assembly GCF_030254825.1. NCBI lineage: Eukaryota > Metazoa > Chordata > Mammalia > Rodentia > Muridae > Meriones > Meriones unguiculatus. The sequence continues at coordinate 34,167,734 of NC_083350.1, read as the reverse complement.
GCTCCATTATGATCCATGACATAATGACATGATGTGATTTGCCCCAGTGACTCTGAAGTCATTCTGCTGTGGTGCGGCCAGGCGGCAAGAATGTTTAAAAGCTACATTCTTGTTGACATCATAACTTCTAAAGCATCGGGCTTCTCACTGAAGATGCTTTCAATTTAGTTTAGGTCTACGCTCTCCACTACTAGACACACGCATGCGTGTTTACACACGGTCTCTCTGGCCTAAACTGAAAGTCTCAATTATTCCCTATTTTGTAGATTTACTAGTGAAGCTCTGGTTACGCTTGTGTTTGACTCGGTAATGCATATGTCCTGGAGTGGGCAGGGATGTGTGCTTACAGGGAAGCCGAACGACAAGTAAAAACACTGTTTTCAATGGTCAGGAAAGACGGCTCAGTGGTTGCTGCAGGTGCTGTTCTTGCAGAGGGTCCAAGTTAAGTTCCCAGCTTCCATACTGAGCAGCTCACCACTACGTGCAACGGCCGATGTCTGTTTCTGGTTCCAGAGGGCAATTGTACTCTCATGCACATACACATGCACAGACATACATGCACATACATAATTGAAATTAAAAAAATCTTAAAAGCTTTAAAGAGACATTACTGAAATTATATATATATATATATATGTATACGTATATACATATATCTACATTTGTTTCAGTCTATATATTTTTATACACATGTGGCTCTCACACCAAAGGAACTAGAGATATATTTTCAGTATTTAACTTACAGTATTCAATTCACAGACTAGAATCCTAAAGGTTTTGTTTCTTTGATCAGCTAAAGGTGATAAAAGCAGGCAAGGCTCTGAGTCCATTCATCATGCCCTTTCTTTCATCGATCCTGTCATCGTTTCCAGACAGATATTTGAAGGGTGAAAGTTGTTTTGAAGTACTTGTCCCATTTTGTGTGGTTTCCCTTTGGATGAAATTTGATGAAGTGCTCAGGTTCTCTAGAGAAAGAGAACCAGTGAGACACGTGTGTGCTCACCCATGCACACGATAAAGTTTATTTTAAGGTATGGGCTAAGAAGTCCTGTGATCTACCACCTACACACTGGAGACGAGAGAGAGCTAGCGGGACACATCCCGAGGAGCAAGGGCATCAACGAGGGTAGGTCCCGGCACAAGAACAGGAGATCAAGGTCTCATAAGCACTCGGTAGAACTAGAATTTCCTCCACGTTCGAGCTTTGTTTGCATCCAGAGCCAGGTAGGTGAGGTTCTCCCAGGTGGAAGACAATGTGCTGTCTTAGGTCACCAAGTGTTAAGCTTTTCCAGAAACAGTGCCTCAGACTCACTCAGAAACATCTGGATATCGCACAGGCCAGGCAAGTTGATTCATGAAATTAAACATCACATCCAGTAACTGTTCTCGTCTGTACCTTACCTCACATCCAAACAGTTTCCCTTGGCTGTTGGCTTGCCTCAGTTGTGTGGTTTTTCTAAAGCGGTGGTTCTCAAACTACCATTGCACTGGGAGCACCTATCAGATATCTTGAATATCAGACATTTGCATTGTGATTCATAACAGTAGCAAAGTTACAGTTATGAAGTAGCAAAGAAAGAATTGTATGCTTGGGGGTCACCACCACATGAAGAACTGTATCAAATGACTGCAGCATTGAAAACCAGTGTTCTAAATGAGCATTGCTTAAACCCAACTTGAAGACCATAAATATGTATTTTTTTTATTGTCCCTTCTTCTGTATTGCTCATCTTAATCTTATGGCTTAAGTCAACTTTTTCTTTGATCTTTAACAATTAGAATTTAAATGGAAAATAAATGTGCTTAATATGTTTTTTCCATTAGTAACGTACTATTTCTCCTGTTTAAAAATGCTGAAAAACACAGTTTTGAAGAATAAATATTATCTTTTGAAGTTAACATCTTGCCAGAGAAGAGCTTGCATTGGAATGCGGGTGGGTTTCTTGTGGCTAGTTCTGCCTCTTTTATCTCTCCTGGAAATTAGAGCCCCTTTGCTTAAACCACAGCTCTTAATAGTAAGAGTAAAGGTGGAAAAGTGTACAGAGTAGGCTATCCACAGTCTGTGCAGAAACACTGGCATTTGGATCAAAACTAATTGTGTGTGTGTGTGTGTGTGTGTGTGTGTGTGTGAGTCAGAAACGAAGTTCTAAAACTGTGCCTACTTGAAGCATACTGTTGTCTGAACTTCTCTGAAGAATGTAGAATTTAATTTCAAGTCAACTTGGGCAGGTTAGTTTTTTTTCAGCTTCACATGGACTGTAGTCATCTGGGAAGACTGAACTTCAGTTGAGGAATTGTCTCCATTGGACTGGCTTGTGATCATATATGTGGGACATTTTTTTGATTGATGGTTGATGAAAGAGGGCCAAGGTCACTGTGCATAGTGTTACACCTAGAAGAGTAAACCTGGGTGGTGTAAGAAAACGGGCTGAGGAAGCTATGAGGAGCAAGCCTATAAGCAGTATTTCTTTGTGGTCTCTTCTTCAGTTCCGACCCTGCTTGAGTCCCTGCTTTGGCTTCCCTACATGATGAACTGTGTGATCAACTGTGTCAAATAAATCCTTTCCTTCTCAAGTTGCTTCTGGTTATGGTCTTTATCACAGCAAAAGAAAACAAGCTAATACCCAATTCAATTTAAAAGTTTCACAGAACTAGAGATGGGCATCAGAAATCAATGACAAGCAGAGATGGCCTCAGAGAGCACCTAAAAGTCTGCAATGTCTGAGATCTGCCCCAAAGCTTCTGAGAATCAGTTGGCTGAGTTTCAGCAGCAGACTGTTTAGTGCCTAGTGGGGCCAGCCTGCCGAGGTTCAAGCCTAATCTTTCACCTACTCTAAGGACTTGGAGAATGGATTTAACCGCTATTTATCCCACCAGTAGACTGAATATAATACTCTCTTCCATTTGATACAGCTGTACAGATTAAATTAGCACAGGTAAATTATCTGCACGTGGTATTACCCAATAAATACCATTCCAGATAGGATGAAATTCCATGACTAAAACAGATCATTGGTTTTAATGTTAGAAAGAAAAATCAATTACATAATTATTTTGATTTATCACAAGTGTTGTACTCTGCCTGACAAACTGGGGAGTCAGTTGCTTTTTTGTTAGATGCATTTTCTGTTGTAAGAGACACAGTTGTTTTGACCCTCACACTTGAAGTCTTTTTGACAGCTAGTGATTTATAAAGCACTTCCAGGAGAAACCAAAGGCAGAGACGCTACAAAATCCATAACTTTACACACTTTGTGCAGATGAAATCAATGATATCATGAAGAAAAGGAACTTTGCAAATTCTCCAGGGTGGGGGACTTTTCCTTCTGGCAGACGACAGAAATAGGCTTTTATTTTAGCTCTAGGAATTAATAAACAGATGCACTCAGCTTTATATATCTCAAAAGGGATGATCTTGCCAGGCAGCAGTGAGAGCCCAACCAAGGCAATCACCAGAAGCAACTCAGAAAAGAAAACCAGGTCATGAGCGTGGTTCTCTCTAGCAGCAAAGAAGCATAATTATTGTGAACAAATTCATGCATGAATGATTTTCACTTGAGGAGTAGGCAGAGGAGAAATTGCAAGAGCAGAATTGGCTGCTAGCAAAAATTTAAGATACATTTTAGAGCTCCCATCTGGCTCTTCAGAGGGCATAGCACTCTTTAATTATGCTGGGAAGACGGTCTTGTAAAATTCTGCAAAGAAAAATATGTGACCGGAAAAGAACTTATTCATGAGAAAAAAATGATGACTAGGCAGTATCATGATTTCCTTTTTAGTGTGTATTTAATTATTTGTGCGTGAGGGAGAGAAAGGAGAGAGAGAAGGTGAGTGTGTCGGTGTGGGTGTGTGTGGGTGTGTAGTTGTGTCTGTGTGTGATCACACATACACGCCAGTTTGTGGGTAGAGGTTAGAAGACAGTCTGTGGGAATCTGTTCTCCTCTATCCGATGGGTACAAAGGGTTGAACGCAGGCCCTCAGGACTGTTAGCAAATGACTTTATCAACTGTCTCAGCAGCCCTTTTATTGGTTTGTTTGTTCATTTGTTTGTTTAATTATTTTTTTCTTTTTAGCCATTGGGTTTTAATAAACCCAGGAGTCCTGAGGAAAGAGATAGAGTACAGCCCACATTCATGGACAGCTGCTCACATGTGAACAGACTGTGGGGAAGAGGAAGCACTTTATCTTTTGGAAAACAGAGTACTCAGAGGAGGCAGGAGGCTGCGAGGTAGCTGTGGTAAACATGAGGCGGCTGTGAGGAACAGGGATACCCGCCTGCCCTAGGCTCTCCTAGGCTGAAGACACCCCTTAGACTTACCCTTCCTAAGCAGAGAGATGGGATGTCCATTACGCTGGAGAGGCGGTTTTCTTCTGACTAACCTTGGATTGAACTACGTTCACATATGAACAAAAACCAGACACAGATGAAGTACTGATTCTAGTCTGTCAATAACAGATTCATCACCACACACTCACGTGAGCGAAAAGAGAAATTTTATTTTCTTTCATTTTGGTTTTTCAAGACAGGGTTTCTCTGTGTAGACCTAGCTGTCCTGGATCTAGCTCTGTAGAGCAGACTGGCCTCAAACTCAGAGAGATCCTCCTGCCTCTGCCCCTCAAGGGCTGGGATCAGAGGTGTTCACCACCGCTGTTATCTTTTTTTTTCTTTCTTTTTATTCTATTACATAACTTTATCAACTCAAGATATAGCTTTGGTCTTTCTAGATACCTCCAAATAGAGAGATCTAGAACTTGTACTGAGATCAGTTCAGCCAGGTGGGGAAAACCCCCTCTGTTTTAAATGGTGATTTTGTCACTGTGATAAAATATCTCTGATAAACCATGTAAGGGAGGGAAGATTGGCTCTCACACACACATTCTCAGATTTTGGCCTGAATCCAGGTGGTGTCACTGCCTCGCTTGGGTGGAAGCAGGCTCTTCACCTCACAGCAGCCAAGAAACAGAGGCAGAGACAGGAAGGGGCCGTGGAGATGACTCGCTTTTCAAGATAAGCTTCCAGGAACTTCTTCTAACTAGGAGCTACCCCCAAAACCCCTTCAGCTACTAACTTCTCAGCGGAAGTTACCTTACTGTAGATCCAGTTCTCTGTCTGGTCAGGTGACACACCAGCCTCTTGGGTAAACACTTCCTAGCCAATGACGCCACCTTCTTTACCCCTGGTACTTAATCATCATGACCTGTGGCAACTGTCATTTGTACTCGCTAGGTTGAGCAACTCTAAGCTGAAGTTGACCCCTCCGCACTATAAATCTGAAGGTCCCACAGGGTCATCTGCTTCCTCATAGGTGCTTTCACACCCTCCCCAGGAAGTGAGAAGTTTAGGCTCCCCTTTGCACAGCATTCCTTGGTGATAATCCATTTCCTCACACTTCCCATTGGTGTGTTCAGAAAATGTTGCCCCATAATACGACACCTTGACATGTGAGAAATCAGTGATGGCAGGATCTTTATGTCAACACCAGAGACCTTGAAAGGACTTCCAGACTTCTCCTGAAGTAGTCATGTGACCACAGGAAAGAGGTGCTCCCTACCCAACAAGGAAGAGACTGTTTTCTTTTCAAAGGGTAAAGGTCACAGAAAAATAGAACAAATAGCTGCAGTTGGGGAATGGAGGAAGACAGGGAGAAAGGGAAGAAGAAAGGGAGAGAAAGCAAACCACCAGAACATTAAAAAAAAAAAAAAGATTTAAAGAGAAAGAAAGAAAACAAAAGCTCAAGCAGGCTGTTTCCTCAGCTCATTACCTTTATTTCCCACCTCTCAGTCCCATTATTTTTACAAACTCATCACCAAGGGTTTATACATAGACGCATATTTAGCTGTCTGCAGCTCTTCACTTCCTTCTGAAGACTTCAGGACCCATGAAATGCTGCTTCGTGTTTTTCTTCTGCTGTGCTACCTTTTGTGATGGGATCTTGGCAATGAACCTCAGATGGGTGAAAAGGATCATTTCAGTGCTCACTGTCTCCACTGTGAGGCCACTGCACAGGGTTTTTCTCTACTTTTATAAAAGCACTCTCTTGAGTTTGCTGTTTTCAGCAAAATCTCCATGGTTGGATTTTACCAATAAAGACTCAGGAGCCAGATGCTGGGGTGAAAGCCTGCTAGCTCTGAGAGACAGAGCCCAGCTGACCTTCTTCTTCAGCGGATGTCCCCAAATGAGGCTCTCCTTCTCCATACCAGCTCAAAAACCCCTCAAACTCAATGTCCCTCCCTTCTACTTCCTGTGCATCTCTTTATCCATCCTTCTGATTTCCTTTTCCTCTCTATAGTTTTTTTCCTCTGTTCACTCCCTGTGAACTGGCTGCTTGCTTCACCTCTTCACCTACGACTGACATTATTTAATCCTGTTCAAGCAGAAAGGTCTTGGATTGAATAGGTGTGATAAACTACACCACAACTAGAAACAAGTTTTTCCAGTAAACAACACAATCTTAGTGTCCACAGTGTGATTAAATATCCTGCAACATGAGTATTTGTGTGACTACATGCTAATTTCAAACAGACATTAGACTGGCTACACTACATTACTCTGTGCTCATATTTGGTCAACTTGCATAAATAATAATCTTGTAATTATTATGTATAATATATTAGTATGCATCCATGTGCTTACTTTTTATCATTATGTAATATCTGCAAGAGTTTGCTGACTAATGTATGCCATAACACAAATCTACACACAAATTGTGCCATTGGGTGTATGTCATCATTTCACAGCTGCTGTTTTACTTGAGTCCATAGACTGTGATTTAATCTATAGTCATGTTTTGATACCAAATTGATTCTCAGGGATTGGTGCTAAGCTGCAAGGGTGTTCCAGGAGTGGAACAGTGGTCATGGGGAGATGGACCCAGCTTGAAAGCCAGTTTCATCAACTACCAACAGTATAACTTTCTTTGTGATTCAATTTTCTGAAGTGTAAAATAAGAATATTAATCCTATCTAGCCAGGCCAGCGATTTGACAAAGCAAGTCTGATGATCTAATGTTGATCCTTGGACCCCACTATCAATAATACCACAGCACTGATCCTGTGAGGGAATCATCTTCACAAAGGTGTCCTTTGTACAAGTACTGTGGCATATGCAACCCCACACGTAACACACACACACACACAAAATAGTAATAAATTAAATAAATATAATTAAATTTCAAAAACAATTTGGAGCAATTAAGTGGGATAAAGTGCTTGTGATGATGCAGTAATAATGTACAATAGAACTTTTCTATTGCATTGTTTCTGAAAAGCCCCAATACATCCTCTTGACCTTTAATCCATCTCCTAGAACCAAAGTCAGTCTTATGTGGAAAACATCACTGCTTCCTAGAATCCAGGTGTCAGTGATGTTGGCTCCTTCCAAGAGCTTTGGAAGAAAAAATGTTCAATTCTTCTCTTATACTCTACCTACAATTCACAATTTATACATCCTTTAGTTTGTAGAGGTGTGACCCTAAACCATTCCTCCAGCTTCACAAATGCTATCTGTCTCTATCACTGTAGTGACCAATCCATAAGAACAAAACTATTCTGAGTTAGAGACCAACCCTTCTCCATTATAACCTCACTGAACTTAGTCCTTTAGAAGCCCCTTTTCAGATGAGCTCAGAAAACTGGGAACCCGAAGTTCAGATTCTTGTTGGAGTGCACAAGTGAACACAAGTTCCTTAACAGCAACTCATAGTTCCTTAATAGCAATTGTGTATGAGTGTGTGTGTGTGTGTGTGTGTGTGTATACATCTATGTGCATACTTAGTCACCATGATATAATATGTGGGTGGCTCTACTGGCTAATGTATTATATACACACATAAATTGTTTCATTTCTTTTATGTCACCATCTCACAATTGCTTTTCTAATAATTTAATAAGTTGTATTAAAAAAAGAGGTTTTTGTTAGTTTTGGGTTTTGGTTTTATTCTCTTAGGTGGCACATGATAAGCACTTAGCTCACAGCACTTGTACACATTTACTCATTTTATGGTGTTTGGGGTCCTGAAGAATCAGGGAGATTTTTATAGATGAGGAAATCAAAGTTTATGAGAGTGACCTGTCCAGCATCCCAGTCCACTAAGAAACCATCCAATGCCCTGCCATTCTGACCTACTGTCTTCCCCCTTGAGGGTCTATGGTATTTTAAGCTGAAACAGTCAGTGTTCATGTTGACTGAGCTGGTACTTTTTGAGACACCGTCTGAGATACCTGGGTCTTAAAGAGCAGAACTCCATCCTCAAAGCAGCTTCTGTTGGTTTAGAATGTGAACTTCAGATACAAACTTTACCTGAAACTATTCATGTAAGGCTACAGCTGGATGAGATTATTTTTAAATTTATATTTATTTATATGGGGGAGTAACGGTATTGGCAGACACCATGACATGTGTGTGGAGCTCAGAGGACAGCCTGTGGGAGTTGGTCCTCTCCTTCTACCCTGTCAGTTCCCAGGAGCAAACTCAGGTCCTCAGCCTTCGTAGCAATTGCCCTTAAGAGCTCAGCCATCTCTCCAGCCCAGACTGGACTTTAAGAAAGGCTCTAGTGGCTGCCTAAAGAATGTGCCATAGCTCCAGCTGTGTTGCCAATACAAAATCAAACAAATGTTGATTTTTACCACATTTTAACATTTTCATATGTTATTTATAATGCAAATATATTTATTCTCCTTATAAAGGCAGTGATTCAGATGAGAGCCGCAAACAAAGCAGGCACCAATGAGGAATTGTCTGGTTTCTCACAGCCCCTGAAGTGCTATCTATAAAAGAATGTGGAATGGTCAGAGCAAACAGAGTGTGCTTGCATAGTCATCTATGCTCACCATGTGAGCCCCTGATACTCGCTTTCCTCCTCCTCACGTGCTCATCGCAAGTCTGCACGTTTCTTCCTTCCTCCTTGAGGACTGATTGAACTTGCACTCAATCTTTGCCTTGCACCAGGATTGCAGCCTTGAGTTTTGCCTGTCTTGGAGCTAACCTACCCCTGCGCTTGGTGAGGCTAAAGGGACCCAGGGGAACCCCAGCTGTATAATTATTAAAGATTCTGTGGAACTTCTCACCATGATGCTAACTGAGCCATGTGACCCCTTGCCCTCAGATATATTCTCTGGGCTTCCTACAAAACCCTGTCTGCCTTGTCAAGGAAGGTTTTAGCCTTAGCCTTACAGCTTCCCAAGAGTCTGCACTGATTTGAGACAGTTGAGGCCATTTCTAGGTGGAAACTTTGCATTATTTACAGGACTTTGAAGTTCCTTTCCTGATAATGCCATTTCCCCCAAATCTGAGGACTTCGCCTGAAGTCTCATGTGGGTGGCATTGTGTGTTCTGAACATAATGTGTGTGTGTGTGCGCATGTGTATGTGTGTATGTTTACTTACCGAAGCATATGTGTGGTGGTCAGAGAACAACTTCAGGTGTTGTCTTGGGCTTCTGTCTTGTTTGAGATTATGATCTCTCCTTTGTTGTTTTCTTCTGCATACTCTAGGCTAGCTGGCCTACCAGCTTCCAAGCAGTCTCTCCTCATCCAGTCATTGGAGTTGTAATCCTGAACATACCATGCATGGCCTACATCAGGGTGTGATGTGGAAGTGATAATGGCTAATTTGTCTTGCTGTAAAGACTAAATCCAGAAATGTTTGCAAGGTCTGAGCAGGTGTGACTTATGGTGAAAACCAATAAGCGGTATATGCCTAAACCTAATCCACTCTGAGATTTAATGTGTGAATATTTCTGAGTTGTATTTTACAATGGTCAGGCAGATGTAAGTCAACGAACAGAACAGCCATCTTGGACTCTCTGATGTTTTGCTATCTTTGATCCCATTAATGATGCATTATTAGTTTTATTAATGACCACCTTGCCATCTTTTACACAAATATTGAGCTTTGCCTTTCAGCCCTAGGCCTTTTATTCCTGTACTCATTAACTCTGCACAGATAGAAAGTCATTTGCTGTCACTATTTTTGCTCCTTTAGGTGATTTTTGTACCCCAAGAGCTTTAATTTAAAGCTGGGTATTGTGCCGTGTATATGTATTCCTAGCACTGAGGGCGCATAGACGTTCAGATCCCTGAGGCTTCCTGGCCAGCCAGCCTAGTGGTCAGTGAGCTCCAGGTTCAGTGAATGATCCTGTTTCAAAAATTAGCAAGAACAGTGGTTGAGGACAACATCTGACATTGACCCCTGTCGTCTACACACACGTGCGCACATACAAATAAATATATACAGACCACAGCCACATATGAATTTGCATTTAGCAACCTTGCCATGAGTGTCCACCATTTTTTTTAATTGCAGGTTGGGTCTGTTACTGCTCATTCAGCTTTAAAGTTAAGCTTTAAGAAAAAAAAATGTAGATTCCTTATTGAATTTCAGTCATACTATAAACTTCTGTGTGTCTTGTCTAGTTTTCCTTTAGCCCCCGTAACTGAAGGACAGTCTGAACATCAATACTCACATTACTGCCACCTGAGTATAGCCCTATTACTGGTAAACAATACAGCCATCTTTTGTGGTGGCCTTCCTGGGATCTAGACAGTGTGGCACAAGCTTGTAACTAAAAATATTATTTTATTCCACCCTTTTCTCCCAAGATTACACCCAAGTCTTTGGAGGCAGATTATGCATCCTTAAGAATGAATGGATACAATTTTGACCCAATTTTCCTGAGAGGGAGAGGCTGCTTGGTTAAGAGCACCTCCTGCAGAGGACCGGGATTAGAGTCTCAGCAGCCACATCAGGAGGCTCACAGTCACATGTAACCGCAGCCCCAGGGGCATTTGCTGCCCTCTGTTGGTCTCTGTGGACAACTGCATGCCTGTGGTATACAGACAAATAAGCAGATTGTTCACCCCTATCATGCCACTATTTCACTAGCAGTTCTTACCTTCTTTGTAATGTAGCTAAATCTCACTCATCGTTCTAGATTTACTCCTACTTGAAAGAGCTGTTGGCAACTGGTGGCTGCTGCGGGAACATTCACTCTCCTTTGCACAAGTGGCAGAGTTCTTATGCCCCTGTGGTTGGCCCCACAGCCAGATACATACGGACAGCACTGAAAGGACTCAATAATAAACAACAATAAATAAACAAAAGATGACATAAGTCGGGGGGCAGGGACAAGGTTGGAGCAGGGACGGTTGGATGGAGGTAGTAGTGGATGGATAGGATTGGCATACATTGGGTAAATACATGAGACTTTTTAAGGATGAAAATATCATTTAAAAAGAAAGTGAGGAAAAGTGTGAAGGAGGAGAGATTTGTGGGCATCCAAAGGGCTAGAAGTAAGCATCCACACCAATGTCAGCAGGTAGTGACAAATAGCCCTTACAGGCTTCAAGAGAGGAAGGATGTCACATTGGTGGAGATTAAGAAAAATAGCTTTAGGTATAATAAAGTGTACCAGTCAGTAAAACATGCAGGATGAAGCAGAATGGAAATTAGAGGACAGACCACATGGCCCAGGAAAGGAGTCCAAAGCCTTGCTTTGAGAACTTTGAAACAAAACAGCAGCTGGGACACATTTCCAGTTTTAAAAGATTTTTATGGCTGAGGTTGGAAAAATGGATTGGGAGTCATACAAGAGCTAAAGAGAGAACTTGTCAGTCTGTAGGATAATCCAGGCAAGCAACAGTCATGACCAAAATAAAGGAGCGATGGGAGGTTGCATGGGCTTAAAACATGCTTAGGGTTGTGGGGAAATGCCCAGAGACGATGGCACATCAGAGAGTGAGAGGGGTTAAAGGGAAATCTTAGAATTCTGGCTTGCTGGGATGTCATTCACATATCAAGGTGACGTGAGCCAAGGGGGTAGGTTTGCGAGAGCAGTAATGAGAAAATCTAGATCTCTCTGGGTTGAAGTGTGACAGGTGAAAATGTGGAAACAGATCATATTGTGTATCTCTTATTTGAGAAGGGTTTGCTGTGAGGAAGATGGTGCTGTGGGTAAAAGGAGGTCTGAGTCAGCCGCGACAGCTTAAGCATAGGCTGTGACGAATTACCGAAGAGGACAAAATTAAAGAGAAGAAAGCAGGAGGTCTCTGAAGAGGTGCTCAGCTGCAGAGAGAGGACATCTATTTAGGGGAAGAGATTTACATCCCACAGAGATACCCATGAGAAGAGGATGGCTGAGATGGAAATAGAGGGTTGTGGGTGTGGAAAGAGACGTTCAAAGATGAACTCAGCTGATGATGGCATCTCTTTTCTCTGCAGCGTAGAGTGTCAGTTCAGCTAGTGAAAGTTAACCAGAAGGAGATGGGGCCGGAAGTCAAAGGAGACTGGAAGTCTGGTGGGGTTGGGGGTCGGAATGACTGAAAACAACACTGTAGGAAAGTTGAGGATGATCAGGTAGCAAGGGAGGAGCGGTAGTAGACGCTCCTTATGCTAGAGCCGTGTCTGCCTGGCAGTTATCAGCCCTGGCTCAAGGACCAGAGCAGCGGGTGTTGGGCTGGCTCTTTGCAGCTCAAGAAGAGACAAGTAAGTCCTTGCCAGGGCCTCTGTGGAAGAGTCAGCTTACCTGTTAAGGGAGGCTGGGTGGTGGAAGTACTGAGGACTCCCAGGAGAGACCTGATACTATGCCTCCTTCACCACCCAACGGCGCTCAGTTCCCTGCTCTTGACAATAAAGGGCATAAGATAGCCGCCTTGAAGTCGGCCACCTAAGTTTCTGTGTGAGCCTTGCAGCCCCCACCTCTGTCAGCTGTGAGAGCATTTTCACACCACTCTAAGTCTGAGAAAACAATTCAAGGGCCATGCTTGCAGTTAAGCTCGCAGTAACCTGCTCCTGTTGGGGACGGGTTTCCCTGAGCGTTAGAACACAGTTGCCTTGATGACTCTTCTCGGCCTACACCTCCCAGCTGGAGATCTCAGCTGTAGAGAAGCCCCTTATTGTCTTAGCACATCTCAGAGAGAAGGCAAAAACTCCCCTCCCCCACCTGGTCCCTGTGAAGTAGAAACATCCACAGTACAAAACACATAAAAGGAAGAAAAAAAAAAGTAAGACCGATTAGGAGATACGAGCCTTTGTATGATGATGCTAAAGCTGATTGTCGAACAGTTTAAAGCCAAATCAAAAATTGTTTCTTTTTTCTGTTCTTTCTTTCTTTCTTCTTCTTCTTCTTCTTTTTTTTTTTTTTTAAAGAGTATCCTCCCCAGAAACTCAGGCCAGAGAATGGAGGAGGGATTTTCCTTTTCATTTTTCTCCTGTCAGATGAGTAATTTCAGGAGAACTGCTGAGTGCTGAACAATAAGACATTCAAGGACCCAAACTGGAGAGTCATTTTTCCCCCACAACACCCTCGGGTAGCTGTTCGCTGTCTCTGGCAGACAAAATTATTTTCCAGCCGGCTCCTGGAGGACCATCTATAAACAAATTAGGAATTTCAAAGGGTTTGTTTTCTGCCTTCTGGCTGCCAGTAGAGGCCGTTCCCTTTGTGTCCTTCATATGAAAAAGTAATTTAACAAAGAAGAAGAAGAAAAAAAGACAGGGATCCTCGGTTCAAAAACAGACAAGCGTGAACACCCTCTCTCCCTCCCTCTGCCTCCCCTCCCTCTGTCCATTGTCATGTTTGGTCAGTTTTCTGTCAAAACAACTTTTATTGTATGAGGCTCTCTCGGTCCTGCAGGGTGCCAGGAGCTTGGAAGACAAGCTGTTTTCCTCCAGCAATTCCATCAATAAGAAGAAAATGGGAAATGAGTACTGATTTATGGCTGATTCTTCACAACAAATAGCACCAGTAACTAAATGTCTAGCTGGCTACGGGGAGGGGTGGGGGTGGAGCAGGGACGGGGGCAGGGAAACATGTCTGTTCTGTCTCCAGCTCAGAAACAGACCCAAGCCCACTCAGCTGGGAAGCAGGAGATCTTTCTAGGTATTTTTACAACAGCGTGTCAAGTCAGGCACAAAGGCGCGCTTCAAGAGGAAGACGAGAATCAAATCTGCTTCATGCTAACTCGGAGCAGGAATTGAGCTTGATATCTGACACTACCAACCATGCTCCTCCGCCCTCTCCCACTTCCCAACCCCCCCACCCCCGCCCCTCAGCAGCCCAGCTGCTTGGGAGAGCCACACGTAAAGGTAAAAAGGCACACTTGAGTCTCAGCCCTACTTTTCTGCTAAGGACAACGAGACCCAAGGGCCCCCGGAGGTTCTGGCTATGGTGGCATTGCACAGGTCTTGCAGACAGAACCCACAGGCCAGGGTCGCAGCCCCCTGTTTCTTGTGGACCACAGGCAGCATGTGGAGAATGAGCCGCTTCCCCAAGTCTTGGCACGAAAAGCCCATTTTCTCATTATCTTAGTTTTCATTCTCTGGGATTGATCTGGGGCTTGGCTGGCAGTCAAGAGCTGCAGAACAGGAGGCTCCCAAATACAGTTATTTCTAGCATGCTGATGCTCTCCACTAATGGTTTAAGTGGTATGCCAAAACTAGACTTCGCTTTCTAGGGCCCCATTCCGAGCTTTGCATTTTAAGGTGAAGAGGTTTGTAAAAGCCTACCCAACACAGTGCCTTTCGCTTAAGGAAAATTTTGGCTCGGGAAAACCAATTTGATGCTATTGGGAGCATGCCAATAGAGGGGGGAGGGGAGAATTACTCTCTGGCCTTCATTTGGTTCTGTGTAGTTTTTTTTTAAAAAAATACACACACATTTTTATATACTTTTTATTTTCCAATTCTCTGCAGAGTTGATTTTGCGGGGAGGTTTCTAGTAGCTACACCAGTATTGGGCGCAAATAAAGAATGAAACTGTTTTATGGGTGCCAAGGCATCACAAACAGGTCTACGGCGCATGCATGTGTTTACGTGGGTCCTCATTGTTGGTGAAGGATAGCATGCAGTAGGGTGTTGGGGAGTGGAATGGCAATGTAGGACAGAAACAGGGCATCCCAACCAGCTTAAAACTCACCTTCAACTTCCCTTCCTAAGTACAGTTTTCAGAGCATGAGAAACACATGCATTGTGCTCACATTGCCTACTAGAAATTGTTCGACTTGCTCTCAAACACGCGGTATATACACACCCCAAAATGCATGTAGAGGAGCAAGTTAAAAAACAAATACCATTTTCAATTCTTTTTTTTTTTTTTTTCAATAACATGCCCAGGAAAACATATTGCTAATGTGTTTCCCATGAGGAGATGAAGCTGGCCCTCTCTGTGAATGTTAAAGAAAGGCATGATCCTTGGAGGCAGGAAAAGGAGTCAGGTTCCAACAAAAGTATTTATAGTCCTTGGGCTGAGAAGATTGACCTAGGTTCAAACGGCTAATGGAGAACAGACAAATAGTCCTTCCGTTCCCCTAGTGCCATAAAAGAATGCAATATTATGCTGAAAACAAGATTTAATAAGCTTAAACATGTGTAATGTAAAAAAAAAAAAAGTGAAATGTAAGTCACAGAGGGAATCTAGGTAGTGTATCCAGGACCTTATAGCAGTTTTACAAATTGTTTATTTCCTTTACCAGATGGACCTTTTAAATTTTCCTCTCTGTGCACCTTAGTCCTAATGGAAAATCCCCCTGAACCACGAGAGTGCCTGTATTACCTTTCTGGGACCGCGGCCAGGCTCCCTGCGCGCAGGGTTAACGCCAGCCTGGAGCGGCTCTCTGCCCTCAGTGAGGTTATTAAACACGAACATTTGACTCATAATTTGTTCTCCTCATGTTAAGTAGATTGCAATAACTCAGCTGTCCGGGATCTGTTTATCAATGCTCTGTGGCTTTCAGCAGTAGATATTTTATAACCACTAAGTAGATGTTCAGACCACTCATCAAATGAAAATCTCCGGTACTCAGAGTGGGTGTTATCATCACAACCCACCACGTGAAGAGCCCTGGAGAGGTAGGAACGCTGACCCACAGTCTATCAGGCTTAGCCAGATCCTCAACCACTGAATGGCTTTAATACAAACTAGTCTAACCTCAGAAGGGAGTGCAACATTTCAGGGGCTCTTCATTAGCCTACACTGTCCTAACAAATTGTCATTTCATTGACTTTTACTGTCTCCTTTATAAGCTTTCAAATAAACGCTTTCCTATACGTTCCAATCAAGAGTGGAGAGCAAGGAAACATAACAAGAGTAGGTAAATAAGATCCACTGTTAAGGCTTTAGATTTTAGATTTTTTGTTTGAAATTTGTATGTGTGTACATGCATGATGGACGTAAAGCATGTGATATGTATACAATGTGAGCACATGTGTGTGTGCATGAATTTATGTGTATGATTGTGGGCATGCCTGTGTTATGCCTTGTGTCTAGAGGTCAGAGGACAGACTCAGGTGTCTGTCCTCACCTTCAGCTTTCTTTGAGACAATGCCTCTCTTTTTGTTTTTCATTACTGCGTATGTCACAGTATCTTGCCTTAAGGGCACTAGGATTATAGATCTCCGCTACCATATCTAGTTCTTTTAAGTGGTCTTGGGGGGTTTGAACTCAGATCCTTGCACTTGCCTGCAGACTACTCTAGGCCATCTCCCTGGCTCAGATTTCAGAATCTTGGCATGTACCCAAGGACAGCGTGAGGGTGAATGCTATGTCATGAAATTCACTTGTGTTCTATATTCCCTAAAACATACAGCCTGAGGATAATTTCATTTGATATTCTGGTGCACCCCTGTTCTTACTTAGACTCACACAAGGTCAGGGGTTGAATTTTCCACATATATTAACATGTTGGCACTTAAGTAATTTTGGCTTTTGGAGTAAGTTAGATTTCAGACTTTTATGTGAGGAATGTTGCTCTATGCAAGCTATATTCTGTTGCTGCTGTGTTCTTCAAACTAGACCATTTTAAATTATAAAAAAATGCTTGTTGCCATAGATGAACCTTCTCAATAATAATCTGATTTTTTTGTTTATGAACTACAGTGATGTTGGTATTTCCGTCTAGCATATGGGGCTGTCTCCCCAAATGCAGCTGTATATTTGTTGTTTATTGGCAATAATCAAACCAGACCCTACACACCCTCCTAGATAGGATGGAAGATAGCAAAATAACATAAGGCTAACATAAGAATACCAACTTTATAATTAAGTGGAAAAATCACATTCTAGAAAAACATGCTTGGAGCCCAGTCCTTATGTTTATCAGGCTTAAAAACCAAAGAACTGCCCCATTGGCATTAACCTAAGTTGGGACACCGTTACCTGCAACTGAGGAGAACTCAATATTTAACTCTGTCAGTAACAGGAGTAGGGTCTGTGGCTGGCTCAGTTTTGAGGAGAACTCAGTGTTATCTCTTAGTGTTAGTGGTATGGTATTGTGGCTGGCTCAGCTTGGGCTGCTGGCACATCTCCAGTAGGAAAGTGGCCCTGAGGAGGCACAATAAGAGACACTTCCACGAGGATTATCAGCCACAGACAGAGACAAGAAAAGAATGGTGAGGCAAACTTAGACAACTATCTTTCTAAAACTCCTTTCTCAAATTGTCCTTGCCATCTGTGGGCTGCGTTAATCACAGAGTATTGTTTCTATTACCATGACAACGACTTAGAACCTCATAAAGAGTGATTTATAATTAGGGAATAAGTTAAAAGATTATTAGGAAACAATCTCAAGAGGAAGTGCCATTTTTTGATTGCTCTGATCTAGTAGCATGTCTCACTATACACATTA
The DNA here is from genome assembly GCF_030254825.1 of Meriones unguiculatus. Taxonomy (NCBI): domain Eukaryota; kingdom Metazoa; phylum Chordata; class Mammalia; order Rodentia; family Muridae; genus Meriones; species Meriones unguiculatus. The sequence continues at coordinate 34,150,119 of NC_083350.1, read as the reverse complement.
ATGATGTTTAGCACGGTATTGATACCACAACACACACACACACACACAAAACATGCAAAGTTTGCAGTCTCTCTTCTCTTCCCCACTTCTCCATTCACCCATTTTCCTTTTTATTGAAAATTGATTTTTTTTCTCACATAATAGATCCGGATTATTGTTTCCTCTCTCGCTCTTTCAACCGGTTCTTCCCCACCTGACCTCCCATCCATATCCTCCCTTTTCTGTCTCTCATTAGAAAACAAACAGGCTTCCAATGGATAAGTATTAAAATATAACATAAAATGATAAAATATAGTAATGTAAACCAAAATTAATGCATTAGAGTAGAACAAAAACAAAGAGAAGGAAAAGAGCCCAAGAGAAGGCAAAAGAAATATAAGCCCCCTTGTTCAAATACTCAGGACTTTCATAAAAATAGCAGACTGGTAGCCATACTACATATGCAAAGGACCTTTAGGATAAAAAACACAGATGAAAAAATATATAAGTAAAAATAAAATAAAAATAAAAATAGGTCTGAAGAGATGGCTCAGCTGTTAAAGCCTAGGCTTACAACCAAAAATAAAAATATAAATAATAAGATTAAATTAAATAAGAAAAATTTCCGACGTGAAATGAAACAAGGAATTTCCTTCTTTTTCAAAGGTTTTTAATTAATTTATTTGTTTAATAATTGCAGTTTATTCACTTTGTATTCCAGATGTAGCCCCCTTCCTCGTTCCCTTCTAGCCCCACTTTCCCTCCCTCATCTCCACCCATGGCCCTCCTCCAGTCCACTGATGGGGAGATCCTCCTTCCCTTCCCTCTGACCTTAGCCTATCAGATCTGTCCATATTTTGGATATATGCCTAGGAATGGTATAGCTGGATCTCGAGGAAGCACTATTCCTAATTGTCTGAGGAAGTGCCAGATTGATTTCCAAAATGTTTGTACAAGTTTACATTCCCACCAGCAATGGAGGAGGAGGAACCCCCTTCTTGATGTTGTCGAATTTGTTCTCTGTTGACCATCTACCCATACATGTTTTCTGTGCCTTTGACCTGGGTTTCTTCTTATTCTTTATTCCTATTATTCTTAGATTTGTTTGTTTTTCTTTTTTCATAGTGCTCCAGATTTCCTGAATATTTTATACTGGAACTTTTTTAGATTTTTCATTTTCTTTGACCAAGATATCCATTTCTTTTATCATATCTTCAATGCCTAAGAGTCTCTCCTCCATCTTTTATATCCTGTTGGTAAGGCTTGTCTCTGAGATTCATGTTCAGTTTTCTATTTTTTATTTGTTTGTTTTTTTCATCTCAAGGTTTTACTCAGTTGAGATTTTCTTTGTTGATTTCTTTTGGGTCTTCAACCATTTTCTTCATTTCCTCCAGTTTTTATTTTCATAGATTCCTTTAAGGGGTTTATTCATTCATTATCTTATTCGTAAAGGTTATTTTGAGGTGTCTGTCTTGTGCTTCAGCTATGTTGCAATACTCAGGGCCTACTCTGGTAGTGTTACTGAGCTCCCTTGGAGACATTGTCCTGGCTGTGATTGATTGTGTTTACACTGATGCTTCGGTATCTGGGTTTAGGAAGGTTGTAACTATTGGTGCTGAAATCTGAGCTTGTCTTTGTCAGTTGGGTGTTTAGTTCCTTGGTTTCTGTTTTCTCTCTGGTTCTGAGAAGAGTGTGATGGTTGTTTATTGTCTGGGATCCTAATAGATTTGTTCAGTGTGAGTTCTGGTTAATGTGTTCTAGATATTGAAAGACGGCATTTAGGAATGAGGAGGGGTGTGTGCAGGTCCACTGGAGAAAAGAAAGCAACTCTTAAGAACAAAGTTAACACATGATGTGTAAAGACATGATGTAAGGCCAAAGAATCACTAAAGAAAATGGAATTTCTTTGAGAAAAGACTGAAAATGAGGAAAATAAGAAGGAACGAGTAGATTAAACATAATAAGCATAAGCGTGAGACATTTGAATGCCACTAAATCAATTATTACATTAAATGTAGCTGAGCTAATCATGTATTAACAGGCAGAAATTAGTTAGAACTTTAAAATAGAGATGAATTGATATGACTTATAATAGACATAGTTTAGTAACAAAGCACATACAACTTGGAAGTAAAAGCATGGAGGAAACTATGACATAAGTGGTAGATGGTTCCCAGAGAAAGATGCTATGGCCATACCTGGACAACATATTGCTCCTCATGTCAATGGGTCTAATCTACTGCCTGTCCCTTTGGGCATGGACTGGCTTTTGAGATTTGGATAGTAAACACGGCACAGCACACGTGCCTAGGTGGAGGTTCTGTAGGTGTTTACCATACACCTTGCAGAGTCTGCCTCAGTGTCTAGAGTGTTTGCTTTCTGGTTACGCCCTTTGAAAAACCTACTGCCAGGTTGGGAGTTACTCACATCTTTCTCTGTGAAATGAGCAAATTAGAGGATTGGGGCCTAAATGATACTGAGATAGGATCCCTCCACATGGATAGAAACATTTTAAATAAGAAATTTCTTCTTCATAAAATTCCCTTTGATTTTATTTTCTTTTTAAGATGTTTTATTATAATGTGCTAGTTGTACATAAGGTATTTCATTATGACATTTTCTGAATCCTTCCCACTCTTGCTGAATCTCTTTCCTCTCCTCATCTGCGGACCCTCTTGGACTTTTTTTTTTTTTTTTTTTTTTTTTGCTTTGTGTGTATGCGTGCATGTGTCTGTGTATGTGACCTTGTGGGTTGCACTTGAGTTATTTACAGGAGCCTGGGCACCTTATCATTGGCTATACCACTGAAGAAAATATCTCCTCCTGCCTCACCCATATAGTTAGTTACTTATATTATCTTCAGGGTGGCATGAGCTTCGGTGGGCTATGAGGTCAAGAGTTCAACAGCCATGTCATGTCCAGAAGTCAGTGTTCCATGGTGCTCCCTTGCTTTCCATTAAAAGATAGACATCATTTTGAATATTAAGAACAGGACTGCTTATAATAAATACATTTTAGTTAATGAAGCACGAACAAATTGAAAGTAAAAGGGTTGAAGAAAGTATGAGAGGAGTATAAGAACCTTTTTGTTCCATCTTCTGAAATGTTCCTCGATTATTAGATGAATTTATTTTTCTTATCATTTTGAACATAATCCTAAATTACATAGTCAGTTGTAAAAGGGTATAAGAGAGAAGCAGGGGTTAAAATAATGGTATGTCAGGACAGACCTTTAACATTAATCTTATCATACCACCCTCATTTGGGTAGTCTCCCAGACCATTAGGAAGAAATATAAGCTCCATCCCCAGGCCTAGGATACAATAGAATGAATATGTGTGATGTAATTATAAATAATTTCAGGGTCCCTTGCATTCAAGAATGGAAATTCTTACTGTTGTATTTTGCACCCAAAATAATACCCAGGCATGTTGTCTGACATGAGTACATAAGTACATGAAAGCTTCAGCAAGTGACAAGATTAAAATATGCAATGAAAGTGGATAATCCTCTATCATAACATGTCAACAATTCAGAAATGGCTCAGAATTTAATGGAGGAAACTATGACATAAGTGGTAGATGGTTCCCAGAGAAAGATGCTATGGCCATGCCTGGACAACATATTGCTCCTCATGTAAATGGGTCTAATCTACTGCCTGTCCCTTTGGGCATGGACTGGCTTTTGAGATTTGGATAGTAAACACGGCACTGCATTCGTGCCTAGGTGGAGGTTCTGTAGGTGTTTACCATACACTTTGCAGAGTATGTAATGCCCTCTTAGTATGTAAAAATGATATAACATTCAAAATATAAGTCCAAAGTGAATGATTTTTGTCCTTACAAGATTTTGCATGTTGAGTTCAATGACAGTAAAAATCTGAGCATCTTGACGGGTACTTGACATCTTATGACATCAGCACTCCCAAGATGAGATGACTCCATGCTGATTTCCACACTGATTTCTCCTCCCAACCTTGACAGACAACCATTTGTTTTCTTGGTAGTGGCCATATTGACTGGGGTAAGATGGAATCTCAAAGAGGTTTAATTTGCATTTCTCTGGTGCCTGGAGATTTTGAACACTTTATATAAAATATCTATTGGCTACTTGTATTTCTTCTTTTAGAAATTTTATAACTGTATGTTCAGATCATTGGCTTCTGCATTGATTGGCGGTTTTGGATTGTTTGGGTGTTTTCCTATTGAAGTTCTGTATATATTTTAGATACTAACTCTTGTCAGAAGTATGGCTGACAAAAGTTTGTTCCTACTCTGTTCACCATCTATAAATCATGCTGATAATTTCTCTTGCTGTGCAGGAACTTTTTAATTTTATATAACTTCACCTATCAATTTGAAGGGACTGTTTTTTTGTTCCATTGGGGTTCTATTCATAAGTTTGTTGCCTAAACCTATGATGCCCTGGAATGTTTTCCCTTGGTGTTTTGGTTGTTATTGTTGTTGTTGTTGATGATGGTGGTGGTGATTCTGGGAGTATGTGTATGGCCATGTGTGTTTGCCCGCCCAAAGAGGCCAGACGAAAGTATTGGGTCTCCTACAGCTAAAGTAACAAGCAGATATGAGATGCCCCATGTAGTTTCTGGGAACTACACTTGTGTGCTCTGGAAGGGCAGAGAGCACTCTTAAACTCTGAGCTAGCTCTCCAGCCTGAATGTTTTCAGCTTTAAATGGAAGTTTTTGGTCCATTTTGGATTGCATTTTGTTCTGAGTGAGTGACACAGATTTCATCTTTGTTGCCCAGATGTGTATCCACTTGTTGAAGAGTGCCCTTTCTGTTCCAGCTCATGTTTTTGACACCTTTGCCAAAACTTAGGCATCCAAAGCTATGGAGGCTTATTTCTCCATACTTGATTACATTCCCTTGTTCTATGTGTCTGATACTCAGGACAAAACAGCAGAAGGGGGGGAAGGGAGATTAACAGGGAGTATGGGGGTGGGAGGGAAAAATCAACCAAAATAAAATGTGTATGAAAACTATTATTTTGTTAGTTACTACTTAAGTAACTAAATGAATTTGAAAATACAATGACATATTTTAAAAGGGAAAAAAAAAGAAGTTCCTAGAGCTGCCACTTTTACTTCAAAATTCTCTATCTACAGGGTCTCATGAGGACCAGCATCATTACCATGAGCCCAAGACACTAGCCTTCTTCCTCCCACAAATAAACCACCAGCATGTTCTCTTACAACCAGTTTTCCATATTTTACAAAATGACTTCAAAACACTTGCCAACTTAAAGTAGGACACAGTGTTTTAAAAATGGACCCAACTTTGGAGTTTACCCATCTTAGATGGTTATATGTGCCTACAGGTTATAAACTGACCTGTGTAGGAGAGCTTCAGCCAGGGCAGGCCTTCTTTAGTCTATAACCTCATGGTCACTCATCCTCCAGTCATTTGTGGTACTAGCGTTGTTAGATAGACAGACAGACACACAGACAGACAAAGATAGATTATATACATAGTAAATAAATAATAGACAGATACAGATATATAAATAATAGATAGATATATATATATATACATATAGACAGATGATAAATCAACAGACATGATAGATAGATAGATAGATGATAGATAGATAGATAGATAGATAGATAGATAGATAGATGGATAGATGATACACAGGTGTTCAATAATAGGTAGAAGATAGGTAATAGGCTGATACGGAGATAATGACACATCAACAGAAAGACAAACAGGTATATGGAATCCCTAGAAAAAGAGACAAATGGTCTATTCCACTAACTTCTATTGGTCAAAGCAAGTCACACACTAGCCAAGCTCTAAGAGAAAAATTATAAAATTTTTTGTTTGATAATAGAAGGGGAAACATTACTTTGTAAAGGGTGAAAACTACAGAAAGAGTAAAGGACATTGGGAAATTTGGGGGGATATCTAACATTTTCTTGAGCAGAGATCCCAAGATAAGAGCAATAGGTTTATAATCAGACCACACTGGAGTTAAAAGGTAGAAGGTTCCTGAAGGAAATTGCTAAGAGTGAGACCTGAACTACTATCCTGACATGCGGGGTCAGATTGAAAGGACTTTTGGAGTTCTCTTGGACAATAAAATCACATATTGTGGATCACAGAAAACAGTTCCTTCAATGGAATGATGGATGCTTAATTATGTTAAATAGTCAAATTGTGTGTCATCAAGAGCCCAGTTGGTGAATGCATGTAAGCATTCAGACTGGGGACACTGGGAACATTTCAAACACAGTAAATGTAGTAGAACATGGACTTCAAGGAATTTTCCTACTTATATTTTCATGTGGTGATAATAACATCAATGCTGAACATTTATTTATAACACAAACATGTAGAGCAGGAACAAGAGAACACAGTGGAGGAAGGTACATGTTTAAGGTGAGGAAAACAATCTGAGAGTTTGGGACACAAAACCGAAAGATCAACAGAAACTTTAACACACCTCAAGAATAGCTGGAAAAATCTGACGCCAATGTTTAACTTACAGAGGAACTCCAATGTGTAAGTCTAAAAGAAGGGATGAAAAGCCATGCAGTTATTGTTAAATTTTTGTTACCCCACATAGCATATTAGCAGGCTTTATTTGTCAAAAGAAAATTGTTTGAAGAAATCTGGGCAAAGTCATGCACAGCTTAATTGGAAACATGTGCTAATTGCACTCAACTAAATATAGAGAAAGCGGTTTTATGATTTCTAATTACAGATGGTCAACCTTCATGGCTGTCTTTAAAAGAGTAGCTAATGTAGTATAGAGTGAGAAGGAATTTGAAACCTTGAATTTCATTGGGAAGACTTCCAAAATTCATTAGCATTTGCTTGCAGGGTCTGTGGCATGAGCATAGGATTAAAGTTACTACTTTTAATGACTTTAAGATGTTCTGCTGGGGCTGGAGAGATGGCGCAGAGGTTAAGGGTGCTCAGTACTCTTCTAGAGGATCCTCGTTTGGGTACCGGCATTCACCCTGAGTGGCTCACAACTGCCTATAACTCTAGTACAAGGGGATATGATGCCCTCTTCCAACTTTGGGCAGTCACACAGACATGGCATAGATGCATAAACACACTCATACCATGGCTGCCACCACCACCACACCAAAAAATAAAAATAAAGCTTTCTAGAAAAATTTCTTGGGGCCAAAAAGATGGCTTATTAGTTAAAATGCTTTCTGTGCAAGCCTGCAACCTGAGTCAATTCCTGCAGCCTACATAAAAGGCCAGATATGGGATATGTCTCTGTGAGAAGGAAGGTGGAGCTACAACAATCACTCAGAACTTCACATGAGCAGGGCAGCTGCAGACACAACAAGGAAGCCCTTACCGCAAATAATGTAGAAGGGAACTAACTCCCTAAAATTGCCCTCTACCTCCACATGTATGCCCTGCCCATGATCACATACTTGCATCACATGCAAACATATACACATTAATAAAGAACAATTTTAGATTTTAATGTTTAAAAAAGAAAACCTTCTTCATGACAAATGTGGTAACTCTGTCTCAAGAACTTGCTATTTTAAGAACAAAATTAAACTTCATCCAGAGAAAATAAGTGTATATAAGCACACACAAAATCTTTGACAGTAGAACATGAAGTCTAACACTTCTCCAATCGTGGTATAATCTTTTTCCCATTGTGTGGGTCCAGGTGCTTATGTGTAGCCGAGATGTTTTGTAATTTTATAAATAATATTATATACACATCTTCCTTGCCAGGAAACCAACTATAATTGACAGTATTTCCTTGTAGTGGGTTTGTTGAAACAATTCTCTTTTATTTTCTCTGTTTTGAAGACTGTATGTCAAAAGTTTGTCTTAGAGGCCTTTAGATTAATGTATTAGCATCTGTGGGAATGAGCAGCCTAGAGAATTAGGGACTCAATGGAACCATTCTTCCCGGGGGCTTGTTCACGGGGCATTCCTGAGTCCTCATTTTAAAGAGTTCATAGGTACTAAACAAAATGTATCTCAGTGGTAAAACCACTGTGGTCCTGTGGAGTAGACCGCTTTTTAAAAACTTATTTATTTATTTATTTATTTATTTATTTATTTATTCACTTTACATCCTGATCAAAGCCCCCTCCCTTTTCTCCTCCTGGTCTCACCCTCCCTCCTTCTTCCCCCATTTCTTCTCCCCTATTTTTCAGAAAAGAAGAGTCCCCCTTCCCACCACCAAGTCCAACAACGACAACCCACATCAGCTTATTAATTCACATCAGGACTGAGCTCATCCTCTTCCTCTGTGGCCTGGCGAAGCAGCTCTGCCAGGAGGGAGTGATCAGAAAGCAGGCAACATAGTGTCTGAGATCATAGCCATGTTCCCTGCTCCCCTTACTAGGGAACCCACCTGAGCTGTCCATCTGCTACATCTGTGTAGAAAACCTAGATCCAGTCTATTCATGGTCCATGGTTAGTGCTTCAGTCTCTGCAAGCACCTGTGGACCCTGATTTGTTGGCTTTGTTGCTCATCTTGTGGAGCTCTTGCCACCTCCAGTTCCTTCTGTCCTTCCATTTTTCCACAAGACTCCCTACACTTTACCCAGTGTTTGGCTGTGAATCTCAGCGCCTGTTTTGATCTGCTGCAGGGAGGAGCCTTTAAGAGGATAACTATGCTGGGCTCCCGTCTTGTTCTCCCTCTTCAGTCACTTCCACTTTCCATTCTATTTCCCTTTCTGAGTGAGATTTAAGCAGCCTTCCTTGGATCCTCCTTGTCAGTTATCTTCTTTGGGTCTGTGAATTGTAGTATGTCTATCCTATATTATATATCTAAAATCAGATTATAAATGAGTACATACCATGTGTGTCTTTTTGGGTCTGGGTTACCTCATTCATGATGATCTTTTCTAATTCCATTCATTTGCCTGCAAATTTCATAAGTTTCTTGTTTTTAATAGCTAAGTAGTATTCTATTTTGTAAATGTACCACAATTTCTGTATCCTTTTTTTCAGTTGAGGAACATCTAGGTTGTTTCCAGTTTCTGGCTATTACAAATAAAGTTGCTATGAACATAGTTGAGCAAATGTCCTTGTTGTATGGTAGAACATCTTTTGGGTATATGCCCAGGAGTGATATAGCTGGATCTTGAGGTAGAGATATTTCCAATTTTTTGAGAAATCTCCAGATTGATATCTGAAGTGGTCATATAAGTTTACACTCCCACCAGAAATGGAGGAGTGTTCTCCTATCTCCACATCCTCGCTAGCATGTGCTGTCACTGAGTTTTTATTTTTTATATTTTTAGAGATTTATTTATTTTATGTATATGAGTGTTTTATCTGCATTTACATCTGCCAGCAGAAGGAATCAGTTCACATTATAGATGGTTGTGAGCTATCATGTGGTCACCGGGAACTGAACGCATGACCTTTGGAAGAGCAGACAGTGCTCTTAACCGATGAGCCATCTCTCTAGCCCATCACTTGAATTTTTTATCTTAGCCATTCTGACACGTGTAAAATGGAATCTCAGAGTCATTTTGATTTGGATTTCTCTTACAGCTAAGTAGATTGAACATTTCTTTAAGCTCTTCTTGAACATTCGAGATTCCTCTGTTGAGAATTCTCTGTTAGCAATAAAAATTTCATGGTACTGGCATAGAAACAGACTGGTTAATCAATGGAATCAAATCAAAGACCCAGAAATAAACCCTCACACCTATGGACATTTGATTTTTTAAAAAGGAGCCAAAACCATACGATGGAAAAAAGACAGCATCTTCAACAAATGGTGCTGGTCTAACTGGAAGTCTACATGTAGAAAAATGCAAATAGGTCCATATTTATTACCATACACAAAACTCAAGTCCAAGTTTATCAAAGACATCTATATAAAACCAGATACACCAAATATACTAGAAGAGAAAGTGGGGAAGAGCCTTGAACTCATTGGCATAGAAGACAACTTCCTGAACAAAACACCAACAGTTCAGGATCTAAGATCTACAATTAATAAATGGGACCTCATAAAACTGAAAAGCTTCTGCAAGGCAAAGGATACTGTGAATTGAATAAAACATCAGTCTACAGATTGGGAAAATTTCTTCACTAACCCTACATCGGACAAAGGCCTACTATCCAAAATATATAAAGAACTCAAGAAATTAAACACCAACAAACAAAATAATCCAATTAAAAAATGGGGCACAGAGCTAAACAGAGCTGTCCATTGTTCAGAGCCTATTGGAAACAGAGCCTCTGTCTGCTGATTTTAAATGGCAGTGACAAGAATTAGACCAGAATTTCTGGCTTTTGTGTCTCATATCTCATGTCCAAATTCTAGAAGGGGAACTGTGAAAAAATGTGAGGGCTTTAGCAGACCATTATAATAGTTTTATAGTGTTATAGATAGATTCTACAGAAAAAAATAACTAACACTTTAAAGGTTAAAGCAGATTTTGCTATTTTAATTCAATTAAGTGAGAGCCTATTGGACATCTTTACTTTCTAAAGAAATCATGTATAGTTTACATGAAATTGGTTAAAATAAGTAGCTATGTGTTTTAGTCATACAATCAGGTACTTCCCCAGTATTTGTAAACTGTAGGCAGGTGATAGCCTTGCTCATTTGTTTATTTGCTGAGTTTGGAACTTGAGTTCCAGATCAGACATGCATTTTCAGCTCATGTTTTATTGACCTATATTTAATCACTTTCCACCATCATAAGACACTGAATGTTAAACAAATTGAGTTTTGCAGCCAACAAATAGATAACCTAGATGTTCCTCAATTGATGAACAGATAGTTTGATTGGGTATATTTACATAGTGAAATATTATGCAGCTGTTAAAAAATCAAATTATGAAGTTTGCACCTAAATAAATGGAATTGAAAACAATTATTACTAATGAGGCAACCCAGATCCGGAAAGACAAGTGTCCCAGTTTTCTTTCATTTGTGGATATTACCTTCGAATCTTAGGTAGGTGTTTTATGCAGAATATACATCAGGGCCAAGAAATTTGTAAGGAGCTGTGGGAGAGTGGTTTCAGGAGATACACTAGTATAAAGGGGTGAAATAGAATAATGGGGCAGGAAGAATTAAATGGTATAGAAGAGGGAAGGCATGAGAGGAAAAGGAATACACAGAAGACCTTTTGAAAAGTCTCATGGAAACCTACTACTGCAGAAGCTTCTTAAAATATATAAGTACACATAAATAAAAGAGTTAAAATAGAGCTACATTGTAACAGGTTGACAATGGCCCTATGACACCACAAGCCCAGCACCAGGAATTGCTTATATCTTTTGGAGTTGTTGACTATTGAGTTTCCATAAATCTACAAATATTGTAATCTATTGCCAACACATCTAGAAGTTGATGATAAGACTCTGCTGCTGAAATTAATGTGTACCTGAGTTGTAGAACATGGTGAAAGCAAACTAGTATGCACCTAAAAAGTTCATTCCCAGCGGCTAGCTTTCGTAATACTGGAAGGTACACTGTATGCTACTGGAAGAGAAAAATCATTACCGTGCTTACTCATCTTCAAACCTGAAGGATTACAATAAAAACCAGACTGACAAGAGATGTCCTCTTGTGGGTTAGTGGTAAGAACATCACTTGCTGGTTAGATTTAAGGCCTCCTCTATGAGACAAAACCATACCTGGTATCATTAATGGGATCAAGAACCTGTGGTGAGACAGGTACATGGATATTAACCGAGTTTCACAACTCATCAAAGTGTAGGCTATAAGAGACTATAGAGGGGCTGGAGAGATGGCTCAGCAGTTAAGAGCACTTGGCTGCTCTTCCAGAGGTCCTGAGTTCAATTCCCAGCAACCACATGGTGGCTCACAGCCATCTATGATGAGATCTGGTGCCCTCTTCATGTGTGCAGGCAGAACATTGTATACGTAATAAATAAATCTTTAAAAAAAAAAAAAAAAAAAGAGAGACTATAGAATGGAGTTGCGGAGCACAGTGCCAGAAGACACATCTACAAAACAACTTCTGAGCTTGGGCTCAGGGAACATTATGTGAATTTGCTGAGAGGCTGTGCTCTCCTGTAATGTCAGAAGTTACATCCATAAATTCCCGCCAACACGGCTGCCTAACCATGAGCTGAATCCGTAAAACAGCAATAGACATGCTGTAGTGAATAGAAGAAAGCCCGTACAGGCAGTCAAGGAATGCTGAGAAAGTCTGCAGGGGAGAGCAGACCAATCGCTTACACAATACCTCACGCTCAGCCCTGACAAACCACACATAAAAGTAACATTACACAGACTGGAGTAAGTGACCATGAACATGCTGGTGGACATAGACGGATATGAGCAAGGATCTCACAACCTTGCTACAAACTTGGAGCAACCAAGTATCAAAAAGTCAGTTAGTCAAAGAGATAAGAATGCCTGAGAAAGGTTGTGGACGCTATCACAAATCTGAGAGGGAAGGAGGGGATGATTAAGTTCCAAGCACCAAGTATCTCCTAGGAAAATGTTTATTTACCATCGTGACTGTGGGAGGATAGAGGATTGTCAAGGATTACAGGAGTTAGGAGTAGGAAGTTGTCTCTACCAGAGGCCTCTGTTACTTTTCTAGGTGTGCAGACTGTCTTTCAGGCTAATGATCCAAGGACAGGGAACCTGGCCTGACTGGCTTCACTGGCACAATTGACCTTTATATTTGCATTGTTTTTCAAGAGTCTAGAGATGAGTGTGTGCGCGCACACACACACACCTATTTCTTCAGTCCTTCTGTTATATGAATTCCGTCTTTCATTTATACCTGTCATAGCATATTTTAAAGGAATAGAGAAAGACGGAGCATGTGATGGTAAATGAAGAGAAGTATATCTCTGTGGGGTGGGATGGGGGTGGGTACACCTGCATATGCGAGTGTTTTTTCTATGAGGGTGAATGTGTGCACTTGTGTGTGTTTATGTGGAGGCCAAAGGCTGATGTCAAAATTCTTAGTTTCTTGGATTGATATAGAATCTATTTATCTCTTGAACCCAGAGCTCAGCAATTCAGCCTATCTAGGTACATAGCTTGCTCTGGGGAACCCCTGACTGTTTCCTACATGCTGGAATTATAGGAACACTACCATGCCCACCTTGTATTTACATCAGAGCTGGGTGTCCAAATTCTGGTCCTCACCTTGAGTCACAAGCTCTTCTGCCTACTGCACTGTCTCCCTAACCCTGAAGAGAAGTGGGAAATATGAACGTGAATGACTTAAAATGTTTTAAAATAGTTGTTGTTAAATTTGTCTTTGACATTTTCATAGATGTATATAGTATGTTCTGATCGCTACCACTCTCTACTCTCTTGACATCCCTCCAGCCCCTTTACCACTCCTGACAAGGCTGTTCACACATTCATGTCTTTTTATTTTGTTTTGTGACTCGATGACCTTGAAAAAGGTTGTCTTTATGACCTTGGATGTGGAACTGTGCACTGGAACCCAACGGGGTCATCAGTCAGTACATAAGTGAAAATAATGCCTACCCCTCCCCTAGAGTCTATCAGTAGGCAGGAATTCAGTGAGGAGGAACAAACCCTCCCAACTCTCTCTCTGTGACCCGTGACTGACAGTCAACAGGGCTGCTCTTACATGGTCCCAGTGCAGGCAACTGTAGCTCCTATGAGGTCATACCCTGGAAAATAGACACCATTTTTGCAGCCTATCTTCGGGCTATTACATTCTTTCCATCCCTCTTCTGGAATGCTTCTTGAGCCCTATATGGGACGGTATAAATGTCCTGTTTAGGGCTGGTCACTGAACCCCTTTAGTCTCAGTGTCTTGAACAGCCATGAATTTCTGTGCTCAGTGGGGTTTAGAAGCTTCTCTGATGAAGGCTGCGAGTAGCATTTCAGTTATAAACATAAGTATTTACAAGATCCGTTAAGAAGGTCTATAGTATGCTGTAAGGATAGAAATAGAAGTTGGAACAGAGGAGAAGGGCTATAGAAACAAGACTTAGCCATGAAGTAGTTTAGTTAATGTGAGTTTTTAATTAATGATAGAGTTTAGTTAATGTTAAGACATTTGCCTGGAAGTTTGTCAAAAATGAAAACTATTTTAGAAAGGTGAATTCAGAAGCAACATAAATGACCTAGTATAGCTGTCAAGTCATAGAGGCAAAAAAACACACACACAAGAAGGAAATGTCATCTGTCTTTTGTTTGTCCGTAGAGTAAAAGAAGAGGAGAAATGAAGAAAATTCTAAGTTGGGATACACAGAACTTAAAACTCTGGTCTGGGTATAGTTGAAGAAATGAAGATAACCGCTCAACCCTAACCCTGAGAAGAGAACACTAATGAACAGAATGAATTCTGGGAGAACTGAATTCTGAGTAAAATTATTTTAGTTTGACCATATGCAAATGCAAGCCATGGCTGTCGTGTAATATGGACATATCAAGCAAAGAGAGCTTGGAAAAGAAGCAAGTAAAAAAAAACAAATATCAAGGAGGTTCCCAAAGCTGACAACTATATAATCCAGTCCAAGGTAGAAGAGAAGGACAGGCAGTCCTGTTGGGAATAGATACTAGCTTATAATCATGGAAGAGGTGCCAGCAGATGAGATCAAGATGGTGGTCATATTATGGATATTGCCCATTTCCTGTTGGAGCCTTGCTATGACTTAGTAACCTGGGAGACTGACTTACATGAGTAATACCCATGACTCCCTAGTCTCTGAGCGTGGGCCTAAGGTGGCCAGTAGGGAGATCTGATACAGATTAGAGGGCAGGAATAGAGTGGAGACAGGATATGGATTCTCCTGGCTGTCTCCCTTCTGCATTGCCCGAGGTTTTCCGCACCCCCATTTGAAGCCCACAGCTTCTGGAAGGAGATGCTTCATGCTCCCATCTCTTGTCCATCAGACTGAACACCACATTTCTTTAGCCCCAGTGTACTCAGCATTTTTTTCTTCATTCCCTGCACCTAACTTTATCTTTCATTTCTCTATTTTAAAGTTTTTTTTTAATTGACAGAGAATATCTCTATATGCTTATGGAATACACTGTGTTGGTTCAATGAATACATAATGTATAAGAAGCAAATAAGGGTAATTGACATACTTATCAACTCAGAAATCATATGTTTGTTGATAATATCTAAAATCCTCTATACAAGCTGTTTAGAAATATTGGGTTGATTATTGTCAGGCAGTATAAGTATTGTCTTACATAGCTATTAGGAGCTATTTTTCCTTTCCTAGTACGTCTTCTGTACCCATCAGTCTTCCTTTCTTCCTCTCTTCTACCTCTAGCCCCAGATAACTACTATTCTACACTTCTACAGGATCAAACTCTTAAACCTCTACTTCTATCCAGTATCTGTATTTCTGTGTCTGACTTATTTCAGTCTGTAAAGAGTCCTCCAGGCCCATTCATGCTGCGGCAAAGTGGAAACTCCATTGTTTTATAGCATATATTATTGCACTTTATTTCTGCAACACGACTTCCTATCCACCATAGACACCTAGGTTAATTCCACGTCCTTTCTATTATGAATGGGGCAGCAACAGACGTAGGAATCCGGCCTGTGTTCATCCCATCATTATTTTACTTCAGTCAGTTAGTGTGGATGTGCCACCTGCCTCCTGCTAGGATCCCTACTGATTTCAGGGCAAATCCGGGAGGAAGCATTTCCTGGAGCCCATGTTAGAAGAGTTTACATAAGTGCTGAGGCCACAGAAAGGGATGAGGACTTGGGGGATAAATCAGAATATGGCTTGTTTGAGGCTTTTTTTAAAAAAAAGTGTCTCCTTTTCTTTCTTTTTCTTCTTTAGAACTGAGATGAGCAAGCTTTGACAGAAAAAAAAAATGGATAGTAAGAGGAAAATGGAAATAGTAAGCAAAATGATTGCTTTGA
The DNA here is from genome assembly GCF_030254825.1 of Meriones unguiculatus. Lineage (NCBI taxonomy): Eukaryota > Metazoa > Chordata > Mammalia > Rodentia > Muridae > Meriones > Meriones unguiculatus. Next base: position 34,134,301 of record NC_083350.1, on the reverse strand, counting down.
AAAAGCTGGTAATTTACGGGGCCAAAGAGAAAGACAGGACATCAGTGTGGAACACAACTAATCTATACCTTTAAAGTTAAGGAGAGTTGAAAATAGCACCATAAAACTGCTTTCTTGGGGTCAATTGCCTGATTGTCACATAAGGCAAATGGCCTCTTTAAATTACCAAATCACTTTCTCCCCAGGATTTTAATATGACAGAAAGGCTGCAAATATGACCAAGAGACAGCTAAAGATGAAATATCTACTTGGGTCTTACCTTTGTGAGTCATTGCAGTTATTAATCATTTATAGGAGACCATAAGCCAGTACTAGGAAAACGATGACTCTTTATTGCTTGTTAAAAATATTTACATTTTCCTCTACCAGCTGTATATGAGAAATTGATATTTTCTGAATTGCTAAGTCAATAACATCTTCCTCGAGCCATCAAAGGATTTGATAAACCAGCAAAACATGAGAGCCTCTGCTGCAAATAAGTGGGAGGCACTTGGGCTGTCAGGCAATTAAGTGGACCTGAATAAGCTGATGTAATTAAGCCTCTTGCTGCATAATTATCTTTATTTTAAATGTGTCTTTTGATGGAACATCTGTTCCTTGCTCCAGATATGAAAAAAGGGACCCATGCTCATGAAGCAAAACAGATCTGCAGGGGCTTCACACAGGCTGCCTGGGCCACTCACATTCAAGGCAACAAATGTTGTCATTTGTTCATCTTTGCCTGCAAGAGGCAGGTGTCCTCACATCCTCAGCCCAAGTTCGAGCGCCTGACCTCAGAGCTCTCAGCAGCTGCTTGGCATCTTATTACATGAAGCCGGCCCTGAGTGCCAAGCGGCTCTTAGAGGAGGGGTGCAGCTAGCTGGAAGGACTACACGGAAGAGAATAGTAGACAGAGCACCAGCGGTCAGCTGAACTCTCTTGGAGTTCTGGCTCTGAGTGGCAGGGCCCATGACCTGTTCCTTTACTTTTGCCAAAATATTGTTCATCAAACCTGACCTGATGTTGCATTGGGGACAAGTGGAGGGGTGATGGTGTTGCTTTGTCTCTTCTCAGGCCTGCAGGCCACAGACTCCATTTGGCAGGTCCCTGCTTCTGTCTGAAGTGGGGATTCTGAATTACAATAATGTGCGTGTAATGATCCCATGAGAGGCTCATTTGGCTTTCTATGGTGATGAGGCTATTTGTGTGCTATGTAACCAAACAATCGCTGTTCCTTCAGTTTCAATGTGCTCAACCTGAAACGTGAAATCATGATACAACTGGAAGGAGACCTCCTCTATACTAGCTGTTCAGAATAAACACTAATTCCTCCCCCTTTTTCCCCACTGTTGGCACAGAAAGATAAATGCTAGCTTGCTGATCAGTGTTCCAACAGTAGCTCCAACTCCAGAAATGTTAGATTACATTGCGTCACTTCCTGTCCTCCCATACCCCTGGGGAGCCGTGAATTCTCTGTGCTACACAGTTGGGAGAGCCAGATTCCAGGCCTTTAGGGTGAGTGTTTGCAATGAAGGCCATCCTCTGCGTCCAGCAGTCACAGCCCTCAGTCCAGTCCACAGCCTCCCTGGCTCACAATAGAGGTGAACCTTCACGTTTTGATCTTGCACTTCTGTGTCTTATATATATTCTGTCTATTCTCCCCCTCAACACAAATATCATTCGCACTAGCTCAGCTTTTGGCATGCTGATATATTGAGTCAAGGCTTTCATCTCCCTTCTTCTTCTTCTTCTTTTTTTTTTTTTTTTTTTTTAGTAATAGCCTCGTTGAAACATGGCTCTCATACCATACAATTTGTCTGCTCTAAGTATGTGATGTATTGGCTGTATTTTCACAGAGGAGGACGTTCATCATCATAGTCCATTTTAGAGCACTTTCACCACTCCAGGAAGAAATGTTACAATGTGTAGTCATTACTTCCTGTCCCTCTACAGCCCTGGGCAGCCATGAATCTTTTACTGTCTCTGTGGTTTTACCTATCCAGGACATTTCATATAAATGGAATTATATAATATGTAATGCTTGGTGTCTGTCTTCTTTCGCTTAGTGTAATGCTTTAAGGGCTATCCGGTCTGTGATGTATATCAGTACCTAATTTTTTTATGCTTAACTAATATTCCATTGAAATGGATATCCATGTTTATTTATCTGTCCATCAGTTGGTGTGTATATACCGCTTTCCACTTCTTTTGCCGTATTATGTACAATACTACTAAGGACATTCCTGCCAAGGTTTTACATGAACAAATATTTCATTTCCCTTCTATACATGTTTAATGGAGGGATTGTTAAATTACACGGAAACTAGTTTTTAGCTTCTAAATGTACTCCACCATTGATCTGTACTCTCAGATTAGTTTTGAGCTTTGGGAGGAGCCAGCTCTTTTTTTTTTTTCTTTTTTTTTTTTTTTAATTTGGAGATATTTGTTGGTTTTGAGACAGTGTCATGTGATATAGTGCAGGCTTAGCTGGAACTTGTGGTCCTCTAATCCTCTGATTCCCAGGTGTTGAAAATACAGACATTGCTGCCACTCTGAGTATTCCTAGACTGTTTTTAAATAACAATAACAATAATAATAATAATAATAATAATAATAATAATAATGGCTGTAACATTTTAAACTCCCACTAGCAGTACATAAGGATTCTACTTTCTCCATGTATTACCAGCATGTATTCTCTTCCTGTGGCCCATGTCATGTGTGACATGGGATTTCTTGAGGTTTTGATTTCCATTTCCTTCATGGTTAGCAGTCCTAGTCTGATGTCAAAAGCATGTCATGACACCCAGTACTCGCTACTGCTCCTAAGTGCATCTTATTTGGGTCACTTTGCACTTTACATACGACCTACAGCCAATATAGCTTTTGCTGCCGTAAGATAGTAATCCAAGAAGCTGCTTTTGGTGGCAGACTGTGTGAAAGCAGAAAACATTCCATTTTGCAATAGAGAAAAAGAATGAGCAGTGACACGCTTCCCCCTAAAGCAAGGAGTCTGGGGAAGCAGACATCCCTCTCTTCAGTGATCAGCAGATGTTCCCGCATCAATCGCCGTGGAAGTGAGTACACAAAATCCAAAATAGCAACAGAGTAGCAACTCTGCTTCTAACTTTTGGTCCACGTAGCCAAAAATCAGTAACAATTGGTGACTTTTAAAGTGTTTAATTCCATTTATTTATTTGTATGTATGTGCACAAACATGGCCAGGTGTGCAGTGGAGTGTGCAGAGGTCAGAGGGCTGCTTTTAGCAGTCCGTTCTCTCCTTCCACCCTATATGGGTCCCAGGGGTCCAACTTGGGTCATCGGGTTTGATGGCAAGCGTCTTTACCTACTGAGCCATTTCACCAGTGCAGGTTAAAATTTTTATCAAATGGAAGGAAAAAGAAAAAAGACTCCTTATGGGATAATTGTGAAGACAAGTTAGGATAAAGTTATGGAATCTGATTTACAAATCATAAAGCATGGTGTAGATTTCATATCTGGTGCTTATAAATAAGAATTGCTTATATTTACTAAAAATGTACTTGGTTTGGGAATTGGCCATCAATGCTGGTTAGAGACAATGTATTTGTGAAACCTAGACAAATGAGCCTCAACTCCCTGTCACATGTCTTTCAAATCACTGTATTATTATTGCACATTCTGACCATCAGTGGACCATGGCTCAGGCTAGAACTCTGGAAGGGCACAGATGCTAACGAAGTACACCAGAACTGGGGGAAAAGCACACTTGCTGTACCCAGTCATGCGGCTAGAAAAGGAGCAGACACAGGGCCTTAGAGTGAGGCAGACTTCCAAAAGAAGTCACCCCCAGGGAAAACCCGAATCAAGGTGGATACAAACATAGGGATGCTGACTGAGCTGAGTGTGCCTTAGCAGATGCCTCTGTGTGCATGTATGATTCTTCACCTGGGCTGTGCACGCGTCTGCATTCAGGTGGAGGTTTGCCTTAGCTGGAAGGTTCAAGACATCCTCCGTCTCATTTGCCATTTCAGCAACCAGTGGCCTGGAGCAGATCGCTTCTCTAAGTGGCCAGTCATCTTGGTTTCCGTTCATGGTGGTCTAGGACAAAGCTTCATAAACACAAAGGCTGACACTTTAGATCTCACATATCACACCAAAGTCAAAGGTCAGCCCAAGTGCAATAAAGTAGAGAGACAGGCTATACCTCTTGATAGCATACAATATAACAAGTGATATTTATTTACCCAGCTCATAGACTAGCATGTTGTAGGATTTTCAAGGCAATGTTATCACTTTACAGCCACATTAAGAAACGAGCTATTGCTTTATTCATATTGTAGATAAGGCCTGCATCTCACATTTCCTTCGCCTCAAATGAGACCCTACTCTCTCTTCTCCATGGATTTCACCAGTCTCTTACACACTCTCCTGAGACCTCACATTATCTCTACCACCAAATAGGTTCCTCTCCAGATTTGTCCCCATGCCAACCTATTCCCACCTATTTTCCAAGGTGGCATAAAATTCCACCTGTTCTTACCAGGACCCAGCCTCCAGGAATACGGCACAGTCTTTCCAGGCACAATAAGTCTGCTATCAAGTCTCACTCTCAAGCCCATTTTCTCTTCTGTTGGGACCCAGCCCACAAGACTGCACTGACTGCTTTGGACTTTTCAAAGCTAGTAAGGAGAACACCTGACCTTAGAACACTTTCCAGTTGTCCAGGCTTTTAATAAGAGGCCGGTTCCTTTCTACTCTGCTTGCCCACCCCCCGCAAAGACTTCTCCATACTACCTACTGGTGTGCATAACAAAACATGTCAACAGACACAACCAAATCCAAATGCCCAGGCCACATAACAAAAGCACAAACAATGTGGAAAAAAAGAGAGAGAATGCATCCCCCACAAATTTCACCATTCCTGTAGTAAAGTATCTCCAATGAGCAAACAAATAAACAAACCAAACAAAAACTTAGATAAACCAAAGCACAGAAGTCCAAAGAACAAAAACAAAGATGTCTGAAGAGCTCAAGAAATGAAAAAAGATGTGGATAAACAAACAAATTAAATTTAAAGAGGACTCTGAAAAGACAGTGGAGACATAATCTTGAGAACACAGTTTAGGTGACATCCAGGTCTTAATGCAGGTCTGTGTGACACCTGCTATTGATTGACCCTGAAGATTTGAATCTTCTTAAAATCGAATGCCAAGAAAATTGCACTCTTCTCTGTCCTCCATATATTGTCAGGACTGGAGCATCCTGTTGCCTTGCTTTATCTTTATTCAAGAGACTGAGTTTTCCCTTTAGAAAAATATAATGTCTTCTTCCAGATCTAAAGTTTCTATAAATGTCTATTTCCTTCCTATTGAAATGACTTCTACTCAGAATACAAGAGTTATTCAATGATAACCTTAGTGACAGTTGTGTGGGCTTACAAATTATCCTTACAAATTATCGGTCAGGAAGGCCAGGGAGGTTCAGAAAACAGCATGGGCTGTTGTTGTCTTCTCTCTTAGTTGCCTACTGAAACTAGATGGTAAGACCTTATTGCTGGAGGCACAATACGCCTTGGATACAAGACATGCAGAAACCAAGATGAAACTTAACAGAAAACCTCCTCCCTGTTAGCTAGATTTCACAGTGCTAGAAGATTTGAAGCAGGCTACTGGGAGAGAGGAGTCACCAGTGCTCATTATAGATGCTGAATCCTGAACGCTGCAATACTAACTGTAAGACAAGATATGTCCCTTAGTAAAATAGTCACAAAAAGATTATAGAGGTAAGCAACTGCGTTCTATTAGATGTGAGGTTTGTTCCATAGGAGGGAATGAATGTCTGGTACTGTAACACTTTGAAAAGCCCATGACTAGGGAACTCACAATCCTTAGAGAGAACCCTCCTACTGATGTTTTGCTAAATGGACATGTTGTGAAACTGGCTTCTAAATATTTGTGTTTATAGGTTAGTCCTCCTCTCAGCTTTGGACAGAGAAGTTCTTCTGCAGTCATCGTAAGTCAATGCACACTCCCAGCTGTCAAAGTGATGACAGGTGTCTGTTGAGTGCCACAGGTAACACATCCATTCCATGTCTCCTTCTCCCAAGCCCTGGAGAACATCTTGAAAGAAGGAACAGAAAGATGATGAGGAAGAATACTGTGAAATTCTTCTGTACATGTCATGGCTTCTGTGCTGGTAGCTAACTACAGTATGGTTCCGTGCACAAGCCAACAAGATTGGCCAATATTCCAGCAGACAGCACAATTAGACTCAGTAGGTTACCAACAAAGAGAGAGAGAAGACATGACAGTGGAAAGGGACATATTAAGGGTGTCCAGGGGGATTGGGGATGGACAAGGTACATTGAATACATGGATGGAATCATTCAAGAATGAATAGAAATTAAAAACTAAACATATTTAGTATACACACACACACTCACTGGTACACATGTACAAGCACACACACACACACACACACACACGCATGCATAAGCATACACACATGCAAACCCACACACACATTAAACATGTATATTATCCAGAAGGCTATTTCTTGGTGTTAAGTTGTGGGTCACTGTTTTCTTGTATATTCAAGATTAAATATAAGGAAATGATAGAGAAAACATATCTCCATCTCGATGGAAAGGTAGGGAAAAGAGGAAGAAAATTATAAGGTCATATCCATGAGGGCTCTGTGAATGGAAGCTATCTGCTCAGGCATGTCGTTTCAACACTTTGCTCCCAAGTCTCTCATTTCTTAAATGAGAGGACGAAGCAAAATACCCTCTCAGCTTTTTCAGCTCTGATATATTTGTTTCTGGTGCCAGAGTATAATCTCATCATATTCTCCACACAATTTTGTTCCAAAACACATTGACATCATGTTCAATTAGGTTGACTCATGCTCCCCATGTAAACAGTTGTGGTGATTGCCAAAATATGCCAACAAACAAAAAGATGAGAGTTTCCAGTTTTTTTTCTCTCATGTTCCAAAAGTATTTTTTTTGATGTGTTGAAAAACTATTCTTTATTTGACTCATTAGGTCATACCAAAAAATTTTAAAAGGATTTTATCCTACCTTTTCTAGAATATAACTCAAAAGCAAAGAAAAATATTTGAACAAGATGTCTTGATTACTTTTTCAAGTACATCTGTGTTCGAGTAAAAGCAAATGCACAAACTAGATGTTAATCTTTCTGTTTGATAAGCCAAAGCATGTTGATAAGCCCTTGCCAAACAGTTTAGATGTATTATAAATGAGCATAACTTTTGTTGGACTGCATGCTGACTGAGCTGTAGAATATGGCCTGGGGGCCTTTGTAACCATAGGATAGAGCATTCTCAGGAAAAACCACATATGAAATTGTGAAATGTTTTGGAAAGTAAGAATTCCAAACTATCCTCTTCCCAGCAGATCTGATTACTCTCATGTGCTCTGATTTCACAGCACACACTGATGCAGTTGACATTTGGGAAGGAAATTTCCCAAACAAATCATTTGTGGCATCCTTGGAAAGATTTCTGGGTGGTTAGACATTATGGGAAGACCTGGCATCATTATACCTCAAGTTTATATCCACTAAGTTTCTTTAATTAAAAGAATTCTTGAGTAAGGCAATGAGCTCAGACCTTAGCATCCAGAAGAGGGGAATTCATCTGCCTGCAGGACAAAAACACAGAGAAAGGAGTCCTACAGGACTAGTAGTGCATAGAGCAAGAAATCCTCTAGACATTGTCACCAGTGTCCCCAGAGCCTGAGGGACCTAACCAAAATAGATGCATCTACCACACAACTCAACCCACGGCCCAGGGAACATCATGGAAAAGGGTATATATAGAGAGTCTAAGAGCCGGAAACAGGAGAACCTGTTGTGAATGTGTGCTTCCTTGAAATGTCAGGAAAATTTCATCCAAGATATCTTAACATGTCTGCGCAAGACCTTGACGTGAAACACCATTAGACATACTAACATGGAAGCCGAAACTCTCACCGGGCTCCATCCCTAAACAAAGAACTATAGGCAACTAAAGAATGTGGACAGAGGGAAAAATTCTTGCCCAGGAATTAGCCCCCCAGTTGGTTATTTCATACCAAGTAGTCAGCCCTGAAATCATATATGTGCAAGTAACACTAACCAGATTAAGTAGATTATATTTGAATATTTTTGTACGTACTTCAAATATATATATTTCATACACACATATATATTTCACACTACACACACATATATGAAAAAGAGGACATTAACATGAGAGAGAGTGACATTGGAGGGGTTGTGGGAAGAAAATAGAATGGAGAAAATCATGTACTCATATTTTAATTTTTAAAATGTTTAATAAGTAAATATAAGTGGGAAAAACTGGCAAGATAGACTGTTTGGATGAAGGGTAGCATGTTTTCTCAGTGTCCACGCTCATTGATTTACAGTGGACACTGACTAACTGCCAACCCCAAGCCCTTCCCAAAGTGCCCCCCAAAAAACTAGACCAACTAGATTTCAAGAGTCACTGTACCTAAAAATATCAACAACCCCAAACAAGGATACCCCAAGAAACTGAGTCAGATCTCCAGCTTTCTCTCCTCTCCTTGAGGTATGACAATTAGAATTGTCCTGATTTGATCTGAGTCGTAATTGCTGCTGTTTGTGGAAGTTCTCAGATGCTAGAGATGATCTCTTCCTTTCCCAGAAAGGAAAGATAGGGCATTCTCTTAGCTGCAGGAAACAGAACTCAGCATCGTTAACTTTGAATAAAATAATGCATATGATATATAGCAAACAGGGAAAATAAGAAGTGTTGATTTCAGGATACTGTTTTAGCCTGTTTGAGCTATTACATAACAAAATGTTGTAATGAGATAGTTTAAGCAGTAGTTTAAGCAATCATGTCTTCTTTCTCAAGTAGTGGAATCTCAAAAGTCTAAGCTTAAGGAACAGGTAGAACCGGTGTGATGATAACTACTTCCTGGTTGACTTCTTGCTGTGTGAACACAGGGCACAAGGAGCAACCAACCCTCTCTCAAAAGGGTGCTAATTCCACTCATGAGAACACGACCAGCATCATGAGTGAATTACCTACTTTCTAAGTAGGAATTAAGGTCCATGTCATTTAATACTCAAAGGACAAGCATAGGATTCCATTTCAGCCAACTGGATGACCTTTGCCAGCATTTATGCCTGATCAGATTGTTAAAGATACTAGATGCAAATAGAACTCCCTCCATCCTTCATGATGGTTTCTGTCCCGGGCCACTGGCACACCCTGTTTCTGGGTCTCTGAAGTTATCTAACTTCTTTTCTATTCAATTTAATTTTAATACGTGTATTATTTTTTGTTTATTTATTTAGTTATTCTGCACAGAGAGGTTTACACATGCCTTGGAGTGCATGTCAGAGAAGAACTTGAGGAAATCACTGTTCTACTTCTGTCATGTAGGTCCCAGGGATCAAATTCAGGTTTTGAAGATTAGATACAAGAGCCTTTATACACTGAGCCATCTTCCTGTTAAATCTTCAAACCTCTTGACAATTCAATGGGTTTCTAGGATCCTTATAATAAACTTATTCTAACCCTACTTAGCCACAGTTTATTTCTGTGGTTTGTAATCAAATGCATGTAATGAATACACATCAATATTTGGACAATGGCTGACATTTCAGAAGGCATTTATTCATTTGTTCCACCATTCACTCCTACAATAATCTGATATTAACACACCATACATTATTTTATTTTATTTGTTGAAACATATTCTCAAAGAGCTGAAATTATTTTCCCATGTTCTCACAGCAAGAAAGTTCCCACAAGCCCAAAGACTTCTGGCATCACACTCAATGTTCTTTCCATGATAGTGAGGTGAGAAGCTCTCATCTGTTCCCCATGAAATACTAAAAAAAAAAGGACAAAATTAATTAGAAACACCCACTCTTTTGCTACCATTCATGGGACTGGTGTTGTGGGCTTCTTTTATATTTTCCTGTTGTGTGTGGAGGAATGCGAATGCACAAAACACTTCTTAATATACCTCAGCTATTTCCAAGGAGCCACAACAAAACAGTGTGACATATTCACAACCGGAAATATTAACAGGAGTGGCCAGCTGGGTCTGGGGCCACTTCAAATTGTTGCCCCTCTGAAATAAGATGCCCACGTCCACCAGCATGGTGGATGATGGCTTCCCTGAAACAAAACAAAACAAAACAAAACAAAACAAAACAAAACAAAACAAGGTATTTCCCATAGGTACCAATAGTAATCCAGAAGAACTGGGAAAGGCCATGCATGAGCCGAAAGTGTCTGGGAGATATTCCTTTAGCTAGCTGCAGAAAATGAGACACTTTCCTTTATCCAAAGAAGGAACAAAGTCTCAGCGAGATTTGTTGGTTTTAATGAGGACTTTGTATATCCTTAACTATCATTGAAAGCTTAATTGATTGAAGTCAATAATATCCATTTGTAATTTAAGCATCACTAATTTGTCTGAAGTCACATGTGAGATTCTCAGTGATGTTTGTTGAGGGAAGAAAATAATCCAGACTGGAGTTATAGCCCTAAGGGAGCACTCAAAGGAGAGACCTTCACTATAGCTATGCTGTAAGTCTGAGATCTTTAGGTCCCAGGATTCTCTGAGGCTCCTTCCATAGCGTAAGTATTTTTCACAGAAAAAGAAAATACTGAGAACGTGATGTCTCCTGCTTTACAGTCTTTCTCTTTCTGTGTGTCTCTCTGTCCCTCTTCCTATCTCTCTTCTTCTCTGTCTGCCTCTGTCTCTTTTTGTCTGTCTCTGTCTGTCTGTCTCTCTCTCTTATTTGTTTTTTGTTTGTTTGTTTCTTTTATTTTGTTTTGTTTGAGGCAAGACCTCACTATGTAGCCCTGGCTGTCCTGACTAGGCTGGCCTCAAATGCACAGAGATCTGCCTGTGTCTGCTTCTCAAGTGCTGGGATTAAAAGCATGAACCCTTATGCCCACTTTTACAATATTACTCAAATGAGAAGAAAGAATGAATCAGAAAAAAAAATGTCTGTATTATAAGCTCTAAAAAAGCAGGCATAGCAGGGCATGATGTTACATGACTGTAATCCCAGCACTCAGGGAGGCAGAGGCAGATTGCTGTGAGTTTGAGGTAAGCCTGTTCTATACAGCGAGTCCAGGACACTCAAGGCCTATCTCAAACTCCCCTCTTCTGCAAGAAAGAAAGAAAGAAAGAAAAAAAGAAAGAAAGAAAGAAGAAGAAGAAGAAGAAGAAGAAGAAGAAGAAGAAGAAGAAGAAGAAGAAGAAGACATGACAAGAACAAGGTCATGATCATGTTGAATTCATGCAGGCTTTACATTAAAAAAAATCTAAATATAAATAAGCCCATTTAACAACATTCTGTCTATTTCCTGTTATAATATAAGACACCATGGACAAAACATATTTCATAAGTAATAGACAATTCAAAACCTTGCATGGAAGACTTGGGAACAAAGTTTTTCTTTCAAAACTTAAATAGCACAATTTAACGTTTAATTTTACATATATATATATATATATATATATGTAAAAGCCTTGCTCTAATTTGGACCTTGAATATCTCTCAAAGACCCATGTGTTAAAATCTCTGTGTCCATAGTTGGAAATGTGTTCCTGAAATGGTTTGGGGAACTGGGCACTTTGTTTTCCTTGCTTTTGCTCCATGGCCATAAAACAATATACAAATTTGCAATGATGCCTTACCATTAGGGTAAGGCTGTGGTTTCCTCACCACAGACCCACAGCCATGATGCCAACAGAATCTAGATTGGAATCTTGAGCCAAAATCATGTTTCCTATAAGTTTATTAGCTCAAGTATCCATTATGTGACACAAGGCTGACTAACATAACATATTTTTATTATTTGTGCTTGGGTACACATTAATTCACTCTAATATATTCTATCCAGTTGGCTTGGTATGTTTCTTAAATTTTTACAAACCTGATTTATTGAACCAACGCTAAAAGATCCGTAGCTTTAAATCATGAGTCAAAGCCCAAAACTGACCATTAAGCGCAAGAAATAAATGAAGCAAAGCACAAGCCAATAGCAGCGTTTATGAAAATTCAAGTCACATAATTATCTGATTTATCAACAGAAATGTCTCTAAATAATCATGAAACGTGAGCCACAGTACTAGTCTTTCAGCTCCCAATGAAAGTCAACTCTAAAATAGTTCTCAAAGTGATGGTTGAATGACACTCATTGTCTAAACTGGATCAAATTTGATGCCTCTCTTCGTGTGTGTCCCTTCAGTGAGTTGTTTCCTTCTAGCTTGGAGACATCATTCATGCTTTATTGGTTTCTACCTTTTGCTTTCTGTTTTTTAGCAGGCATGTGTTTACTATGTCTATGAATAAGAAGTGCTCTGTTAAGCAAGATAAGCATTATCGAGTCAAATATCGTATTTGGGAAATTAAGAAGTAATCTAGTAATTCGAAGAGAGTAGTGGAGGTGTCTTTAGGGTGGGGATGAAAGCAATTTTGATGATTTTTTTCACTTTGAGAATTCTCTTCTAAAACAATTGTTTTAGTATTATGAAGAACAGATCTTTTTATAGTATTATAACTCTTGTTATTTTATTTTATTTCATTTTTTTAGTGCCACAAGCAATTACTTACAGAGTACATGAATAAATTTGGAGTGTAACTGAATTCTTCTTTGCGGGGAGAAGAAGGTGAGAAAGATGAATAATGTACAAGTAGCTTGTTTGCTCAGGCCTTACTGGTAGCCCTCTGCTGTATACACTCCTAATGAACCGGAAGTACCTATGGTGTTGAAGTAGATCAAATTCATCTGTTCGTTCCTGAGTCTGTGGGGTTTGCTCAGAAGACCAGCTGGTTACTTAGGAGTTGGGAACCGAAGACAAGGAGCCAGGAGCTGCATCTGAGGAATGATACTGTCCATTTATCTGCAGAGGGCATGTGGGCACCCCATGTCATTTCTCTGTATAAGTAGCCCTGCCACCCATCTGGCATTACCCAGAGGCAGGTTCCTACAAAGAACAAACTGAAGCCCCGTAGCCAGTCACCTTATGGTGCTGTATAGCTTATTTATCATAAAACGCCCATTAGTAAATGGAAAAAAAAGTTTTAGAATATTTTTTGGTTTAGTCTACTTTAGTTTCCTTCCTTCCTTCCTTCCTTCCTTCCTTCCTTCCTTCCTTCCTTCCTTCCTTCCTTCCTTCCATCCTCTCTCTACCTCTCTCTTTCTTTTTCTTTCTATTTCTATAAACATTCAATTTCCCAGTCTCATCACCCACCCAGATTGACTCCGAATAGATCTTGACAGTCTGCCAAGTCTACACTTTCTCTCAGCGGAAAACAAAAAATCACTGATCGCACTCTTTAAATGTGTCAGAGCCTGAAAAAAAGTGCATACTCGAGACTCTTTAACAATGAGGTCTAGTTTTATTTGTTATATTTATTAAAATTATTGATTTGTATACATTCATTGTTGTGGTGGTTTGAATGAGAATGATGCCCATAAGCTCATACATTTGAATATTTGGCTTCTGGTTGGTGGACTCTTTGGGAAGGATGAGGAGATGGATGCAGCCTTATTGGACAGGGTGTGGCCTTGTTGGAGGAGATGTGTCCCTGAGGGTGGGTGACCTCTGAGGTCACTCCAGGCTCACCCTTACTCCTCCTCTCACTCTTGCTCTTTCTCTGCCTCCTGCTTGTGGCTCAAAGGAAAGCTCTCAGCTACTGCTCTAGCATGAGGCTTGCCTTTCATGCTGCACTGCTTTCTACCATGATAAGCATGAACCAACCACCTGAAACCGTGAGCAAACCCCCAAGTATATGATTTTCTTTTATATGTTGCCTTGGTCATGGCATCTTTTCACAGCAATAGAACAGTAGCTAAGACAATTGCATGTCCATGCAGTGGTTTCTTTGTTATTTTCATACAAGTGTATTATTTTTTTGACCACACTTACCCGTTTACCCTTTTTTTCCATCCCCATCCCTTTCCTCTTTTCAAATACAGTCCTCTTCTGCATGTGTGCACAGGTGTGTAAGTATGGGTGTAGGAATGTGTATGTGTATAGTGTGTGTGTGTGTGCATGTGTGTATAGTGTGTGCATATGTAAGTATGTGTGTGAGTGTGTGTGTATGACTGTGATAATTTAGATTTGGCATATGAGAAAAAAACTGCGATGTTTGTCCTTATGAGACTGGCTTATTTTGCTTAAGGATTCCAGGTTCCACTCATTTTTCTACAAATGACAAGGCTTTGAGTTTTATGGTTGAATAAAACTCCATTGTGTATATGCACCATGTTTTTCTTCTCTTTTCTTTTTACAAGAATAGCACAGTTTACGTTTGCTTACTTATCCATGATCTGGTAATGTATTTCAGCAATAAAAAAGATGGTTTAACCATGAGAAAACATTATTATGATTTATTATATTAGCATATCTAGAAAAAATCATTCTTCTATTGTTTTCATATATTATAAAAGGTATTTGGTAAAATTAAGTGTCATTCTTTAAAAATAAAATTCCATACAATAGATTTTTATCACAGTTCTCTTCTTCCAAATTCTTCCAAATACTCCCAACCTCCTTACCTACCCAACTCTATACTCATTCTCTTTCCTAAAATACCAAAAAAATTTTAAGACAAAACTACTCAACCAAAATACAAAGAAACAAAAAGCTGTAAAAAGAAGGAGGAAGAGGAGAAGGAAGGAGAGAAAAAGAAAGAAAGAAAGAAAGAGAGAGAGAGAGAGAGAAAGAAAGAAAGAAAGAAAGAAAGAAAGAAAGAAAGAAAGAAAGAAAGAAAGAAAAAAATCTGTTTTGTGTTGGTTAACTACTCATGAATATGGGCTTGCCCTAGAGTGTGGTTGATGGACCCAGTGATGCTTCATTGAGAGACAGATTTCCCCCTTTCACTCAGGTATCAACTATAAAGAGCTTCTTGGGGAGGGATGGGACTTTCTGTCCACTTCCTCTTCTCAGTGCTGGGATTTTGTCTGTTTTGAACTTCTGCAAAACCTGTGTGTACTGTCACAGTCTCTGTGAGCTCATATGTATATCAGTCCTGTTGTGTCTAGAAGACTAGAAGATACTGTTTTGTTTTTGTTTTTAGTTTAATCATCCACCACTTCTGGCTCTCTGGAGAGTCAAGCTATGCCAAAATATTTTGGATTACGCAACAAGGAATAATTCAAAATTAATTAAGACGTGTGTGTGTGTTTGTGTGTATGTGTGTGCGCGCGCGCGTGTGTGTGTGTGTGTGTGTGTGTGTGTGTGTAATCCTCAGAGGATCTTCACATACCGTGTTTTGGGGAGACATTCTCTGTCTACTATGTGTTTCACAGTTGGTAAGGACTATACCTCAGGCCTCAGTGATTTCAAAAGATGCATTCCTTATATTTGTGTTATCTTGCTGTATCTATCCATATACCAACTATCCAAATTATAAGAACTATTCTAGTCTTTTCTGATTTTCCCTATACATTTGTAGTTACTTTAAAAATCCAAGGATAATTTTGTTAGATGTCTTAAAAGTAAAAATATAGTTTGTTACCTTTCCATGACCTCTTAATACATGCTTTAGTTTCAAGAGGGTTTTTGTCCCATCCACAACCCGTCATGCTCTCTAAAGTTGCATGTACTTCACTGTGTGGAATCACAGGAGTCTGGAAAAGGAAAATGTGAAAATGATTTTATTTATATGATAATATCAAACAGAATAAAGTAACTCGAAATCAGCCTGAGACTGTGGATTATAATCATATAACATTTGATTGTGATATAATATTTATAATATTTATATTTCAATTATATAATATACAATCTATTGCATATTATTACATATTATATATTATAGATATAATATTTCAATGATTATCTATAAACTTTCATAAGTCATTTAGATTGAAATGAGTCCTTCTGTTCCCCTGATCACACACAGCTTTTAGATTTTTCTTCAATTACTTACTATTATTTACAATATATTTACTGTGTATCCTGTCTATAGGCCCATTTCGCATCTCCTCTTCCCTTCCTCTTCCTCCCCAAACCTTTCCCCTAGTCTGCTGTTAGGGGAAGTCCTCTTCCCCTATGATCTGACCCTAGCCTACCAAGTCTCATCAGGACTGTCTGCATCCTCTTTCTTTGTGGTCTAGTAAGGCCACCTCACCAGGAGGAGTTGATGAAAGAGCAGGCAACTGAGTTCATGCCAGAGACTGCCCCTGCTGCCCTTACTAGGGAACCCCTACAGAGACTGAGCTGCCCCTGAGCTACATCTGAGCAGGTGGTCTAGGTCTTCTCCATGCATTGTCCTTGATTCATCAGTCTCTGCAGACCCCTTGGGCCCAGATATTTTGGCTCTGTTGGTCTCCTTTTGGAGCTCCTGTTCCCTCCAGATCTTTCCACCTCCCCCTTCTTCCATAAAATTCTCTGTACTCTGCCCAAAGTTTAGTTAGGAGTCTCAGCATCTGCTTTGATATCCTGCTGGGTAGAGTCTTTCAGAGGCCCTCTGTGATAGGTTACTTTCCTGTTCCCTGTCTTCTCCCACTTGCTATGTCTATCCTATTTTCCCTTTTGAATGAGACTTAAGCTTCTTCCCTAGGGTCATCCTTCTTGCTTAGCTTCTTTAGGACTATAGATTTTAGTATGTTTATCCTATTATTATGTGGCTAATATCCATTTATAAGTGAGTATATACCATGTACGTCTTTCTGCCTCTGGGTTACCTCACTCAGGATAATCTTTTCTAGTTCCATCCATTTGCCTGCAAATTTCATGTTTTCAATCTTTTTTTTTATTATAACATAATTAAATCAGTTCCTCTTTCCTTTCTTTCCTTCAGTCTTTCCTTATACCCCTGCATGCACTTTTGTAATTGATGGCCTCTTTTTGTGGTTGTTGTTGTTGCTGTTACATGTGTATGTGTGTGTGTATGTAAATGATATATGTGCATACAGTATGTGTGTGTTCCTAAATGCATAAATACAACTTGCTCAGTCTGTATAATCTCACTCATATATATGTTTTCAGGACTGATCGTGCAATATAGGATTGCGAATTTTAGTGTGCTCTTCTCTGGGAAAGACTATTTCTCCCACTCTAAGCATTCCTTAGATGCCTGTGGGTGTTTGTGTAAGGTTGGGTCTTTCTGGACTTTCCATCTTTCATTTTGGCAAGCCTATCAATACCATCTTTGTTCATCTCATATGTAGACAATCATGTTGGTGAGACTTTATGGGTGCAACTTCTGACATGTCTAGAAAATACAATCTCACAACAAACTCCCTGATCCTCTGAGTCCCACAGTCTTTCCACCTCCTTTTCTGTACCGATCCCTGAGCCTTAGGTGCAGGAGTTGTGGAGACTGGGTTCCAGAACTCTGCATTTTGATTGACTGTGGTTTTCTGTCACGATCTCCATCTGTTGCAAAGAAAAGTTTTCTTGATGAGGGGCTGAGAAGCTACATTTATTGGTTAAAACTTGGGGAAGAATGTAGTGTTGTTTTTTTGTTTTTTTGTTTTTTTTTTTGTTTTGTTTTGTTTTGTTTTATACAGTATCCTACTCTTCTGTTGCCTTGTCCTAGTATTTTCTGTTGAGTTTGTTTTGTTTGCTTTCCTTTTTCTTTTTGTAGACTATTTAGAATTCTGTCAAGCACTGTATAAATCTGAAACATCAAACACTGACTACAAGCTTATAAACTTCCCCTCCTCTGAGTGATGGCAACAGTGCTGTCAGCTCTAGGCCTGACCACAGAATATCTCCTCAATGAAACACACTCAGCCTTTATAAAGAGTAGCCATGGCCAGTGCCAAGACATAGCTCCAACTGCTACCTCAGCCTCCATGGAGGCTCCCACAAAGCGGTGTAATAAGTACAGATAAACTTACCTTGAAAGCCTTAGCATGCTAGGAATTTCTCAAGTTGGAAGCTGAATGTGTGTTGGAATCTTCTAACTTAATCCAAGTCAGAGGTAGGCAGAAGGGACTACATTCACAAATCAGAGGGCTTTTATAGTCCTCCATTCCCTCCCATTCTGGCACCTGTACTGCCCAGAATACCCAGCTCTGTGAGCCCACCAGCTCCCTCATTAGCTCTGCCTTCTCTTCTCAGCGTGCCTCCCATACTCTTGACCACTGGTAGCAAAGCCAAAGCATTCTGTGAAGACCTCTGTATACCTTCACAGATGACAGGGCGACAGGCAGAGTCACATGTGGAAACCAAGGCAAAACTAAACAGAACCTGGCATATATTTATATAAAGAGGTAGAGAGAGGGAGTAAAATGGGCTTCCCCAGAGATGGTGTGCTGTATGCTTAAGAGTTTCTGAATGTGTTTATAGCACCTAACCCCAGGAGGACCATGAGCCTGCACTGCAAAATGCTGAGTTTCAGCCCATGTTGCAGGACCTGTCATGATGCTGAAGAGACACCCCGAAGCCGGTGGGGAGAAGCAGCTGCCTCATTCCTCACAGCGGGCTAAATTACCATTCTCTCCACATTGAAAAGTGCTCTCTGCAACACGGTGAGCAGATTCGACCTCATTTCACAGCCTCCTGATTCACTGTGTGGAACTGCCAGTGTCAGAAGGGATTTCAAGGCTATGTCTGTAACATTAAAAAAAAAAAAAATTCTCACCTGTTCGGATTGCCAAGAGGAGAACCGAGAACAGTCTCCTTTTTCTGGATCTGACTGAACGTGGCAAGGAAATGGAGTTTCTACCAGGCTGCTGTGGATCACTTCCCTTCAGGTCAAAAACTCTAGCTTCAGAGGGGCTGTTCAAGTCCTACCTGCTTCTACAATGAGGTCTCAGCTAAGGCCAAGGGGAGGGCAGCCCCCAGCTTGCCAGCCCAGGAAAGCAAGCGACGTTACCTCTCTTCCTTCCTCCCACAGTCCAGCTTAGCATGGCACGTTGCTCCTGCTTCTTCCGTGCTTCCACATCCTACTTATTTTAGCACACCTTGAAGCTTAGGGTTTGAAATGATGACTCCTAAGAAAAAGCTCTGAGGAAGCAACTGATCTTTGGGAAAACTATTAACAACACAGTCAACTTAACCCTGGCATTCCGAACCTCTGTTCACCCCCTCCATTCCCATTTAGAAGTTTAAAAAGCTTGTGCTGAGTTCTCAAACACTGAAGGCTTGTAGGAAGGTTTCACAGACATGGCCTCGGTGGTTTATGCCCATACAGTCTTGCTACCAGCAAACCCACGGTCCCTCTGCTGCATTGTGTGGACAATAGCATGTTTTTGTTTTAATGTAGATGCGCGTGCGCATGCGTGTGCGTGCGTGCGTGTGTGTGTGTGTGTGTGTGCGCGCGCGCGCGCGCGCACACGCGCGAGAGCGCGCGCACGCGTGCTTGTCTGTACGTACCCCATGTGCATGCAGTATACATACAAACCAGAAGAGGGCCTTATATACCCCTGGAGGTGTCCTTAGAGGGGTTGTGGGCTGCTTGACCTGGAAACTGAACCTCACTCCTCTGAAAAGGAAACAAGCGCTCTTAACAGAGGAGCCATTTCTCCAGCCTCCACACTTGAATTTTTTTTTTCATTTGTGGGAAATATCATCATTTCTGATTCAAGGCAGATCCTGACTTGAATCTGTGTTTATGACAAGCAGATTGTAAAACTGTTTAATCCAAGCATCATGTTCCTGGGATATTTCCTAAGCCAAAACCTCCAGGGCAGCAGGGCACACTAATTGCCCCTCTGCAGCAGTGACCTTTTCAACCAGACAATGCCTGGATGCAGTTTCGCATCCTCTTTCATCACAGTGTCCTGGCAGGGAAAGCAGCACTGGGTGCCACTGAACAGAGGAGCGTCTAGTCTCTGCATCCATCTCACTGTGCTTCCCAAAGCCACGGCTGAGGGGCAGAGGCACCTGTTCTATTCAGTCTGTGTGTTCATTTGGATTCCAACAGGAATTTGAGCCAGCAGGATGGGGAGCGCATTAGGACATAGTGGCAAGACCTTCAATGGAGAGTATTTATTTTCAAATGAAAATAGTCGGCAGATGAAAGATCCAGAGACATCTATTTTAACACTGAATCCTCAAGACTCAAGGTTTGAGCGGAGGTCTGTATTTGTGGCTGCAGCCTGGTGGGCCTCATCTTGCTATTCATCTATTTTCACTAGCTCACTGACTTTTACATATGCAAATCCACCCTGATTAATCTGATCCAGGAAACAATACCTGTGCTGTCACCGAAAGTTTCCATGGAGATTAGCAGATGTTGGCACCTTACAAAGGGCTTTTCTAAACCAGGAGTTTGTCACAGACAAGAAAAGAGAAATCTGAGTCAAATGCTAGTTGAACTGACCTCATAAGTGTACAACGCCATGCATGGGTTTCAAAAAATAAAAGGAGGGGGAAGAGGGGAACACAAAAACGGTCACCAGCAGTGGCAGGCAGGAGAAGAGGTCGCAAAGCCACTCAAAACCACCTCAGGGACTCTCTGTCTTCCGTAAGACATTTTAGTTTGTCTGTCTACCCAGAACCAATAGCTTGACAGCAAAATATCCACTGTCCGAGAAGGGGCTAGAAATGAGGACACACCACACATTCTCATAACCCTCCACCTGGAAATTACTCAGCATATTTTGATAGAGCAAGAAAATATGCCAAAGGGAGAAATGGAATCTAAGAGAATTGTAAGGGAAGAACAAAACTGCCCTAAAAGTTCCCCAGCAGGGAAGCCATGGAGTGGGTGACATCTTAGTGGTTACATCTGTTTTTATTTTTGTTTTCATATGTTTACCAACAACTTTATATCAAAACTGAAACCCTGGAATAACTCCTTTCTGCCTTCTCCTATAAGCCACGCACCAACCCGACTCAACTCACTATCACAAAAGCTATTCAAAATACACTTACTCCATAAATGTGCTAGACACTGCAGAGGGCACAACCAGTCCTGTGCTCTCTACTTAAAGAACTGCTAAAGAAAATATGTGAACATTTAAAGAGAGATTTAACTGAAAATGGGAGTAACTACATTTTGAGAAGCAGAAAGCAAGAAAGTTACATGAGATTGTAATTCTATCTACAGAACTGGCTTGAAGGCTATCCTTATGCTTGTGTGATGGGAATAGGAATGATAGAAGGCTTTTCACATATTTAAACCAGAGACTAGAAGCCTGGGTCTTGTTCAAAGCCCTTCCAGCAACCCCTCCTGTGAATGTTCTAACTTTCTTTCTCCTCCACGGGAATAACATTTGTGTTTCAACTCTATTCAGGGCGATCCAAAGTCAATGCTGGTGTAAGTACTTAAGCAAAATCTCCCCAGAGAATTAAGAAGCATTATTTCTAATCCCTCCTGGGCACCTCATACAGACATCAACTAGCCAGAACATGACGATGGAATGAAGTTCTTAATAGACTTTTCATCAACAAAAGAAGTTATTTTCTCTGTGGAATTCTGTGAATGAGTCATTTAGACTTACCCTCTGAGTTCTGGTGTGGCTACCACAATGACTAACAATGAGGTGATGTACTTTTAAGAGAAACTGTAGAATTTTCATAATTTCTCAGCCACGTCTCTAAAGTGTGTTACTAAATTGCTCAACCAAACATTAATTCCACTGTCTTCACGTAAAGGTGTGAAGACATAGGAATTACTGGTTAGAGAGGGAGATTTTCTTGAGAAGGATTCAATTTCATGTAGTCTGTCTGTTGTTTTTTATTACTTGGGATTGAAAATGTTTTCCAGAAGTAGAAAGTCCAAAGGATCTAAGTTACTTGTGTCACTGTGTGTGTCCTTGTCCTTTAACTGCAAGAAAGACCAGAGTTTCTCAACTTGCTGCTGACCATATAGAATAAGTTTTGTGCTTTACATTATTGACAAAATAGTGTATTTTCCTACTTGAAAAGTTCAGATGTGGACATCTTGTTCAGAATTAGAAAAAAAAAAAAAAAAAAAACCCTTGAGTCCAGGTGGAGTTGACTTATCCTTAGCTGGATATGGTATCTATTGGGACAATTAAAATGTTGAAAAACAACCTACTAGGCAGTTAACTGAAAGGACTTTCCAGCATCGATCTTAATTATTGGTGGGGGTGATATGAACCATGGTGAGCTTCATCTGATTTATAATATCCCAACACTTTTCAAGCTAATAAAATACCCACCTTCAGATTAGAGCGTAGAAAGTGCTTATGCCTACTCCATAAACAAGAAGGTTATGAACAGATGCTCTTTTGTTGATAGAGTAGAGTTATACCTAAAAGGCCTCGAAGGCCAGTGTGATGGCTCAGCAGGTAAAGTCAGCTGCCACCAAGCCTGACAACCTGAGCTTTAGCAAAACCCACCATGATGGAAGGTAAGAACGGATTCTCTCAAGCTGTCCTCAGGCATCCACATGTGCAGAGTGGCACAAACATGTATGACACAAACCCAAAGTAGATAGATAGACAGACAGACAGATAGATAGATAGATAGATAGATAGATAGATAGATGGTTGGACAGATAGAGATGGTTAGATAGATAGATAGATAGATAGATAGATAGATAGATAGTTAGATAGATATCTTTTGAAAAGATCAAATGAAAACTATTTCAATAACTAGGTTTAACTTTTTTTCTAGAGTTTTTTTCACTAAGGAATTCTGAAATTAGAAGAGTAGAAATTCTCTTGTCCCTGGTTAGGTCAGCCATGTTTCCCAGGAAGCATGACTATGCAAGAGTCAACCAGAAGGGACTGGCAACATATTATTTTTTTTCCCCTGGATTGATTTGGTTCTTCATCTTTATGTACTAAAAGAAACATGACAGGGAAACAAATGTCCTTGTATTGTTTACATTTGAGGTTTACAGAAAGAGCAATCAGCAGATTTTCTGTAGGATCCATCTATCTGTCACCGTGTTTTATTGAATGCAGCTGCCGCTGAATCAAAAGGAGGAGAAACGCAAAGGAGTAAAGTGGCAAAGATTGCTATAAAAATAGCAAAGGGGAGTGAATTCTCTGGAGTGTGAGAACGGGCCAAATACAGCTGTGAGCAATATCCTTCTGTTTTTATGAAGCATGAGCAGGCTCTGTTGCCACATATGAAAGAAATTATGAGCACTAAGCATATTCTCCGTTTTGGCATTGTTTTCAAATAGAATTATCTGAGATTATGAGACACAAGCCACACTGTGAACAGTAAGACCCAACCTACGTCATGATTAGGTCATGTATCCTCCACTCATATGTACAGAGCTCAGCATCCATCACTCTCCTTGTCCACAAATGAAAGCCCTGACCCAGACGATGATTTAATGATTCCAGTCATCTGGAGTACGTTTTGCCTATAACCTAATCATCCTGGTCTCTGTCTTCCCTCAAGGAAGGCGACTCTTCTAGAAGCACTTTCCGTGCCCTTTTCCCATGGTGGAAACCTAACAGTGCGACGAGAACTGGCGTTCTGTCTGTTAATTACCAACGTGCCTTACCATTGGGACAATGCTGTTGTTACTGTGACATTAATTTGATCTTGCTTTGAGAAACCATAGCCGAAAACTGGAACAAAGGAACCAAAAGCTAGACAGGAATAAAACATCTGCAGTCCTTTACTTCGTGGTCTGAAAGAAGTACAATTATTCTATCTTCCTCCTGAGTGCTGGGATTAAATATATGTGCTAACCGAATCGTTTTATCTTCTTTAACATTTCTGTGGGTTACAAACAAATCTGAGTGTTTCTGACTTAGAGTTGACCTGTGATGGGTTTGGAAAGGTAAGAGAGGCAAGAGCTATTTATGACCTCCTCTGCTGTCCCCACTCCCATTACCATCTCCCTCTCATCTCTCTCTCTCCTCCCTCATTTTCACTTCAGACTTTATTCATGTGCTCTCTACTGGGGAAAGTTGGGGTTTCTTTAGAGTCTGGCTCCTGGTGCTCTGTACTCCACCATTGGCATCCACAGGAGGTCATTCCCGCAGCACTCCGCCCAAAACAGAGCCTGTCCAATGCCAAGTGGAAGAAAGATAGACATCAAGTTTTATTGGAAGGATGTCAGAATCACATTCTTTTATTTGTTTGTTTATCTATTTATTTATTTGGAAGGGGAAGAGAAGACATTTCTGAATCCTGGATTTCTCTTCCAAATAACAGACGTGCAGCTATCCAGTCAATTTTATTTTGACATCACCTTTTTTAAAGGCTGTACTTTCTGTAATATTTTTGCTATTGTTGGTAATATGTTTAATGCTATAAATTACCCTTTCTAAAACCACTAAGATGTACTTAGGGATGAACAAATCTGTCAGGGATAACTCTTTAATTTCATGTCTTGTAAAGAACAAGAGGAATCTGTCACTGAGACACTGGGATGGACTTACAAAACTAGCAAACACTCCCAGCACGATGCCTCTTTTTGAGACTGTAGCAAAGCAAAGGTAATGTGGTCAAAGGAGACATTTCCCTAGATCCTGCTGTCCTCAATGTCTAGACTGCTATCTATAGACAGAAGTTGCCTAAAACCTGTCTCTTCCTGGGCAAATGTTTCACAGGATTGAAACAGTTGTTGTCTCATTCTTCTTGGACTTTACAATGGTGTTTCAACAGTTGATAGTTCTGTTGAATCTGTGCGTGACATAGTCAGATGTTGGATCTGGGGTATCCTCAGCAAATGTGGTCCCAGGTTCAAACCATACTTTCAGTAAGTGCTTGCCCGTCTGTCTGTTACTTCACCACAGTAGTCAGGTCAACCCCTAAACCAAAAAATGGAATCCTTAGGAGGCAGGTGTTGAGAGTGACTGTATGTCTCGAAACTTTTGAGGAGAAACAACCTGAAATCTGGTTATGTTTGGGGGTTAGGATTCTGTTGTTAACCAACTTCCAGGCAAAGGCCTATTCTGAAATCCTATTTCCTCTTGTCAGTTCCTAAATTGCTTGTTTTGATTTCTTCAGTTTTCTGAGGATCTTGTAAGGCATGAGGTGAATAAAAAAAAAAAAAAAGACAGTAAAGAAATCCTTGAGCTCTGTCAGTGAGAGCAGCATCTTCAGGAAGGCCTCTACATCACAGGAGGATTTGAGAAGGCAGGAAGTGGGGCACCATTTCCTATCCCATTATATTCCTTTCTTCCTCCCTGCCCCGAAATTCACACCTCAGCTGAGGCCCCACCCAAATTCCACTGTCTACCCAAAGGAGAACTACTAGTTAATGACTGAGCAAAAGAGAGATTTTGGAGAAGAGAAGCAGAGCTGTCTACAAGTCAGGGGACAGAAGACATACGGTAGAGTCTTAACTAGTATGAGTGCAGTCAGGCAGAGAAAGGAAAGACGCCTGAGGCCAAGCCCCGCCCTCCTCTCTCCTTGGGTTTTGGGCTGTGCTCCTGGGACATACACTTCTCTTAAATGAACTAGAATTAGCTAAACAGATGGCAAGTATTAAATCATGGTGAGATTGTAAAGCATGTTTATTGGGCTTTGTTTAATCCTAGATTAGGTCGTTTCCCTTTTGAAAGTGCCCAGAGAGGGGAGAGGTGGCCTTTATCTGATTGTTCTTGATAGCACAGGTGTAAAAAGAATTCTGCTGTTAAAATGTACAAGGGCTATTGTGTTTTCAGGTTAAACAATGTGAATCTTCTAACTCAACTAAAGAGAAACTCAAACATTCACCAGCAGCCTGTAAAGCTGCTGAAGTTGCTCAAAGGAAAAGTTGCTCAAAGAAAAGTCTTTGTTGAATCTCTGCTTTCCTAAGTTCCAAAGAGGAAACAAAATCAAGCTGCTTATCATATTTCTTCTGTCCCACACCTTGCTTCTGTCCTTGTCTGTACCTGTCCTTCCTTGAAGGGGCTTAAAGGATTTCAACAGAACCTTTTGTGGACTTTGGGAGGGGATGGCTGCCCGTTTTGTCCACCTCTGAAATTACGGAGCGCTCTGAGCCAGCGACCCAGCTTTGTCGTTAAGAGAGCCACCCCTTCTCATGAAGATTCTGCCTCTTGGAACTCCTGCTCTTCCACTCTTTCTACTTCCTTTTCTGACTTTAGCAGATGAGTATTCTCTATGGCAGGCCAGAGTCAGAGCCAGTGATAAAATCATGGTTGCAGTCTACAAACATTAAAATGTTAATCCTTTCCAAATAGATCCTGACGAGAACAAGCCTCACAGTGGTAATGACCCGCAGCATGGATGCCGCCCTGCGTTCATCTCTCAGGCCCTAGCGGAGTCCTTGTGAGGAACACCGAGGTTTCCTAACTAACTATGGAAATGAGGCTGAGTGCAGGCACTCCGGCTACATGGAGCTGATGAAGTTCCATTAAGGGCCTAAAAGATAAAAATATAATTGCTTTTAACCACTTTTCAAATGCTGAGAGTTAGAAGAAAAGTTTTTAATGGAATCGTTATTCCAACATCCTCTCATCTGTTTTAATTTTTAATGTTTAATTATAGAAACTATTCTAGTTAGATAAAATGTTTTCATTTGTATTCTTCGGGAAGTGTATATTTATGTAATACCCACGCTTGCTCCCAAAGGCACCTGAGGTATAAGAGGATTCCACTTCGATGAACTGAAAATGTATATAGTGATTAAAAAGTTATTATAACAAGAATGAAAGTTTCCTTATGCCCCAACCTTCTTCCTGCCTCTGATAACTTCACCCTGGGACTCATCCCGGGATCCACTTATAAATGGGTGCAACTTTGCAATTAGGTTGTTTGGGGGAAACTGGACACACACACAAACACACACACGCATATGCTCACACCCACGTGGGCACACACACATTATCATCACTCTACACTTACTTTTTCCCGAGCACTCATTGTTGTACTTGTTTCCTGTTTGTTTACAAGAAATGTGAACTCCCTGAACCTCTGAACTTTGGTAATACTCTTCCCCTTTGCTCCCCAGTGCCTAGAACAGTATGTGACTCACCGGAAGTAGGCATCATTGCTACACAGTGGTTTCCCTTCTGATTCTACTCAGTCCTGTCTCCAGCACTCCAGCTTCCTCCAGCCAGGGCAGCATCCAGAGCTGAGAACCAACAGCAGGTGACTGTGAAGAAACCCAGCCTTGTCTCTGTGTGTCTGAGAAAGTTTGAGATGTGTTCAGAGCTAGGATACCCTCTAATAACTGAATATATCAGCTTGAACAGTATTGTGTTATTTTAATTAAAATGTAAAAAGAATGATGAAAAAGTATTAAAGCATACCTAAATATTATTTCAAAGTAAATTGTTTTTTGGTTTTATGGTAATGATTATCTTCTTGAAAAAATAGAGAATTTGCTTTTTTTCTTTTTTCAGCATTATCTACTTGTGCTGCTTACTTCAGGTGCCTTCTCCTGTAAACCACCATCTCATTTGTTCCCAACTTTTCTCTTGCAATAGCCAAGCTGATCTCACCATCCCCATGATGTTGTCAAATCCTTGGAGCTAGAGATGCTTGTCATCAGCCTTACATAGTTTCCTTACTAGAACAAAAAAAAAAAAAAAAAATGCACCTAAAACTGGATGAGAGTATGTTTTGGGGAAGAAGAAAAAAAAAAGAAAAACAAGAAAACAATTATTTATTATCTCCTGTTTAAGTAGCCATGGCAGCATTCCCCAAACTGGGAGCCGTGACTCAAACTTGTAATTCCATAACCCCAGGAAACTAAGGGAAGGGGATTAAGGAAAAACTGAGGCCAACCTGGGCTACATAGTGCAGTCTACTCCAGTCTGGATATCTACTGAACCTTTCTCTCAAAACAACGACAAAAGGCATTAGCCCCTGATAAAGAATAATTACCAAGCAAGATAAGTCAGGGACGCTCTGAGCAATAAAGATGGTTCGTATTGTTAGTTTTACAGCCACTTGAGGGAAGGTTCTTTACTCACTATTCATATGTAATGCCACAATGGGCCCTAATCCAACCACAGCAGAAAACCACCTGTGCCTGATTGCTCTCCATTTGTAATCTGATAAAAGAATTATGTTGGAAGTTCAAAGAAACACTGGCAGACTCTTAGAAGCTCTGTATTGTGACATGGGTTGGTCCACGGGTGGAAGATCTAAGTTGACCTTATTTTTTTTTTTTTTTTTAAGTAAGAGTTTTAAATCTGGAAACAATATGCTTTGTTTAGTCCGACTTTTGTGGCAGGGACCCTTAGACTGTTTATGAGACTTGGGGCCATTATAAAATGGAATCATTGCATATTATTGGAATCTAAAGTATACGATGAGGACTTAAGCCTAGAATTTAGCCCTAACATTCAGCCAGATTGGTTCTAGCCATCTTTCAGCCAGCATTATCGAATTAACCCAGAAAAAATGAGGTTACAGGCCAGGAAAGGGGAGGATACTTTCTGCTTGTTTGTTCACCGTTTTGCTTTGAACTGGAAACAGAAGTTGCCATGCAAAATCATGTCGATAAAAGGTGGCTGTGATCTGATCAAACACTCAGTCGCATGTGTCCCAGTGTCCTGTGTGAGCCTCATTCTGCTGAGCTCGCCGGAGCAAACAGCTCATTGGTTGAGATCTCTGAACAAGAGCTGGTCATTGATCCTGATTCTTTTAGGTTCACAGTAACTTTTATGAGAAATTGATTATCTGATACAGCATGGGAATGAACAAATCTACTCATTTGGGATTGTGGCCTGTAGCACCGGTGACTCTCTGAAAAGATCACTTTCCCTTTCATCTTTCCTTGCAAATGATACATAAAATGTATCTTTAGCTCTCAGTATAACTAATATTCATATACACACAGTTTAAAATGTGTATGTTAAATATGAAAATATATTCTTTCTGCTTTAGAAGTACATAGCGCTTTGCAATAACTACCAAAATGTTTATTTTCCAAGTATATTTCTCCCAAGTAGGATGAGTATACATACTAACAAACTTCATATGGACAATATTATAGGAAAAAACTTACAAGATACTAAAGCCAACATTTTATTTCATCTATCTAACATTGAGTGTTTTGCGACTTTCATAAAGTATTGTGGAATGAACAAAAAGACATGAAGACTTGTTAGTTTTTTTACTCCTCGGTATAACTGTAATTATAACATATATATTTGTTTGTAATGCTAATGTTATAATTATAACATAGTTTAATTATAATGTATATAAATTATATAATTAATATATAAATATAATTGTAAGCAAGCTTATATTACAATTATAACATACATATTTATTATAACATATATATATTTACTTCTGAATATGCCCTAAATTCTTCACGATACCACAGGCAGAATATGGACATAAAACCATTTGTTTTCTTGTAATAAGTTAAACTGTACTTCATAGAATAGTAGACAGAGCAAGCCTAAGATGCACCACCCAAGCCTGGTGCCACATGGTGTGGGTGGACAGCACGCTCCTGAGACAATCCCAGACACCCAGAGGCCCTGGATGCCACTAAGATGAGCAAGTAAATGGTGAAGAGACGGAAGAAAGAGAAGCAGAGAAATGTGTGCACATGAAGAGAGGCAGAATTGGAGACTTGAGAATAGTGAGGAACAGCCTAATGTGGGTAGGCAGCAAGGCCACTTACGGCCACGGTGATGCACTGGCCTGTGCTGCCGCAGAGGGCTATGTCTGGACCCGCCGTCCTGCCGCAGCAGGGTTCTAATGCCACCGAAGTCCAGGCAGATGTCCGGGACTTGGCTGCTCGCTGAGGTCATGGTGATGTTTGAGGGCTGTGCAGAGCTGGCCTACCCATTGATAACTGTAGCACTTTGGAGAGCATCGGGGCATCAGTATAGAGGTCACCCTCCCCTTGCTGGCTGCAGCATTGTGAGCTAGCCTGGGCAGTGCTGGACACCTCGCCCTGGTGGTGTGAGAGCAGAAGGGCTGCTGGGTAGACAGGATCAGCTGCCACCCGGACCTAGATCCAGGGCTCTGAGCTGGCCCACCCCAACAGCTACCCCATCTGTAAACTGCTGGAGCACATGAAGAAACCGCTTCTGCAGATCCAAAGTGGCAGGATCTCCACGACACAGGACAACAACAGGATATCTGAGGGGAGTCCCAGTGAGGAGTCAGTATTGATAGCGTAGCAGAAGCCAGAAGCCTGGAACCAGACCAATGACTCACTGCGATGAACATTTGCAAGTAAAGATGTGGACAAAAGGGTATACCGTGGGACACTCTGTCACACACACTGCAGCTTCCAAAATGAGATTATCTTTTGAGGGGGAGGTCGCAACGGCGGAAGGCGAGTAGGAGGGGATGAGGATATGAGTGGGATTGCGGTGCATGATGTGAACTTCTCAAAGAATCGATAAACAATTTGTAACACTTACGAATTATTGTAGTGCATGTAGGATATATGGTGGGAGTCCATGCATGCCAAGGCACACATCTGGAGGTCAGAGGGCAACTTTGCGTAGCCAGTTCTCTCCTTCCCTCTTTAAGTTGGCTCTGGAGCTGGGACTCAAGTGCTCAGGCTCGCTCAGCAAGCACCTTACCCCACTCCCCCACTGACTTTCCATAACGACCCAATTTCCAAAGTTTCATAGATCTAACAAAATTTTATTTGGATTACTCAGCATTAAAATGGAAGGAAACTCTGACCTATCTTCCAATATAGATACGACTTGAAGGCATTGTACTAAGTGGAATTAGCTGGTCTCAGAAAGGCAAATACATTATTCCGTTGATATGAGATGTTTAGAATAGTCTAAATCATAAAGGGAAGGGGCAGCATGGCGATTGTGAGGAGCTTGGAGTTGGAGCGGGGACTGACTACTGTGAGTGTAGGATTTCGTTTTTATAAAGTAAAAACAGTTATGGAAGTGGATGGTCGTCATTGGACGACTTTTTAAATGTTTTTAGTGCAACTGAGTTTAAGACTGCTTAAGACGAACTAGCAAAATGGCCAGTTAATCAGTGGATAAAGGACCTTGCAGCCATGTCTGATGGCCTGAGTTCAATTCTGGGAATGTATGTAAAGCTGGAAGGAGAGAGCTGACTCCGCAAAGTCGTCCTCTGATCTCCACACTCAGAGTATAGCATGTACATTCCATCCCTACACCATGGGCACACACACACTGATTAAAAACAATTAAATTAGTTAAGATGCTAAGTTTTATATTATATGTATTTGACACAATGGAGATATGATAAACTACTCTAAAACTTGTTCTTAATCCTATTTCATATAACATTGTACTATTCTAGTTGCTTTGCCTCTGGTATTTGGAATAAGAATGGCCCTCCAAAGTTTATATGTTTGGATACTTGGTCCCTAATTGGGGAAACTTTTGGGGAAGATCTGGGAGGTATGTATGGCCTTGCTGGAGAAGGAATGATACCGGAAGTGGGCCTTGGGCTGTCGAAAGATTTGTGCCATTTTTAGTGTGTTCTGTTTCCTGCTTGTTGTTTGAGCTCCGAGCTCCCAGCTGTTTCTGACACCATGCCCTTACTCTTCAACCGCTGGCTCTAGGCCTCTGAAACTGTAAGCCCAATTAAAGGTGCCTTTGTAAGCTGCCTTGGCCACGGGTGTTTTATCACAGCAATAGAAAAGTAGCCAAGACAAGTATCGTGGCTCAGTGGACACAGGTAAGGCGCCCAAAAGGGCCCACAGTTATTTGTCGTTTTCACTTTTCAGAAAACAAGCACCCATGAAGACTGGCAAATAAACTTAGGATGACAGGACTGCTTTCAGTATTTCCAGCATCTCTTCAGGATCCGTGCAATTCATTTCCCCGGCTTTTCTCACAAAGCACAAAACTGGGCACAAGTCCACATGAGTGTTCAATGTGGCGAGAAGACTCAATGGCTGACCCACCAAGAGTCTTCAAAAAAGGTAAATTTATTCTAAAATCTAGTGATTTGGGAGGGATCATCGTCAGTGATAGGGCTGGAGAAGCCATCTAAATACAAGGCACCACCTTTTTACTGCAAATTTGACTGCAGGTTGTTTTGATTTCCTATCACGTGGCATTCACTGCAGTGTCTTGCTGCTTATCTCAGTGGCCACCCCTGTGGCATTATTGCTTTTGATAAGGCATCCCTAAATCAGTAATGATAGCAAGGAGGGACAGCCAGCTCTCTGTCTGTTCGTGCTAGGAGGTACTGGGGGAACATGTTTCAGAACACAGAATAGAGTTGTGGACTTGTTTATCAAAGGCTTCACAGAGGCAGGATAAAGATTTGGCCACGCTGACTGAGTAGACTCGTGTGCCCATGAACACTCAGCAGTAACATGCCTTAGAACAAAAGGCTACACACCATGAATCTTCCACACACAGAGGCATTTGAAGCTTAAAAACTGTCCCTCAATATACAATGGCCTCTTGTTTGATCGTAGTAATTATTCACCAGATGTTAGAAAAGAAAAGAAAAAAAAAACTTTATCTTTTTATGATTAGAAATATGAATCCTTTCAAATGAGTGTGGCACTGAAATGCAATGTGTATAATCAGCCATTGCGGCAGAGAAGGGCCAAAGAAATAACCAAACTGGACCAAAAGCTTATTACAAGAATTTGTTTCTAAAGGGAAAGAGAAATCCCTTCCATTCTGAGAAAATGACCCTCCTCCACTCCAAAAAAAAAAAAAAAAACAGAAAAAGAAAGAGAGGAAGGAAGGAAGGAGGAAGGAAGGAAAGAAAGAAAGAAAGAAAGAAAGAAAGAAAGAAAGAAAGAAAGAAAGAAAGAAAGAAAGAAAGAAAGAAAGAAAGAAACTCAGAAGCATCAGGGCATTCTGCAGACTTATTTTGTAAGGTTAAGTTCTTTCCAAGGGCTCTTGAGGGCTGTGAAGTGAGTGTGAGGCTGCTACCTGTCCCCAAAATGGTTGAGAAAGCAGAAGCATCCCTTAATTATTCATCTTTAATTTTGGGGGGAAGGGAGTCAAGGCTGGTCCCAGCAGACCAGGCCTGCATATCTGTCTCTGAGCACTAGCCCTCAGTTCGTGCCAAACTCCATGACATGAAACAGAAGACAGTTGATGTCTCCTTCTATTGGTGTCCAAAGGCAGTCACACAGTAGTCTCTAAGGTGTGCCAGCTGGCTTCTGGGATGTCATTCATTTCTATGCCGTGTCACTGATTGGGTATTGTGGAAATGGCTGTCCGTGTGTTCCTAGGCCAACTCATAGAGGTTGATGTCATTCCCCGCCCCAAGCTTTTATCCCAGTAGACTCAGAGACTAAGACAGGGGCCATATGGGATGA
The DNA here is from genome assembly GCF_030254825.1 of Meriones unguiculatus. Lineage (NCBI taxonomy): Eukaryota > Metazoa > Chordata > Mammalia > Rodentia > Muridae > Meriones > Meriones unguiculatus. The sequence continues at coordinate 34,101,254 of NC_083350.1, read as the reverse complement.
ATCAAGGGCAGCTGCCCACAACTAGCCAAATGAGTGAGTCACCTAGAGCTGGACCTTCCAGTCTTCCTGGTCCTCAGATGACATCAGCCACAGCTGACACTGTGGCCACAGCCAGCATCACTCAGCGAAGACCCTCCCAGACTCCAGACGTGCAGGAACTGAGTGAGGTAATGATCATTTACTGTTTAAAGTCACTACATTTGGGGCTCATGTCTTACTTAGGTAACCGTTACTCCCTTGACCTTATTCTTTTTTTCTCAAAGCATCTCATAATTCAAGCCGTGTATTTCATCTTAGACTCGATTGATTACATGATGTGTGCCATCAGGGGCGGTACACATTTGCATGCACATGCATGCTCACATTGGAGAACTACACAGTTTAACTGAGCAATATGGAAACAGTACTGTTACCTATTTCACAGACTCTCCCCTAAGAATAGATACTTCAAACATTTTTTTCTTGCTTGAGTTGTTCATTTCTTGCTCTGTTTTTGTTTGTTTGTTTTGTTCTGTTTGTTTGTTTTGTATTTTGTTTTTTTGTGTGTAAGTTTTGTTGTATTTTGAAACAGGGTTTCTCTATGTAGCTTTAGCTAGCCTAGAACTCACTATATAGACCAGGCTGGCCTTGAACTCACTGACATCATGCTACCTCTGACTCCTGAGTGCTCGAGCTAAAGGCATGTACCACCACGCCCAGCTTAGCTACATTTTTTTTTCATAGTAAAGTGTATTTTATTAAAAATGCAGATATCTCCTGAAATCAAACTTTCTTCCATTAGACAATGACAAAACTGTCAAAAGCTACCTCTGAATTTCCATGTTTGTAATCTTAGTAGTGTTCACAATGGATGGATAGAGCCCTCTGCTGTTTTGTAATACTGTATCTAAGATGTTCATACATCTTGACAAACAGGAATGTTAAGTATCAACTTTGTGTTTAATAATGCAGAAACAAAATGGTCTTTTGTAAGCAAAAACATTCTTATGCTAACATGGCTCTACATGGTATGTGCATTGAATAATATGACAACTGGCACTACTAGCCAGTTTTCAGTACTCAAGTGATGGCTTGATGACATAATCGCACATGCTACATTTTTTAAAGAAAAAAAATCTTTACCGATTACTGAATTTAATTTATAAAGCTTATTTTTATCATTGTATGTCCAAGGTAACGTGTCTGGTTTAGGAAATACCCACGGATGGAGCATAAAGAAATCCTCAACAACTTATACGTGGAAATGCAAGTACATTGGGGTGGGGGTGTAAAGTAAGACATCCGTGATGGCTTGTGGAACATATGGAAAGAAGCAACCAGAGAGAAGGAAAAAATATTGCTTGAAATACGGTTCAGTAGTAGGCAGGATGTCAGAAGGCAAAGGAAGAGCTGAAAAAGCTGTTTCAAAACTAGGAAACTGGAGGCAGAGGCAGGTGGATATCTGTGAGTTCGAGGCCAGCATGGCCTACAGAGCAAGTTCCAGGACAGCCAGGGCTAGACAGAGAAACCCTGTCTCAAAACAAAACAAAACACAAGGAAACCATGACTGGAGGGATGGTGCAGTGGTTAAGAGCTTGTACGGCTACTGCAGAGTACCAAGTTCAGTTCCCAGCACCTTTATTGGGCACCACACAACTACCTGTGATCACTTATCTAAGGCACTCAGTGTCCTTTTACTGGCTTTCCTGGGCACCTCACTTGGACCTACCACTCCCAGCACACACACACGTAATTAAAAACAAAATCAATCTTTTTTCTTTTTCTTTTGAAGGATGTTATGTAGAGCAGGCTCAGGGCTGATGAAGAGGAATAGCTTAGGGGCATGATGGGAGTGGGTCGTGGCTGTTTTAGCACCACGGATTTTTGTTTGAGTTGCAAGAAAGACCCACGGAGGCATTTGTACAAGCTGGGGAGATAATGTCAGAGTTGAGCCTCAGGAAAACATTAAATGCATAAGGAACAAATTAGTGATGGGGAAAGGCTGAAACCGTGAAAGCCAGAGGAGACGGGAGTGGGCAGAGAGACAGAAGGGTTCGCTTGAAAGGCAAGCTGATTTAGGATGGCTGGTGGGAGGTGAGAGGGGGGAGGGGAGAAATGCAGGTTAGGGCTCCTGCTTCCGCCTCTGCCTGCAGGTGGGGACCTTTTGCAAATACAAATGCATTGATTTGCATTGGAAAGTGTCAGCTGTGCTTGCAAATAAAGGATAAAAGCATTCTGGGTAGCCATGCAAATACTCTCCTCCGCCCTCAGGAACACTGAAAAACTCTAAATTAGGCATTCCTTTAAAGGAAAAAAATACATGTGCTTACTCTTTTTTTTTTTTTTCTTTTCTTTTAATGGATTCCTTTTTTTGAACAAATTTCATCTGACCTATCCATACCTCACTATGTATTTTAAACAGACTCTGCCTGGCAGTGCCTGGCTAATTGAATGACCAAAGTGCCAAACCCTGTTTCCTAAACCCAACTTCTCCAAAGCTCCAGAGGACCCACACAAAATCTTCCTGCTCGCTGGCAACCAGATAATTGTGAGGAGTCCTGCGCCTCACCTTCCCTTCTGCGGATGGGATTTCTTTTTCAGTTGCTTCGGCTGTTTTCCAGGTCTCAGAGACAGACTTCCAGAGCCAATGCCTTCCTTACACAAAGCTCCCAATCTTCAAAATCAACCACTGGGTTTTACTTTTTTTTTTTTTTCTGTGCCTAAACTTGAAGCAAATATGTACTAACTACAAGCTGGAGCAGATCCTGGCTAGAGGGGTATGGCCAGCAGTGGAATATGAAAATAATAATCATGCTGATATTAATAATTTACTGAGGCCTAGTAGCTTAAACACTTTCATATATCAGCTCACTTTATTCTCATGGGAGCATACTAAGAGAGTTTAATTAACATCTCAAGAGTCAAAGACCGAAGCTCAGCCGGCTGGGAGCCTCAGCCTAAAATGGGAATTTTTTACAGATTTTTTTTTTTCCACTCATCATTGTTAGAGTTTTGAATAGTCACCATTACAAATTTAGTGGCTTCTCAGGCAAATGGCTGCATCTTTCCAAGTCCCCTCCCACAGTCAGTCTTGTCTCCTGACTCTCACTTCTGTCCAGTATAAAGACGTCTATCACCACAACAGACCCCAGGAAAATCCAAGGTAAAAGGCCGACTTCATGACTGGCCGCCTTAGCTCTCTGCTCTGCAGATCAATATGCTGAGCTTCAGGCATGTATTGGGGATGGTTATTTATCAAACCAAAGCTCTAGACAAGAAACACGAAAACCTCAAGTGCCAGGGAGAAGAGTGATAAATAACAGAAGAAAAAAGCATAAGGCCGGATCCAGCAAAGCTGCCGAGGGAGGATTCATATTGGATGAGTTACGGTGCATTTGAGTCCCGCTCCAATTCCAGACACGGTTCCCGGCCTCTCCGGCTCCTTTAGCCCTTCAAGGAGTCCTTATATCTGCAGCATCCCTACCAACTCCACCAGGAGAAACCAAACCTGCCTTTTTCTGCCCCGCCCTGCCAACTTCACAATCTTGAATAACTGCAGGACAGCAGGCTTACAGGATGTGATCTTTACCTGTTCCAGACAGGGAAGAGTTCACAGGCTCTCACTACCTTGTGGTGACTACGTCATGGTGACCAAGGTGTCGGGGCACTGAGGAGCTGGTAGGCAGGCGCCATGTGGAGCCAGAGAGACAGAAGGCTTCGCAAAGATACAACAGTTGAGGCCATCCGGGTCAGGAGGCGGGGCAACGGTAAACCACACAAAAGCAGGAATCCACTAGCAACTGCAGGCAGAGGTGAGTCTGGGCTGGGGCCTCTCTACTCTGGGATCCAGTGGGCTAGAAGAGGTCAGTAGGGAGGAGGTAGCCAGGCTTGGGCTGCAGGCCTCCTTCGTTGTGATTGCAGGGTTGTGATTGCAGGCGTTGTTCCCCAAGTGGCTGGACATGTCTCCACCTGGCTGGCCTTCACCCATGCATGTGCTTTAAACTTTAAACCAGTATCCAAAATTCTTGGGTCTCTCACAGGGAGACGTATAAGGAGCCCGAGGCTTTTCATGTAAGAGGGACCCATGGACCACATACAGATGTCATCTACAATTGCGAATTTGCAGCTTGCCTTAGTAGTTTTGGCTAACCTGTCACAGTACTTAGAAAACAGTCCTAGCAAACATTGACTGTCCACTACTCGGTTTCTTTATCCCCCACACAAGGCTAGGCAGCAGATAACCTTTTATGCTCGTTTCACCGGAGAAGCTGTTGGCACCACAATCTTAAATAATCTACCACACTTCGTAGGGCCGAGCCTCTTTTGAAGTCACACATGTAGATGCTATGCTTAGCAGCGCCGGCCTGCTTATCCGTAAAACAAGGTGACTAAGCTGAATGATTTCTAGATACCTTTGCTTTGTTACCGTCTGTGACTCCGGAATTAAGTGACGTGTATAAAAGAGAAAAACGACTGGGTGTTATGATACTTGTATTACTCGACAGCAACAGGTCTGGTACAGGAAAGTTTACTGCTGGAAAGGTGGGGGAGAGAGGAAGTCATAAGGGCAGAGAGAGAAAGAGAGACAGTGTGGGAGAGCATAAGAGTATATTGGAGGTGGGGGGGAGTGCTAGGCACACCCCTCTGGGGAAGTGTAAAGTAGAGAGGACATTAAGGAAGCTGCGATCGCTAAGTTGAGCGTTACTGTGTGATGAGGAGAGAGCCTAGATGGAATGGCAGAGGTGCTCTAGGCAGAAGAGACAGCAATATTAAGCCTTGAAACTGCCAAGGCCCTTTTTTATGGGATCTAAATTAGGTATTTATAGGAAATTGTCTGCACCAGATTAGTGTCTGCTGAGGCTGTTCAGTTGATGGCATGGGTTTAAGATGACCAGGCTAGAAGCTACTAAACAGATAGTGGCCAAGAGCCACAAGCTCTATAGATGTCTAAGACATGAAATTAAGAAAATTTGGGATGTGAAAGATACAATAGCCCTTTGCACAGTCTCCCAAATAAAAAGTGTGGCTGTGGTCCCCAGATTTCCATCTTCGGTGACCAGGTCATTAGATGGATACATAGATCTCTAGGCTCCTCAAATGTCCCTGGGGCTACTGTCGAGGACTCACCAAATTTCCAGATACCCATATGTAGCCCATCTCCATGGTATCTGATACTAAATTGCATTCACATCTTTTAATTGCTATAATTCTATAAGGAATGCATATTACATCATAATTAAAAAAACATTTTGAAAAATATATTTACAAAATTGGTCATCTGAGTGCTGAGGAGTCTCAGAAAGGCAATGCAGAAGGAAGAGGACATACAGCAGATGCTCAGTTCTTTTTTAAAAAGTGGCATCTCTGTGTGTGAGGTGATCTCCTTAGAGCTCAAGCTATCTTTAATAGAAAAGTCTGAATGAGAATTATCCAACAAGTGTTTCTGCCCCACGGTAAAGTACGTTTATCCTTAATGCTAGGATGTAACATTTGTCCCATGGACATTGGGAAATGAATGGCCTACAATAAAAACAAATTGTATTTGGTAATTAAGATCATGTGCATTGATTCCTAGCACTTATCTCTTTTGAGACATCCTTGTAAGAAAGATCAGAAAATCACACAGCTGTGCTCTGAAAAGAGAATATAAGAGCTAGGAAAGAGGACCATAGGAGCAAACAGAGAGGCTCTTGGGTGTTGTTGTTGTTGTTTTTTTCTCCTTTTTTGGGGGTAGGGTGGGGTGGGGTGGGGACTGCTATAATTAACAGCACTATTTCCATGATTGTAAGGTAGATAGTGTGATTATCAACCAAGCAAAGTTTCTTCTGCTCTGGAGAAATTCAAAGGCTTAGGTAGCAACGGTCAGATGCAAAGGTAGATCCAATCCCATTTCCTCTTATAGAAATATAAATAAACAGCTCTTTTCTCAGATGGCCAAGCTTGGTGGATTAATGGTGAGTGTGTGTGTGTGTGTGTCTGTGTGTCTGTGTATCTGTGTGTGTGTGTGAAGTATTTGCAAGAAAGCAAGAAGACCCTCAATTAACCAAGAACCCCCCCCCCAAAAAACCCAGAACATCCAAATTGGAAAGTAAGAAGTAAAATTATTTCTGTTTACAGAAGACATAATTCTATATATTGAAAGTCCTAAAGACTCCATGCCCTCAAAATTTTAATATACAAATTTAAGAAAGCTACAGTAAACACAATCAACACAGAACAATCAGTTCCACTTATGCTCACTAATAATGAGCTAAAAGAAACAGAGATTTAGAAAACAACACTATTTCAACTAGCTCTGTGAGTCCAGCACTCTGGAGACAGGAGTGAGAAGACCACACATTTGAGTCCTGCCTGAGCTATGTAGAAAGATCTCTCAAAACAGGTACTACAACAAAAATGAAATAAAATAACATAAATATCCAACTGCATAATTTCACCAAATGATAAAAGACCCTCTTGTAAAGTTGATGAAAGAAATTAAGATATAAGCAGAAACACATCTCATGTTCATGGATTGATGGAGTTAACACTGTTACCCTATCTAAGATTTAATTCAGTTCCTGTCAAAACTATCAACAGCAGTTTTCATGGAAGTAGAACAAATAATTTTAAAATATGTGTGGAATCATAAAAGATCCTGATTAGTCAAAGGCGTCCTGAACAAGGAAAATAAAACATGAGCATCACACTTCAAAGCAGGATGGTGGTAGATAGCATTAGAATGGAGAAAGATTCAGAAAGCAACCCACACTTTCAGTCATCATCCAAGCAAAGGTGCCAAGAACGCAGAGTTGAAAGGATGAATGGAGTTTTCTGGAAATGATGTTGGGGACACTGGGATATCAGTTTGCAGAAGAACAGACCACAAAACTAAACCTTGATGTTGGAGTCAGTGATAAGTGTTTTTATTAACCACAAAGACTATGCAACATAAGCCAAAATAAACTATGTATATGTTCAAGAAGAGGAAGATGAGAAGGAGAGAGAGAGAAGAGTTTCTGTAGAGTGAAGGAAAATAACAAAATCCCAGAGCAAACTATGGAAACAGAAGAAAGTATTCATATGACTGAACAGCGGAAAAAAACAACTAGTAAAAGATGGCAAAGAACTTGGCTATTTTTCAAAAGAAGACATCTGAATGACCAATGGATACCTAAAAACATACTCAACCCATGCATTTATAAGCAATGCAAGTCAGAGTCACAACAAGTAAACCCTTCATCTTAGTTTAGAAGAAAATTATCAAAAATTTAAAAGATAGTGTAGGTGAAGATGCAGAAGAAAGGAAATGCTTGTACATTGTTGATAGAACTGTAAAATAGTAGTTATCAAAGGAACATGGAAGCAAGCTGCCACCTCAAATAAACCTGTTTGGACAAGCTTTGGTAATATATATTTATGTCCAAAAATATAAAAGTCTAGGGCAGCAGGATGATAAGTGATGGGAAACCTGGACTTTATAGCCATATCAAAACAAAACTACAGATAGATAGACCCACCTCCACTTCCACCACCACCACCTCCACCATTATCACCTACACCACCACCATTTTCACCATCATCACCACCTCCACTTCCACCACTTCCACCACCACCACCTCTACCATTCCACCATCATCATCACCACCTCCATCCCCACCACCACCTCCACATCACAAACATATTAAAAAAAAGAGCCATCCTCATTTCTGAGTCCATATCCAAAGGAAACAAAACCACTATCATAAAGGTATATCTGTACTTTCATGTTCACCTAGAAAACAAGTGCTTCAAATCTAAGTTGTAGAGAAGCTGAAACTCACTTGAGGACAGCGGCAATGAAAACGTGAAAAGTTAAGATCTAGAACAGCACACGTGGAAACCCTTCAAACAACCATGAGTACACGAGTACAAAAGCAAGCAATCGCCCACCATGTTTTTTGTTTGTTTGTTTTTTTTTTTTTTTCTCGTAATGCAAAGGTAAGAGCACTGGGGCTACAGAAAGCAGGGCCCCCTAAGACTGGAGCCTGTAGCAAATGCACTTTACCATCCAGCAGCCACGCTGTACCTTCAGCTGGCCTTACTTTTCTTCCGTGGGAAGAAAGGCTAGAGGGTGGAAAACATGTCTTTGCTATCAGCTCCCTTTGGCTTACATGAACCTGACTTTGGCAGTGTAATGGGAAGGGGGCGTGTGCATAAGTTTATTGACCACTTATCCACGCTCAGCTGTAGAGCAGCCACCACAGGAGACCACTGCACAGCCTCTTGTCCCTGTAGCTAAGCCTTTGGCCTTGCCTGGCTTCTTGGAGAATGGACGGAAAGCTGCAGCACCAGTTCAGCCTTCGTCAATAACTCATTTTGTATTATGAAGAATGTGTTCCTGAAGCTTGGGAGAGAAGAGGTGAGGATAATTACGCCATAGTTTAAAGCAGATGATTGCAATGAATACAGTCAGTACACTGCATGTCCAAACTGGGGGAAAGTTAGCTAACTTCAGAATCAGCTTGAAATCTGGAGGACCATTTGTTGTTACTGTTGCTGTTCACATCAGCAATGCCTTCTTTGAACTAGGTTTTGCTTTCATTCTTCCACCTGATCTCTGACTAATAAACTCCTTATTTCAGCCTCTTATGAGGAGCAAGATCACCCTTTTCATTCCCCCCCCCCAACAAAACCCCTCTTACAGTCAGGTCTGTGTGAGTTGGCACATTAGCTGAGGAAGAAAGCGCGGAGGAGGAGGGTATGGAATTTTGGAGATAACAAGCTTGCTCCATGCAACAATGCCCACCTGTCCTGGAGCACTCTGTCCTGGGGCATCACGCCCTTTCCATTTGTCATCTTTGTGTGCTTAATGAGACTCAAGGCCCCCAAGAACTCCCTAAAACAAAGGTGAGCAACTAACCCACTGACACAGCTGTGCAGCTCTGCACTGTGGACAGTGTCTCCAGCACTTTGGGGGTCTCCCAGGTCCTGCCTGCCTTTGGCCCTCAAAGGGGAGTTCTCCTATGGACTGGTGACATCATCGGCTGGAATTTGTGACAGGAACGCCTGGATTGACAGCAGGGTCTGTCTATTGTGTGAACACAAGAGGCATTGAACACAAGGCTTCCTATATATCAAAATATATATATATATCTAATGGGGAGATTTGTATCTCCTGTGAATAGTTAATTCTTCTGAAAGCTAACCATCTGCATGGCACAATACCCCAGTGCGTGCGCGTGATTTTCTCTGTTGTCTTTCAAAATAAAGCAGACAATTTTTCTCTTCCTGTGGTGACTTGAAAGTTGCTTAACTGTGCATTGATCCCTTTGATCTACCGAGTGTGTGTGTATTTTAAGACAAAGTCAGCGCTGTTGCTCTCCTCTGTGTGGAGGAAGCAGAACAATGTAGGGAAACCAGGTGGCTTTCCATTGTTTTCCTAGTGACCCGGCTCACAATTCACTGATGTCTTGAAGGCTGTTTAACTCTTGCTGATGTCTTTTTATCGCAGCATTCACGTGAATTTAGAGAGAGTTCTGTTGATACGGAGCCTACTGTGTATTATGATATATCCTGCCCGCCCTGTTGCACTGCAGCTGCTTGCAGCTGCCTGAAGCTTAATTATGCATGCATGCATGCAAAGCCCAGATGCTCAGTCAAGAGTGCCTCAACTACAACAGTTTCTCACTTGTTTTTGTTTGAATTATAATTGGGCAGATCTGTATTTCTCTGCCCATTTTGTAGCTGGAGCATGCCCCTCTTTGCCTCCGTTGCTACTTCTCTACCAAGGAGCCCTTTGTCGACACTGTCACGTGCCTCTGAGATCTGAGTAGGGTCATTCATGGGGTTGATAAAATCTTTTACCTACACAGCAATTTTTAAAAGGTACAAAAAATGAACCTAGCCCCAGAAGGTTTTTCCTCCAGATGGTTTGTACCTGAAAGAAAGGAAAGAATGGTGAACTAGAAGCCGGCATCTGGATTGAAACAAAGAAGGCTGACGGCCAGGCAGCCATGCTAGAAAAGAAGCTTACACCTGATGGAAGACGGCACTGGGGCCCACAAACGCTGACTTGTTAACAGTGCCCATCTTCCATTCAGAGAACATTCGGGAAGCTGTTCTGCAGTTACCTAGGAGATCTCAGACTCCAGGACAAACAAAGGCTCCTGTGTCCGTGAAGCTGAGTGTGGCACAGCACTATCCATGCCACTTCAGTGCTGCCCAGAGCTGTCCTTTACTGAGAACCATGCAGAGTCATGAGCCTGAGCCCTGGAGGGGGCTCGGGACAACTATTTCTGAGGCTCTCCAGAGACATCAGCTGTGTGTTTAAACTGAGACACAGTGATGGCCTTTGTGATCTCACAGCTATTGTGTACACATGTGCAGATGTGTGTGTGTGTGTGTGTGTGTGTGTGTGTGTGCACGCACGCACGCTAACGGACTCACACTGAAGTTTCAAGAGTAAGCAGAAATCTACTGAAGGATAATTACCCATGGCAATCTTAAGAGTCAAAACCAGGAGAGGAGAGTTAGATAGATGATAGATAGAAGGATAGACAGCAGATAGATAGATAGATAGTTGATAGACAGATGGATATTGGCAAATACATACGTACATATATAAACATATGCCTTTCTTCACCTCTGTGGCTGTTTCTTTTGACTCAGCTTCTCTTGTCAACACTGTGTGTCTGAGATTGGAGAAGGGTCGTTTGCGGACTCATCACATCTTTTCACCTACACAGCAATTTCTAAAGGTACCAAAATGACCCTAGCCCCAGCAGGTCTTCCTCCAGATGGTTAGTAGCTTTTTTAAAAGGAAGGAAGGAAGAGGAGGAAAAAAAATTTAGTTAGAAGTGTACGTATGTGTGTGTATAATAAATGATGTCCTCGTGTATAAAATGAGATTAATAAATAGCTCTCCTTCCTGAGTAGTTATGAGTCTGCAATAGTATTTGGCTTCTAATGTGTACCACACAGCCAATGTGTATATATTTTATAACTGAGAAGCTAAGAGTTTATATGCTAGAAAGAATACCTGAGCCACACATTCTGAAGTAAGCAATATACCAGAACTAGCAATTTTGTTAGCTCTGTGCAAGATGGCTAGATATCTGTCTCGGTACTCAGATTAGCACTCAATGCCTTGTTTTCATATCTTAGCTCTGCATTTCAAAGATTAGTATTGGGACAATCTCAGTGTCCTTACGTAGAAAATGGTGATCATGATAGTGTCTGTTTTACGTAATTATGGTGGCGTTAAAACATGCTCAGTAGAGGCAGACAAAGGCTGGAGCCTTGACTCAACATCACACTTCTCAACTAGGTCTGAATTAGAGCTTCAACCACAGTCTAGCAGAATCTTATTTCAACAAGAATCCTAAGATTCTAGCCAAAAGGTGATGGCCCATGCCTTTAATTCCAGCACTTGGGAGGCAGAGGCAGGTGGATCTCCGTGAGTTCAAGGCCAGCATGACCAACAGAGTGAGTTCCAGGGGCAGCCAAGGACACAAAGGAAACAAACAAACAAACGAAGCCTGAGATTCTTCAGTGTGTGGAAAGCATCCTCCTTGGAAGTCCAACCACTCTCCCTAACAACCGAATTCTTCCCCTTTCACCATTACTTTTGGGAAACCAGTCATTTTGACCTGTTCTCAGCAAAACTGCAGTTTAGACAGAATCCAGTCTCACTGCTCTGTGCTCTTAGTGATTATATTCCTACTCTAGGTCTCTGCCTCTCTTCAACTCCTTGAGAATCAAGCCCAGTATTTCCCAACACCACACACTCAGACAGCAGTAAGAGTTCCTATACCCATCGCAATAGTCCTGAGATATTCTGCGCAATCATCTTGTAGTGTCAGAATAATTTTTTTCTACAGTGGTATCGTAGATGGAAAGTTAGTTGTTTTTAAGACTCGTTCTTCAAAATCAGGAGATGAGGAATATGTGAAAGTATGAGGACCAGAGTTCAAATCCCCAGTACCTACAGAAAAGCTGAACATGACCATGTATTTCTATCCCCCCAGCATTGGGACTGGATGGAGAATAGTAGGCCCTAGGGACTTGAAGGCCAGTCAGCCTAGTCATGTCTAAAAAGGGAGATGGAGAAGAACACTTGACATTTCTCCTGACATCCTCATGTACACACATAAGCATGCACAGTTACATACATGTGTGTTTACACCATACTCACCGTACCCCATACCCACACCACACCATACTACATAAAACTCTAAAAAAAAAAAAAAAACAAAACTCATTCTTCAAATAAAGACATGCAACTGACTGACGAATGCTTTTTGTTGTTACTGTTTTGTTTTTGAATTTTCACTATCCCCAGAACTAGCAATTTTGTTGGCTATGTGCAAGATGGCTAGATATACTGCATAGGCAGAGACAGAATTTTCCTGACCAAGGTGCTTGTCCGTATTAAGAAAGATTTTAAGTCAAGACATTAAAATCTCTTTTACTGCACAAGAAAGATGGCCTCATGGGAATGGATATTCATAGATTTCAAATTCTGCGTAATTATAATTATGTAGACTTGGAATTGTGACTTCCTAAGCTGGAATGAGCTAGCTTATTATTCTTACCTAAAAGAAGCTCATTTCTTTCTCTGCAAGTTAGCAGCAATATTGAAACTATTAGTAGTTCTGTTCCTGCTGCTCCCCTAGAGGTTAGTCTTTGTCCCAAACCCAAAGAACACCAGAAAATACTTCTGCACAGCATGCTCTTTTGTGACATACACAGAAGATGACAAACATTTCCTGGCAGAACCAAGAGTCTATCCCATGCACTAACAGCCTTCTGGTTCCCAACTGGAAATTAAATATACTCATAGCCAGCACTTTTACTGGCCTCAAATATGTTAATATAACACAAATGCTAAGTCATCATCACACACTAATATATAAAGCAATTATATTATAGAGCATTTTAGAAATTGGACTTTAATGCAAGTTTACAAAAAAGAATGATCAAATAAATATCAGATTATAGTGATGGAGAACATTTGGTTAAAATGTGCCTAGGCAAATATGCCTTGGAATTTCCACTTGGCCTCTTCTTCCTAGTATATGCCTGCCTGGATGTGTTATTTTCCTTTTTATGAAGGGCAGTATATTAGCTACTTTTCATATTGTGATGACAAAGTAATGTTTTCTTGGGATAACAGATAAAGGTGCTTGCTGTCAAGCCGGGAGACCTGAGTTCAAACCCTGGGACTCATACAGTAGAAAAAGAGAACTGAGCCCCATAATGGGGCTGCAGTGGATCTCTGTAACATATGCACACACAAATGCACACACATGCGTTCTCACAAATACACACAATAAACAATTTAAGATGAAATAATTTTTTATAAATACATTTTGACTCACAGTCTGAATAAAGATGCTGTCTGTTATGGATGGAAGATAAAGTTTTGGGAGCCTGAGGCATTCGGCCATCATGAATCTGCACTTAGGAAGCAAAGAGATGAATGCCTCCACTTTACCTGCTTTTTCCTTTCTTCCTTTTTATTTAATCCCAGACCCCAACCTATAGGATGATGCCACCTACAGTCAGGATTGATTAGGCTCTCTGAAAATGCCCTTAAAGACACGCCCAGAGGTGTGTCTCCTGGGTAACTGCAAATCCAGTTAACCTGATAGTAAAGCGTCAGCTGTCTCAGGAAGTTGTGCCTCTGTGTGTAATGTGGCACTAGACATCCCTGCCGTGGACACTAGTGAGATATCATGATCCATTGTGCCTGCTGCCATAAACAGCTGTTGTTTCTATTTTAACCTAAGCTGGCTGTGTGTGTGTGTTCATCCTATAGGTTCTAATCCTCTAGCAAACTCTAACTAATAGAGAAAGGTCACAGTTCGCTATACTAACTTCAGCTAGTTAGTAGATGTTCCACGTGTCAGATGCTGTAGCCTCACAAATTCTGTCCTCGTGTCTTTTACCTAGTACACATCCCCCAGCCTGAGCTGAACACCAAGAACCATTGCTTTTCAGTGCAGGTCTTACATTTTAGTAGAGGCCAATTTAACTAGAAAATTCTATTTTAAAGATTGATCACAATTACTTCTTGCCTTAAGGTTCCCAACCTTGCCTTCTGAAACCACACACCACCACTTGTGCTAAAAAAAAAAAAAAAAAAAAAAAAAAAAAAAAGAAAGAAAACATGGAAGTGCTATGAGTCCCCAGTCAGGGATGAGCTGTGAGCCTTCCAAGGAAAGATATGGCTCATCCCCCGGGGAACTGAGAGAGAAAGCCTCTCTCTGGCACAGAGGTGGACACGGTGGGTCTCTAAGACGGCTGTGCTCCAGCTGCTTGGTCTTTGTTCTCTATGAGCTTAATTTCCTTTTCCCTTTCAGCACAGTGAGTGGCTGGCAGTAATAAACTTGCTGGAAGAATCCTGCCAATAAAAGAGCAATTTGTCTTCTGCCATTTTCATAGTTTAAATACTGTGAGGAAGGCTGAGGTGTAACGCAGCAGTGAGGTAGGTACTAACAAGCACCAGGCCCTGGATTCAAGATTTAGTGCCAATAACAAGTAAATTAATAACGAGAAAGAAGGGGTGGGAAGAACTGTGCTATAGGTAGAGAGACCTTTTTTTTCTGTTTTTGTTTTGACTATATGATGTGGGTCACAGCGGTCCCAACATATAATCATTTGAAACCTGTATTTTAGGAGAGTATGTAGTAACAGTGAAGAAGCGCACACGCGTGCGCACACACACACACACACACACACACACACACACACACAGACTGACAGTCGATCAAGACTGAATAGCTACCAAAGTGTAGAAAAGAAATATTTATGCAGTAGGTAGGCCCCTGTCCCTGGCGACTCCACAGTGGAAAAAGGTGAGCTTTATCTTGACTTTAAAAGGCTGACTTCAAAACAGCATCTGTATCAGAAACCACCACCAACAGCAGCAAAATTACTGGGGGTGGGAGGTTGGGGGTAGGGGGTGGGGGTTGGGGGAGGGGTTTAACAGTGTGTTCCTAAAACACAAACAAATTCGTTTTCCACCAATAATATACGCAAAGCTTCGCGTGCACTAAATGAGGCACGTTAGGTGCAACCCTTTCTCCGGGAATCACTGAAGGCCAGGATGAGGAGCTGTACACACAGCATATGTACAGTGTATACACACACGCATAATTACATATACACACATGTATGTATATATGTATATATAATTAATATTGGCCACCACACAGCAAGGTTAATTGTTGCTTCTCTGAGCACTTAATCTGTTAGCAGTTGGTAAATCCACCCGGAACAGAAGTGGCTCATATTTAGGTCACACAAAGTCATTGCTTTTTTTTTTTTTTTTTTTTTAATTTAAACTGTGCACTAGATTAAAACACGAGAGTGTTTCAGGAGAGCCAGTCAGAGGCAGCAGCAATGGACTGTCATCTGGCGTAGAAAGTTTCCCCAGCACACCCCAGGGACATGTTAATCAAAGCTTTTAATGGCTTCAGTCTGATCTGTGACAGGCTTTGTTCCAGAGATGGCGTTTGTTGGATAGAGCTGCTAGTTATCAATAAGACACAGTAATTGCAGGGAGTGATTGAGCCCCATTTCCAGGCCTTCCTACCATCCATCTCTTTTTTTTATTATTATTATTATCAGTCCAGGCAGCGGTGTCTTGCCCTAGGAGTCACAGAAAGACTTGTTTCTTTTATCTCGCAACGTCCGGTGATGAAAATTAAACAAGAAAAATCGACATTAATTTGTCAAAAAAAAAAAACAAAAAAAAAACAACTTGCTTCTCCTCCTTAAGTCTTTGTTTTAGACTTCTAAGCCCAATCTGGGCAGCAGATCTTTTAAAGTGATCAAACAAATCCACTTTAAGCAGAGGCAGGCATTTGAAGCTTCTCTGTGGGCTCAGGCTGGTTCTGCGGTGGCTTCTCGCGCAGTTCTTTGTTATCGATGGGAAATCAGAACAGCCAGAGGCTGAAGGAGAGAGTGAGGACCACTAGATCACCTGCAGGGGTGGTTAGCTTTGCAGCCTCTTAGGAAGGTTAATGCTCTCCCTCGGGTGGGAAATGTCGCCAGGCCTGTTCAGAACCAGGCTCCAAATGGAATGCTAATAGCTTGCTTTCTTTAGGAAGTCACAGTCCACACTCCAGAAAATAAAAAATATCCCCTTGGTAAGAGATGCCAAGGTGGGAAGAGATGTCAACGAGGGAAGGCAAGGGAGACATAGTGCTTGAGAAAGAATTGGTCTCGTTTAAGGTGCTTTCTCACAAAACCTGGGTGGCCAACCCTGGCACCTTCAGAAGCAAAGGAAAAGCAACCAGTCATCCACAGTGGAGGCTAAGCCAGCCTTGAGTGTTTGCCAGGGAGCTAACGTTGACACGGCTCTCACCTTGGTTTCCCAGGTGAGGGATCAGGCAGAATGTACTTGGGCACCAATTTGTCTTTCTCTGGGAACTTAAATCACTTCGTGGCAATCCCTGCAATATTAACATGTAAACACTCCTAACCCTCTAACTACCACTTTTTGTGGCTTTCAGATACAGCCCAGATTTCTAGCTCGCTCTTCAGGGCTGATTACACACTCCTTTTGCAGCCTCCTTTCATGTGCTTACCCTGTTCCATTGGTCTTTTGTTAGTGGTGTAATGCTTTGTAACTCCATCTCCCTAGTCTTCAGCCTCAGACAGCCTCCCTCCCACTCTCCACTTACCAAATTCCTCCTGAGCCGGCAAGCCCCCGCTCAAATACCATCTACCCAGTAGGGTCAGAGTTAACTGTGACAAGGGACAGAGCCACGGAAGGCTGCAGCACAAGCGCTGGTGTCACAGAGTCACGCGGCCTAGCTGCTGTCACAAAGCTTCACACATCTGCCGGCTAACAAAGGTCATTTGTTCCGAGGAGTCACAGTGATAGCCTATCACTTCTAGTGCGAATAAACATCTGAAACTCACTGGGGAAAAAAAAAAAAAGAAAAGAAAAGAAAAAACTGATTTCAAATCTGCCCAAGGGGCAGCCAGAAACTGGGATGTTCTTGGTACTCATTCAAGAAGCCATATGAGGCTTCTTAGAGATGCACACCACAAGAACAAAACCCTTGGCTGGGGAGCAGAAGGTGAAACTAGAAGCAAGAAGGAGGCAAGCTCGTGCCTCTCTGCATCTAGTCCACATCCCACAGTTAATTGGACATTGCTTGTCACTGAGGATGATTCTCAGACCTTAGGATATGAAAATTACCTTAAGAGTTGGCAAGTACATTTTTGTTTCCCAGCATTTTTGTTCACTAGCCATGCTGGACTGTGGGCATTGTGTATGTGTGTGAGTATGTGTGTGCGCGTGTAACTGTGTGTGTGTGTGTGTGTGTGTGTGTGTGTGTGTGTGTGTGTGTGTAGAGGGGGTGTTAAGGTACTGTGGGGGGGTGAAGTGTTGTGTTTGAGGGGATGCATGCATGAAAGAGCTCTGCTTTTAGAAAGCTCCTGATCCCCATCATCTCTCTCCATTCTGGGGTATGCAGAATTTTCTGGGACAGCAGACTAAACAAAGAGAGCAGTCCAAGAGGTCATAGTGGCTCCAATGAAAGACAATAGGGAGCCAACTAGAAGAGAATAAAGACAATTTTGATACAACGGTGTTTGGAGTGAGAAAGAGAAAAGAAAATCTTGAATGCTTCTATATTTCCAGCTTCAGATACTAGAAGCCTCATCTGAAACAGAAAGACAGTCTGGTGCAGGAGAAATGAAGATGCTGAAGACTGATGAGGAGCAAACGAATAAAAGATGGAGCTTGATGAATGAAAGGGCATATGAGTGTGTAGGGAACAGGTCCAGCTGACAGTCAAAAGAGAAAAAGCCAGGAGGGACAATGGAAGATGACTTATGAAGAGTACTTGTGAGTGGGAAACTAGGAAACTGAATGAGCTTGTGTTCAGTGTTTCTCTTTGTGGAACAAGAGTTTCTGAGATTTGGGCCAGGTATGGTGGTACACTCCTTAATCCCAGCACTTGGGAGGCAGAGGCAGGTGCATCTCTGAATTTGAGGACAATCTGGTCTACAGAGTGAGTTCCAGTATAGTCAGCGCTACACGGAGAATCCCAGAAACAAGTGTTTCTGAGATTTGACGTTGGGACAGGTGTGACTGAGGGAGGCACTAATTAGGGGCAAACGGACTAGCTGTGACAAGTCACAGAGCTGAGGGACACTGATAGACGCATACGCCATCTCCAGCTCTATCCCAATCCATAATGCCCGTTTGGGTTTTATAACACCAGCGTAGGCTCTCAGATGAACTTTCCCTTAGAGTCTCTTAGCCATCTATCCAACAGAGACAGATTAGGAATCCCTGAGCCTAGAGCCCTGGTGCAGACCCTCCCCAGGGTGTTTTCCTTGCACCCTTTGTGTGAACAGAGGCCTTAGCAGGTGCCCCATGAAGGAGGCAGATCCACAACCCACCCCACTGTTGTACTGGTGCAGGGAGTCAAAACACCTCTAAACAGAATTAACTTCCACAAATATTCAACGTGTTAGTAACACAGCCTCCTCTGGGAGCTCTCTTTTCCACAAAAACAGGATGTTGTAGTTCCCAAAGGGGACAAATCACTATTCTAGTCCATTTTAGATCATGGATCCCATTTCCAAGCTACATTTTATAATGGCTTTCATATCAAATGAAGACGCCTTCAAAATATAGGCACTCTCGGGAGCATGAAATTGCCAGCCATAATGGGCAGAGAACATTAGAACGCACTCAGAGTAGGGTTACAAAAAGCCTGGGCCCAGACGACCTTCCCCTACAGGTAACCCTAGAGAACATAGTAGAATCGCTGCTCTCAAAGCAGTCATCTGTCTGTGCACACTGAGATTGAAACCAAAGCTTCAGCTTCTCCACAGTGAAAACCCACCCACCTACCCACTCACGTGTTCTCAAAGTCTCCCCCAGCCCCCACCCTTGCACCATATATTTTCAAAGGACGCGTTTGAGATGATGATGCAGACAACAGAAACTGTATGAAAGATGCTTATTGGATGGAGGTGGAGGGATAGAGAGGAGAGAGTGAGACACGATGGGGGAGGGGAGGGGACGCCTGGACAGAGAAAGGAGAGAGAGCAAGAGAGCAAGGGAGAGACAAAGGGGCAGGTTGGTCCCTTTACAGCTTCTGTGCAACTGAACCGCTCCAGCCAGTGTGTCTTCCTGGCGGGAGACACATGATGACATACATCATAGGTGACTAAGCAACCCAGAAGCAGGCTGCCTAAATACTAACGATGTTCCCACTTGTATACGTACACACATTCCTGTGAACAAAGCCGAGACCAGTTAGGAACCCTGTGGACTGTTAAGTCATGCCAGTAGCTTTGCCAAATTAAGCATGGTTTTCAGTTTGGAAATTGACCCATATAGACATGACTGAGTGGAGCGCCCCTTGGCGTCTTTTAAAATGGTGGACCAACTAAATGGCTTTTTTTCTAGAGGAACAATGCCCCCTCTGTCCCTGCCTGTCTGTTTTGTTTTGGAAATAGTTAGTAGAGTATTCTAAGACCATGACAGTGTGGTCTTGTCTTCTGTAAAGCTTAAAATTTCCTTCCATGGACGCAAATGCAACTGGCACAGACTAGTGGGTTCTGAGTTCAAATACAACCCTTGAGTCTGAAGTCCATAGGTGTATCCTGTATTTGTAATGTAAGATTCCTACCAACTGAAACCTGCAAAATAAAATAAAAAGACTGACCAATCAAGCATAGCAGTTTCTTTGGAGATGAAGGATCTCAAATATTAGATACAGTCAAGAGCAGCATCGTTTCTTCTTACATAAACTCCATTTTCCAAGTTGGTTCTTTCATACCTGCCCTCGCCTGGAACCTTCCACACAGTTCCTCTGCCCTCATTTCTAGCTGACTGCTTCATTTAGAAGTTCATTATCGAGACAGAATTAAGGGTGGCAATGTAGCTCAGTTGGTAGAGTGCTTGCTGAAGCATGCATGAAGCCCTGGGTTCAGTCTTCACCCCTTCGTGAACCAGGTGTAATCCCAGCAGGTGGGGAAGGGGTCAGAGATTCAAGCTCTTTCTTAGATATGTGGTGAGTATGAGGGCAGGGTGGGCTACATGACATCCTGTCTCAAAAATGAGGAGAAAGGAAGGAAGGGAAAAGGGAGGGATGGAAGAAGGAAGGGAGGGAGGGAGGGAGGAAGGGAGAGCATTAGTTAAATCAAACAGGAACCACTGATCTGACAACGGCACCATCCTGTGTTATTATTACTCGGTTTCTAAGCATTATGCAACCTGTCTTTAAAGGCCAGTGTCTCCTTGTCTGCTGTCGTCCTCAGCACATTGAGACTATTTCGCTCCCTCGGCAATTCTCTACCTCCTCGGCCCGTAACCAGCTGCCCATTTGCTTCCTGCTCTCAGTGCTCCACAAGCGATACCAAACATCTGCCTCCACAGGGCTGCCCAGCCCCTTACAACCCAACGAGTAGTTCTCATTAAGAGTTCTCCTCACTCCCAACACAGTCTCAACACACTCAGTTCAGCAAAGTTGTCCTTTTCACCCATCGACACTGGCCTGTCCTGGCAAAAGCGACCCAGTGATTTCTCTGTGGCACCAGACTCATTGGACCCCTTCTTCAGAGACCTTTTCATCAGTGCTCCAAACTGAGAATCTTCCTTCTACCTACTTGTCCCGCCTTCTTCTACCTCATCTTCTCCTGGAGTTGCTGGTAAATACATCAGACACCTTCCCCCAGGTTCCTTTCCTGGGTCTAACTCCCCACCGCGGGCTGGACTTGAGGATTAATGATGGACTTACCTCTCTCCCTTGGGGATACCACTTACATGTTTCTGAATCAGCTGGTGATTTCACATTGTGAGTTTTCTGTAGAGCGTCTCTTCTTATCTCAAGGTTGTGTATTTCCAACATCTATATTTCCAACAGACAGTTCAGCGCCTTACCTGTTCTAATGCCTTCCCAGTCTTCCTATTTGAGACATAACGACAACCAACACTTAGTCAGGTTCAATCTGTGCCAGGACACAAATCACACTGCCTAATCTCAGACCTCACCACATTCTTATGGGGAAAACATCTATGTCACTCTCACTCTGGAGAGAAGAAAACCAAGATGCCACAACGTTAATTTTTTGAAGACAGAAGGGCTGCTATGACTGAAAACTGATATTTGGACTCGGACAGTCTACCCCAGGGGTCAGCGTGCTCAGTAGCATCATGTCTGCTTCCCAGAAACCCGCAGTTTTGTGGATCGTCTTTCCCCCACATACCACATGTCACTCACTGGCAGACCTGCTTAACTTGGGCACTGGAACAGATCATGTGGCTGCCTGTCTCTTTCCAAGGCTCATGCCACGTTCTAGCCTCGTGTGGTCCCAGTCCCACAGCCTCGGACTGGTAAGATTTACTCTCTGCCACACTTTGCTGCCAATCACTCAACGTGTGAGCAAGTGAGCCTTAAGATGGGAATCCTATCTGCATCCTACCGCAGCTAGACTGGAGCGGGTGGCGTCCCGCTGCCGATAAACCGGAACCGAATGTCCTCACCCTTTGTTTGCAGGGCGCCATACTTCTTTCACACTCGGTCATGAGCCACTCTTTGCTAGCTCAGCGTCTCACCATGCTTGCTGCCATGCACATGCGCAGCATTTCCTAAGACACTCAGTCCCCTCCCTATTCTCCGCCAGACCCACCAGGACTGGTCTTTCTGTTCTCCCGTCAGTTTTCAAAAAGGGCCCCCTTGGCCACTCTTTCTAAACTAGGGCCCCAGGGCAAGCTTTGTCCAACAATTCACAGCTATCTTGGTTTGTTGGTGGTGGTGGTGGTGATGGTGGTGATGGTGGTGGTGGTTTGCTTTTTTTCTTGATTTTTAAAAATTTGTCCGATGCCCCCAAGAAAGTCTGTGTAGCCTGCGTCAGGTCCATTTGTTATGGCTGATGGTGCAGAACTCAGCAAGGTGTGGAACTAAAGCAAGAACAGCTGACCATGTACTCACTGCAGTTGCCTGGAGTATCTTAGGTACAACAAGATCCAAGGTCCCAAAATCCAAGGTCCAACACTTTCTAGAGAAAAACAAACTTTTGTAAATCAAGAGAAATTTGGAAATACTCCCTCCCCAAAGCTCAACTTAGAGACAGAGTGGTCAGGGAGAAGAAGAGCTCTTAGTGTATATAAAATGGAAATTTTTGAAAGGCACTTATATAAAAAGTATAGAATTTGTGGTGTCTACGACATTTTTCAGTTCATGAGGTATGCGGAAAACGTAGAACGAATTTAAAAACTAAGTCAAAGCTGGGCTTAGTAGCACGTTCCTTTAATCCCGGCACTTGGGAGGAGGAGGCAGGCAGATCTCTGAGTTAGAGGCCAGCCTGTTCTATACAGTGAGTTCCTGGCCAGCCAGCACTACAAAGAGAGAGTTGTATAAAACAAGGAGTAATAATAATAATAATTTAATAAAAATACTTAAGACTTTGGCCAGAAGAACTGTGGTAGCAGCTCTCTGTGATATAAAAACAAATGTGTAAGTGATATGTAACTGTGTCGGCTAAACTGCCATGCTTTCTTTAGGAAAAGCTCCTGCTGACTTCATCCCCAGGGTTTCCAGATTCTCACAGAACATGGCCACTTATCAAGACCTGTGGTTCACGCCTGTGACAGGCAGTGGAGACAGCCCTGTTGACATACTGGGGTTCAACGATGACTTTGTTCACTGTGATTCTGGAGCTGGCGGATTCAGTAGTGTGATTCAGTAGTGGCAGCCCAGAAACATGCCACGTGGCCACATCTCGAAGCACAGCGCCCAGAGATACCGCAGATATTTGGAAGGTTGAGCCTGATAGTCAGGAAGCTGTGGTTCTCTTCCCTCGCTCTCTCACTGACTCCATCATTCCACGTTCTGACAAGTCCATTTGGAGAGCCTACAAGTTTCAGAGGCTGTTTCTGGCTGGGGATAGAGCAAAAGGCATAGATAAGACCTTGCTCTCATACTGCTGTGAAAACACACTTGGCATAATTAATGAGGGGTGTGTGTGTGTGTGTGTGTGTGTTTGTGTGTGTGTGTGTGTGTAACCACCACTTGAGAAATTAGAAGGCACACAGGGAAACCACCCAGATAATAAGCAAGTAAGTGGGCCCCGGGTTGGGTAAAATGGAAAACTGACAGTAGAGCAGAAACTCTGCCCACGTGTACACAAGTCTCAGAAGGGGGTACTTGATGCTGCACAGAGAAGAACTAGGCCAAGAGCAGTGTGGGGAAGTTGAATCAGTGACAGCGGACAGAACCCATCAAGGCAACGGGAAACAAGACAATGGAGCCGATGGCCGCGTCTTCACAGTCACAAGGCAGAGAGAAGAGAGAGAGTGCTGCTAGCTAAGGGATCTCATGA
Source organism: Meriones unguiculatus (assembly GCF_030254825.1). NCBI lineage: Eukaryota > Metazoa > Chordata > Mammalia > Rodentia > Muridae > Meriones > Meriones unguiculatus. The sequence goes on along the minus strand of NC_083350.1, from coordinate 34,077,953 downwards.
TACATCCAGGGACCCCTATGACCCAGTGAGACCCCACTTCAAGGCCCACTCCCAGAATGCACCAAGAATTTAAGCGTTTGAGCCTACGAGGTCCATTTCACAACACACCTCAACAGGGAAATACCTTCAGCATGCTCACATAGGTCCTTCTTCATTGGGTGTGCACCCACAGGAGGCTGACTGGAGGGGGTCCCTGGTCCTTTGTCTTCTGTTTGGATTAAGTGTAGCTTTGAAAATGGATTCAAGCCCCAGGTTGCAGAAATGAGAGCAGGAGAAGCCGCATCGACCAGCCTCTGGCTCTCTGCTGCCTTCAGGGTCCTTCCCACCTCGTGCTCATGCTCTCCAGACCCCTAAACCTTTCCTCCTCTTCCCCTTCAGACCGAGAATAACTAACGCACTGCCCTTTTGGTATTCCTGTGGCGTACATCCTTAGCACCCTTTTGAAAACCCTGTTCATGCTCTCCTACAAATTCTCATTGAACACCCAGCCTGCGAGTGCTCTTCCTGCCAGGACTTTGACAAATAGATTTTCTTCCAAAAACAGTAGCTGTGTCCCTCCCAGCTATTAGGGGTCACTGACTCTTACCCTTGGTGGGCTGCTTGATACAGGTTGGTTCCTGAAAGTGGCAGATAACTCCGCATAACACTGCCTTTGGAATTTTTAGAAGCCTCCGGGTCGATTAAATGTCATCCAGCTCCCATGGTTCCCTTTCTTTGCACAAAGCTTTCTGGAGATCAGAGCTCTTTTTAGGGAGATGGAAGTCATTCCAATGAAGTGAGGCAACACAGAATTTTGAACCTGAAAGGTGACGCTCATAGAAAGATCATGGGGTTTGGCGGTGTAAATTTGACTCTTGGCAAGTTGATTTCTCAGTCTTTCAGACAGGCGTGATAAAAATCTGCGGTGGTTACCCATCGGCGGTTATGGCAAAAGAAGGAGGTTACTCCACGCGGTTTTGAGGCTCGCTCCAGCATAAATTAGCTTGCTTCACTGGTTCTGGGACTCAGCAAGAAGACTCTTGTCACTGCCTAAAAAAATGTAATGCCCCCATGAATATTAAGGTGCACAGAGTGCTGGATTAGTCAGCATAGCCTGGGGAAGGAAAACGCTACCAACTGAAGTGAGGGTTCAAAGGTGCTGTCTGGCACTGAGCTGGCTTCCCAGCCTTCACATAGTCTTCTTGCTGGCTCCCCACATGGCAGAGAGAAAGCAAGAAAGTACCTCTCCCCTCTCTCTGTCTCTGTCTCTCTGTGTCTCTGTCTCTGTCTCTGTCTTTGACTCTCTCTCTCTCTCTCTCTCTCTCTCTCTGTTTCTCCAGGGTCTCACTATGAAGTTCAGGCTAGTCTCAAACTTGTCATCTCTCAAGCGTAGGGATTAGAGGTGTGTGCCACTGCAGCAGGCTAAAGGCACACTTGTGATTTCATTTAGCATTTACCATCTCACAGGCCTTTTCTCTAAAAGAGTCACACCACGGGGTTAGGCTTCAAGGCAAGAATTCTGGGGAAGCGTAGACATTCAGGGTGTGCAATTACCTGTATCAGCTGGTTAGAAGTCATTAGCCAAACACCATTTCTCTCAGGAAGGAAACGCTAATGATTCCTACATTTCTACAGCAGCCATCTTCTACAGTTTTTACCCGAATATGCTGAAGTTCATGATTCAAAATGTTGAGAGATGGGCAGTGATATGGCTCAGTGCATAGAGGTGACTGCCACCACGCCTGATGAACTGAATTCAATCCCTGGGACCCACACGGTTGAAGGAGCAAATTGTCTCGTTCCATTTGTGCTCGACCTCCACATGCTGTCATATGATAATATTTTTTAAAAAATTAAAAATATTAAGTCTAAAATTCAAATTCAAAGTACCTAAGATTATCATTGCTTTGCTAACATTTTAAATAAAAATTATTATCAACATAAAAAAATTTGTTGCTTTCTTTTCTGTTAATCGGTGAGGCATTAGAAATGTTTTGCATTAGTAAGAAATAATGTTTAAATGTTAAAAAGGCAAGAAACTTGAGAATTGCCAGGCTAGGTGGTGCACACCTGTGATCCCAGCACCCGGGAGGGCAAAGGCAGGCATCTCTGTGAGTTGGAGCTCAGCCTGCTCTACAAAGCGAGTCCAGGACAGCCAACACTACGCAGAGAAATCCAATCTTAAAAAACCAAAAGAGAGAGAGAGAGAGAGAGAGAGAGAGAGAAACCTGAATATTTATTTATATAGTGGAACACTTAACAGAAATTTTCAAAGCTAAATTGATATGTTTCAACATGGATACATTTCTAAAATAAATATAGAATGGAATAAAAATTCCAAAAAGAAGTCATTGTCTAAAACATGTTGCAATGGAAGCATGCGCTGATAGGACCCGCTGTGTACTCTTCCTAAATTTTTGTGAATTTTTCAAGTGTTCAGAATTAAAGCACAAGATAAAATCAGTGTGCATCCCATCAATGATGTTTATGATAGACAATGAGGCACAAAATAGAAAGTCAAGTTCAAGGGGCACCATTTGTCAAACTATGCTCCTCAGCATATTTCAGAAAGAAAGGTAAATGGAGCTTTCCAATTTCCTCTTCAAAATGACTTTGTTTTCCCAGAAAAAATGACGTCACGGAGCAGAAATTCCATCTGCAAATTGCAAATATCTCCCTTAACATTCAAAGCTCTTCAGGCAAGCTATCTAGATAACAGTTATCAATCTTTGGGGCCCCCAAATCCTTTATTCATCACCCTGTGAAAAATCATTAAGTCCTCTAAAGAGATGTCACATACATGTGTCACACCTGTCAATATCCTACAAGAAGCCAAAGACGAAGGTTTTGAAATATTTTATTCCATTATTTAAAAATAGCAGCAATATGTTAAATCTTTTCAGTGAAAAAAAAAAAAAACTATGCTTTTTTAAGTAGTGAGGAAAACATCCTGTTTTTGGTATTTTCCCATTTTTCCCCCCTGTGCACTGGGTAATGGGAGACAGCTGGATCCCAGTGTCTGCTTCCATCTCAGTCGGCTGCAGTTTGCTTTGGGGCTGAAACATACGAAACCAGTCTGGCCTCACACATACACTTAGTTGGAAAAAGGAAGCAGTATTTTACTGACATATTTCCCTCTTACTCATTTGTGAACACTCTTCTTGAATACTGCTCCAAAGCTTCTCACAGCCGTTCCTTACAAGTTAGCTGCAGTCAACAATCAGAAACCACAGAAGAGAAGTTTTTAAATACTCTGCTGTGTTAAACCCCAGTTTGGGTCTAATAAGCTTGCACCTTGAGCTAATTTTGAGCACACATGCACAGGACTTTAAAATCCATTGACCGGGCTGGAGAGATGGCTCAGGACCTGAGTCTATGCTGCTCTTGCAGAGAACTGGAGTGTGGCTCCCATCACCCATTTCGACTGGCTCACAATTTCCTATAACCCCAGATCCAGGAGGACATAATCCCCTCTTCTACCCAGGGCTGCCTGTACTCACATGCACAAAACCCATACACAGACACACAGGCAAATGTGTAGTAAAATAAAATAAATCTTACCAAAAAAAAAAAAAAAAAAAAGAGAGAGAGAGAGAGAGAGATCTTGATCACTTGGAAATATTCAGATCCTCCAAAGGTTAATATGTTTCCTGACACAATAGCAGACAATCACAGTTGTTATTATCACTGCTGACACTGGAACAAGCACCTGGATGTATCTAGAAGGTTCCAAGCTGACAAAGGTTAAGGGCAAGCTTTCTAAAATGTTGCTATTTTACTTGAGAGCTTATATTTCCTTGCTGCCAACAAATATTAAACCACTTGTTTTCAGTTGTTTTTTTTTTTTTTTTTTTTTTTTTTCGGGTTGCTCCTTTTTCTTTTTCTTTTTAGAACATGTTTGCTAAAAATTGACACAGGTCCAACTTCAGTCATGCCTCAAGTGAAAATAATGGTACTGAGTGACTTTCCTAGCCCCTGTTTTTTGTTTTTGTTTTTAATTCCAGTCAGTTGGTTAGTTAGTTTATCGATAGTTAATGTTCTTGTTTGTTTGTTTTAAACATAGTGTAGGTACATGGCAGTGAAGATCGCTGACTGCAGTAATTGCTGGAGCATTGTGGGGCTGTTAGGAGTATTAACTACTGCATTCTACTGGCTCTTTGATCCCCTTCCCATGAGAGGGGAGCAGCCTTGCCAGGCCATAGAGGAAGACAATGCAGCCAGTCCTGATGAGACCTCATAGGCTAGGGCCAGAGGAAAGGGGAGGAGGACCTCCCCTATCAGTCGACTTGGAGAGGGGCATGGGAGGAGATGGGGGTGGGATGGTGGGATTGGGAGGATATGGGGGAGGGGGCTACAGCTGGGATACAAAGTGAATAAACTGAAATATATAAATAATAAAAATTTAATTAAAGAAAAGAAACTACTGCATTCTCACTCACCATTGCTTTCTTAGTACTAGGTCAAAGGTCAGCAAATGGTAGAGGCAAATGGAGAATCTGTGTTATGACCTCACAGGCCTCTTGAAAGATATTAGGGTAAAAATCTTAACAATATTTTTTGCAAGGCTCACATGTTAAGCAATCAGTTGACTTAACTGGAGAGTGCATTGGACCATGAGAGTTCAAATTTTATCAATGGATTAATCTGCCCATGCATTCCTCTCTGAGCCTGGGGCCTGGATGAAGGAAGTAGACCATTAGCAGTTGTGCCTTCCAAGAATGTGGACCCTTTCTCTGGCTTTCTGCTTCCCGGTTGCCAAGAGGAGAGCAGGTCTGTCTGATCACACCCCCTGTACTGAGGCCTGAGCTGGCACAGCCACCTGACCAGAGTGAAAGCCCTGCAACTGTGAGCCGAGATAAGCTTGTCCTTCTGCATTTACCGGCTCTGATATTTTTTGTCACAGTGATTAAAACTGACCAACACACAAAAGAAGAGCCCACTTTGAGGACCACTTTTGGTGGCTCTAATCCCAACACTCAGGAGGATATATAATAGGACACTGACTACCCCCAACTCCCGAATACACTCACACAAAACAAATAAGCGCAAACCCACATTGAGAATCACTAGTACAGGATTAGAATTCAGAACCATAACAATTTCAACAGTATTGAATTATTTGAAAATTTAAACAGCAAAGACCCAATACCTTTAGATGCTATGGTCCCTTTAATACCAGTTCACACACTTCTGCCTTTCTGATCAAAACCAAACAACTTCAATTCTCCAACTGCCTCATATGATCACATACGCTATTACTATAACCCTCTGCCGTTTTTCTGTCCACTTTGTTTCAAAAGTAAAGACAGTAAACATTAAATATTTAGTATGTTCATTGGATATTTTTATACTGCTAGCGGCAGTAGAAGGAAATTATGTGGCTTTTACAACATAAACTTGTTTTGTGTGTAGAGTTTTGTAATTTGGAGTATCAACTAATATTTAATGCTGACTCCATGTCCTGTATTATAATAGGTGCTTTTTCTTCCATTTGCATTTTTTAATCAATGACTTATCGGGTATTTACGCATGGCAACGAAGAAGAGTTGAGCTTCAGATACACAAAGTACATTTGAGGAGACATACCGTGATGGAAGCATCACTCAGGCCTTCCACTAAAGGAGCTTCTTTTCTTGTGTTGCCCTAGAAGATGAGGCTTAGGCAGTAAACAGTCCAAGTCCTTGTGAAAGAGTCATAAAAACAGCCTTCTTTTTCTTTTCTAGCCAGTTTTCTACCTTCCCAGGAGGCTGCTGGCCACTACCTTCAGGGGTAGAACAACAAATTAAGTCAGAGCCTCAGGGTGCCATACCACTACCGGGCCCACAGATACCCACAATCATTCCTCTGTATCCAGAACCACCAAATTACCCAAGAGTAGGAATTTCTTATACGCCCTATAATCATCAGTTAGGCAAGGAAAACAGAACCGACTGGGAATGTTTGCAAGGAAATACCATGAACACTGGAAAGTCAGTAAGGTAAAGAATGTCTCACTACACCATCCCAAGGCAGGGAGGGCCCCTGAAAGCCACCAAACTGAAAACTTATTGTTTGTTTGTTGTTTTTGTTTTCATTGTGTTTTGTTTGAAACAGGATCTCATTATCTAGTGCTGGTTGTCCTGAAACTCACTATGTAGATCAGGTTGGCTTGTACCTCACAGAGATCTGTCTGCCTTTTCCTCCCTGGAGTTGGAATTAAAGGCGTGGGTCACCGCACCTGGCTCAAATTGAAATCTAAGCTATTCCATAGTTTAACACCCTCCCCTTTTTCTTCTTCATCATCAAAGGTCTTTGCATCACAAAATTTTGTTTTGAAAAACACAAACTCTGTCTTGTAAGCCAGAAGATCAAAGATCCCCCAAATATCTGAGATTAAAAACTCCTTTCCCAATTTACAGGGTTCACATGAAAATGTTTGCAGCATGAGAAGTTTGTTCTCAGTGCTAGCTTCATGAGGGTGGACCACGCCAGGTGAGTGGAATTAAGCAGATGGCTCACCTGCCTTGAAGGATAACCTTCACCCAGGTAGGTGGAGCCGGGTATGGGGGAAGACAAGATGTGGAAAACATCTGTCTGAAGGAAGGAGAAATAATTCACCCTGCCACTTTCCCTCCATTGAAAAGGGTTGGCAATTTGAGAACCTGTGTTTGGATTCCTTTTTCTGTGTGCAGCAGAAGATTTTTGCAATACAGCTGGCATTTTGTCATCTTTTAACAAGATGTCTATTTTGTGTTCTAAAATCTGCCAATGATAAGTGAAGACAGGCAACTCTGTATCAGGTTCTTTTCTGTTCAGTGAGCCCAGAAAATAAAACTCAAAATTACACCAGGACACCATATTCCACTGTGGTTAAAAATAAATGCAGTCAAACCTGAAGCAACAGTAAACAGCTCCTGTGAATGGTATTTAATCAAAGACTTAGGTCAAGGAATCCTCATATTCCCCCCTCCCCAAAATATACTATGTATTTGGAAAATCCTTTGTGACGATCACAGTGATGTTAATTCATACTTTCAATTTTCAAAACCATAGGAATAAATCAGAAATAGCCAAATCATGAACGTTATTTACTTTATTCTAAATGGATCTAGATCTAGGGAGACATTGCTAATTACAAGCGCTGTAGAAAAGAGAAAAAAAAAATCTGTTCATGTTTCATTCGAGCTGCAGATTAGATAAAACATTAGTTCTATGTAGCCAGTCCCCTTGGACTTCATTCATTTGCCATCAGGCAGGAAAGGCTGGCACATTAGCCCTCCTGGAGTATCCTGGAGAAGCCCTAATAATGCATCTGCTGTGCTGGTTTTTAATGGAAATGACACTCAAAAGTACACTTTGAAAATCAATTTCAGCTGCAAAATAATAAACATTAATAAATACAAATTTGGTTTCTGTTAACCATTATTTCATGACATTGTTGGATGTGGTGGAAGGAACCAGTTGACAAATACAGTTTGTAGTTATTAAATCCCTTTCAAATCAAACAAGTCCAAACTGGACGGACTCCTCCTCCCAGATGTGAGAAGGGAATATTGGTACAAACTTGCATGCTTTTTCAGGACTTTGTGTACCTCGGAAGGAGCAAAGGCATCTTTCTGGTCAAAGCTGTTTTAGCAGTGAAAACAAAGGAAATTCATTTCTAATGATTGGATTGAGACAAAAGAAGAGTTCTACAATGATTTTAGAAAAATGTACTCTGAGTTGGTGTGGACAATAAAAATAACTAGAAGATACTTGGCTCTGCCTCTTTTCTAACTATCTTTTCAGAATTGGAACAAAGGGTGTTTTCTTGACAAGTTCCTAAATCTAAAATGATCAGGCGGCAATTAAGGCCCTCTGGCTTGCGACATGAGTCAGAAATGGCCAGCTCACCCCACGGCTGTAAAAGGCAGATTGAAGCATTCAATGGGTTCTGAGAACCTCGGCCATCTGTTTACATTGTGTGGTAAAATCACAATGCTGAGAATGACTTGGTTCCCCTTAGCAGGGCCTGCAAGCAATCACCCTGGAATGCTGGGTTCTGTTCTGTGCTTTAAAAGACAGAAAATCATACTAGTGTGAGCCTACAGGACTCTCCCGTCTGTATTCAGCTATGGACGCTGGGCCTTCTCCTGGACTTCCTGTAGTCAGCTTCTCCTTATCCCCTTCACACCTCTTTTAAGCTTTTCCTTTCTGCAGAGATGATTGTAAAATTGAACTGCGAAGATGAAAGTAACCAGGATATGTTTCCACAGACAAACCAAAGGAGGTTCTCCCCTTCTCTCACATCAAGCCAAACACCTCAGCGGTACTAGAACACGTGGGAAGCTGATATATAGAAATCCAGGGGTGCTATATTCAGTTAATTTGCTAAAGGCTCATGATTATAAACAACTGGAAGGATCAGCATGTATGTGATACATCTTTGTGTTCTTCCGGGACAGCCGGATCAATGGCTTGTAAATGATAGGCAAGCGACTATATTTATTGATGGGAATGTGAGTACATTAAATTTATGAAAGTGAGGTTGAAAGCACTTGCATTCATTAAGATACTTGTGAGCTTAGAAAGGTTTAAAGACATGAAAGAACACTCATCTGCCCAATAAAGAAGAAATGAAAGTTGAGCCAGCTTAACTCTTTCTGCCTTTATTTAAAGAGAAAGTGCTCACTGTGGGCAAAATACACAGCATTGGGCTGACATGCAGTTGGCTCATGTCTGGAAATAACTAACAAGGCCCAGCCACTAAAGAGATAAGCCACTTGAGTTTGGAGCATGTAGATATACTTCAGATAAAGTATAAGAAAATGTGAATTTTCCCAAGGGAAAAATATGAGCTCGATATTGTTGAAAGGGAAATGACCCTTGGAAAATGGCTAGGAGGTAAAACAAAAAAATAGAACAGCCGCATATTGCAATTGCCAATTTCACTGATATCTCATATAGAAAGAGTATAAAGAAAAAAACAAGAGTCCTCTTGTGTCCATATATATCTTGTCTTGGCTTCACATCACATTGCTGGGTCAAGACCACGATCACAACTCCCAATATAGTGACAGGTTCCATTTCAAAAATTGGTTTCTTAATAACATTCTAATGTCTATCATCGTATGGCAGAGACTATATTAATATTTTTCCCTCTCAGGCACTGTTACACAGATGTCAGCTCTAATCCCTGTAGAAGGCTGCTACAAGTCAATCTTCATGGAAATATATTAGTAATGCCTGTGGAGTTTCTAGAAATATAAGAAGTGTGAAAAGTATAATTGGAAAAGGGGGAAATCTTAAAAGGGATGTAAGCTTAACTTGGAATAATATGTGAAATTATTCAATTGGATGACAGTATCTGGCCTGTAAATTTTCATAACCACATTAGCTTAATGTAAACTAATAGCAGGATGTTAAAGCCGTTCAGATTGCGTCAATGTAGCAACTGTTTTAGGCAAATCCATCACAAGAAAGCTTACTGTTCAGGCTGAAAGTGATGCCCTACCCTCGTATTTCCCAATTATGAATTAAGTGCACTGCTGATAACTTCTCTTTCAAGATGACCTTTATGCTCCTTTCAGACAGCAGGAATACAGCTAGCTCCCAACCTGCAGGGCTAAGCAAGCTTGCCTTCCAAAAGAGCACGATTGCAAACCCGTGGAAGGCGTGCAAACAGACGACAGAGGCACTTACAATGTGGGATTGATTAGGCTCTCAATTATTAAAAGCACGCCACTTGCATTGTGCTTTTTATGCTGCTCTTTGATGACAAAAAGCATGACTAGTTCATCAGCACTGCAATATGTTTGCTTTTTGGACTTCCCTCAGAGAACATCTGTGCCCACAGTTGGGCTTTAGGAAAAAAAAAAAAAAAAAAAAAAGAGCTGATGTGACTCACACTAAGTCAACCTGTGGCATGTGCTGGTCACTTTTTAAGCTTTCAAAATGTCCCCAAGAACGCACAAAAACCCAGATAAGGGGAACGGTTTATGAAAGGGGAAAGAAGTGGAAATGTGTCATCAGAAGGCATACCAACGACTTAGGCATGCTAAGTTAGGAGCACAGGTGCGAACTGGGGCACAATTGGTAGGTCAAAAGACATTTAATTTCTATAAATGGGTAAATTTCAGCTTCCTCCATACATCTCCATGGCTGACCCTCGGATCTCCAAAAATTCCTTCTCCGTGTTAGCATTTGGCCTTTGCAGTTTGTCATACAGATGTTGAAGAATCTCCTAAAGTAGTAACAGTTGCCATTAGTGGTAAATGCTCCGTGAAGAGCTGGATTTACTTCAGTCGTCTCCATTTCTCTAATCTCCCCCATCCTGGCCCTAGAATGGGGACACCCCCCCCAGGCTCTTTGGAATGGTCCAGGTTTCTTGAGCCTGTGGAGCTCTCTAGTTTTTGTGGTGCCATCATTTTCCTCACCCTGTACCTCAGCCTGGTCAGCGTCTCCAGGAACAAACTGGGACATTGTCCATCCCTGAAGTTGTAACTTTCTGAAAAATGTCTGTTTCATTAGCTGTTTACCTTAAGAAACTATCTTTTCCCTGTAGGAATTTTATTTTATTTTATTTTTTATTGCTTTTTTTATTTTTTTGCTCTTTGTTATGGTTTGCTTTTTAAAAGTAACAAAACATCCAGCCTGTGACCCATACCAGAGCTGTTCAAGCAGAAGGATTAATTCTAGACTTGGCCCCGAATGCAGACACATGTTTTTGAGTATAAGTTTGGACTCCATTTAAGAACACCAAGAACTTGTCACGTGCAGATGCGGTGAAACTGGAGTAAGTTCAGAGACGTGACAGAGATGATTAAAGGGATAAAGATCAGTTTCTGAGGGGATGCTAAGAAGATACTTTCTGCCTTTATCCCAAGAAATGGGAAAATAATGATTATTAACTTCAAAGCCAGTTTGCTCATGACAAACTCAATGAATGAAAATGGGCTTGAATTAAAAACAGAAGGGAATCTGGTGAGAGACAATCAAGAAGCCTTTTGCCTTCAGAGAAAGAAACATGGCAATCTGAGGTCACAGAGCCCACATTAATGTATCATACATACATGTAAACAAGAACAAAACAAAGTTTGATTTTTTTTTTCCTGTTTGATGTGCTTTTCTTTTTGGTCACTTAGATTTTGATGAGCAAAATATAGATCTATGTAAAAGCTTCTTCTCACTGCCCCATCCCTGCCCTCTAAGCCCACAAACCTAGGCCCCATGACAGAAGATTCATGGCTACGTCTTTGTTATCAGTAGTCAATATTTTTCTTAACTTTTACTATTTCAGCACTTTGCAGAGACGTATGGGGCAAAGGAAATGGAGGATTATAGCTACTCAGGGGGGCTTAAAGCAAAGAGAAATAGGCCCAGCTCTGGAAGAGAGCACATGTCATTGATCTTGTCTACAAGCTAATTGAGAACACTCCCAAGCCTTGCAATACTAGATCCCTAAGTCTAGATGCTCAAGACTTAGGAAGTGCTCAATAGTTCGACACAAAGCAGTGTGCCTGCAGGAAGCAGAGTCTGGTTAAGCAGTAATTCAGACTGTCTTTGGCCTCTAGTGCAAAAGCAATAGAGGCTGCCTCACTCCTGTTCAGAGGCACCTCCTCCACTCCTACAAAGAGTAATAATAGTAGCAAAGAAAAAAGCTTGGGCCATTGTTGAGCACAGCCTAGAGCCAACTGCTTCCCTTGTTTCTTTTATATGGCCCAAATATTCTCTTTCTCAATATCTCTTTTTCAGCAATCAATCAGGCCCAGTGTCCCAAATGAGGCACCAACTACATATGAAAAGAGCAAAAGCCACCGTTGGTGACCTTCAAGCTGGCTAAAGACCCAGCCAAAACTTGTCGCCATATGGAGTTTCCATTTCCCAATGAGAAACAGCAGGGGCGCATGGCTGGATGACATCAATGGAGGTGCTCGTTTGTAAAATGTTATTCACATGCAACAGATCATTGTTATTGTTTCCTGTAATTATTCTGCCTCATAACAAAAGGAAAATAACTGATTTTGACACCCAAGTTTTGCTGTAAATAGGCAGAATGTTGTCATGAATATGCAAAATATTATGATCATTGCCATACCTAACTAATTGCATTTGAAACATGCTGGCCATAAAATAATTAATTAGCAGTGCAGGAAAGCATCATGATACTAGCTATAAATACTAAACATAACTAATTATTTCCATCATAAAATGGTCCTGCCAAGTAATTTATAACAAACACTGAGATGGCAGAGCCCGGAGTCCTCGGCAGCTTGCTCTGAAAGGACTGTCACCTAAGGCTTTTTATTTTGTGATATTGTTGGGATGAGCGGATACCAATTTGAACATAAACTCAAATGAAACTAATCTAGGATTTTCAGTGTTCTTTGAGCTGTTGGATGATTGTGGTGGAAAATTTCGAGCAGCCCCTTTTGTTGTTGACATCAGAAAGTGGTAGGTCACTCTGGACCTACGGAGTACATTCTGAGCTCAAGCAAAAATTGATTTCCTTTTTTTAAAAAGCAGCTGGCATTACAATGAATAGCCTTCTTTCGATTTTTCTTCTCCAGTGAAGCATTCAGCGAATGCAGCAGGCATAATAGGCTGAAGTAAACAGTGTCAGGTTCTGTTACATCAGAGGCTCTTTTAAACCGAGCAGACAAGCCATCATCAGTGCCTGAGACCCTGCAAATCACAGCTGAGTTGGAAAATGAGTTTGTTTCCCGACCAGCGTGTTGATGATATTTTGAAGAATAGAAGGGGCTGCTTTGCTAATCACTCTGATGCTCTGTGCTCCATTATGAGGCCATCTCTTTAATGAGCGAAAATAAATGTGCGTGCATGCAGTGGTAATAGAATTAAAGCCTCTTCCGAGCTGGATGTGGGACTGTCCTACCAAGTCTGTGAGGTTGGGTAAAGCATGTGAGAGGACCCCGGGGTTCACCTCTTACAATTGTTTAGCTGAATCCTCTGGCCCCATTTCTGTTTTCTAGTGTTCTGAAAACAGGAACTTGGCATTTAACATAACAGAGTATCTCGTCCTAGATTTTAGTCCTTAGGGCAAAGATCTCATGACAAGACTCAAATACAGCCAGTCTAAAGTACAGCGTTTTTGCTTGCTTTGCTTTTTCCTACCATCCCAAATGACTGGAAAAAGAGTCATAAACGAAGACTTGTTAAAATACACACACTCCTGTTCCAGCAGAATCAAGCTTGCTAGTATTCAAACACATACCCAAAAGCCAAGAGACCAGCACACATTTTCTTTTTAAAGTACATAGCCCTCTAACCCTATATAAGTGTAATACCATTGCTAAACCCATTCAGTACTCCTTTATGAAATCCTGGGGAGAGGGGGAGCCCTAAGTACCTTAGAGATAAGCCCCTAGACTTCAAGGCAAGTAAGTGCATTTCAAAGGTTTTCTCTGTCTAAAGTGAATTCTACCCAGTGCTCTGTGGGTAGGAGGCAGCCTCGGGAATGCACCTAAAGGGTAAGTGCCTGAAGACAAAAGTGGAGAAAACAAATACTTGCTATGTGGTCCTGGGGAACCCTCCTCCTTGTCCCTCACCAGAATAAAAATTCTTCCTCACCAGGAGCCAGGAGGGTGTTTTTTAGCAATCACACCTCTAAATAGAATGTAATTATGAAGGAAATTAACTTCACAGCCAAAGACTGTGTTGTCATGATGATTTAGAAGATGGGGAAGGATGTTTTCTGAGCAATCTCTAATCTTTTTTTTTCCCATCTTCTCTCTTTTTGGTTATCACTTAATGGTATTCATTAAAAGCCATAACAGAAATTGCTTCCCTTTAAATTTCCTACTGAGTCTCGATTTAGTTGAGTTAGACTTTTCTTGAAACAATACATTAGTGTCATGCCCAATTGACTTCTGTTGTAAAAGAAATAAATCTATGTGACTATGCAGCCTGCATCTGGACATGATTAAAAACAAGCACCCCGTCAGTGCACTGTTTAAAGAACAACCTAGATTTCCGTGTCCCTCTGTGTCTGCACAGACTCCCCTGTGGTCTGCTGCAGAGGAGTTCATGCGAGTCCTCCTGACAGAGCCAAGCAGTGTTCAACTTTGAAAAGAATCCATGTTTAAAACACAATGCAGGCTTACTGCTCTTCATTAGTACACACATAGAGACGCTTTCACCTACACTCACTCTCTAGTTCTGAACAATAGCCATTTGCAATACTTGCCATATTACAGGAGAGATTTTTTTTAATGCTCACAAAAATTACAATGATTATTGTTTTTTTTTTTAAGTTGCTGCCTTGACTTTTTCCACCTTCTGCTTCCTTTTCTTGTTCCTCTTCTTCCTTCTCTTCTTCTTCTTCCTCTTCTCTTTGTATTGCTGCTGATGCTGCTTCATTTGAATACAGGGTCACATGAGGGTCAAGCTGGACTTAAAACCTCTGTGTGGCAGCAGAAGACCTTGAAATCCGGCCCCTCATGCATCAACTTCCTGATTTGTCGGGCTGCAGGAGTGAGCTCCCACACTTGGTTTCATTCAGTGGCAGAAGCAGAACCCAGGGCTTTGTGTGTATGAGAGGGTTGGGTTAGCAGTCACTAACTGGCTTGCATTCTCAACCCTAAAAGTACGTTTCAGCTGAGAACAATTAATGAGAAATCATGGGGAGAAAGTTCACTCTTTTACATGTAGAATTATGAGTATAGTTTTGGGTAAAGTGAAGCCACCATTTACTTAAGAGAGCAAGCTGGATCCAGAAACAGAGAGCCTAAACTTCATGGAGGCTGGATAATAAATGCTTGTCTGTGTCTGCCTGCATCTTTATACCGTCCCTGGACTGTGTGAGGCTGAATCCCTGTGTTCCTATGATCCTTAGGATTACAATTCAACAGAGCATTGACAGAAGAAGGGATAGGACCACAAGGAGCAGGAAAATGAGACCCTTGAACAAGGATGGTCTGAGATCCTGCTCTGTAAAAAACAGCCCACATCAACATTACAGCTTTGAAGGCTGCTGTTGTTAGAAGCTTTCTTATTTCAACTCGTATTTTATAGAGAATGAAGTTAAACAACAGAGAGTTTGAAATTATTCCTATAGTGAGCAAAAGGACTCAGATCGAAGTTCTGGGAATCAGCATCCTGGAAGATTTGCTTGGTCACTGGCCTTAGTTTTGGAAAACAAACTCCCATTTCTCTTCTATGGCTTAACAACAAATATTGACCCACAGGGGTGAAAATATAATAAGTATGTCCCAAGAGGTAAAGGAAATGGAAAGATAATCAACATTTGCTGCTTTGTTGTGTATCTATTCTGCATGTGTACATGTATGTCTCCACTGCACAGAGGGGACTGAGTATCTAGTAGAGAGGGTAATAATCTGTGAATCTCATACAGGTTAATAGGAGTGAACTAGATTAAAATTTAGACTTGCTTTTTCTGAATATCATACTGAAATCAGGCTTAGAATCAGAATATCAAATCCATGCAGATTTACAAGAATGAATGTGTAGAACTTTCCACAATCTTGATGCTATTGGCTTGATTTTTAACTATCAGTATTTAAGTCTTCAGGCCGAAACGAAGACTAGAGAGTGGTGATTTTTTTTTCTCTAATATAGTATATCCCGACCACCCCCTCCTCTCCTCCCAGCTCCTCTCCACGTCTCTCTTCTTCCTGAGAGCCTTCAGAAAAGAGCAGTCTTCTCAGGGACATCAACCAAACAAGGCATAAGAAGTTACAATAAAACTAAGCCCAAGTCTTCATAGCCAGGCTGGAGGCGGCAACCCAACAGGAGAAAAAAGACCCCACAAGCAGGCAAAAGAGTTAGAGACATCCTGGGGACTGCCAGGAATCTCACAAGAACACTGAGCTACACCACTATAGCATAAAAGCAGAGGACCTAGTTTAGACCTATTCAGGCTCCTTAATTGTCTCTTCAGTCTCTGTGAGTCCCTATGAGCACTAGTTAGTTGACTCTGTGGACCATGTTTTTGTGGTGTCCTTCACCCCTCTGGTTTCTGCAATCCTTCCTCTCCCCTCTTCTGGAGGATTACCCAAGCTCCAGCTATTGTGTGTGTATCATGATCTACAAAAACATAAAAAAAAAAAAACCCACAGGAAACTCATATGTTTATTCTTTTTCTTCATCCAAAAATGTAAATAATGACTTTAAAAGTAATGCACACACACACATCTCTGCTGGATGATTAGGAACTTTCCATGAAAATAACTAAGTACACTTAAAAGTACAATGATAACATGTTCTCATGAACTATGTTTTCAATATTTTTTGCTGTACAATTTCTCACAAGCCAAAGTCATTGAGCTCTCTAAAATCTGCCTCCTCAGTGCATTAAGCGAATTGGGAAGGGTTTCCAGCTTTTCACTGTAGCATTCTCTTTTCCCTTTTTCATTAGAACATTTCTTTGGGAGAAAGTGACAGATGTAAACATGATAGGATGTGCACTTTTGCAGAAACAAAAGGTGTTCTTTGGCATGCACAACAGCGACACATGCAATAAACCGATGGGCACTGCGCGATGGATGAGAATAACAGTGTAAAAGTATTTGTATTTATAAGTTCCTTCTGGTTGAAGCAGGAAACAGTCACATGATGTTGGAGCTAGCCTTTAGAATTGCAATAGAGCCAGTTCTGACAGTAATCCTAAAATGCTGCAGTCCTGGAAAGACGAAAATGTACTAAAATTCATCAATGCCCCAGGAAGAGTGGATGGAAGCTTTACATAAGAGAAAATAACAGTTTCAAATGGAATATCGCATATAAAAATTTAAGCCAACTGGCCAGACTAGCCCTATCATCAAAATAGAGTCATCCTACTCATGAATTATCTGGCCTTATCTTATAATTGGTTGCAAGAAGTAACATCAAGTGTTATTCCGCATAAGGCTGTAAAGTGTTAGCCAATTCCAAAAGCTAGACTGGCTAGCCTCAAGGCACTAGATTTTATATGTGTGCTTGTGCTGTTCTTAGTAAATGGTTTCAAATACCCTCGGGGGAGGGGGTTGCTAAACATAATTGCCTTCAGTTTGGAAAGTGTGCAATGTTTTAAATACATTATGCTTTTGCACTCCCAAGCTTGTCATAGAGCCAACATGGCTGGCAGTTGAATTCCTGAACTAATGTGACAAAAAGATTTCTAGTGCAAGCAATTTTTCATCTTGTTCAAATAAATTTTATTAGCGTATACAGCCCTCTAAATGGCAGAAAATGTGGCTGCGATTTCTGTCTCAGATTAGCAAGACCAAGCGTTTGATGTCTCATGGCTTCAAAAAGGAATTCCCAAGGAGTAATGTCATCAAGATGGCAGATGAGAGGATCCCTCGGCTCGTCTTTTCCATAAAAAAGGTGTGGGGGTTCCAATTATAATGGTTACAAGTACATGCCAGAGTGTAGTAATGGAATGGCAGAATTCTCTGGAGCAGAGCATGGTGCTATGCTCCTGCAATCCAATGCTAAACAGTCTGGGCTACATTGAAAGTTCAAAGCCAGCCTTAGCTAAGTAGTGATAATGTCTAAAACACAAAACAAAACAAAACAAAACAAAAACAAGGGACAGGGAGTGTAGCTCAGTGGTAGAGTACTTTCCCAACATAGAAAAGGCTGTGGGGTTGCTATACCCTCACTATGGCTAAAAGAAAGGAGGGAGAGGAAAAGAAAAGAGAGGAGAGGAGACAAGAGGAAAAGAGGAGTGGGAATGAGAACAGACAGATGGGAAGTGAGGCGAACTGAAGAAGTTCATACAAAAAGGAATAGGCGGCACCTTGTCTGAGCCACTCTCATTGTCCAGTAAGGATTTTGAATACAGAACTTAGGAAAGATTATACATACATAAAGGTGCATATGCCAGGCATGATGGTGCACGCTTTTAATTCCAGCATTCAGAGAGTCAGAGGCAGGTGAATTACTGTGTCACTGTGAGTTCAAGACCAGCCTAATATAAAAACAGTAAGTTCAGGACAACCAAGGGTACATAGGAAACCCTGTCTCAGAAAAAAAAAAGGCATATTACAATATGTAAATATACAGCAGAATATGTTTTAGCCTTAAACAGAAAATTTGACCATGTGCCAGTATGTTGAACCTGGAAGATATCATGTTATATGAAGTAAAACAAGAAGAGAAAGACAGGTACTATGGAATCCCCTTTTTTTTTTAATGTTGAATATGGAGAAATAGAGCACTTGTCATAATTCAGTTAGTGGAATGCTTACCTAGCATGCCCAAGACCCTGAGTTTGTGATCCCCATTGCTGCACTGATGAGACGTCATGCCAAACACTCGTGCTAGGCATACTCAGAGGTAAGGATAAGAAGATGTTAGGTTCAAGGTCTTCCTGGGCTATGTAGCTTGCACTACATGGAACCCTCAATGGTAACTCAAATGAACCAAGATGAAAAAGGGTGATGCTACCAAGAGAGAGAGAGTGTGGGGAGGAAGGAAGAGGCCTGAAATTGTGGTGCTTTGTGGGACAAAGGGCACTACAGCATTGGGATGTGCAGCATTGGAACTATTGTACGGAGCCCTGGAAATGCAAATAGCCCTACTGCGTAGATTTTTTTTTCTTATTTCTTTTTTTTAAGGAAACTAGGGAAATGATAGAAACGTTAATTGGCTTGACTGAAATAACCACTTCATAATGCACAAATACATCAAAACATCATGTCACACACCTTAGATGTACACAATAAAGTCATCAAATAAGAACACATTAAAAAAGAGTGAACATTCACATTTTTATTTCTGTAACACCTGTGCTCTAACCCACCTACACTAAGATAAGACAATGCTGTCAGCAAACAGTTCTAAAAGGCCTGCATTAGTGCATATTCAGAGAGCAGCATAAAACCAACGGTGTCACGGTGTCTCAGGAAAATTGTTTCCTTTCATAGAAAGCTCAATCTTATTTTGATTTTTAAAGAGTAGACCCACTGAGCAGGAGGCTATTGAATCTCCATTGTGTGTGTGAATTTCCTGCCTTTAAAGCTGCACGTGAGAGTCTTCTAGGCTGGAGTTTGTTTATTTGTAGCACAAATATTGCCAAGACAGCACCTCAGCATCTCCACTGGGTCCCACAAACTTCACCTCCCAATCTACATGTATGACCTCTGGAGAGAAGAAAGACAGTTGACCTCTTGGGCAATGGCTCGATTCTGTACACTCAACAGCCAGCCCATTTGGAATGCAAAGCTGTGGATCTCAGTCCCTGCGTGCCCAAAATCCTTTGAAATACAACTTTGTTCCCTGGGATTGAGGCTTCCCTGCCTTTCATGATGGAGGTGATGGGTAATGCTGACCTACAGAAATTAATTAGTACAATTCACTTGAAGGCTTATTGCTAACATCATTATAATTCATCCCCATAGGAGTCATTTGATTATTGCCTTTCTTGCCAATAAAAATTAAAATAGCCAGTTACTAGTTGCAGGTCATTAACTCATTTCACTCTTTCCCATCACACAGAAAAGTGGGGTGAAGGACATGAGAACACGGACCTGTTTGACCCATCTTTTCTTACTGCATAAAAACAAGTTCTATCACGTCCTTGAGGTAGCTACAATTCTCAGTGACTCTGCAGGTGCATTGCATGTGACAACATGGTCTGCCTGTGCAGATAGTTTACAAGCAGGCAAAAATCATGTTAATTAATTAATTAATTAATAATTAAACTTAACTTCCAAACACACCACTGGGGACAGCTCCCGAGCCACACACACACAAGCTCATTCCTTGTATAAACTCTACTTCACATTGTACTGCCCATGGCTTTCCACATACTTCCAGAGCATGTCATTCGATTTTATAAAGCAGATTTGACAATCTCATTACTTGCACATGTGTAAAAGAGATCTTGGTGCCTAACATATACAGGGCATTAGAAATGTCATACACTGGAGGAAACTTGACTTGTTCATTTCACACATGCATAATTAGGAAAGGTCAAAGCTGAATCCCAGTAATCATAGGTAGGGAAAATAACAGGTGACATGCCTGAAGAAGCAACTGTTAAAGCGTGGTTTTATTGCTGGGCATGATGGCATAGGAATGGAATTCTAGCACTTAGAAGTTGGAGGCAGAAGAAGTGAGACTCGATTCAAACGAATAAACAAAGCATGGCTTATTTGAATTTGTGTTTATTGTCCCAGCTTTAGAGCACTCTTTTAGGTGACTGTCACTCATTTTACTTTTCTCAGTCCCTTGTTTCTGAGATCAAGTCAGGGTATATCTGTCAAGTGTGCAGCATTTTTATTGTTGTTAGTGTTAGTTTGCTTTTGAGATAGAGTTGCAAATTGGCCTTGAATTCTTTATGTAGCCAAAGCTAGGACTGAGCTTCTGATTCTGCTCCTTCTGCCTCTTAAGTGCTGGGATGAGAGACAAGAGTCACCACACCCAGCAATGTTAAGATGAGCTAGATTCCTCATTCACTCTTCTCTAACAAGATTATACCTTCTGTTGCAAGTCTGTTCCACCTGGATTTTCATGAAGAAATGTTCACCTGTGAAGTTGAGGACAATGGCCTCTCTCCTGCATGGTCATTGTCATTGGGATTAGTCAACCAGTGTGCCATCATTATGTGCCCATTGCATTCTCTCGACATGAAAGATGCAAGGGTTGGGAAGGAGATCACATTAGAATCTGTTTCTGGGAAACCTAATCTTAACTGTTCTTCACTTTTATAAATAGGTGTATATCTATTACTCCCTGATAGCTATAGGCTCAGAGAAAATTACTTTATTTGGAAAAAAAAATCACAGCTTCTTAGAAGGATTATGAGATGTGCTAAATTTGCTGTTAATTTTAATCTTAAAGGCTAGGGATGATGGGGGAGGCTGAGTATACAGTTTAGTTGAAAAAAAAAATGTCATGATGTCCTGACATCAATCCCCACCATTACCGCCACCACCATCATCACCATCATGACCACCACCACCATCACTACCTCCATCACCACCATCATCATCACCACCATCACCATCATCACTAAACCACCGCCACCACCATCACTACTATCACCACCGTCACTACCACCATCACCATCACCACCACTACTGCCACCACCATCACCACCACCACTACTACCACCGTCACCACCACCACCGCCACCATCAACACCGCAACAAAAGTCTTGTATTGGATTGAGGATGTAGTTCAATGCATGAAGTAAACGATTACCTTAAATGCATAGTTTCCTATGTTTAATTCCCCAACACCAGAGAAATGGGGCATGATGGCACTTGTCTACAGTCCCAGTGCATGGGAGTTGGAGGCAGGATGATCCAGTTTGAGACAACAGGGTCTTGAAACAACTATGTACCTATACTCCACTTTGTTTCTTAAATACATATAAACGAAAACAAACTGAAATCTCAAATACACTAGAACATGAAATAAGTAGAGGGAGAATGGAGTTAGCTAGTGAAGGTGTATAGCCTTAGAAACTGACTATGGCCCTTGTAGCCATTCACATCTGTTTCAATAGTCTTTGAATTTCCCAGACTCAAACTTCCCAGTTCATAAAACAAGATCATCAAGAATACACACGGCCATTAGACATGGCAGCACTGATTGATAACCTCAGGATGTGAGAGGCTGAGGCAGAAAGCTCATGGCAGCTCTGGACTATGTAGCAAGATCCTGACAAAATTGGAGGAAAAAAAAAAGATGTTTATATCACACAGCACGTTTCATAGATTAAATAAGATAATACATGAGACATGCTTGATGCTTCATTTGAAAGCTCTAGAATTATGGCAGTCATAGTTGTTTTTTAGACTGGATACTTCTGTTAGAAAGGCAGTCATCATGGAGTTCCAACAGGTTCCAACAACCATGTCATTATCCACTACTGAGTGACAGAGGCCTCCAAATCCAGTGTCGTAAACCAGGACCCATTTGCTTCTTGACAGGTTCTGTGAGTCATATAGTCAGGAACGATCTAATTAGAGAGGTTTTCACTTGCTGGTAACGTCAAGCTCTAATTAGAGCTGAGACACCTGCTTTTATGCTCTCTTACTGTAGGTTAGATATAGAATGAGCATGGTTCCATCAATAGACAAACGTATAAAAAAATGGGACATACACATTGTATGTTGCTCAGCCTCAGAGAAGAACGGAGCCCCACTCTCCACAGCAGGACTGTGGAGATTAAATGAAACAAGCTAGATACCAAAGACTTGTTGGCTCTCTCATGTGGGAACCGGGAACACCAGCCAGGCAGTTGGATTTGACCAATGCATACTATATGTATGGAAATATCTCATTGAATTCCATTAATGTGTATAATTACTGTGTGTAATGACGAAAAACAAAACAAAAAATAGAATAAGAATAAATCTTACAAAATTACACCTAGTTTTTAAAAATAAGAAATAACAAGAGAAAGATGACTGGTAGCAGGCTTAGGGTTTTGTTAAAAACTAGATGAAACTACACAAATGCAATGATAGTATGTCATCAGAGAATGCTCCTCTTGTGAATATCTGTGTGTTTGGTTATGAATGTGTTAAAAAGTTATTAGAGGATAAGTTGGTTGTTAGATACAAATCATCTTTGAATAGTCTTGAAAAATCTTTTCTGTGGACTTTAAAAACAAACACACAATGAGTCACTTCCCTGTCCAATAACTTCCTATCCTTCAGGGTCTTGAGCTTGGCTTCCCGGGATCTCTAGGCCACCGCCACTCATTGTGCTGATCCCTACTGGACTGAAACCTTGTTGAAAGACTCTAGGCCACTGGACCTCAACCCTTTGCATGTTTCACTTCCTTGTCTACAGAAAAGCCGAGCTCATATACTCGTGAATTCTGCCACTGCCGTGTCTCCTCAAAATTGATCTTTCCTGATTCCTATCCAAAACCTGATCCATTTTGCCTCCATTCCTTCACAGCTTCTTCACAATGCTGCTTACTCTCCAATTGCTTACCAGTCACTCAACATCTGTACATGAGCCTCATGGGAGCAGTGGCTGTTCATGATGCTCTAGCATAGCACTGGAAGCCTGTGTTAAGTTTGTGGTAACTTTGAAATATATTAATATGAATGGTATGATAAGGAAAAAACAAACAGAACTTGATACCAATACCTTAAAGTTGCTTTAAAATATTAACTTAGAAAAAAAAAAGGTAAGGATGATGAGGGGCTTAGAGGAATGATTTCGAGGCGAGATTAATAGTACTTGTTGCTCTTGAAGGGGCTTGGGTTCATTCACAAGCACCCACATAGAGAATAACAACTCCGGTTCCAGACTCTAGCATCTTCTCTGGCCCCTGAGGTCACTGCATGTACATGACACACAGGCACATATGCAGGCAAAGCACTCATACATGTAAAATAAAAATAAGTTTTTCAAAGAATGCTGTGAAGAGACTAGAGTGAGTGTGATCTGCAAGACCACGGGGTTAGAAGGATCCAGAAGTGATGTGCAATGGCTCCAGGAACTTGAATGCATTTGGAATAAATGGTCTTCCTGCCCCGTAGGTGGCCTTCACTTATGAAGAGCTCCTGGATAGAATGGCCAACCAAATGGCAAGGACAGACTGTGAAAAGAACGGATCTCCAGCTCCCAGTTTCTGGAAGGCAAGGGTATTCCTCAGGCGTGCCTGACATTGAAGAATGTTTTATGAGCAAGGCGCAGTGGTGCACACCTGTAATCCCAGCACTCAGGCAGGCAGAGGCAGGTGGATCTCAGTGAATTTGAGGCTGTAAACAGCCTGGTTCACAGAGGGAGTCCAGGACAGCCAAAGCTACACAGAGAAACCCTGTCTCAAAAAACAAAACAAATAAACAAACAAATAAAAATCCACAGTTTATGCACACCAATTGAATGAAAAAGCAGACAGCTCTGATCACAGTCATATGCAGTAGAGACATTTAAAAAAAGAAAAAAAAGGATAAATGAATCAATGACTGCTGTCTTCCCTCTTCTGGGTACAGCACACTGTGGATTTGGCACTAAAATTGTTATTGTATCTGCTTAAAAACAGTCTTGGGGGTGGGGCGGAATTGACCTCTTTTTTTTTTTTTTTTTGTCTGTGTCTTCAGTGATGCTTTGTTCTTCTGTGACATAAAACTTGGTCACATTTGCTGGCAGTCCTCCTAAGCAAACCTCTGCTGAGTGAGCCTCCCGCTTTGCTGTCTGCGAATTAGCCGCAGGTCTCTCTTTAACAGTTGTCCTGTCTGCGGGTCAAAAATGTATTTTGAGTCATAAAGTCAGAAGGCAATAGGTTCTACACCGCCCTGGCCCATCACAAAAGCCTCAGCAGGTGACTCCCAACCTTTTGACAAATTTACCCATGTTGTTGATTCACTGATAGTGGGAGATAGTTCTCAGGGAAGTGAGGACAACAACCTTGCATCTGGGGAGATACACAATGCCCCTTCCTTTTTTTTTTTTTTTTTTAACAATAGGCAGCTTCCAAACGACTTAATCAGTTAAACATTATCATTTATTTCCATGGGCCAAAGTTACCTCTTCTACACAACAAGCAGTTTCATTTGTTGAAGGCTTATTTACAGCCCTCAGCATTAGAGCAGAATGCTCAGGGAACTACAGAGCCTTTGGGAGGTGGGTCCCAGCAGGAACAAGTGGGTCCTTTGGGGTATGCCTTTGAAGATACCTGTTCCTGGTTCTAGCAACAATTTCTGACTCTGGGTTTACAGGGTACAGTCTGTCACTGAGAACAAAGCCATTCCTCCGTTCCTGCTCCACCGTGATGGACTGAACTCTCCGAAAAGCTTGAGCTATGAAAAAAAAAGTCTTCTTTCTTTAAGTTCTTTCCATCTAAAGTTTTGTCAGAGACATGAAAGCTAACTAAAACAGAGCTCTTCTAGAATTTATAGTCAGATCATCACCATTCAGCTCCCTCCCACCCTAGAGCAATGAGGACAAAGGACTACTGTTGACATTCACGCAAGAACTGTGATGACAACAAAGCAAAATGAACAGAAATCCATAACTGGAGAGAATGAAGAGAGCAAACAGAAAGAGCAGCACAGTACTCAGACCTAGCTGATGCACTACGACGTGGGAAAATCACAGAATAGACAGACTATTAAAAAAATAAAATAAATAAAACATCACATAAGCCTCCAAAAATTGACATTAACATCTAAAATACTTTTTGTCTTTTCTCTCGTGTGCTGTGATTTCTCACATTCTGGAAATAATGAAGTCTAGCGTGCTATCGCACACCTGCAAATCCAGCGCTTGAGAGGCAGAGACAGGGTGAGTGCTGCAAGTCTGAGGTCAGCTTGGCCTGCCTAGCAATCACGAGACAGCCTGACCCACAGAATGAGACACTGCTGAAAAACAAAAATCAAAACTAGACAGAAGTGGGGCTGGAGAAGAAAATTAGGTTTATTTATGATCCAACCTGAGGAGGATTTCTTATAAATGACAACTAAAGTTCTAGTCTTTAAGCACAGGTAAGAGGATGACACTGAAAGTTTTTCCTTTACAGTTTTTTTTAAGTTCTTGAAACTTGTTTTTGTTTAAAGTGTACGTAGCGGTGATCTATAGTTCTTTTACTAGCTAACCCAACAACACTGAGAATAGTGTATTTCATCAGAGACCTTCAGCCAACAATTCTTTTGGCAGCCTTGGCAAATGTCCAAATAATGAATCAGCTTAGTCTCCCCCTCCCCTTCACTAGTAATTGTCTGTTAGAGACAATAGTTCTTAGCCAGTACCCGAGCTCGCTGAGGTAGATGAGCACACAGGCCAACACATTTTAACATAGCGAAGCCAACATATTAAAGCCATGTAAATGTGTGTATTTATTTAATATTCTCAGTAGGCCTATAAACAGACATTATTTTTTGATTATCAACATTTTTCTGACAAAAGGAACTATGAGGCCAGGAATGAATCTAGAATCTCTGGCCCGAAGCTCACCTCATACTTCCCATGTTCACTTTTTTCATTCTGCCTAGGTACACATACCTTTGCAGAAGTATTCAAAATGCCATATTTTTAAAGACTGAGGTTCTGGAGGGACAGCTTAGAGGTTAAGAGCACTTGTTTGGCAGAGGACCCAGTTCAATTCCTAGCACCCACATGATGACTCACAGACGTCTCTAACTCCAGTTCCAGGAAATCCGATGCCTTTTTCTGACCTCTGTGAGCACCAGACATGAATGTTATGCACACAATGGCATACAAGTAAAATATTCATATACATAAAATAATAAAATTAAATCACTTTGGGTTATGAATAAATGATAGAATAGAGTGAACAATTTCATTCACTCTTGCATTTACTTATTTATAATACAGGTCAATATTACCCAATAATAACTGATTTGCACAGTATCGTGGACACTCTCATAGGCATAATGCTGAGAAAATTAAATTATATCCAAAGGAGTATATACTCTATGGTTTTATTTATAGCAGTGTTTTTTGACACAAAAGAGTTTTTGTTGTTGTTTTAATGTTTTACTTCTTTATTATTTATTACAAGTTATTCACTTTGTATTCCTGCTGTAGCTCCCTCCCTCATCTTCTTTCAGTCCTACCCTTCCTCCCTCTTTTCCCCCTATGCCCCTCCCCTATCCCTCTGATAGGGGAGGTCCTCCTCCCGTTCCCTCTGACTCTAGCCTATCAGGTCTCATCAGGACTGGCTGCATTGTCTTCCTCTGTGGCCTGGCAAGTCCGCATCCCCCAAGGTGAGGTGACCAAAGAGCCAGCCACTGAGTTCATGTCAGAGACAGCCCCTGCTCCCCTTACTAGGAAACCCACTTGGAGCCCACGCTGCCTATGGGATACAAGTTATTTTGTTTTTTTAATAAGGCAACAGGCAACTTAACCCAGCATTGGATTCAAACCACAGCAACGGTTCTGTTTACCAAAAATGGCCCATGAGGAACTTAAACTCCACACTCAGCTCCATACCAGCAAGTTGTCCTTCTTACCCATTTAAGGTCTGAGAATAGGTTGAGATTGGTTCACCTCTCTAATTCTCTTACTATAGCTGGAAAAATTATTGCGCTCAGGCATGGTCCTACACAATGATTAGGACTACCACCAGCTTCCATCCACCGCCTGAAGACAGCTCTCCTACCAACAGACTCACTATGACCACAAAAAAATGTTTCCAGACATTGTCAAATGTCTGCCTGGGGACAAAAATCACCTTCAGATAAGAACCACGAATTTAGATGAAGATTGAAGAAGGCAAGTAAGCAATGCTGGTCTGTAGCATTAGAGATAAGAACAGTGATAGGGAAACCTTCTAGCCCTTGATTGCAGTCATGGTTATATTTAAATTCATCATTATGCTATAATAAGTGCATCTTATAGCATGTAAGTCATAAAAAACCTTTTAGAAAATTACTTGGGGGTTCAGGACAAACACAAACTTTGGAAACTTCCAAGAAAAGAAGTTCCTGTGAGAGGGGAAGATTAAAGAGTGTTCCAGGAGGTAAGGCTCTGCAGAGGAAGTAGGATCTAAATAACAAGCAGTAGCAGAGGAAGAGGGCAGGCCACTCCAGACACAGCACACAACAGGAGCCAGAGAAGAGAGGCAAGATCATTGTTGGCTAAGAATACCTCACTGGGGGCTAGTTTCCTAGTGTAGATAAGCAAGGGAAATCCAAATGCCATGGTAGATTTCACAGCGGTAGTATCTAGGTCAATGCTGTGTTCACAAGGAGACATAATTGTCACATTTAGTAGTGGTGAAAATTAAACCTTTGAAACAAAATAGAATCTAAAAAAAAAAAATGACTGTGCCTTTCAGCTCATTACCTCACTATTGCAGAATTCCCTACTGTCATCTATTCTTGGTATGTGTCCAGGCCCATTCCATCCCAGGTGGATGGCGCTTCCCACTACATCCTCTATACAGCTCCTGGAAATAGGAATAAAACTCTCCTGGGAAGTTCCCCACTGTTTTTCCAGCCATCATTTTCTTTCAGTATACTAATTGCTATTGGTTACATTATTCGTCATCATCCTTAATTGAGCATGAACAATGCTAAACACTGTAAAGAGAATGTTAGAGGAGAGTCATTCTGTGGAAGCCAGAGGATTTGGAGCTGACTCAAATAGGAAGAATAATGAGCGATGGAAATGCAGCCATGATCAGGTGGCCACTGTTCAACTCGGTGGAATGCAGAGCATCCCTGTATGGATAAAAGCAGTCATTCCTTGCCATTCAGTCACGAGTACAGAAGGGTAAGAGAAAGCTGTCTGGTCAAGAATCACCTTGATAATGGGTTGTACTCCCCATCACATTGGTGGTGGGGCAACCTCCACAAAGACAAGGAGGATAATGAAATACAACCTATGCTTTTTGATGGTTTACAGTCTCTCCATAAAACTAAAACCAGCGTCAAGAACAGAGGTCAGGATCACCATCCTATAAGCGCCAAGATTCTAGAATTTCTTTTCTGGGGTATCAGGTTTTTTGGGGTTTTGTTTTTGTTTTTGTTTTTTTTTTCTCTGAGTACAGCTGAGGTTTAATTAAATGAATGCCACTGTCTCAGTTCTTCAAACCAGTTAGGATAATGTTTTAGCTGCAGATAATTTTTAATTAAGGTGAAAGGAATACTCAATGAAAACTGGGTTAAGCAATACAAATATCTATTACCTGGTTTACTTCTCAGGACAGCTACAGACACTCTGAAGTTAGCGGGATGTCAAAAGTATTGACAAGGATGTCATCTTTTCTCCATGCTTCTGGTCTGGTACCCTCAGGAAGTGCAGGAGAAAGGCTACAGCTAGGGTCGAGAGAGGATATTTCAGAGCAAAGACATTCAAGTGAAGGTGAAATGCAGCCAAGGGGTTATCTGAGTGAAGGTTGACCAAGGTCAAGTATAAGGCTTCAGTGATAGGGTAGGAACGGACAATGGCTGTAGTTGAGCATGAGAGTCAGGGCCCCAGTAGAAGGGGCGAAATCAGAGATTTCAGAATGCATCAGTTTCAGATCAAGCAGGACTGTGCAGACCGGTGGGAAGGACCCTGAGTGCACAGGAGGGGTCTTGGTTGATGAGTGACTTGATCCTGCATCTCTTTTAAAAGAATTGCTCTGATTGCTTTGGTGGAAACCAACTACACATTAAAAAGGAAAGAAAGAAAACCAGCAACAAAAGAGAGAGGTGTCTAACAAGATTATCATGCTACTACGAGGAGTCACTGGGGACACAGCTGCATGGATGGGTCTAAAATCTATGCACGTGTGATGTTTAGAGGCAGTAAACATACAAAAAGAACTCACGTGTATGTGATATTTCAAGCTCTGAGATCCAAAGAGACCACAAAAAAATATGAAGCCAGATGCGCAAAAAGAAAAAAACAAACAAAAAACAGCGTTTAACCTAGAACCTAGAGTGATCTAGACTACTCCAATGTTGAGACACACTAGAAAAGGACATGGAGAAGGTGTCCATGAGGCCATAAGTTCTAGGGAAGACAGTGACTCAATAGCATCCGAAGCAGGTAAGAGTGAACAACTTAAGGTAAGAGTGAAAAACCTGAACTGAAAATCTAAGGTGCGCTGAGTGAAGAAGGGAATGTGACGGAAGAGATGGCCAGTGTGCAGGGACAGAACACTCACATGGTCTTGTTTACATTTTATTGACTCAAATGTGAATCATTCATGATTTCCTACAATTATCTTTTCCCTTGGTCATTCTAGGTTTTCACAGACATTTAGATTGCCTTCAGTGATATTTTTATGCTTTACTCTAATAAAATCTGATTTAGAAAATCTAATCAATTAGGTATTTTAAGCCTCATCATTGACATTACAAATGGACTCTGGTTTTACAAAATGATGAACCACAAATGACAAGCCCACTGATTTAATTTACACAAATGTTCCTTATCTGTTGCCTATCAGGCTCCATCTACTGCATGAGCCGAGGCACAGTGGCCCTCCTAATAGATGACATTGAATTTCTAATGGGAACCTCTGCAAAAGCAAATTCATCATGTCAAAGCATGCCCCTGCAACATTTCATTTGGTCATTGGTTACCCTTTTCTAAGCTTTTCCACGAGGCTCATGGAAGCCATAGGGTACCATTTTGCCTGAATCAAGAGCTCTATGTTTCCAAAGAAGAAAGCAACTGTGAAATCGCTGTTTAAATTTAATAATCTGTAGGCATCATTTTTGTTCCAACTTGCCACTTTTCAATATTATTTCATAATTACATTTCCCTTAAAACATTCCAATTATTTCAAGTAGTTGCATATATCAGTTATCAAAATGAATTGAATACATGACATTCAGAGCCTAAACATATGTATTAGGGAGGCATGTTCTGGGAACTCTCTGAAATAATCTACTTTATGCTCTCTTGTTTTTAAAGTCTGGACTCTGTCATATCGCTGTTTTTCTTCTGCAGCTGGTATCACATTTATGAGGTGGGGTGATTTCTAATTTTACCTCACTGGAGTATAAATGTGTCATTTCATACAACTCGCTGTTTTTCTTTGTTGTAACTTCTTTCTCTCTGTTTTAGCCCGAGGCACTCCTCTTTATTTGATCAGTTGAGTTTATATAATATTCCAGGCAGCACTTCCTCCCAGGAGAAAAACAGGATTTCAAATTGCTACTCTTGATTCCTTGGGCGAGCTGAAAGGGCACCTCCTGAATTAATGTTTTCGTTACTCTTTTCTGTGCTTATTGGTTTATTTCCATCAGCTGGTGGGTACTCTTATTTTCTATTTCTTAATTTCCTTTTCCTCTGAAAGCTAATTATTCGGGGCTTGCTTATTTACTGTTGGCTAGTTGGATGGTTAAATAGAAAAATAATCAAAATGAACACTTGGTGGCAAAAATCTGAATTAAATTTTCAATAATTAACTAAAAGGTACTGAGTTCAGTGTTCCCATTGTCAGCTTCCAGATAAACTCTTCATGTAAGGAAAGAAACTTAAATTTTATGTTTTCTGTCACTATTTGCTGCAGCAGCAATGGCTTTTACCATTAAAATCCAGATTCTATTTTTAAGAGTATTTCTGTGCACAGCTGTCTAACAAAACAATGTATTAAGTAGGCTTAAAATATTTCTTATGCATCTTCATCTGCATATTGAAAAGAAAACAGCGCAGAAAACAGGAGAAATATTCACACATATCATATGTATTATAATAGGGAATGGAATATAATTTCCCTTCTTAGCAAAATGTTAAGAAATATCCTGAATATGTTCCCATAATAATGATTTCTCAAAAGAAACAGCTTAAAATAAAAAAGCTAAGGTACCCACAAATACATGTCAGGACAGAAAGAGACAGAAATAGTGTGTGGAGTACAGGGGTTTGCATACTGCTCATTAAGGGGCTTGCCTAGCAGATATGAAATGCTGAGGTCAAATGCCAGCATCTCCTAAGTCAGGGATGCTAGTTCATGTCCATAACCTTAGCACTCTGGAGGTAGAGACAGAAAAATCAGACATTCAAAGTCATCACTGGTAGCATAGTAAATTGGAAGTTTATCTGATAGACCTGAGACCCTATCTAAAAGGAAAAAGAAGCAGTGTGTCAGTATGGACACCCTAAGTGAGATGTGGTCAAGAGCAGAGATGAGAATCAAGCCAAGGATTCTGTGACTTTTCACCAGACATAGATAGAACTCTTGGCAACCCAGGCCTTGGGAAATCAGAAACACACATTCACCCATTTTCAAACAAGTAAGACATTCTAGGTCTTTCTCATATCTACTGTATATTAATAACAACAGTTATAAGAGGAAACTCCAAAGTTCCTTATATTTTCTGAAATATATGATAATACCATCCTCTAATATTAACTAAACCTTTAATATTTATTCTAGGCTTTTGTGTGATTAGGCATGAACAGCATCTCATATGGCCTGGTCTGACCTGGACTCTCTGTGTAGCCAAGATTGGTTTCAAACTTCTGATTTGCTATTGCTACTTTCCAGGTGTTGAGACTATGGGTTTCTATCACCAACCCAGCCAGGCCTATTCTTTTTTATAGCCATTAGTTCCAACATAAGCCCACTTTCATTTTGTGTTCACATTCAGTTCAAGCATTGAGAACACTAGATCTCATTATACACGTATCAAGTGGAACTTCTCTCAGGACCAGATAGCCACCCACTGGTTAGAAGGGCAGATAGATACCTATTTCAAGACAAACCATTTAACCCAACCACCTATAGCAATTTGAAGCTTAATTTAGATGATGGATGAATCAGACTTAACCTTTTCTCTTTAATATACTATAATACATAACTGCTTGGCAGTATAAGTATATTTATTCTTCCTCAGTTGCCTTAAAATGAAGCAGATTGAAAGAGGAGTGGTATTGTTTCACTGACTGTAAATTAAAATAATAAAATTAATGTCAAATGTCATTTCAGCATATACTTTATCACCATGGTAACCCATAGGTAACTGAGTTGGTAAAATTGCAAATTACATATTCAGCTATTTAAAGACATCAATGAACTAAAGTCATTTAATCAAGCTTTTCATTGCTTGTGCTATGCAATCAAGACGACCCGATTAATGTCAAAGTCAGAAAGCCACAGCTTCCCTCTCCTGTCTGGCATTTCTACCATCACGTTCAGACTGCTCATGGCTGTGTGCTACTTTTTAGAAGCATATTACTAGATATTTGTTTCCTCAACAGGAAAGGACTATAGCTCAAAAGTAATTTTATTCACAAATGTAAAATGGAGGAAAAGTTCAACTTTTTTGCTTATTCTTCATATGTAAAATCTGTTTCTAACAGAGAGATAACGAAGTATCTCTTGATGTTTCACCCTCAGCCCTACCCAGCCTCTGCCCAGGTACCTAATCTCGTCTCTTCCATTCTCAGACTGGGGTGGTTTAAATGAAAATGGCCCCCGTAGGCTCATTATTTAAATGTCTGTTTTCTAGTTGGTAGACTGTTTAGGAAGGATTGGGAGGTGTGGGCTTGTTGGAGAAGGTGTGTCACTGGAGGGGTGGAGAGCAGGACAGGGGTGGGGGGAGGTAATAGGGGATGTTGAACTCCCACCAGGCCTAGTCTGCTCTCTCTGCCTACTGCTTGAAGATCAAGGTGCAAGCTCTCACCTACTGCTTCTGTGCCATGCCTACCTGCCTGCCACCCCGTCCCTTTATGGTGGTCACAGACTAACCCACTGAAACTGTAAGCCCGCCCCAGTTAAATGCTTCCTATTTTAAGTGCCTTGATCACGGTGTCTCTTCCGAGCAGAACAATAACTAAGACACAGACAGGCCCAGATCAGAATTGGCTATTGACTTGGGTATCTACTTTCTGCCGGGGATCTCCAGTTCTCCCCGTTACTCACTGTGACAGTTTCTGATGCTACGACAAAATACCTGAGAAAACACAACATAAAGGAAGACAGACCCACTTGCTACATTCTTTCAGAAGTCTGGCTGTGGTTGGTTGGCTTTGTTTCTATCTGTGAAAGGCAGCATACCTGCAGAGGGTGGGTATATATGCGCGCTCGCTAGTTTTTTTGTCAGCTTGATACAAGCTAGAGTCATCTGGGAAGAGGAAACTTTCATTGAGAAAAATGTCTTCATATGATGAGCAAATCATGTAGGCAAATCAGATGACTTATTTATTTATTTATTTATTTATTTATTAATGGTTGATGTAGAGAAGGTAAGTCAATAGTGTGTACTGCTGTCCCTGGGCAGTGATCTTGGGGTACATAAGAAAACAAAGTGAACAGTCCAGTAGGCAGTGCTACTCCATGGCTTCTGCTTCAGTTCCTGCCTTGAGTTTCAACCCCAACTTCCCTCAGTGATGAACCATGGTCATAAAATGTAAGCCCAATAAACCTTTCCTCCCCAACATACACTAGGTCATGGCGTTTTAGTATAGCAGAAGAAGCCTGATAGGGCCAAGTCCCTATGAGGTTTGAGGCAAGTCCCTGTGACCTTCTTCCTCCAATTAGACCCTACCTCTAGTCCACTTACTGGTTAATGAATCCATCGATGAGGTTGGTGGCTCCACAATCCAACCACCTCTCAAAAACATAACCAGCTGAGGACCAATTCTTCTTATGAGCCTTTCGTGATGTCTTACATGGGAACTTTAACACATGCTGTGAGGGAGATCTCATGGTGTTAATCTCAAGATCTTCTCAGTGCTTATCAAACAGCATGTCATTTATCCAAATATTACTCCTTGTACCCTCAAGCATATCAGTGAATTTCTTTTAAAGCAATTCATATGTCTCCAGCTGTCTTCAGTGGTCACTAACCTAAACCGGATTTTGATTTCCAGAGGACACAGAGCAGGCAAAATGATTTGACCTATTTGTCTTTTGAGATGAAACCTGGATAAATCTGGAGAATTCTGTTTGGTAAGAGGGACTCTCAAGCCCAGAATTCCTGTTTTCCTGTGGGGGTTACATCAGTGATGCTTATTAGTATAATCTTAATAAGAGACAAATTGGCATAAGGACCTCTCTTATCCCCCAGTAGCTTTACCAGCAAACGGAAAGAGCTCTCCAGTATCTCCCGAAATACCTTGAAAAGCCACAGGCATTGTTGCCCTGGCAACATTCTATGAGAACAAATCTTGACCCAGATGAGAGGGCAAGGCAGGTAATGTTGAATTTTCAAAGCAGAATGAAGCCTTTTCAGAAAAAGACAGCTCAACTGTGCTCAATTGTTAGATCCCTCATTTCTCACTCTCAGCAGTACTTAAAGTAATTTCTAAATCCCAGGCTGACTGGCCAGTCCATTTCCATATGTTCAAACTTTCTCCATGCTCTCAGTAGGCAGAGCTCTAGCCCAGTGCAGTGGCAAGATTTTCTGTATGGTAGAGAATACAGTTTCTGTCTCCAGAAAGTGCACGTGCAAGGCAGCAGAGAACCAGTTAGAGAGGCTCAGACACAGCAGTGAGCACTTGTGACCTGGAAATGCCACCTTGGAGTTAGTGCCTCAGAAAGCATCATCAGGAGGAGCAAGAACATGTCAGAAAATGCCCAAAGGTCCCTTCTTTCAGTTCAGGAGGTCACATGCATTTTGTTGGCCACCTTGTTGGAGAATAGTTGGAGGAAGGGACAGAACTCTGTAAGAGTGAACTGAGTCAAAGGAGAGCCTGAGTTATGTAGCAAATCTTTCAATGTTTGCATGACTTCAGACTAAGTTTATCTTACTACATTCAAATTTGATTTTTATTTCCACAAGCAGGGAGCAGGATCTCCAAGGGAAGATCAGATCAGTTAGAAAAACCCAAGGATAAATGTTTCTGAGTAATCTGAGTTTATGTATTTGGCATGTTTCAGCTTGCATATAAGTATCACACTCATGTGCCTGAGTGCGTATACACATTTCTGTAAGACAGCATCATGAAAAGCAGCTAGAGGAATGCTAAAAGTGGATACAATCCTGGGTAATGGATAGATGGAAAAACTTTGTTGTTTTCCATTCTGCTCATTCACATTTTTTCCAATATAATATACTATAATAAATCTATCTTAATTGTACATACTTTATGTGCTAAGAGAATTATTCTAAACATGAACCGTCCTTCATCTTAGGAGGTGCCACACTTTAGATTTTAAACATCTACCTGATCTCATTCCTGGTTGTAGTTTAGAAAGCCTCTGGTATGAAACACTGATTCATTTGCTATGTCTGAACCTCTAACCAGAAAATGACATAACATTTCAATGGCTATAAAAATAAAGGTTTAAAAGTAGTGGTGAAAGAGTGTACATCCTGGCTGGAGTAATAGCACAGTTAAGAGTACCTACTCATCTTGCAGAGTTCAATTCCCAGCAACCTGATCAAGTTACCAGCAACCACCAATAACTCCAGTTCCAGAGAGATCCTAAATCTCTGGTCTCTGGGGGTAGCTACACTCATGTGCACATACACCTAATTAAAAACTTTAAAATAAATAAAAAGCTTCAAGACTAGAGTAAAGTAATTGTAATCCAGCAACATGGCTGGTCTGATCACATCCATAGACTTCTGTGATCTGGCTGGAATGCAGAGTCACCCTTAGTACCCACCTTTAATCCCAAACAATTGAAGATAAAGTTGGCTTTAGAAAGAAGCACCCATGTCTTGAAAGTGATATTTAATGGAGAGGCATGCAAAGAGAGGAATCAAAGAAAGATTTGACAGAATAGGACACGCCCAACTCGTGGGAACAGAGGAAAGGGAAGTTACTTAAGAGAGTGGAGCAGTGGGTGAGAGAGAAAGGAGGTGGTTTCACAGAGACAGACTGAAGAGAAAACAAGCTAGACACAGGTGAGGACAGACAAGCCAAAGAATGAGGAGTGAGAAGATTAGAACAGATTGCTAGAGTTAGTGTGATACCACACAGAGCATTTCAGTCAGAAGCTGAAAGAAGCCAGTTTGAATCAGTTAGCTTAGAGAGGAGTTTGAGCCAGAAGATCTGAGTTGAACCACCCAGCCAGAGTTCAGAAAGAGCTAGAAAGGGTGAGCTCAGTCAGCAGTAAGCCTCTGAGACAACAATTACATCAGGCAAATAAACATTAACAGACTAGGAACAGCATATATCTTCATTTTTCTTGCTGAAGATTCATTTTTCTCAAATTTATCCAACTCTAACCAGGTATAGTCTCCCACTTGACAGTACAGGGTCATGTGTCTTTAAAATTATCTTTTCTGAAAGAAGTATCCTGGGAGAGGTAGCTACATACTGAGCATTCTCAGAGGACTCTGTCAGACACAAGAGGCCCAAGTGCTGATTGTCTTAAACATGCCATTCGGATGTTAGACACATGTCAGAACTCAAAAGTCATTCAATCAAAGCCATTTTCCATTTTCTGAGCTCTTGTGTTTTCTCAAATGCAGCCATCGAATCCGACCACCTCAGAGACTGAAAGTGCTGTGTCTCTAACCTTCATAGCCACAAAACCAAAACTGTTAAGCTATAAGAGGCTTCACCCAAAGAGAGGCTAGAGCATTAGTGAAAAGATCATATTATTCTTTACGGCCTTCCTTTCACCTAGTTTTTAAAAACATTCCCCAATCCAACAGGTTCTAGAAAATATAGATCTGAGACCAAATTTGAGCCAACACATGTAAACACGCTGAAAGATAGCAGGCAACATCTCCTCCCAAGTAATTAAAGCTTCTTGGAACCTGCCTTGATTCTAGCAACGAAGCATCCAAACCTCTTATTTGACAGGTTAACGAGGATCTGAAATGAATACTATTACTAATGAGACTCTTTGGAAATTAATCATATCATGCTATTATTAGCAGCTGCAAAAGATGAACTTGCAAAGATTAGATTACACAGATAATTCTGAAATGTGAACAAGCCAATATTAAAGTAACAGAAGGCTACTTCCAAGTGGGAATAAGAAAACAAGGCACTCGATAAAAATTAAAAATGGATTAGACAATTAAGATGCTCCTTTATTTAAATGCCTCTAAGTATTTAAGATTGTAATATTGTATTTATTTATGTGTGTGGGGATATGTTTGTATGTGTTTATCTTCTATCTTGAGTACTACACAAAAGAAATGAACACTGGCAAAAACATTCTTGATGCTGTGAAAAATGAGTTGCAAAATATCAGAAATTGCATTATTGTGGAAAGTTTGGAGGGTGTTATTGCCACTGTTGCTTTCTTTCTTTGGAGACAAGCTGGCTTCAAATTTCCTAAATCTCCTAGGTAGAGGAGGACAGCCTTGAAATTTTCTTTCCTCCACCTCTCTGGTGCTAGGAGTACAGGCAGCTACCACCACAACAGGTATAATGTGGTTCTGAGATTCAAACCCAGTGTTTCATCCATGCTAGGCAAACACTCTACCTATTGAGCTACATCTCCAGTTCCATTACTTGAAAAGTTTTACTCCAACATGTCAGCAATTTTTATTCCCAGGTTTTCTATTGTTTTCTTTTCTTTTTTCTTAATTTTTATTATGTGTAGTGTTCTGCCTGCATGTACAGCTGATCTCCAGAAGATGGCACCAGATCTCATCATAGATGGTTGTGAGCCACCATGTGGTTACTGGGAATTGAACTCAGGACCTCTGGAAGAACAAGCAATGCTCTTAACCTCTGAGCCATATCTCCGGCCCCCTATTGTTTTCTTTTGCTTGCATTCATACACTGTTTCTAAGCTGCAAATGCCATTCTATAAGTTCTCAAAGGTAAAAATGACCTTATGACTACTCTCTCTATTCTTTTTTAAATTTTATTTATTTATTTATTTACTTACTTATTTTTACAATTTACTTACTTTGTATCCTAGATGTAGACCTCTTCCTTGTCCCTTCCCAATACTTCCCTCCCTCTTCTCTTCCCATACCCCTCGCCCTGTCCACTGATAAGGGAGGTCCACCTCCCCTTCCATCTGACCCTAGTCTATCAGGTCTCATCAGGACTGGCTGCATTGTCTTCCTTTTTAGCCTGGTAAGGCTGCTCTCCCATCAGGGAGATCCCTCTATTCTTTAAGTGACTGGTAGGTGGTCCTAGTTATCAAGGACCAATATTTAGAGTCTACCTATTATTTTCTTACAGGCTTTGAGAAATACTCTCCCTTCCAGCAAGGAACATTGGGATAGAATTTATTGACCTGATGTCATCCTTCATTATTTGGGAGGAACAAATAAATTATCACCAGGTATGTGTTTGGCACTGAGCTCAGTAGTGAAAATACAGAGATGAACAAAACAGACACAGGCCCTGAGCTCATGAAGGTAAAACTCTAGGAATGGAAATGTTGCCAAAACACCAAAATATGTTACAGTGAAAGAGAAGGAGGTCAAGGGTTGGAAAAGACAATGTTTAAGTGTGGGCCAGGGCCTGTAAGGTAAGCATCTTGGCAAAAAAGCAAGATAGACAACAGTTCAGTAAGGAGGACTCAACACTTGGGGTCTAACTGAGAGGTAGCAGTGGTGGAAAGCATAAATGGATTCAAGAGTCCTTAAGAAGGACAGGTAAGAAGCTGCATATGGAGAAATGGGGCCTTTAATAGCCATTGTCACAAAGAATTCCCAGAGGAGCCTGTTGAGCTTGTTGGTCATTTACGGGTAAGAAATCAAAGGCTCAGAAAGGCACAAGGACGAC
Organism: Meriones unguiculatus; assembly: GCF_030254825.1. NCBI lineage: Eukaryota > Metazoa > Chordata > Mammalia > Rodentia > Muridae > Meriones > Meriones unguiculatus. The sequence goes on along the minus strand of NC_083350.1, from coordinate 34,039,019 downwards.
ACTGAACTTCCAGCCCAGCTCTGGCTCAGAGCCCATGGTTTCTTCTATGAGAAGAGTTCCATGTCAAGCAGAGGGTGGGTTTCAAGATTGCCACCCACTATTTGTGAACGTTGTCTCGCCGCGCCAGTCTTTGCTTTCCGTTCTCAGCTTTGCCCACAGAATTAACCCTTGTTATTATACATGGTGTTCTAAGAAGCAGCATAAATCCTACGACATGTGGATCCTCACACAACTGCTGGATTAAAGGTCAAGTTTCTGCCATCGACTGTGTAAAGGATGAGCAGTAATGTGTCCCCAGTTGTACCTTATCCAGTTGCCTTGAGTTAGCTACATGATATTTCTGTTCCATGGCATCTGTCCCTGGATTTGCTTTTTATACCCTGGTGAGAACGGATTTCCCCTCGGCTCCCTTGCCTTGTCCTCTTCAGCTTTCTGTGGCCATCTGTTAGATATGGCAACAACTTGTTCCTGTTCTTTGAGATATTTTAAAGCCAGGTTCAAAGTCAAGGCGATAAATGACATTGTGCGACTTCCTCCATCCACCCTCTGCCTTTCCTCCTCTCATGACTTGCACCTACATCCCAAAGATTTACTGATCTCATTCCTTGGTCAGCAACATCACTTGTAATGCTTTCTTGTCTCTCTGAAATTTATGTCCTAGTCAAATTTCTTTAGCAATTGGAGTGGTTTTTTGTCCTTTTTTTTTTTTTTTTTTTTTTGTTGTTGTTGTTGTTTTCTTTTCTTTTGTTTTTGTGAAGTGAAGTGAAGTGATGAAGTACATATTCACTACTGTGTAGAGAGTTCTGGCAACTATTCTTGGGCCACCAAATACAGCCAAACAACCCTTTGGATATTCATCCATCTTTGAGAACCAAGCTGACACATTACACCTGTAAGGGTTAGTAGGGAGGGCATGGTAGTTTAAAGAATAGAATGAGCTATATCCTGGCCCCCAGAATTTGCCCACTGCTCAGACCAAACCACATTTTTTTCAGAACACAAATACATTAAAAGACCATTTTCCTCATTTTCACTTTGCATAATGGCTTTGTGAGCTCTGACATGGAAGAGGAGCCTTCCTTCTATGGAATGATAGAACCCATTTTCCTAGGCCAGCAATCAACTCCAGCCCCTTGAAGGTCACAGTGGCAGCTTCTTTCTTAGAAGTCCTCCAGAGTCTACTCTCTAGATTGTTTCCTCTGGAACTTGAACTTGCTTCTGAATCACCAAGAGTTAAAATGCAGATCCTGATTCAATAAGTTTGGGGGTGAGGGGGTGAGGGTTGATGTTCTCCATTATTAACAATACTGACTTGAGTGACAAAGCATACTGTGTTGTCATATAAAAAGATATGAAAATCCATTTTTCTATACGTATGACAATAATAGGCATCTACTAATGTCCATCACCTTTTAGCTGCATGACTGAGGGCTATGTGATCTCTCTTATAAAAATTTGCTCATCATATTCTCAAAATTACCTACTAGATAGACTTTTCTGAAGACTAAATGAGTCCATTTTGCCTATATACCATGGGTGTGCCATGATACCTGGCATATAAGTAGTTCTAGTAAACCGAATTCTAAATTCATTGAAGTCAGGGGTTGTGTTTCTTAGCTCATTGCATCTCAAAATTTGCCATCAAATACCTCTTTATAGTAACAATAGGGTATAAATATTAATATTGTTGAGTGATTATTAAATCTCCCTTAGCTCTAAATAAGGTTTTTCTGTAGCATTTTTCAATAGTATTTGCCTGTTTATGAGACTCCCTTTCTCCAACCTACTCATTTATGGAAGTATGAAATATTATTGATAAGTATGCATTCTTTTATGCAAATTATAATAATTTATTTCTCTATAGTATTCAAGATTATATTTATGGCATGTAGTAGTAAATACTAACTTCATAGATTAAAAGTAAATTGGGGTCAGAGATAGCACCCAAAGAGAAACTACTTACATTGCTAAGTTTAAATATCTCTAGAACATAGGAATATTAAAAAGGGGTTGTAATAATCCCATATAATAGGAGTGAGAACAGCCTTGATAACAGGAAGTCTGGCAAACAAAGCAATCCAGTCTTTAAAGTGTCTTTTTATCCCTCACAGCCACAACCCCTGGACCAAATTAAAATTAACACCAAGTCACCCTACCTTAATGGACCATTTTGGCAACCTTAGGACCATTTAGTTGCCTATTGACAGGACTTGTTTCAATGATCTGCTGGTATACCACAAACCATCCAATGTCCTGTGGCCTTAAACAACACATTGTTCTCTCTTGCGGTTCTGGAGTTGATGGGGCTCTGTGGAGTGATCTTCCCACATGGGTTCTCTCTCACGCACTTGAAATCAGGTGGCAGACGAAGCTGGAGCCATCTAAATTCTAGACATCGCTGGCCAACCAGGATGGCTTCCCTGCTTTCATGCATCAGCTCTCTGGTACAGCATTCCTCTCCTGATATGTCCTCGACATGTAGCTATCTTGGATTCCTCACAAAGAAGAAGCTCTGGGTAGTTCCTCCTCTTTGGCAAAACTGGGTTTTCCCTAGACACTCTAGTGCCTAGCGAAAGCACCTCAAGAGATCCTAAGAGATCAGACAAGATGGACTGGGGTTCTTAATGTGCTTGACACTGAGGCAGTGTCCTTTTCTACCTTTATTTAGCCAGCCTAGATTCAGGGAGCATAGTCAACACAGGTCATATTTCACTGGAGAATAGGCCATCTTTGGAGAGTAGTTACCACAAGCCCAAGCTTCTAAGGTGAGTCTTGTCCCACATGATTCAGAGGCTATCTGGTAAGGATCTCCCAACCTTCTCCTTCAAGATGAGGTAGGAAATGAGCTAAGAAGCTTCTGCCTCCGCCAGGTTCCAAGAACCTTCAGTAGATTTAGCTTATCAGTATTTAGAAATTCACAACCAAAAGAAGACAGTCTAAGTAAGCCCCAAAGAAGCTATGAAATATAAATAGCATTTAATATATATTAAATATAAATAAAAGCTACAAGTAACAGCTCAAAAAAATTAATCACCTTGCCTTTGTCCTCCCTAGACTTTGATGGAGTTTGAAAACTACAGTGTTCTTTCTTCTGAAATGCTTTTCCTCATGTCCAATTGGTAAATATTATTATTTTTTAAATGTTATCTGTTTCCTGTGTAATGAAGTAAAACCAAAACTTGAGTGCAGTGACTGCCTGGCAGCTGATTCTCTCTTGCCAAAATCTCCATTAAAGACAGGAAAGAATTAAAAGAATGGCTCTGCCTCTGACTTCCGCCCAACACTTCCTGGAGGAAGAGTAAGCCAAGAGCTGCAGGTCTTCATGAGCATGCCAAAGGCTCCAGACGTTAGTGGCTGAACTGTGTCCGAATAAAATCACTTTGCCCAACCAAATGTTTTGTTTTTCAGAGATGTTTTTACATGTCTTATCTTTCTCTCCCATTCATAAATAGGGTAATTAAAATTGATTGCCCATCCACTGGGCATTCGGTAATATATTCAGCGTGCTTTCCAAAATCCCTTATCTTAGTTTTGCCATAAAGTGCAGACTAGGCAGACCCAGTTGTTTTTAATGGGTATTTATCTGTGGACCACAGACAGGTGTTTGAGGCGGTCATGACGGTCACAATCACGGGTAGTGTATGCAGCTCATGGGTTCCTGCATCCTCATAGACATTTAGCCTTTATGTTTTATTTCTATGCCCACCGACAGAATGTTTCTGTGAACTGTTTAAAGCACATAGACTGTGCATACATCACATAGTTCTTTTCTCCTCTTTCTACTCAGTAGCATTTTATCCTCCAAAAACTGCCCTTTTCGAAGTTAACGGAACTGTCCTTATTTCCTTGAGATGTGAATACATTTCACCATTTATGTGGTTTGATGAGGTGAAGGCTGTAGTATAAGCTGGGAGCTCCCAGGAAAATTTTGACCCAGGAGAATAATTCAGTCAAGAAGCAAAGTTGACACAGAGGAAAATCAAGTTGAAATTTTGATGGAAAGAAACATCAAAATTTTCTGGGGCATCTTTCAAATTGCTAACCCTAACAATGTCTAAAAGATACTGTGCCAATGGACATTTTAGTTGCAAGGTCTGATTACCCATCCCTTTTCCTTTTAAGGATTGGTTCTCTGTCATCTATTGCCATTAAGGCCTTCCTAAAGCACACAAGTACTTTATGTCAAACCAAAGCAAAGCAGCTCATCTACATCATAAAAGCAGCAAAGAATTTAAAAGATTCATCATTTTGGCAGCCATGGAAAGAATGTGCCAAAAGTTTATAGTGCTCCAAGCTGTGGAGTATTTCAGCCACTGTGTAAGTGAAGTGGGCAGGCAAGGTATTTGAAGACCAATTTCTTCTGCCTGTCCGCTCACTGTATTTGTCAGAGCCCAGCAAATACACGTTAGTGTGTTTTGATTAAGTGATTACTTGCAGGGGTGTAAGCAAGATTGGGGGGACCCCAAGATGAGGGTTAAAAAGAAGCTTTTACTACCCTGTGCAACCAGTATTCAGAGGTGGAACCTAAGGGGCCCAGGGCTTGGCAAGCGTTGAGATCACAGAGGGCCTCACGCCAGACATGCCGCACTAAGGCAAAGAGAGAGCAAGGAAGAAACGATTTAGCTCCTTTCTTCTGTTCTCTGATCTCCAGCCAGTACCTCCGATTAGCTAACCTGAACTGAAAGCCAGCTGGCAAAGGGGCCCAACGGTGCAGGCATGAAACAGCCCCCTAGGAGAGGGGCCTTTGCAGAGAAAGCACCAGGATTGGAAGACAAAACAGAATAATTGGGAAGCCTGCTCGCGCGGTGTTCTGTTAAGAATTATGTAATGTCCTTCAAGAGTTGCTGGGAGAGGAAGGAGAAGGCACTTTAGTTCTGATCCTTCATTCATTGGGACCAGCATGCTCCTCTTTCCAGAATTTCCTCACTGGCTTCGCCCTTGTGAACTACCAGGTCCTCGGAGCTGATTTTAAAGTTTCTCCCCTCTATCGTCCTTTCCAAAACGTTTTTTGTTCTTTATTTTCTCACTTGTTCCCTAGATACCCTTATATTCTGAAGGCAGAGTAGGAAACAGAAAAGGACAGGGGAAACTGTAGCGAGGCTTAGAAACGACAAAGAAAGCGTTTGATGTTCCTCACACTGAAGAACAAATGCACCCGGGCGCATGTGGTCTTTAACAAGATGAATGTACAGGCTAGTATGTTTGGCTGTGTTTTTTGTACAATCTCAACAGTCAATCTTCAGGCAGACATTTTCCTTTAATACCCTGTGTAGGGAAATAGTGTGAGGTTTTTTTTGTTTTTTTTTTGTGGGGGGAAGGGGGTGTTAGAAGCTATAAAAGCACATTAAGAGCTCCAAAGGAACAATTACACCACGTATTGTAAATGCGCATTAAGACCAATACACCACACTTACCGAAACCTCAATGAATTCAGAGCTGTGGTGTCACAAGTCCAAAGGTGTCACAGATTAGCTCAAGATATAAAGTCTCAGGGGGAGAGGGTTTTCCTCTGTTGTGTCAATTACAGTGACACAGGTACAGAGCAAGGCCTGATCCCATTTTTGTCCCTTTTTAAAAACGCTTCAGCACAGAGGCCGAGGCTGCACACACAAAGGAGGGTTTATGCCAGAACATTTCCATGGTGAATTTCCCAAAGCCCTGTGACTCAGGCTAGCCCTCACATTCAGAGAGCACTATGCCTCACGCAGACAGCACGTCAGTTACTGAGGCCATGTGCCTGGATGTTTATTGCATTGTTATGGCGGGGTATGGAGAACATTAACCACAATGTACAAAATCAGATTCTGCTTCTGTTGCATTCCAAAGCTCATTTGACCCACTGGATTTGCTCTATTCAGGTCCATTCTGGGTTAACAGGAAGGAAAATATGGATTTTTTTTCCCTCTCCATCCATATAAACAATGAAGACTTGTTAGAGACTTGTTTCTGATGTTTATAGATTTCTCTTTAGAACATACAGCCTATGGAAAATAGTTTTTAAGCAATAAACAATAATTGTATTTGGGGGCATAGCGGTATAGTACCGTGTTGCATTCAGCCTGCTGATAAATTTCTCTGACCTATTTATTTTCTTATGTAGTCATAAAAACACAAAGACAAACTATAAATTTCCCCTCCCACCGTTGCAGCCTTTTCCGCTTCCACTCCATTTTCCACCACATTTCTCGTTTGATATTACCTTTTTTTTTTAATGGCTAAATATAAATATTCCACAATGAATGACTGTAATTAGGTTGTCTGCTCCCCTTCAAGGACTTGTTAAGAAGAGAAAGGGCTTTAATCTAAAGCAAACTAACGGAGCTGGAAGTTAATTAGAAATTAGCCATATATCCTGGGTAAATTATTTATGCTAAGCCATGGGTTACTGTAAGAATAATATACATTTACACTGACTACTGTAAACATAAAATAATTAACAATAAAGGGAAGATATTATCCCTTAATAGAATCCTTTTTGCCAAGACCAGTTTAATTTTCTCCCTCGTAATACTGAATGATAACCCAGAGCCCCTGCTTTGTGTGGAAAGCGCTGAGGCCCTTTTACAGCCTTTTTGAATTGGTGTCTGTTTTCCTCTCCTCTTCTCCTCTCCCTCTTCTGTGTGCATATTCACTGTCTGATTTATCTTACCCTGTAGTATGCCTTTCTTCTTCATTTTAGCCTTCTTCTATCTGTCTAGATCCAAAACAGGAAGCAAGCAGAGTGTCTCTCTCCATTCTTTTCTCTCTGCTTCCATTCATTTTATTGTTTTATTTTATTTTTCCTTTCCTCTCTGAGGTATAGAGTCTTCTTACGCCATGCTTATTGTTTGAGCTGCTCAAGAAAAAAGAAAAGCCCCAAGGAATTGCCATAAAATTCAGTATATTTGAATTCTATCTCCCTCTTCTCCCTTATTCTATTAGCAAGGACGTAAAGCTCAAATATAGACCAGCCCTGAAAAGCCTCTCAAACTATTCAAGCGCCTTTAGATTTCACCTAAATCCTGAAATATGCTTGCCTCCTGTGTTGTACCAAATTTCACAGCGTCCCCTTAGGGAATAGGGCGTTTGTATTCATATGCTTCTATATGCATAATCAGTATTAAATACAATCTAATGAAGTGTCTTTGTGTCGAAAACGCAGTTACCTGAGGACTCTCCCTACAAAACATTCATTGAATGTTTTCCCCCATTCATGTCTGGCAGCGACAAATGCAGTTTTTACATGGTTAGTGTAGGTGCTGTTAATGTACTTTCCACATCCATTTAAATGCAAATCTTCATGCAAATAATCGCTTGGAGGAAAAAAGAGAGAGAGACTCTGTTTAGCTGAAGACAAAGCTAGCGGGATAATGGGAAGCATGAATAGGGTGTCAAGGAGGGCTGCACAATAAAATCCTGCTCTGTTCAGAAATGAAAACACATTAACGACAGCACAGAGGACTTCTCAATAGGTTCTTACAGCATTGTTGTATGTAAACATAATCCCAGCAGGTGAAACAAAATGAATGAGTTTGGAAGAGATTTAAATGCCTCTTGGAGAAGTAAGAGAGAAAGGTCAAGTCCGTTGTGCAGAAATGGCACTTGATCAGTGTGTGAAAGACCAACTGACTATAGACAAATATGTACGCCTCTTCGGAAAGTCCTAAGTCCAGAACCAAATAAGTCATTGTCCAACCGGATCAAGTAGTAGAGAGTGCTACAGGGAAGCCTTTCAAAAGAAAAGAAGGAAATGAGTTAGGACAGAAAAAATGTCCTTCTACCAGAGAACAGCAACCTTGAAGCTTAATTTAGTTCTGGGGAGGACTGGATTTCAATGCCTGGGAAATTTCGATTTTTGTTATTTGAAAAAAAAAAAAAAAATGTTACAACAATGGTTAAGTACCAGCCTTAAGAAAAGCAAAGTGTCCCAGAGTTTTCTAGTTTTTTCTTTTTTTTTTCTTTTTCAAATACCTCTGCAAGTTTCCCTTAGATGAGAACAAGGGAGCAGACAAGAAACTAAGAAAGCTGCAAAATAACAAGGCAAAAGGGTTAGTCACAGTGTGTGAAGGAGGAAAATGACGAGTTGGTGCCACAGATCTGAATGGATAAGCCTATCTGTGGGGCACATTACTGTTTCAGAAAGCCCTTCAGCATTCCTGTAGGCTCTGTGATTGGCAGTCTTTCCATTTGGTAGTGCCAATACAGCAACAACACAGGAGGCTTCATCTGGACACATCCTGGAAGAAATTCAGTAGACTCAGGAAGTATCATACACTCACAGCTTGGAGTGATTTCAGGTTTCTTGGAGCATGTAGTTGGCTAGAATGATCATTTTTTACTTCCTTGGCTCAAAATCACACAACAACCCTCCCAGCTCTCACCGCTACCTTGCCAAAAAGAAAAGAGGTAAAAGAGGAAGACGAAGAAGAAAAAGAAGGAAAGAAAGAAAGAAAGAAAGAAAGAAAGAAAGAAAGAAAGAAAGAAAGAAAGAAAAAGAAAGAAAGGGAGGTAGGGAGGAAGGAAGGAAGGGAGGAAGAAAGGAAGAATCTTATAACAATCAACTACATTTTTTCTTTTCTTACAAAGAAAATGCTTTATCTTTAAAATGCATTTCTCTTTTTTGCTGCAGGGAAGAAGGGATTTATTTAGGCTCATGGATTCAGAGGGATTTCTGTCCTTGGTAGGTGGGGAGAACACTTCAGAGTTAACTGTTGAGGAAGGGGGATATTAGACTCGTGAAAACCTCTCTACTCTGGCTAGTTCCCAAATAACTGACACAGAGAGACTATAATTTATTTTATAAGCTTTAAAGTTTGATATCTGGGCAGATATCAAACCCTCTAAGCTATTTTGCTATTTTGCAGCTACACACACCATGTCTGGACTGCCTCTGTTCCATCAGTCTATCCTCACGGGAACATGCTCATAGTCCATACTGTCCCATGGTGGCTTCCTTCTATCCAGCCTCCTCCCCTCTCCAGCCTTTTGGTCCTTCTCAGACCCCAAACCTGAAAATCTAAACTCTGCCTCCTTCTCTTCTGCCCAGCCCAGGCTGTTAGCAATTTTATATCAATCAGGGATAATTAGGGAGAGAAGTTACACAGCATCATTTGGTATACATGAGAATGTGCCCATCTTGGAGGCCAGTAATTAGCATTAGAATACATAGCACCCAACCAACACCCAACAGTTGAGGGTAGAGGAAGCATGTGGTAGAGGCATCAAATAAACCAGAAGGTAGAGCTCTCAGAGCTCAACTCCAAACTGGTACAGCTAGAGGCAGAGTTTAGAGGGTAAACACTATCTACTACTCACCAGCTTTGTCCTGAGACTAACAGATCAACTTTCTTATAATTTGACCATCTGAGGACAGCCACAGCACTGTCACCACAATAGAGGACTGCTACAACCCAAAGCTTCAGCTAGGCAGTGACATGCACAATGTTCTCTTGAAGGCTCTTGGCCATAACTAGTCCCCAGGCATCAAGCTGTGACACTCCTGCCTACTCAGAGGACCTAGAGAGCCAAATTTGGATGATGCTTGTAAGAAAGAGCAGCATCAGATGCATCCTCCAAACCCGTAGCTGTTAATTAGCAGCTTTGCTGCCTCACTTGAAATTCATTTGGGGATGTATCCCAGGCTTGCCTATCTCAGTTCTAAGACCTTTGAGATCAGTGCATACATTTTCTCATTGCGTTATGCCTAACTGACCTTAAACATAGTGAGTGTTCCAATCTATTCCTCCCGAGATACACATACAAAGGATTTCCTTTCATTCTTTTGTCTGGGCATCAGGTTAAACCTCTAGAAAATCCTAGTGCCCGACACACAGAAGTAATGGGTAAGTGAAGAATTCAGTGGCCAGCTGGCCTGCATCAGGAAATGCTGCACAGCACATTTTTAAGTAGGATACTGCCTACCACTTTCTCTGAAGGAAGATGTTAAAACATATCCTTAGGGGATGTGATGTCAGATGATCCTGTTAAGCTATCTTTCAGCAAGAGGCGGGAAAATTGAGCTGGTCCTGACTTTGCCCTTAATGTGTTTTATGACCTATGTGTTGACGTTAGCTCAACTTCAGCTTCTTCATAGAGGGGTAGGGTTGAAATTCTCCTGGTCTTTCCTAGTCACATGCAGTACTCCACAGGCTGTAGGGCTTAAGCCATTTCTATAATTCTCTTCACTGAATGTTTGGTAGTGGGACTTGAGTACAAAGAACTGTGAAACCATAGACCCTTTCACATCCTCTCACCCATTTCACCTGGAGCCACCCTGACTCTGGCAAAGCAGCTCAGCATCCCTTCTCTCTTAGTGTTTGGTTGGAATTTCACTGGCTTGAATTTACACCAGAGCTTTTTGCTCCTATTTTTCCTTAATGGAAGAGTCAGTAAGTGCTAAATAAATAAATTTGAGTAGAACATGTGGACTCCTTATGAGCGTAGCTCTAAGGACCACATTCTTCATCATTTTGTAAAAGTGAACGTCACTATATCCTCCCTTCTCACAAATGATGGTGTCCGGACTATGGGCTGAATTGTGATGCTGAGTTGAACCACAGTACTCTTATTGAAGGCCAAAAAAATGGGCCTGGTTGTATCGGCAGCAGAAGATGTGATTAGAAATAGTCTATTAATTATCAAGAGAGAGTGTCTCTTTGGGGGCAGAGGTACTGGCCTATAGTCCTAGAAGCAACAGTGTCCAGACAAGTCAAGTTCTTCTGAAACCTGGTCACTTCACCTCAGATTGCAGACTCTTGTGATTCCTCGCATTTCCCCAAGCCCAGCTCCTTAAACTCCTATCATTTCGGAAACCTCCAAGAACTTTACAAGAAATGCATCATTTTGTCTAATTCCACAAAAGACCCTTTTTGTCCCAATGGAAACACTCCTAACTGATTTGAAAGATTTGGCTTACAACGAGGCAATGTACCCTGCTAGCCAGAAAGAAATGTTTTTAGCAACAGTTGCTTAGTGTGACCACAAATACTAAAGTATGTAGCCATCTGTATGTTGTCAACCAAAAATATGAACTCAGTCGTTGTTCCTGTTAATCATAGGAAGGGCTCAGGATAGCAAAATTTAAGTGTTCTCAGCTTCGGGATGTTAAATTTAAGTCTCCAAGAGAGCCATTCATTTGACAAGGCCGATCCAATATTGAGTAAGAGGTCAGAATTCACAGCAACCCCATCTAGACCTTTTTTCCTTTTTTTTTTCTTTTTTTTTTTAACCTTTCTGTCCCACCCTCCTCAAAAAGAGTGGCTTTAATTATAGCCTCCCATCACAGAAGGTCATGTCTTTCAGACATGGAAAAGAACACTCCTGAAATTTCTCTTTAGAAAACTAGCCCTGAGCTGGCAAATTTGCATAGCCTTCTGTAATTTTGTCACATTTCGACCACACACTGCCACAGGCTCTAGGAGACAGCAACTTAGTTCTCTGAAGAAAAATGATACAGATATAAACACATAGTGTTGAAGAGACCTAGAATCCCAAAGGATACATTGACTCTAACCCCTTAACAGTGTAACGCTTTCTCTTTTTTATTTAGTGCTATCAGTTTTTCCTCTTTTTTTTCCAGTGTGTGCTTGCATGTGCTTGTGTGTGCTTGCATGTGTCTTCTGACATACATGTAGCGATTAAAGAACAACTTTGGGTGTCTGCCTTTGCCTTCCATTCTGCTCACTGCAGTATATGCAAGGCTAGCCAGACTGTGAGCTTCTGGGCATTCTCTTGTCTGTGCTTTGTGTCTGCCTATAGCAGTGCTAAGATTACAGACACACACCAGTGTGTCTGGTTATGTGGTTTCCGGGGAGCTGAACTCAGGCCGTCACATTCTTATAATATGTGCCTTACACACTGAGCCATCTCCCCAGCCAGTTTCTTCCTTGCTGACATTACTGGATTGTCTCCCTCTTCTCAGCTGTTTTGACTTTTCTTAGATCTAAGCAGAGTGAGAATTCTAGGAGCATAAGCTCCCAAATGAAATCAAAGAGGCTTAAATATGTTTTCTAAATTCATTTCCACCTGTCTAAAGTCTGCTGCGCACAGTCTTTCATTTTAAACACCTGTTTGGGGCTTGCTTTCTTAAAAGAATGAGTACGCCTTGGAAAAGACACCTCTGCAAATACAGGCTCAAACGGCGACCTCAACCGCGCTGCTCTCAGGAAACAATGCCAGTGTCTTCCTGAGGGGCTCACCCCTTCTCAGGACTCAATGTCTGAAGCTAATTGTGGGAGAGATTAAAGTGGTGATGGCTATGGTTATGCAGTGATATTCACAGGAAGGATAGCAAGAATGATCTCAGAGTAATGTGCATTCCCCATGTCCCTTCATACATAAGTAAGTTGCTGAATTTTGAAAGCATTTATTTAGTAACCAAGACAATTCGGTCATTTGAACGAGAGGTCTTGAAGAGTCCCATCCCAGGACACTAAAGAAAACATGGAACGGGGGCCAGAAACAACCCATGAAGAACTCTAGATAACTGCCATCCACAGGGTTTTTGAGCAGCCCTATTTTTTTCTTTTTTAATCATGAATATCAACAAGAAACTTCAAATGGATATGGGTTTAGGGGGTCAGAAATACATACACATTAATATAATTTTCTTTAAGGTAAATACAAGTATTAAATCTCATTAAAATAAAAAGACAATGACAGCTAAAAAGAAGAAAGATATTCAGGCTGCATTCTGGGACCCAGCAGTTAGAAGAAAAGAGAAAATTGAAGAGGAAGACATGGGAGACACTATAGGGAGACTGCCATGGGGCTAGGCAGGTAGCTCATTCAGGAAAACACTTGCCACAAAACTGCAAGGACCTGAGCAATCTCAGGGCCAGAGAGATGGGACCTGGAGGATCCCAGATCTTCTAGACTGAGCAGCCAGTCTAGCAGAATTGTTAGCTTAGAGTTCAGGAAGAGTCTCTGTCTCAAAAAATATGATGAAGAATGTCTGAAAAAAATGCCTAATTCTCACTTTGACCTCAATATATGTATGCATGCATGTGAACACACCTCCACACACCAATAGCACGCACACACACACCACTGCCATCATGATTCAAACTGGTGATTTAAAAAGACACTCTGTAAAGCCTATTTACAGGAAGAGCTTCCAAATCTACTCCAGGGACCAGCCATGCCAAAGGGTTTGTTCCGAGCTGGGCTCTGTGTTGCAATTAGGAAATGCTGAGCCAAGAAATTCCTCCTGGAGCTTGCAACTTCAGACTTACACTGTTCCTTCCGGTTTTCCAGAAGGTCAGAGACTGCCTAAGATGGTAGTCTTCTCTCTTGCTTTCTCCCTTCTTCCAAATCCCATGTGAACGGGTCCATTTGGAGAATGGAGATGAGAGGCTTCTCAGCCTGCCAAAGAACTTGCCAGACTTCCAGACCAGCCTGCCTGAAGGCCAGGATGAATGAAAAAAGTTGTCTCCACCGGATATGCCACAGCCATCCTCTGTTAGATGCTCATTGGCCTCTAAACAAAGGCGGGGCCGCCAGGCTATCTGCTTGTCATAAAGTAATGTGTTAAAGTTTCATCTTAAACATACAATTTAGCCTCCCACTGGTGTTTCTTTCCTGTGTAAGCAATGCCAGCCAGGGAAATTCAATGGGAGAAAACATGGAACTTTCCTTCCCTCCAAAGAACTTTTTAAGTTCTTTAAAAACATGGAATGGCTCAGAATTGCAAATCAGAGGTAAGCCTGCTGTCAGGAGAGCAACAGGGCTCTGAGCAGCAGAAGAGCTCACCTAGCCTAGACCGTGTGGCTCCTCCAGTGACCACAGTGCCCTTCCTGAGCAATGTCATGGCAGCACTGTTGGTCCTGAGTCTACCAATCTCCCTTGCTCCAGCTTTCCTGGACACACAAGACACACAAAAGGAAATGGTTTCTTCTCACCAGAAGCCAGAAAAGTTAGCCCTATCTGCAAAGATATGAATCCTATGATGAATTCTAGTGAAAATTCATCAGTCCTGGATATAGTTATCTCTAAATAGATACCCAGACTCCTGACATTGTCCTGCCTTTTCAAATACAAATGACCTCCTACTAATCACACCTGTTAGTCATTAAGCCAGAGTTACCATCAGGTAATGTGTTTACTCGTTGGAAGTCAGACTCCAACACAGAAGCTACGTTCATCTTGAAAGCTGTAGAACTCCAGGAAGAAAGCTAATCTCCATCGGAGACTGCTGCTTGAAACTCACAATGGCAACGCCTCCCTAAAAACTCTTTTGCCAAGTTTGCATTCATAATGTTTGGAAGAGTGCTTACTTTCATCTGAGAGGATGGAATCTTCTGTTTCCAAGAGGAGTTCAAGAACATGACTGCAATTTGGAAATGAAAAAAGACTATGCGTTGCAGCAACTATTACTATGAGGAGACAGGAAGACAGCTCAGTGGGTAAAAATACTTGCTGTGTACACAAGATGATCTGAGATCAAATCATAAGCATGCACATTAAAAAAGCTAGGCATAGTCTTTTGTGACTCTAACACCTGTGTGGAGAGAGGAGACAGGCAGATCCCAGGAGCTTGTTGGCCAACCTAACCAAAATAAGGAGCTTCAGGCTCATTGAGAGACCCTGCCTCAAAAAAACAGTGGAAAGCAATTGACGCATAAAGATGCTTTCAGTCTATACTGAAAGATAGGAAACAATTTTGTCCTGTGTTTTCTTTCTTTCTGCCTTTGTTGTGAGCCCTTTCCTTTTACCTAGCCATTAATATTTTTCTGCTTTTGTTTGCACAGGAGCATAGAGCTGTTTAAAATATTGGCAAAGCCTCAGTTTCTGCCCTACCCCCTTGGCAGCCTCTTACAGGAGTTGTTTGCTATGATAGATGTGCTGACTCTTTTTTTTCCTTCCTGGCACATTTGACATGAGCTGCCTGGCAGTAAATATCCCGCATGATGCCACAGACCGCTGCCAACCTGACTTCTTAATCCTTAGCTTGTTCTAATACTTGTATGGCTGAGTTAGCACACCAGATCCTATAAAACACAGAGGGGAAAAAAATCCTCCTAGGTTCCCATTTTTGTTCAAAGGATTTTGCTTTTTAGGCTTAAGAGTAATACAGAGTGAAGCCCACATGTAGGTGATGAACTTGGACAGGAGCCGCTACTGACAGGAGGAGGAGCTTTGGTTAGTGTTTGGAGTCAACATAAATTTGGGCTGCCATTTTACAGCTCACTTTCTTATTATCAAAGTGGAACAGAAAGCTTTAGAGAACATCTTTATTGTTCACTGGCCACCTTTAGATTGCATTGGTTTTGAAAGCCAGTTTTCAACAGACTAGAAAATTAAGCTGGGTAGGATCTTCAAATTCCACTATCAAATGGAGGGGGTAGGGACAGAGCAATTCAAGAAATTTAAAATCCCATCTGTCATAAAGGAATAAAGCAATTTTATGTAAGAAGTTTTCCTTTTTATAAAAGGATGTTTATTGGAACCAGAATTACTGACCTGTCTAGTACCAAGTAGTAAATAAGCTCTGGAGAAGATTGCTAACTGCTCACCAAAACCACCTTCTTGTTTCTTGTATAGTAATGGAAGTGAATCGGTGCTTAGGCTGATTACCCTTCCCAGCTGCTGGTGCAATGAGGTGGACCAGATGATTCCAAAGGATGCAGTCATTTCTACTATTATGCCCAGACTGCTGAATATTTTTGTTTTATTTTGGCAGTAACACGAAGAAGAAAACCCACCTGAAGCTGTATCATCTTGAATCATGGCATCCATAAAGCACAATGTTCTTAGAGATGCACCTTCCTGCTCATAAGTTGCCTTCAAATCTTTTTTGAGATGAGTCAACTTTGGAGGTGACCATTGTCCCTGATGCCAGAAAGTGCCAGAAGCCACACAGGACACTCAAGAACATTTGGTCTTAACATGTCCTTCCTAGAGCATGAGCAGTCCACAAGCAAGACTGCGCTACATGATCTGCTGACCACAGAATCTCCGCTTCCTTCCATGATCCTTAGACAGAGACGGTTTCAGAGTCCCAGTAAAGAATGAAGCTTTATTTTATGGTGCTCCAAGGACAGAAGACCTGTGAGGCAAACCTAATGAACTTATCACATTTCTCTCAGTTTCATAGTTAAAAATGGTTGGTGGGCTAGCCAATTAGCTCAGTGGGTAAATCTATATCACGAAACCTGATCACCTGAGTTTAATGCCCAAGACCCACATGGTGGAAAGGACTGACTTCTTCAAATTTTTCTCTGACCTGCACATATATAGCCTCCCCTCCCCCCAAAAAATAAATAATAGAAACAAGTCATATCTGCTATGTTGGAAGCCAAGCAATGGAGTATCAAAGATTCTCTTGTGAGTTCACTGTGCTTTATATTTATATAACACTCTCATGTCTTAAAAATGGTCAAAGCAATTTTTTCATGGGACTAAAGGCAAGAGAATATCACAGAGCCAGACAGGCAAAAAATTGTAGCTAGCCAAAAATAAATAAATAAGCTAATAAAATTAAAAAAAAAATAAAACTCTGTCTGTCTTCTACAGTGTGTAAACCCAGATGAATAATATTCCACCAACGGGGCTAATTCTGGATTATAATGCAGGATGTGGGATAGATGGTCATCTCCACTCACCTTTACCAGTGTTTTCTTCAGTGTTCTGAGTGGTCTCTGTACTCAGCTAGTGGACCTGGAGGGAATTTGGGGGCTGATCTGACCTTGTCACTCAGGGTAGGAGAGGTACGACTCTCATTTTCAAAATTAGGTTCTGAACACAGTCATCACTTCCATTGGAAACTACTTTCAGGAACTTTATCATCCCTACACTCATACCCACCAAAGTCTTAAGTTTTTTCTCCTCATTCCAGGTGGCATATAGATGATAAATGAAGGCACTAGACAACCTTTTCTGGGCCTGCCATATAAATGTGCTCACACTAATGGGATCAACACATCTGACTTAACTCATTTCATTGTTGCTCGGTACTATATTCAGACTCCTATTCTCTTCACATACCCAGGCATCAAGTGGTACCAAAGGCTTAATCCAGAAGGAAACAGCATTGATTGGAAAGACTCTAAGATGCCTTGACAGCTGGAGAACTAAGCTTACACCACTTTAGGGAAAGTCTAATGCGCTATGTACATCCATAGAGCGTACATGAGCTTTGAGAAGAAGAATCGTATCTGCTTGCTGAACAGAAGATTCAGCTCTGCAGGAAAGAGATCTAAAAGGTTGGTTTCCACAATTCTCATTTACCAAATTCAAGGATAAGCAAGAAAGAAACCTTGAAGCCATGGCCTTAGAGGCCTCCAGAAAAGTCAGGCATTTTCCAAATGTTGGTTTCCACAATTCTCATTTAATAAGCAAGAATAATCCATTGGCAACATCTGTGGTGTTTTCTATACTAAGTGGAAGTTAAATGTTCTGCCTCTTCTAGCTACACTGTACTTTGCAGTCAGAATGCCATAAAAGAAATTTGCTCAAATACAATTGCCTTTGGACGTCTTTTCTTCCCCTCCCCTCCCCTCCCCTCCCCTCCCCTCCTCTTCCCTCCCCTCCCCTCCCCTTCCCTCCCCTCCCCTCCCCTCCCCTTCTCTTCTCTTCTCTTCTCTTCTCTTCTCTTCTCTTCTCTTCTCTTCTCTTCTCTTCTCTTCTCTTTCTCTCTCTCCCTCCCCTCCCCTCTCCTCTCTCCCCTTATCTCTCCTCTCCTTCTCTTCCTTTCTCTTTCTTTCTTTCTTTCTTTCTTTCTTTCTTTCTTTCTTTCTTTTGCAGAAATATGAGCCTATTCCACAAACAAGAAGTTGGAGATGGGAGTTTTAAAAGTTCCATTTATGGGAGGCTGAGCTCAAGGCTTTCTCAAAGGGAAAGGAACATTAGCAACCATTTCCACTCTAACACCATCAGGGAGCCTGTGTGGGATCCTGGAAATGGGCAGCTCCTTCCCAGACACACTGGTCTTTGAGATCATGAAAGATGCCTGACTCTTCTGGAGGCCTCTAAGGCCATGGCTTCAAGGTTTCTTTCTTACTTATCCTTGAAATTGGTAAATGGCTTCATCCAACCCTCAGTTTCTCAAGCTACAAAATCTGCCATGTCTGAGAGCCCATTTCTTCCATCACCCATGGCCAGGTCTAGCTCCTGTCTAAGTGTCCCTTGAATTGCTGTGTACTCCTGATTCTTACTCTTAGGCCACTACCCTTTTGAAGGTCATTGTCCAGCATGAAATGGGCCATTGGATCTGCTCTTACTGACTTTCCTCCTCAACATCCTCCACAGCGATCCATGCTTCATACAACATACTTAACATTGTACAATATTTCTCAGTCCCAAATCCAGTTAGGCCTCTGCTTCTGGCTCTCCTTTGGGATAAACTAGAATGTCATTCACTCTGCTTCAAATAAAGTTGTCTGGCCCACACCCACTTGTTTAACTCCCATGTGTTGCTGTGGCCAGCCCAGCTCTGCAGTCGTACCTTATGTCTGACATCTGTGGGCATGCCTCTCTCTCAGAAATTGCTTCTCTTTTGACCCTGTGGCCAGCTTCTATTTAACCTCAAGGACCCATTACAAACATCATCTTCCCCACAAAATCCCTTCACCTCCTGTAATATCCTTACGAACTCTTGTCCTTGGAGATAATTACTGACATGTCCGTTTCCCCTCTACTCTACGATGCCTCCCAAGACTGGAAAGTAATGCCATCAGCATACTCTGCACAGGGCCTGTTGTGAATTGGTGAAGATTAGATTCAGGGTTCCATGTAGACTGGATAGGCACTTCGCCAACCAAGACACATCCCCAGCGCAAGGCTCAGAATCTTCAGGAATAAAACTGCGAGAATTAGTGGGTAGCTGGGAGCTGAGCTTATTTCCAGGTTTGTAATAAAATTCTAAAACTCTGCGCTCTCTAGTTTGTAGCAATGGCCACTTTTCCCTTCAGCGAAGGCACTTGAAGTTGTAAAAACAGGAGCTCAATTTGGCTAGTACCACTCATGAGCTCTATGTTCCTCATAGCCCAGTGTTTATGCAAATATACACCTACTCAGAACAACAAAGCAACAATTGCATAGACACTTTGGAATTAGTCAAGAGAATTTTTATGTTGGTAATAGAAAAGCTTTAGTTTCAGAAGATTAAAAAGACAATGATATCTTCATTTTATAGTCACCATTTTGCTGGTACAAGAACAATATATCATTGGCATTATACTTTCTGTGTTAATCTCTCTCAGTGGGCCACATAGGAAAGGCTACTGAGATCCTAAAGAGCTGGTAATCACGTGTGTACTAGGAAAATAGTGTAGGAGCAGGAGGAGCCTCGCCACCACTCAGCCACTTCTAGAGGTAACAATGTGAAGATGGAAGCTTAGTAGAACGCATAGGCTCCTACTGCAATGAACTTAAACAGCACACATAATTCCAGTTCATTGTTTTTTCTAAAAAAAAGAAAGGAGTGTGACAATCATGAAAATGAAGGGGCACATCACAGCCTTTCCCCCCAAGACAGGCCAATTAGTCACTGTGGCCTTGAAAGGATCATTTGGCAACTTTCTCTTGAGAGCAACATGACCAAACTTAGCATGACAAAAATTGTCAGCTGATGCACCACAGCTGTGACATGGTAACGGGTTTCCTTTTCTCTGTCGAAGATGCTGGCCCTAAGCACTTGGTTCCATGTTCCTTTCTTCAAAGGAAAACCCTGAGCATATTGCCATGCTTCATGGCTGTTGCAGATACCAACCCCAGGGCACCCGCAGCGGTACAAGGTCACATGTACTGGTAGGTACTTTACTGGTAGGTAAAGCAGCAACCCTCCTATTTCTAAAAGCATTATCACCTCATACTGGCTTAAGGCAAAGGAGGCTTCAGGGGTTTGAAAGTGTCGTTGGGGACTGAAGATATATCTCAGTCTGTTAAGTGCTTGCTTTGCAAGCATGAGAGGCTGAGTTCAATCCCCAGAGCCCACATAAACATGCTGGGTGTTATGGCAAGCACTTGAACCCAGTGTTGGGGAGGCAGAGACAGGGAATCCCTAGAGTCTGCTGGCCAGGCTATATAGACTACTTAGTGAGTTACAGTCTAGTAAGTGACTCTATTAGTGTGTGAGAGAGAGACAGAGACAGAGAGAAAACAGGGGAGATGGCTGAGTGAGGAAGCATTTCTCATGCAAGCCTTAGGACCAGAGTCAGGATTCCTGGAAGTCACATAAAATTGAATCTGTAGTGTTCATCGGTGTGCCAGTGGGAGATAGAGACGGGAGGATTCCCGGAAGCTCACAGGCCAACTGGACTGGCATCCACAGTGCTCAACAGTGGCCCTGACACAAAGGAAAAGGAGGAATGCATGGACCAAAAGCTACGTTTGTCCTCTCACCTCCACAAGCCCCAAAAGACATACATATATCCCCATTCACACATGCACCAACAATCATACACACAAGAACACTCTCACACATACACATGCTACATACATGCACACAAATACGCATTTTTTGAAATGTGCCTCAGTGCCTGAGGAATGATGCTCTGTTGCCCTTTGACCTCACATACGCAAACACATATACAAGTGCCCTAGCATACGCATGAACAAGCATACATACCCAAAGACATCATGAACCCTCCTGCTCAACTTTCCCAGGCAGAACTGTCAATATCCTTTGCTATAAGGCCATCACCGAAATACTCACCACAGCCAAAGAGAAGTAAAGGATAAAGCATAGTATTGACAATAAATGCATATCCCCCTGGGCCAACTCTACCCACCTTCCATGTACGCCGCAGATCAGTTCACCATATTTCCACATGGACCTGCTACTTTTCATGGTGTCTCTGTTTTACTATTTAGTCATCCTAAAAAATAACCAATCCCTGGGTTTTGTGGATCTCATCTATAATAATGCCCATCCCCTGATCCAGACAAACCTTCTAGCCAATATTTTTTTTTCCTTAAGGATGGAGCTCAGTCCACCTATCCAATGGTCAGGGCTGTCCTCATTCCCATTTAGAGGCCTGTGCTTACCTCCCTCCTGGGTAAGCTCAGTGATGCTCTTTTGAATCTGACTACACTGCTCCCAACTCAGCAGCCTGCATGGCTTTCCCACACCTACCTCTGCAGTTTTGCAATGAGCTCTCTCATAAGAAACCTCCAGGTGTTTGTTGCTGAGGGCTGCCAACGACAAGCTGCTCTGAACTGGGTGGCCAAGGGCAGCATAAATTTAGTCTCTGAGTTCTGAAGGCCAGAAGTTCAAAATGAAGGTGTAGACAGAGCTGGTCCTATCTTGGAGCTCAGAAAAGTGTCTATCCAGACATCACACTCAGCTTCTGGTTGCCTCAGCAACACTTGATGACCCTGAGCAGCAGTTTTTTTTTACTGTTTCCTGCCTTCTCCATTTCTACTCAGGCTCTGTGTCTCAGATATTCCCTTCCTTTTTCTCATAAAGACATTTGATTTGGATTCACTTACTTCCCCTAATTATTCCAAGACGATCTCATCTTAATATCGTCAGCTGAATCTGCACAGACCCTGTGCCCAAATGAGGCTACAGTCACAGGTACCGGGATTTGGGAATGTGTTCGGAGAATGGACATCAACAGAGTATGTGCAATATCACCTGCAAGATAAATACCCAAGCCCTGAGTCTTTGTACGTCC
The DNA here is from genome assembly GCF_030254825.1 of Meriones unguiculatus. Lineage (NCBI taxonomy): Eukaryota > Metazoa > Chordata > Mammalia > Rodentia > Muridae > Meriones > Meriones unguiculatus. The sequence continues at coordinate 34,017,423 of NC_083350.1, read as the reverse complement.
TGCCTCCATGCTTCTTATGATGTAGGCCCATCCTTATTTGCTCCCTCAATTGTCTTCATTGTACCATTGTGACTGGCCTTCTGGGTTCCTGCCCTGTCACAAGGCCATTCCCTATCTTCCTGGCTTTGATTTTCTTTCTGGGACTGGCTCCTTCACATGGAATGCAATTCAGCCCTGGCTCCCGAGGCAATGTTTTCACTGTTACAAGTGAGGCTTTTCACCACAGTTTTCTTTGGCTTTTGCATATTAAATAAAAATTCAACTGCTGAGTTTTAAATTTGTATTTATTCTTTGAGAAGTTCATATTCATATAAATGTATATTAATCATATACACCCCTATTCTCCACTTCCAACTTTTCCTTCTGGACTCCCTGTCCCCCTTCTCAACATCATTTTTTTTTTTCATTTATAACCTACAGAGTGTATGAGCCAGGCATGGTGATGCACACCTTTAATCCCAGCACTCACGAGGCAGAGGTAGAGGTTCTCTGTGATCCTGGCTCATATCCTCTGTGTAGTTGAGTTCCAAGACAGCCAAGGCTACACAATGAGACTCTGTCTCAAAAAATAGAACAGACTATAATTCACTGAGTCCACTTAGTGCTGTTTTCATGACCATAGCATAGGTTCATCCACTGGGCGTGAGAAACCTACAAGCGGCCACAGCTGTGAAGAACGCTAACTCCCTCCCCTAAAAGCTATCAATTGCAAATAGCTCTTGGCTAGGAATGGAACCTCATAAGATAAGCAGCACACTATGCAGTGTCATGGGCAATGAGGCCTTTGCATCAAGTCCTGGTGAGCAACTGAGAGCAGTGGCACTGGCCTACATTGTTAGAGGGGTCCCTGGAGCACCCCTGGCCAAGAACTTAAAGGGAGGAATCCCACAACTACCACTCTGCTTTTTGTTTGATGACCTATGTCTTCTGGACAATTGCAATTTTTACATCAGGAGATTCATGTAAAACCCTGCACTCCAGGCTTCTCTTTGGCAGTGTTGTCCTGGTTTCTGGTGTTGCAGCACAAGACTGGTCCTGAGGAGAGCTGTACCTGACACCTTCATCTCTCAGTTTGCCTTCATTTGCCTCCAGGCCCATGGCACATAGTTCAACTAACACTAGGTTCTATTGGCTCTTGAGCTTATGCTGTATACTCAGACTGAGTTATACTGAACCATCCTCTCACCAGGAAATCCTTAGACAAACCTGTCCCTTCCACTTGCTTCTGAGGAAGAGAAGTCAAAATACACATACACACACACACACACACACACACACACACACACACACACACCCTCCTCTGTCACTAGTTGACATGCATGGGTTTTTGTTTATTTGTTTGTTTGTTTTGTATTTTGCCTTCCCTTTTTCAAGGTCTATTCTGTCCCCTATAAATGCAGTTTATCTTTAAGCCAAAGAATTGTGGCCGCAGCGAAAGGCTGCCTCCCAGAAGTACCACCTTCTTACCCAGAAACCCCTAAATACTTCTCATTTCTAGTCTGACTTTTCTGTTTCGAGCTCACTCACTTTAACCTGGTGTTATTAACGATAAAAGGCCATAGAGATTAGAAAACACTAGTAGGGGGTGTTCAAACCAACATAGACCCCGGAGATGACTCATCGTAGACAGAGGCCTCTCTAGCCTACATTCTGTGCACCTGAGAGAGCTGCAGCATTCAAGTAGTGAGTTGGAGGACACATACATCCCATCTGAAGGGGTAGCTGATGCTAAACTTGATTCACAGTGAGATCCAGGAGAATTTATTGTCCACTGTTCAAACCAACCAAAAAACTCAGTTTCTGTGAAGTGACTAATATAAATGATGTTGGTTAAGTTAACATATTTCACTACATTGTCCATTTAAAACACAAATACAAACCATCACTGGATGTCTTTTATCTAGAGGGAAAGAATTCTGTCTCTTGCTAATGCCCCTCTCCCTCTGGAGGGGGTGGTGGTTTTACTCATCAGCCTGTCCCAGAATCTTGCCTCCATACTGATTCCCCCATCTAACAATCCTTCACTTTCTCCTTAAATTGCTAAAAGGATTGAAACCAGCAATCAACCATCCAAGAAAATTTTAATTGAAAGGGTAAATTGCTGCAATCACTCCTCTGCCCTCCTTGGAAACCTGTTTTCTAGAAGTGCATGATGCTCCCAAATTCCTCCTATTCTTCTTACCAAAGCTGAAGCCCTGGGCTGAAGGAAACTCATCCAAGTCCTCCCACCCACTGTAGTGATTAAAGACTGAGGTGGAACTATTTGGTTTCCCGGCTTCAAAGCTTGCCCCCAATGTCCTCTGGTAGCCTTATCTTCCGCTACTTCCAAATAATCGACTTGGCCTTATTTCTAAGAACATTGTTTGCCCATTTTCTCAGAAATGAGCTGTGCACATTCATAGTCACTTCAGCTCTCTATCCTGATCCTGATCTTCATAGCCAAGCAATCAAGAGGGAATCGTCAGGTCTCAACTTTTATGTCAGTCAAGTGCCTTGTGGTCAGGAAAATAGTGCAGTTTGGCCAGGAAACCCATCCTATCTTGACAAGGCTGCACTTATTGGTTCCTTCACAGCCCTGAGTCTGCTCCTTAAACAACTGCAGTACATTTTTCCACCTCTGCTGTTCTCTATTGTACCCTAAGTGTGGGAGCTTGGGGTATCTATCTGTATTTTCATTTGACGCACATGGTTCATAGTTTCGTGACAACTGAACCCAATGTGTGTTGTGGTCAGTTCAGAAGAGGCTGTTCTTTGAAGGTTGTATTTTAAGGGGTCATGTGGGTGTGACCTTGGGGTATCTGTATTTTCATTTGACACACATGGTTCGTACTTTTGTAGCAACTGAACCCACTGTGTGTCGTGGGCAATTGAGAAGAGGCTGTTCTTTGAAGGCTGTATTTTAAGGGATCTGAGCTAAGAGAAAAACATTTGTTTTGCTGATTTACTGTGCTGAAAGGACTTTTACATTTGCTCATAAATCAGTCACAATTTGAGAAATGGTAGTTTCGTTACAGCTTCAGAAAGTGGTCCACTGAGTACCAACATATTTTCCATGTTGGCTCAATAATAAAATAATGTTCAGTAAATGAAAGCACTTGGCATTGCTTTGGATTTCTTTTCTGAACTTTTCATACAAAACACTTCTGTTCTATTAGTATAATCCTATTTGGCTTGCTTCTTTTGGTCAAAGAAAAGGGGGCGGGAGGAACTACTATGAGTGAGACAGGAACAAAGGCTTTCCCACCCCTCCTTGTGCTTTTGATCGCTGCCTGGTCATAACAGGCCTCAGACAACAGCCAATAACTTCCGCCTTCAAAGGAGGAGAAACAGGCTTAAAGTTAACGCACCTCCCAGTGATGGCAAGAGGCTTGTGGCTGCTCTCCTGACCCTTATGTACAGCTACTTTCCGCCCTCTGTGGTAGATACAATTACCACTTTACCTACGGAGAAATCCTGCTACCTTTTTCTGACACAGACATGGCATTGAACCTCACCATTTCACACTGTGTGTGTATTAAGATAAAGAATCTGAAGTCCTGAGAACCTTTTATTCTACTCAGAAATACACGAATAGATGTTCAGACGATCCACCATGGCAAGGTTTTGGTACACGAGTCTCTGCAGATGTAGCAACTGTCTTACCCAGAAAAATAAAAATAAAAATAAAAATTTGATGCTGTCCTGGATTTTCATGAGCTAGAGGAAATAGGCATAATTTGGTGGGAAATTTTCTAGTTCACCAACTCTGTGTTCATCCAACTTCAGGAGCTGGGCTGTTAGTGCTATCAGATTAGTTTAAGAACCTGCTGAGACCCTTTGATTTTTTTAGACAAGACTCTTTTGGCTCTTAGGTATCTTCTCTTCTTTCCATAACCTTCCACACCCTCTGCCTCCTCCCTCTTTGGCTTCTTTTCTACCCACTCTGTGTATGACATCTCAGTTGTGAGGCCTGCCTTGATATCTGCAGAAAGAAAATGCGCACTTGAGAAGTCACACAAAGGTATACCATCCCCACTAAACATGAGGAGGTGAGTTGTTTCTGACAGTGCTCTGTCTTTCCCAGCATCCTTTACTCTTTCTTTCCATGAGTCCTTAACGGTTATTCTTTGTCACTCCTTGTCCTCTTACAAAATTGTAGTCGATACCATTCTTGTTGGAAACTGCTTTCCCTGAATCTATTTTAAAAGATCTGTTTTGCGTCTCAGAACGATGCTAGATTTTTACACTTATTTTTGGCATCCAATAAGTAAAAGAGCAGACCATAGGCTACCTGCCCTGCCTTGAACTCCTGTTGTGTCCACTGTCTAGGGCAAGAATGTATCCACATAACCGAATTCCTTTGAGTAGCTACTATATCCTTAACATAACGCTAAGCCCTGAGCTGTAGCAGATTCTTTTTTTAATGAATAAAATTTACTCCAGCAAGAAGAGGAGATGGCACATGACACAAGTATCTGTATGACAATGCAGAGTGTGATGAGTGTCACGAAAGATATATAAACTAATTTTATAATTCAAAAGAAGAGACAGATGACTTCGCTCCCAGGGAATTGCTTCAAGGATTTGCTTATTGTACCAGCCTAGAAGAGATGCCAATCTCCATCACATTAGTGTCTGTGGTCCTGGAGTCATCTGTCTGCTTTTACTACTTGTTGCCTTTGTATTGTTCAGTCACATTTGCAGATGCTTCTATCTTGACACTCTAACCAGATTATAGGCTCAAAATGGACTGGAATCTTGTCATATTTTATTCCGTTGCTTCACTGCCTACTACATAATAGTCAACCAATAAATATTTGATTTTACCCAACAAACACATATTTACCTTGCCTGGCCCTGTGGTGTATGTAAGGCAGTTACAAAAACAGACATAATTGTGACACCTGTTGCCTTCATAAGTGAAGTCCACAGGCTAGAACTTTTCTCAATACACTAGTACACAGCGCCGTGAGGATCAAAACAATGGCAGCCAATTTCAGCAGAAAGAGGAAGCCTTCAGGTACCATCCCTGCATGCAGAGGAAGTCTGAGCAGAGTGTTACAGGGAAGTGGCAATTTTCAGGTGGACAGACAGAAGTGTCCCTGATGCAAGAAGGAAATGCACAGAGGCCTGAAACAGCAAAGAAACAGGAAAGAGAATTTACAGTAGGAAATGTCTTTATTGATCACACTAATATCTTATTGTAATGTCCATTATGTACAAACAATGTGGATTTAATTTCTAAATCATCCTTACAGTAGAGTTTTCTCTAGAAATATACACTTGCACACACACTCTATATGTATGCACATATATGTATACATATATGCTTAACACATATAATATTTATTAAATCAGCTTACTTCAAAATCATAACAACTGTCTCACTTCCAAGAGGCTGAACACCCAGTAGTTGCTTGGTCCTTGAGGCTGGGTACCTCAGCCTCAGGAGTCACCCCACAATGGCCATCTCATACTAAAGAAGTTGAGAACCTTTACTTGCTTAGGCAACAAAGGCCTGCCATGATATCTGCAGAAAGAAAATGCGCACTTGAGAAGTCACACAAAAGTATACCATCCCCACTAATCAACATCCCAGTCTAGCCTTGAAGCCCTGGGGCGTTCCTGGAGAGCAGCTGGTCTTCAATCACTGATAAAGACTAGAAAAGCTGGCTCTTCTGTCAGCAAAGAACTCAGCAGCTTTAGCTACAGCGAGACTCTCTGGTGGCTGTGAGGGGAAACACCCATTAAAACAAAGGCAAATAACCTCCTTCTGCCTTGCCCTTTCTAACTAGGGTGTACCAGAAGCTGCCATCACATTTGGGATGGGTCTTCCCACATCAGTTAAGGTAGTATAGACCAGTCCTTTCAGCTTCTTATTCAGGCGATTCCAAATTGTGGAAGTTGACATAACCAAACATCACAATCCTTAAGTATATCTTCCTCTTTAACATAATATTGTGAATTAAAACCCAGTTGAAAAGAAATCTGCTTTGGGGTCATGAATTTCCCTTTCCTTCTGTCTCATTGGACCTCTTGAATCGGTGTCACCATAAAATAAGCAACTTAGGGGCCACGACTGCTTCAGACTGTCACTTCAGGAGAAGTGGCATCGGCACATAGACTGTTTCCCATCACACACACTGTGGTAGTAGTTAAGGAGGCATTCCAAGCCTAGTGGTTCCTTTCAGGCAACCTCATAAACCAGCACTAGAACTTCAAACTAAGTCAAGAGGCCTTTCCGGCTAGAGCTGTAGCCAATGGTCACTTCCGTGTAGCATCTCTGACATTTTCCAGGATTCCATCAGGAAACAAGCAAACGGAAGAGATTTGAACCTTCTCTATAGTGGGACCTCACTGTCACTCACCACATAGGTGAGTCATAGCCACTTGCCTATGGCTACCTTCCCTGCAAAATCAATAGCAACCCTCACTTCTTTATGCCTTCTAGAGAGTTTTCTCTGGTGTGATGTAAGAAGGCATGCTACCAGGCCAATGGACACTGTGCATCTTCCTCTGCTATTAGGACAATTCTAATGGTAGATACTTGGCCAGAATTTCTGAATTCCTGTTGAGTATGACTTGAATGTAAGCAAGTCCCTAATTGACAAAATAAGAGAAATATAGACTTCCCAGTTCATAAAATTAAGAAACAAATTATGTACAAGTCCAGTCAAGAAGAGGAATGACAGCTTATTTCAATTTATGCCAAAACTCTCTTAGGATCTCAAGGGATATTGATGGTGTTAGCAGGAAGTAAAAAAATAAAATAAAATAAATGCATTATGTGTCAGGACAGGGAAAGGGTCAGATGTTCACAGCAGAAATTTCTATTTGTCTTTTTCCTACTAGCTAGTGCTTTCCGAATTCCTACAGAGCAAAGTGTTTTCTCTGGAGCCATAGTGACCATGTTTTTACAAGTTCTTGAACAACCCAGCTTGAATGTTAGAACTTGATTCTCATCTTCAAGCTGGGAAATATCTGTTCCTAATTACACTCTGTCCTCTTTATCTCTCTTAGGATCTGTGCCAGGCTATGGTCACAAGACCAAGTTGTTGACACAGCTCAGGCAATCTTTTCTAGCTAAATCTTACTTTCTCATGCTATCATGTGTGCAGAGGCAGTCAGCGTGTCACTGAAACCTACAAGAGTTCTGGCTGTTCCTTATTTCTGCTGTTCCCTGAAAAGACCCTCCATTCTCCCTCCTCCATTCTACCTAGATCCCTTCTACACACCACAACAATCGGACACCTTTCTCTAAACTGGGAATATTAATTTCCCACCCATAAAGCTCTTCTTCTTCCTGCTCCTCTGCCTTTCTTTCCCCACCACTCTTCTTGCCCTGGATCTGGACCTTGCTCTTTCTCAGATTTGAAGAGTGAAATTTTAATAGGAAAAAGTACTAGCCAATAATTAAAATTATCTACAGAAGAGCCATACTGAACACTTGAATAGCGCTGTAGTGTTTTTCTCCATCACCTGGGAAAATGTCGATGCTGAGGACAGTAACCATAATGGCTTCCAGAGCTTTGGAAATCCCTTAAAAGTAGGCCATATGTGATTTCACAGTGTTTTGGCTTTTATTGTCTAGGATTACAGCTCTCTCTAACTTTGCTGTAGTTGGACCAAGAAACAGAAAATACACAGACTTCCAAAGAAATGAAAATTCTATGAAGACATTTTAAAATGTGTGTGTGTGTGTGTGTGTGTGTGTGTGTGTGTGTGTGTGTGAGGCTTCAGGGAATGGGTGGGTGCAAACAAAGAGATGCCTATGAGGTCAAAAGAAGGCATCGGATCCTAGATCTACAGTTACAGATGTTTAGATGTTGAGATCCAAACTCCAGTCCTCTGCCAGAGCAGCAAACATGAAGGATGGTGTCTTTATATTGCAAAGTGATTTTTAATTAAATTTTGAGAATTTCCTTTGCAAGGGCTGTATTTACATCATTCCCCACCCTCCCTTTTCTTCCAACGCCTCCCTTTCCTTTCGCCCATTGCACCTCTCCTCAGCATCAGCTCACACTGTCTGTCACGGAGTGGATCTGCTCTGTGCTGGCTGAATAAGGAAAGATTGAAGTGGGAATAAATGTTCCCTTAAGGGCAGTAGACTAAAAGGGACCAAGCCCATCTGCCCTTTGAGACACTGAGGACAATGGAAAATAATGGGCTGAGTCTAGAGTTTAGCTGGATGCCCTTATGTAACCTAGTCTTGAAGCGATTGCTCTTCTAAAGCCAAAGGATGAGAAAAAAAATGAGGAAATGTTGGCTTATTTCTTCATTAATAAGAATGTGGTCCACCTTGCAGCACTACTAGTTAAGCTAGTAGGATGGGTTTTCCCTGGCTATGACTCAAGGAAGCTATATAGCCCATTGTCAGTGGTTTGTTCACACTCAAAGCTGAATGTCTCTGGGTCTGTCTTCAGGGGAGCATCCTGGATGGAAAGAGCTGGGGGGGGCCCACTGGCTGGTCCATCTTGGATTTCTTCGGGAACTGAATGACTGAAGCTAGAATGAAGAATGCTTCCTCAGCTCCCACCGTGTACCATACTAGGTAGAAAATATACTTTAAGAAGGTACACCTTAGGTTCCTTTGGCCTCACCCTCTGAATATGAGAAGTTCCCCTCAGAAGGGACTAAGCATCCTTGAGTTGTAACTGACTGTTTCTCAGTATTGCCTCCTCTTTTTTTTCCACAACTCAGTTAATGTTCTACCAACATCCCTGCCATCTAATTCTGTAAATTCAAGCAATACGTGGGCCCTATTCTCCATAACTGTTATTATCTCCATTTAATCAATCACCGAATTCTATTAAATCACCTTTAAAATATTCCTTGATTTTGTGTCTTCCTTTTCCTATGTCTTACCCATATCTGATACCACAATTATCTCATGTCTGTCCCCTAGAAGATCAAAGCCTGATTTTATAAACATGCAATCCTCTTATTGCTCTCAGATTAAAACTCACCTGTGTCAACTCATGGCTCCCCATTGGCATAGATCTTCTAGACATTCTGTACCTTCATTGTTGTGTCAACTTCTAACTCTGGTCAGTGGTCGGCTTTTCGAGGTCCAGCTCATACCAGCCTTCCCAACCTTCCCTTCTTGTCTGTGCTATTCATACCTCCTCAAACATAGATACTAATTCCACTATATTGAACACTCAGCAGCTCTTTTGATTAGCCACATTCTCACTAGTCCCGAGCACTGGAACATCCTTTCCTTCCTTTATGTCAAGGTTCCCCCTCTGGGAAGTTCTGAGCTCTCACATTTGGAGCTACTATAACTATTTACTACCTATCAAGAGGGAGGTAGTAAATAGTTAGATTTAGGTAGTAAATTAGATTAGGTAGTAAATTCTATTAGACGTGGGACTGGGACAAGATGACAAATGTAAACTCAGGGCTCTTTCAGGGCTCTGTTCTCTTTGCTCCCATCACAGGTCAATCATGTAATGGCGTGAGTCTAGCATTCATGTGAACACGCACTCACACTCCGTCCACACTCTTTCTTTGAGACGTCTGTCTCCAGCTAATCTACAGCCATGGCGGAGGTGACAGCCCTAACACTGTGTGCTCTGAGAAGCTGTGTCTAGATCGCGTCCAAGAGACTTCTGAAAATGCGAAAGTGGGATATTCAGTGATGAACACCTGGAGTAGGTGAGGGAGTGTGTTTTAGACAGGAGCTACCCTGCTGGCCTTGATACTTCTTGTTAATGGCCAGAATGAGGCCAAAAGTAGCACATTGCTATGTCAGGGAACCTGGCCTGACTCAAAAAGAAGTGCCACCCTCTCCGGGATCGTAATCTTCAAATGAAATATACCTGCCAAACTTAATTACCACGTTACACAGCCCATAGCACAACATGTAATAGCTGTTCAATACATGGTGGCTAAAGTCAGTGCATTACAGATTTAGGGAGACAAAGCAGGGGCTCTACAGGGATGGATAAAAATATGTTCAGTTTGAAAGCACTAACTGATCACTCATGAGTAGGGCACTAGTGGAAAACTCAACATAAATGAGTTGTGGCCCTGCACTAAACTGGTTACAACCTAGAAAACATGATGGTTGTTACCATTTAAAACTATAAAAGCTCATGCTAAGAGACGACTATGGGCATTCATTCCTTTTTTGAAAGTTTTTAAACTTTTAAATATTACATGAATATGGGTATATGTGCACATATATGAATGCTGGTGCCCTTGGAGTGAAGAAGAGGATGTCAGATCCTCTACAACTGAAGTTTTAGATGCTCATGGACCATATGTGGGCACTGCAAATTGAACTTGGGTCCTCTGAGAGGAAAGTATGTGCTCTTAACCACTCAGCTGTCTCTCCAGTTCTTGATGTTTATTTGTTAAGAGGGAAATATTTGCACAAAGAAATCAGTATTAGCTCATGGTAGGAGAGGAAGTTTGGTGCATAATCTAATTATGGGTGGCTAATTTAGCCACATGAGACTTTGTAGACTAAGAAGCTTTTGTTTTAGTAGCCTTTCCTGTCTGCCTCTAAGCCTGGTCAGTGTACAACATAAAGACTAGTTTTCTTATCCTGTTCATCGTCATCTCGAAAAGCCTCCTTAAATAATTCTACCTTCCTGGGCAAAGGAGTGTCCAGGAAATTGTAACTGCAAACTGGAACACTAAGAGAGAGGGTAGCAACTGATTGGGCATTGTGTTCCAACACAATGCTTGTTATTGTTCTTTGTACAAAGTGTTTGATTGACACAAACAGCAAAACAGAAAGAATGTGGGCTCACTGGCAACTGTTTACAGAGAAGTGGTACATTAGCTCCTGCAGGATCCCAGTCTCTAGAACTGTGTTATTTCACTGTTTTTTTTCTTTCTTTCTTTCTTCCTTTTTTTTTTTTTTTTTTTTTTTTACATTTTCTTTGGTAAGCATGGCCTTGAGGTCCTCCCTAGCTGGCTCCACTTGATTACAATTGTTTGTCTTCATTAGAGACTTCACCTGTAATTGAGTGTATTCAAGAGAAAGATGGGTAAGTGTTCCAACTCAACAGGCCGTTGCTTTGATGCTTCTAATAAGAGATTCCATCCTGTTGATTGTAGGCATGTGGTAGTGCTCTGATTTGGTGACTCAAGTAAATAGTTAGATTTGGACCCTTTCTTTTGTTTTGTTTATAACTTTTTATTGGTTCTTTGTGAGTTTCGTATCATGCACCGCAATCCCACTCATCTCCCTGTTCCTTGATATTCACCCTCCACCCTTGCAACCTATCCCTGAAAGAAAATAAGTAAAACATTAAAAGAAGCTCATTGTGGAAGCTGTAGTGTGTCACAGTGTCTCATGCTATAGTCTTTCATCCATAAATCTTTACTTGCAAATGTTCATTGCATTGAGTCTGGTTTGAAACCTCCGGCTTCTGCTACTCTATCAACACTGACTCCTCACTGGGACTCCTCTCAGATCTCCTGCTGTTGTCCTGTGTCATGGAGATCCTGCCACTTTGGATCCACAAAAGCGGCTCTTTCATGTGCTCCAGCAGTTTGTAGATGGGGTAGCTGTTGGGGTGGGCCAACCCAAAGCCCTGGATCTGGGCCTGGGTGGCAGCTGAGTGGGTTAGCCTACCAGCTCTCCTGCAGCCCCACCACCAGGGTGAGCTCTGCCTCTGCCCAGGCTAGCTCACCCAGTGCTGCAGCTGGCAAGGAGCAGGGTCAGTTCTCCCATCCTCCCTCCCTTGGGCCAGCTCACCCGCACTTACATCACCAGAGCCGGCTCTTCTGTGCTGCCCACTGGAGATGTGCAGAGCTGCAGCTGGCAAGGACCTGGGCCAGCTCTCCTGCTCTTGTGAGCCCAGAGCCAGCTCTCTCAATTGCAGCAGGTCACAAGGGGCAAGGAAGGGTAAACCCCTCCTCAATGCAAGCCCAGTATTAAAGGTATTATTTGGCTAAAGACTTCTAGTCTCCCTTTATCTTCCCCCATTTCAGTTTTACAGGTTTTAGCTTAGCAAATGTCAAAATGATTGAAATTGTCATATTACCAGCACCAAATGGACAACTCAATGAGTTTTGGAAATCTTTTGCTCTACAGCCATGAACAGGTGGCCAGATAACTTCCAAAAGGTCACAGGATTTGCTGCTCACATTTTTGTTTCTTTTTTTTTTTTTTTACTAGATTTATCCTTTCTTTGTTAGGACATCAACACCCCATTCATCTCTCTCTTCTAGCTTTCTGTTGTTTCTTTCAAGCAGTTAGACCCACTACATTTGCTGCCCCACGAGAAGCAAGAAGCAAAGAAAAGGAAAGTCTCTGACACCACTATATCAAAAACCAGACAGAGTCTGATGACTAATTTTAAAGATGATGGTGTTGGTTCGCATTTCTGGGAGTTTGAGAGCAAGGTCCAGTGACCCTATTGTCTGGAGTCTCTGGTGAGGGTAGACCATCATGGCAGGCATGTGTGCACATCCCCAGCCAAGAGATTTAGCCTGACTGGAGTTCTAATTCTCTTCCCACTGGACCCCACCTCCTAAAGATTTACAATATCTCCACAAACCATGGATACCTAAGCATTGCCTATGCCTTGGTCTGAGGCTGTGGCCCATGGAAACATGCCAGCTCTGGAGACAGTCCAGTTACCATTTGTGAATGAAGTGCCTGCTTGCTCCATGAAGCCAGGACATTTTCTTCTTATGGTCCCACAAGGCAACGTATCCCAAGGAAGACTCTGGATGAGCACATCTCTGAGGCAATGATGTCACTCTGGCCCCAGATTCTGTCAATCCTAATAATCTAAGCATATTTTCAATGAATTCCAATACTCCTAGACCTTCAAAGGACCAGGACATGAATCCTTCATGGGAAGCTGATGCCACAGCTAGCTTCAGTTAACTTGATGCACCAGGGAAGAAGACTTCATCATATTGGCCTCTGGTTATGTCTGTGGACATTTTCTCGATTGCTAATCGATATGGGAGGGCTCAGCTCACAGATGGTGAAACCATCCCTTGGCAGGAAGTCCTGGGCTATATAAGACAGCAAGCTGAATATGAGCCTGGAAGCAAGGCAGCAAGCAGCATTCCCCTACAGTTCTCCTCCAGTTCCTGCCTCCAGGTTCCTGCGTTGAGCTCCTGCCCTGGCTTTTCTCAATGATGAATTATAACCTGTAAGACAAATAAAGTGCTTCCTCGCTGAGCTGGTTTTGCTCAGTGCTTTATCACAGCAACAGAAAAACAGCTGGTAATCTGGAAAGAACAAACTCTTACAACTTCATACGGATGCAAATGGGTTCTGGCTTCCTTAAGCCCTATCACCTCCCTCATTATCCGCTGAGCCTGCTTTAATAAGCCACATTATCAGATAAAATTTCACCCAAAACCAGAAATACAGGTGACCATCCCAATGCAGTCCAACCAAGCTTCACAAAAACCAGAATATAATTCAAGGAGCCATCAAGACCATACAGTAAGCCATCTTGCCTTTTTGGCAGACAATTTCTGGTGTCCTATTTTGGGCCTCAATGGGGGTTACTAATGGTCCCTGTCTTGGTGAGCCTCTGGATAGTCTCATTTGGCCTACAAATAACCCTGACTCAAGTGACAGGACTTACTGTTCAGTTCATGTTGAGGTACTGAACTGAGTTTGGAGACCTCACCCCTCCTACACTACAGATCAACCCATGGAGAACTTACCAGCAACTGGCCAGGTTCAGTACTTCCAAAAGCATTGAGGGCTTTGCGTTTATTCTGAGACTTCATAGAAAGGGAGATAGAACCAGCAGATGTTCCATAGAATAGGTCAGGATAACTGCTGGGGTAATCTTTTGGAAATCCAGCAGTAAGGGAGAAGCAAACACAACAGTGTCACAGCTGTCCTGAATGAGTTGGTGCTGGAATTTGGTTCTCTTCATAGGACAGTAACATTTGAAAGATAAGTAAAGATTAAAAGGCATCGTACAAAGTTCCAGATTCTCCACAGTTCCAGCACCATTTTATGCTGATGTGGCCAAAGGGAAGCATGGCAGTGTTAACCCTGAAGCGGGCACAGTAGCTGAAAGAAGGATTAGTTTATCTCAGACGGGACAGATAGCATGCTGAGGAGCATAATGGCAATGCTCCTAACTGGACAGTTCTCGAGCCACATTCAATCCAGCCGGGAATCTCTCTCCCCAGAATGGGAAGAATATGGAAAGTAGAGCTGGCCCTGGAGCCCAAACTCCTTAATGTCTGTGCCAATGTACTCAGTGGGATGTGATGAGTGCTAGAGGCCTTTGGACGTTACAAAATAGATCCTTATACAGTGCTGTTTTGAGATGCTTTTCCAGTCTATGACTATGCCAAGAATATGAATTTGAACTGATCAAGATGCTGCCCAAGTTTTACTGCCATATCTTCACATTTATTTTCTGCCAAAGTGCATGCCAGTAATAATAGGAGTTTGAAACTGTATCACCCCTTTTCCCCCAAAAAAGTCCTCCTCCTTTTCTAAGTAGCCTTTGTAATGGTGTCTACACAATAATCCGAAAGTAACTAAAAGATCCTGTCCTCCTTACAGTGAAGAGGTCACTGCAAGGGTAGTTCCAGCTTTCCTCTTGGGTTATTTGTGTATGACCAAATGTTTCTCTTTAAATGACATGAAACTTGCTTCTGATTACTTCAAAGCATTCATGTGTCAGGGAGAATCTTGTACAACTCACATGACTTCTGCATTATACTGACTGCTCCCCATTTATGAACTGTAAGAAAGGTACAATTAGATTAAATTCAAAATTCATTCTAACAGGAGGGACTACAGGGTTCAGTTGTTCTGTTTTAGGGAAGAAGAGGCCATGAGAATGCCACTGTTCTACTGGCATAATGGATTTCAACTACTGGTTAGAAATAGAAGCCTGCAGTTTAGAAATAGTAAGAAATAGCAAGGAATGGGGGCGATATTTAAGAGCATATTTAAGAAAACTTAAGGCTTACCCAGGTTTTCTGTGAGCTGAGTTTGACACCACTGAACTGAGTACACTGAAGCCAATGCTCATTTGAGCAAGACAATGGGATGTGATCTCCTTGTTTCCTTTTAGATGTTTGTTAAGACTCTTATGAGAACTAGAATGGAAGCTCTACTAAGTGAGCGATCAGAGATGCAGCTCAAACCAGATGGAAGAGGAAACATATTAAGGGGATGCAGTTTTTCATAAGAAAAGAAAATATGTCAGAAGAAAGTAGGAGACTAAGAATCATCTGGAATCTAATAGGTCCCTAAACACTAATGGTGAGGTAAGAGGAGGATTTTCACACTCGTGCCATGAACTTGATATTGTTTAATGCTGTCTCTTTCCCTCTGAAAAGCATCTCCTGGACCCCCACAGTACACAACACACAACGCTAATTACTGGTCTCCACATAGGGGGTCAGGACTGTTGGCGCGGGTGCTACCTCAGCACCAAGGAGAGCTCCCAGATACCTGTGAACTGGGGATGCTTGCTTGTCCTTTCTGGCAGCAGAAGGAAACCAAGTTCATGTGCTACTTCCCTGGGCTCTTGGAGTGTGTGCTCCAGGTAAAATCCAGCCATGTTGCTCTCCTTCCTGGTCAGCCTGGCCTACCTCACTCCATCAGACCCCTGCTTCAGAGTTTGTTCCAGCTTCAAGCTAAAGCCCAAAGTGAGACAATTAAATTAGAGCAATAGTGAACCTATGAGTGTCTCACCAAAAATGGGATAAATAGTGTCCCATAGATGGCCTGCTTATCATTCTCTGTGTGTAACTGTATTTGTAAGGTGTGTGTGTGTGTGTGTGTGTGTGTGTAGTCAGATCCCCACTCAGGAACATCATTTTATGGAGACAAAATTTATCTCTCCAAAAATTTTTAAATTTAGCTATTACTAAATATTCATCCAGTGGTTTCCCTCAGTTGGAACATGAACATTGAAATTCAAACAAAAGCCAGTTCTCAATTGGCCTTCCATCCTAGCTGTGTCTGTTTCTGTGCATTTGCACTCCCCCTCACTGAGATCTGCCTCTCCTGAAAGAAGGGGGGGGGATAGAAATAACAATAAAAGCATGAGTGAAAAAGATGAGCTGTGTCTCACACAGCCTTTTTTTTTCCTCCCTTCTTTTACTGCAAAAGAATAATCAGGAGCCGGGAATACCTCTGTGAGGTAAACCAGATGATGCTCTAAGAGAACTGCCCATTGTGTGAGTACTATTGATTTTTCTTCCTAAGTCATTTCAGAGATACAATCTTGAGCCGAGTGACCATCGATAGTAAATGATTTCCAGCCAGACACTCAATCGTCAGGTCTGTTTCTCTTAAAGGTTTAGTACTTCTGGTGAAAATACATACAGGGATTTGCAAGCAGTAGTGCTGTCATAGGAGACCTAAACTCCAGGGGATTTTTTTTTTTTTTTTTTACTTATAATAAATGCTATACCTTGTATTGTAGAGGTAAGAAAGCAAAGGGAACTGTATTTACTGCAATGTCTTTCCATATGTTTGTAGTCAATTACATTAAGTAACTCAATCTGTTGCTTCCTCCTGCCTTCACCTTAAAGGGACAGCATCAGACCACCTAGAATCAGATTTCTCATCTCAAAAAGCACATGAGAGGAGACAAATGGTAATGTGTCAAGTAGTAGCAATGCTACCTCCAGAAAGCAGTGACGTCGTATTAGATGGACAATAGGGTCAGTGGAACAGTCTTTCCTGTTCCTTGTGAGATCCCCTGGAGCTTTAACATAGCTCAACATTATAGTCCTCAACATTACAGTCCTCTCGAGTTTCACAAAACACCCAGGATTTGACCACCAAATTCAGTCTGTTATGAGTGTGTTTACTCACACACGTGCACCTTTGTGCCTATGTGTATAGGTGTATAGGTGTGTGTGTATAGTCTTTTTTTTTTTCTGACAAGGTCACTCATTGAGTCAGAAAATTACTGATTCAGCTAGGCTGGCTTTTCAGTGAGCTCCAGGAGCCTCTTGTCACTGTCTTTCGTGTGCTGAGATTACAGATGTGCACAGCTGTCCCTGCTTTTCGATGCGAGAGCTGGGGATCGGACCTAAGGTACTCATGTGTGTACAGCAAGTACTTTTCTGCCCCAAATTCAAGTTTCCACAGAGCTCTTAGGAACACAGTCATAGCAGCTCAAACTCGTTGACGTTCATCTTATAATTTCCCAACCACCCATATTGTCTTTGGGATGCCTTAGGGCTAGGGTATCTCTGGTTGGACTAATCTAAACTCTTGGAAAATTAGAGTGCCAAAGAGCTACTCTAGCTAGCCTGTGAAAGGGAGCAGTTAAACTGAGATGAAAAGAACCTACTAGAACCTGAAGTTATACTCTAATACAGTTTGTGCAAAGAACAGCATTTGAGTGCTTGATCAATGCAGCAAAAGCTTGGCAGGAAAGGGAGAGAGCTGAGCGAGACCCACATCTAGAGTTTGAAAAGCCCATAGTGCTAAGCTTTATCACCTGTGTAGAAAGTGTTTCCACAGGTTCATGGGCTCAGAAATTTGGCCAGCCAGGTGGCTGGGTTTTATCTTTGTTTACTGAAAGGCAAGTCTGCTCACCAAGTAGATATTCATTAGATTTGCCTGTTCCAAACAACTCATCATCTGATATCCAGCTGATCAGTTTAAATTACCACTAACTTCACTATAATTGCATCTCTAATTATAATGAGGCTGAAAGACTTGGGAAATTATCGTGGCTTCTTCAGTTGACGATAGCTTTAACCTCCCAAGTCTTAATGACAGGAATCTGACACCTCCCCACCCCAAAAAAAGATTCATTGAGAATAAGAGAGAGGTAGAAACAATAAGATGAGATAAGTTTCTAACCCCAAAGACTGGTTTGTTTGGAAAGACTATTTCTTATCTCAAATATAGGAGAACCAAGAAGAGACTGGATTTATTGTAAGATGGTTAGCTCACAGACTGAGGAAGTACTCACCTCTGCTGACAGGTACATAGAGGGGTGGTTGGAGATGGATCAATACATTACCTTCTGCTTCTACTGGGGGCAATTGTCATATAATAGCCTGCCGTGGGCCTCCATTCCACACTATTTTCTCATCTTTGAACTATAGCTGCCAAGTTTTAGTTGTAAACAATAAACTATCTTTCCAGTATTTTCACTCCCGTCTTCTGCCTCTTAAAATTGAATCCGCTTCCCCTTGTCCTCGAGCAAACAACTCGGCATCCAGGGGGAGAAAAGTCTGTGTAGAGCTTGGGAGTCATCTTTGAGCTGAACTTCAACCAATAAGAACCACAGTGGGTGAAAGAACCTAGGGAGCAGCATCAACAAACAACCTACAACTTCCCATCCACCCTGACCAGACGTCATCTCTACCTTCATTTCTTCTGTGGCAACACCTGTGGCTGAAGGCGGTCCTGGCCATTCAAACAGTAAGCATGACAGAGTTTGGGCCAGCTATTTCTTTCTAATTGCCTGGGGGACCCCGGAAACAAATGTGAAACCACCAAGGCCCTTCATCTTGTTCTAATATGAACCAGGAGCAGATCTTTCAGTCCACTGGGTAACATTCCTGTTTATTCCTCTGTATATCATTTGGAACCATTAATCACTCTAGCAGCCGTTGCTTCTCATAGGAGATGTGGGGAAATGATAGTGTTTTATGTGAGTAATTAATCCTGTGGCAGATGTGGAGTTTCCAAGACTACGACCATTAGCGAATTGACAGGCTTCTGAACACACACTCCTGTACTGGTTAGTAATGATTTTAATATGCTAATGCTCTGTTGTTCATAAACAACAGGCATTTGGGCCGTAAGTTTCATGCACAGGCTATTATTTGCGTGGGTTTCTTAGAGAAAACTGGTGATAGGTTTTGTATATTCTTTATGCTGCTATCGAATAAACGATGTCCAATTTAACACACCTGCTGGAAGGATACCATAACTCAGTTCTATTTCTTATAACCATCACCATCATTCAAAGTGAATAAAGAGTTCAGATGAAACAAATTGCCATTTGGATAAGGTGGGGTTTTTCCCCCCTAACAATGTGGAGTTTAGTCTTAAAATTGGGGGGGGAAAGACAAATAGAGGTACAGAAAGGAATGAAAAAATATTGACTGAATTTATTTAAGCTATTTACCAAACATGCAAAGCTGGTCTATGAACCCTCATGGCCTTGCCTGACAGGTGTGGGATAGCACTATCTCAGAGTGACATGTCATTCTTATCTTAGCTGTTTATCCAGCGTTGACACTGTCTAGTCAGAAACTTGGTTTTTTTTTTTCTTTTTTTCTTTCTCCCTGGCTTATGTTGGGTAATAATCCCCAGCTAGTCAAAGTACCTTCTGTCTGCCTTTCTTCTTGTCACATTTTCTCTTTAAATATGTTTTAGTATAATAATAAATTGCTATCCACGGTAAGCGTGCTTCATCATAATTTTGCTTCATCCTGAATTTGTAAAACGGCTGTAGCCGTTGACAGGCAGTCTGTAAAACTAACAGCAAGAGCAGCCTTGCAGCAGGAGCTCGCTCAAGGTCAAACTCTCAGCTGCAAAGGATAAAGAGCTGCCTCTTGGAGAGTATTGTTTCTTATTTTGTTACTTATTGTTTAGTGTTTAACTTGGTAGAAAGGAAAGGGCTCAATCTACAAGATAGGCATTGTAACAAAGATTTTTAAATACCTTAATACAACAAATTGGGCAACATTTTCTTCTGAATGCTTGTTGAGGCAAAGCTGGGGGAAAAGAATTAGCTGAGGGACTTCAGCAAGAGCTGCCTTCTCTTTACATACAGATGGACTCTCTTTATACTCCATTTTATCCCTGCTGGAGCGAATATACTTGTTTTGTACTTGTAGCTTTGCTACATTTCATGAACAAAATGATCTTTCAGGAATACCACCCAGGCCCACAGCAAAGACTCCATGAGCAGGCTTAGACACAACAGAGATATGACAGTATGGGAGGTTCCAGGTGCCAAGCCTTTTCCCAGCCTGTTTTCCGCAGGTACCTAGAAGGTCCCTCTTCCCCCACCCATCATTTCCTTTGTCTCCTGGCTCAGGGGAAGGGTATTGGTGTTTGGTTAGTGTCCATGAAGACTTCACAGGTCCCCAGCACTCAGCACCCGCCTTATTTAATGCTCAGAGCAACCTTAGGAGACTAGAGCTGTTTTCTCCATTACAGATGAGCCACAGCGTGAGTGATTAAGTTACTGCAGGCCCAGAGATTCAAATCTAGTTTTGTCTGGCTCCAAACTCAGCTTTCATTATTTCCTCTTCTCATCTTCCCAATACCAATCATATTCCCTGGAAATTATTGCTGAAACTAAAGCAGGGCAAAATTACCTCTGCTTTGGAGAAAGCCAAAATTTAGCTAACAATTTTGAAATGTGTTTCTTTTTATTATCTGAAGATATTTTCCCCCAGACAGACTGTTTGCTGAAAAGAAACAACAGAAACCTAGATTTACATTGTAACTCTTTACTGAAATCAACAACAACAAATTAAATGAATAAACGAATAAATAAATAAATAAATAAATAAAGCCTACAGCTGACTTTGAGCCAGCAAGATGACTCAGCTGGTGAAAATACTTGCTATCATGGCAGGAGACCTAAGTTTGATTCTGTGATGATTGATGGATGAGGAAAACTGACTCCTGCAAGTTATTTTTTGATGTCTACACATACACCATGGCAAAAGCACACCCGTACCTACCATAAATAAATTAATAAATGTAATAAAAAGCTAGAAAACGACAGCTGACATAAACGTGTGGATACTTTTCTCTTGTTTCAATGACCCTTCTTTTGAATAAAGGTGTCAGTTTAATGAGATAGTAGAATGCCCCACCCATACAGTTCTGAATCCTGTAATCAAATTTGCCAATTTTAGTGGCGATTAGCTACAAGTACACCTCAAAACACTAACTCTGGGTATGTCTCCAAGACACAGTATTGCTACATATCCCTCCTTAAGGAAATAAGCTGCCTATTGGTGAGTCAGAATCACCATAAACCAGTGGTTCTCAGCCTTCCTAATACTGTTCCCCATGTTGTGACCCCCTGTAATCTCAGGGGTGGGGAGACAGAGACAGGCAGGTTACTGGGGTTCACCCCTCAGCCAGCCAACCTAGCCTACTTACCAAAGTTCAGGCCAAAGAGACCACTGTCTCAAAAGTAATAAGGTGGATGGCACCTGAGGAGCCATATCTGAGGCTGTTCTCTGACCTCCATAAGCACATCCACATGTGTGCAGTTTTGTGTACATGAACACACACACACTCACGCAATGGCCCACACCTCTAATTCCAAAATTCAGGGCAGAAAGATGGATGATCATTCTATGTTCAGGGTCAGTCTGGACAGAGTGAGTCCCTGTGTCACAGAATAAAACAAAGTAAGCTGACAAGGTGCTTGCTCTCTACAGCTCATATTCTATGTCAGCAAGATATAGAGTCATTTTGTTTCAGGTTCTGTGACTCGTAGAGATTCCAATGCAACTGCATGCCAATGTTAACACTGTAAACCAAAAGCAGCCACAGAACGTAAATGAATGAGCATGCTGCTCTCTAATAAAAGGTTATTTACAAAAACAGGCAGTGGAAACTTGGCTGCCGGCCATAGTTTTCAGATCTTAGCTCTATTAGATGCCATGTTGTTACAGGTCTTGCTTTTTATTGTATATATTGTTCAAGGAAACCTAAGATATTTTTAATTAAACTGTTTCTTTTTACGCAACTGTCGACTCACAGAAAATTATAAGAAATAATACAGGAAAAGCTTGTGCATCTTTCTCCCCAGTGATAGTCTCTTCAGAGACTAGAGCAAGGTATCATAATGAGATGTAAGCTGGCAGCACAGGAGTCCTGTATATTGCCCTTGTGTTGACACGCCCACTTCCCTCACCACCCTTGCAACCCCTCTTGACCCCTGGTAACCTGCCCTCCAGTGCAACGTGCAACCATCCCTTCCCCACCTCCATTGCTCCAATGGGCAAGCAAAACATTCTAATTGCTATTAACACAGCACAGAGAGACGCATCTTACTCTATAGTTGGATTTTAAGCTAAGAGAGGTTAAAAAAATTAATAAAATGGATCAAATCTATCCCTAACAATCCTTGGAAAATAACTACTTTGGAGATGCATATGCTAAGTCACTATAAATGAGCTGAGCTAGCACCTGCCTTCCACAGTAGACCCCAGCATCTGCAGCAGGCACTGACTTGTGTTAATTTATGTTTCTCAAATAACCATTGTAATTGCGTCCAATACTTGAGGAAAATAAGCATATTAAATCTGGCATGGTGCAGCATGACCCTAACCCCAGCATTTGAGGGCTGAGACCAGAGGCTCTGAAGTTCAACAGCTGGAGGCATATAGCAAGTCCAACAGAAAGATCTTGCTTTGCACAGTAAAGCTGACCATGGCAGACTGGGCCCAGGTGATCTTGCCCTTTGTACAGGAAAGCAGGAGAGCTGTCCCTGCCCCTTGCTGGCTGTGGCATTGGGTGAGCTAGCTGGGGCAGTGCTGGAAAGCTTGCCCTGGTGGTGTGGGTATGGGTGAGCTGGTGGGCCAACCAGCTCAAATAGCACCCAAGCCCAGATCCAGGGTTCTGAGCTGGTCCAATCCAACATCTACCCCATCTATGAATTTCTGGACTATGTGAAGACTATCTCCAGTCCTGAAGATCCAAAGCTGCAGGATCTCCATGACACAGGGCAACATCAGGATATCTGAGAGTCCCCGTGAGGATCCAGTATTGATAGTGTAGCAGAAGAAGCCAGAGGCCTCCTACCAGACCAGTGACCATGAACATTTGTAAGTAAAGATATGTGGACAAAAGGGGTACTGTGTGGGATACACCTTGACCCACTGCAGCTTCCATGACAAGATGTTTTGTTTTTTAATTCTTTTATTATTATTGTCATCATCATCATTATTATTTTCTTAACATAGGGAAGGTTGCATGGGCAGAGGGCAGATACAAAGGGATGGCTAGATGAATGGGATTAGGAAGCATGATGTGAAATTCACGAAGAACCAATAAAAAGTTGATGAAAACCCTGTCTTTAAAAACTGAATGTGCTGGGGTGGGGCGTGGGGGGAGGAACAAGGGTCAACGCAACAGCAGCAAGAAAGCTAGCAAGAAAGCAGCAGTTTGCACTGTTCCTGGTGACTGCCACATTTGATTGCCCATTGAGCTGAATGTGCTTTTCTGTCCCCTAGTGTCTCCTTTTCATGGTTTAATGCAAACTGCATATTGCTTACCCGTACATATGGAATTCCTCTGCTCTGCACTGGAGCACTTCATGGCTTGGGCTGAGCTCAGCTAACTCACTAAAAATAACCAAGCTGCCACCTACTTCTGGGCCGGTTCACTCGAGGACATTGACTTCAGCCAGCTGACATCTGACAACTCTATCTATTATTAAAAAATAAGAATGAAAACACTCTTCCTTCCTCTAGTCCTTCCTTTCTTCCTTCCTTCCTTCCTTCCTTCCTTCCTTCCTTCCTTCCTTCCTTCTTTCCCTCCTTCCTTCCTTCCAGCCAGCCATCATAATCTCTCTTTGGTATTGTAAGTTTTGGCATAATGAATGAAGAATCTTATCTATCAGGGGATTTTCTGTGTATGTTAAGAAGACAAATAGGCTGACTGGTTTCTTTTCCTTTTTAATCTCTAACACAGCGTAGAATGCAAACACCTATAAAAAGAATTTATTCTAATACTAACAATTTTGTTGTCTTTTGATTTTTCAAAGACCTTGGTTAATGTCAAACAAATCTGTAAAGAGAAAGGAGGAGAAAGGCATACATTAATTTACCCAGAGCTCTGTGGTACGGCAAGCACTCCTGCCGTAGCAAGAGCTCCGACAAACAGTGACGTCAAAACCTCCCTTTACTGTTGCTTCCTGGAAAAAAAAAATTGAAATACCCGAATGTCATCTAACTTTTTTCAGCCGTGTGCCTTCTGAATAATTCCCTAGTACAAACGAGGGTAGAAAAGCAGCATTGAGCCGTCTAGATTGTTGCCTCAGATTTCCACAATAAGCTGTGCCCTTCGCATCAGGCATTCCTAACATGAAAGGGACTTCATTTCACTTCTGCCCAGCTGCACACTCATGGACTGTTATGAAAGTGAAGCTTACATTTCCATTCAGGAGCCTGATCCCCGGAGCCCAGCTGTGGGGGTGGGTAGCTGTCCCTTCTTCCCTCCTAGCTGTCGCATATAGTACGGTCCCAGCTCCATCTTGGCATATGTCCCTGGTTGCCTCCTAAGATAATTTCTGATGTTCCTGCTTCAGCAGTCACGCAAGACCCCAAGCTCTCATGAGCGTCATTATAGCATGTATCGCAAATCCTGGCTTGTAGTGGGTGTTCAAAAGGTACGTGTGAGAATAAGGGCCTCGAGAAATGTGTTATGGTATAAGTGGAGAGGGTCTGATATGTCAGCTTCTGGCAATGCAAAGGACTAGATATCCATCAACTGGGCAAGCTACAGTTGCAACTTTTTAATACCGGGTGAAAAATATGGAAAGGGGAATTCCGATAAATGAGACAAATATTAGGACAGAAACTGAGCTGAAGCCAAACTGAGAGAACAATGAAAGCAACAAATCTGGGGATAACCTGATGGTAACCTGAGGATGGGGAAGGGGGGGTGACCCAGAGGTACTGTGCCTATCTGGCATGTATCAAGTCCCAGGATTCAATTTGTGGCATCCCTACAACTAACCCCAGGGGTAAACTCCATCACTGGTGCAAAAACTCTGGTGCCTAAATGTTGTGACTACAGCAAGTTGGAGAACTGAGTCTAGGAAATGCGTGCTAGCTAGCTTGGTTTCTCCTAGGAGTCTGAGGAGTCTTGGGTCAGTAACATGTAACTCCAAGCTCAGAAAAAACAAACTCAAAGACCTGTCACCTCAGGCTCACATTGTTCCTGGAGATTCACGTGAAACAAAGAGGCATTCACAATAAAAAGCCACTGAACATGCAGGAAACAGTTCTTTAGAAACATTCAGTGGAAACATTAACCCGTACCTTCAGTGTTATGATATTGAGCTTAAAAATCCTGATTATGGTGAAAGGTGGCATGCTTGCAACCCCAGCTCATGGGAGGCAGAGGCGTGAGGCTCAGCACTGGGGTTTCGGTTTCTCTAGACGCGTGTCAGAGTGTGGTTTGCATGCCAGTTCCGGAACAACAGATTAGATCCCTCCGTGATCTCAAAGAGCAAACCACATGGAGAGATTCCCCATGGCCCTGGCGATGAGGCTACATCCTCTGGCATGCTTCCATGCCCGTCCTCCAACTCACTGTGAAAAAAAAATAAACTGGAAATAACCATAACTATTTATTTGGCAAAAGTTGAAAAGTCTGGTGATGTCAAGTGTTGGGCAGGATGCAGAAAAATAAGAACTGCTCTATACCAGCTTGAAAGAGTTCATTTTGAAACGACCTATTTGGCAAGACCCACTGAAGTTAGGGATGTACCACCCTGCAAACCATTAATCCCACCAAAAGGAATCCACTCCAGACATACCCAGACTTGACAACAGATAATCTACACAAAGATGTTAGTGTAGTACTTTTAGTCATGTAAAAAGTATTTAGTGTAAAGGGGCAAAAAAAAATTGAGAAATAATATACAGCAACTGAAATCAACAGGTTACGGCTATATGTTTCAACACAAACAAATATGGAGAGTATCTTTAATATTAAAAATCAAATTTAAGAGAGTGTGTACATTCTTTGCTATTTAGTAACATTTAAATAGTAAGGTGTAAAATAAATGATGGTCTTTAGACAATGTAAGTGTGGTTTAAAGAAAAGATACCCGGCAGGATGGCACTTGGCCTATTAAATAGATTGATGTAGAATGCCAGCGGTAAGAAATCACAGTTAACAGTGACTTTCATACTTTCGAAGTTTATTTTTGTTTGCTGAATAAACTCCCCTAACTCTGGCGTTAGGTTAGAGATGAGCACAGACGTGCCTGGCTGTTTCTAAGTGGGTGATAGGGATGTGCGCTCAGGTCCTCAGGCCTGTGCAGCAGGCATTTTGCCAACTAAATTACCTACCCCGCCCCAAGATTACTTCTCAAAAGGAGGCACACAGGAGTGGGCCAAATGGTTTTCCTGTGAGGTTGGCTTTCCAGTACACCTTAAAGAGAGATTCAGGGCAAACATGGCAAAACCTAGCATCGGTTTATTCTTTATGGTGATCGAAAAACTCTGTTTTTAAAACTCTGTATGCCCACTATGCATGACCCCTTTCTTTTGTCCTCTGTAGCCTCTGACAAACGCTAATGGACCTCATCTCCCTATAAATTTGCTTGTGCTGGACATTTGCTAAGGTACAATCACACTGTATTTTTTTTTTTTTAGTATGAAAAATACAGAAAAGTAACAAGAAAGAAAAAAACATAAGCCATGGTTCACCTGTAGATCTCACACATACATTTGAATATATCAGTATTGGCATTTGGGTAGCCATAACTTCCTCCTTTCTTTTGTGTAATTTTTAAAGCAATTGTATATTTCATATTTCATTTATTTTCCTTTGTTGTGCCGGCCAAACTGGCCTTGAATTATCTATAATCCTTCTGCCTCAATTTCCCCAAGTGCTAGAATTAAATCTATAGGGCATCACATTCAGCTTACAGTTGAACATTTAGTACTTACATTTTTATTTTATTTTTAATTTACTGCATCATAAATCTATTTTCCATAGACTTTACAATTATTCTGAAAGAATATTTAATATTCTTTTAAAATATAATGCTGGTACAGGAACTATTTCCGACATGAACTCATGAGCTTCCCCTCGCCCCTGAGGGAGGAGCAGTCTTGCTAGGCCACAGATAAGGACATTGCAACCATCCTAAAGATACCTGATAAGCTAGGGCCAGACAGAAGGGGAGGAGGACACCCCCTCTCAGTGGACTCAGAAGGGGGCAGGGAGGAGATGAGGGAGGGAGGGGAGGATTGGGAGGGAAAGAGGGAGTGGGCTACAGCTGGGATACAAGTGAATGTATAAAATTATTTAAAATTAAAAAAATATTAATAATAAATAAAATATAATGCTGGGAGTTAATCTGCTACAACACTTTAAGTGAATTTCATTGTTGTCGGTTCTAATTGTACATGATTTACATTCTATTATTTTGTTTCAAGATAGTCAAAACAGAAAGAATCACTTGGCATCCCACGAATTCTATCATGATTCTTCAAGGATGCCATTTCTGTTGTGCTTAGTGACCCCTCCATGGATCTTACTTCATTTGAGTCTCAGATTATAAGAGGAGCCTTCAGGTAGAGAAATA
This sequence comes from Meriones unguiculatus, assembly GCF_030254825.1. Lineage (NCBI taxonomy): Eukaryota > Metazoa > Chordata > Mammalia > Rodentia > Muridae > Meriones > Meriones unguiculatus. The sequence goes on along the minus strand of NC_083350.1, from coordinate 33,990,196 downwards.
CAGGAGGAGACCTAGCCCTTCAGAGTAGTCACACATTCACACATTCACACACACACACACACACACTCACACACACTCACACACACACACACACACACTCACACACACACACTCACACACACACTCACACACACTCATACACTCAAACACACACTCACACACACACTCACACACACTCACACATACACACACAGACACACACTCACACACACACTCACACACACACACTCACACACACATACTCACACACACACTCACACACACACACTCACACACACATTCACAGACACAGACACACACACACACACACACACACAGTGCTTATATTCCCAACTTTGTGGTTCAGAGCTTCTATATTGGAGTCATCTACCCCATGACAACATTGCCACATGTAAGAGGGACTCAAAAAGAGTATGTAGGCACGACGTTTGGTCAATCTCATTATACTCTCTAGCTCTTGAGGAAACTTCAACTGAGAAAATGCCCCTGTCAGAACGGTTTCTAGGAAAGCCTGGGCCTATTTTCTTCATTAAGAAGTAGGATTGGGGTACATGGTATGAAATTCCCAAAGGATCAATTAAAAAAATTTTTGTTTTTTAAAGAATAGATGAATACTTAGGTATCCATGGTGTAACGGCTGCATTGACGATGAGTCTGTAACTGTCTGTAACTGTGTCTAGAATAAAGAGCTCCTCTTCCATTTGATCTATAAATAGTTGTTCAGGTCCACTGAGAGAAGCCCTCAGACTTAAAGAGTTCTGCAAGATTGGAGGGAAGTGGCACCCCTTTGCAGAGCCCCGCTTCCCGGAGCCCTTGACTCAGCTCTTCACAACCCCTCCTCCATCTTCATCGCCTCTGCTCAGGTGGATGCCAAGCATATGTTTCTTGACTTATTCGTGCACGATTCATCTTTAGGGAGACATATTTTGAGACTTGTGTCTGCCTGAGTCTTCCTAGTCACCACTACACCACAGCACAGTGGCCTCTAGGCAGATTCTACACGGAGAAGCACACAGAACAAATTGGATAAACTCCGATCGCGCTTGAATTATCGTTAGCCAGGTTTTCAAAAATGGACGTGGTAAATGAAACCCACAGTAAAGAACCAATAAATATCTGTTCGGTGAAAGGAAGAATAAATCAATTATGGAGCTTCTAGCTTCCGCTTAGCAGAGTGCTGAGCACAGAGCCTTCGATACATTTATTTCCCTCGTGGCGTGAAATTATGAATGTAGCAATAGACTTTTGTTAAAAGTAGATGCTCCTTTTCTGGTGCTGTGAGTCTATAACTTTTATAAAATATAAATGCAGTTATCCTGGCCGCACCTTTCCAAAATTTGCATTTAGATCTGCCTCTCAATTTTAAGATAATAGATGTAAAGCTTTATTTAACAGACTCTTGACCCCAGTTAAATGGTCTCCAGGGGCTCACATAGGCTAGAACCCAGGTAGCGATGTCCAGCCTCTCTGAAAATTACATAAAGTTTCTTACATATGTCATTGGATGGTCCTTCTCATTAGGGAGAGACATAGCACATTACATGGCCTCCAAAAGATAAGACAATTTTCTAGGATGATGCCATACAAGAATCTACAGTGATATGTTCTCTTCCTGTTCAGACAGCTGGAGAGTGTTCTCTGAAAATACCTCCTGTGCTGAAGTCCCAACCCACTACTTCAAAATGAAACTCTCAGAGAATAAGATCGTAAAGGAGACATTTCCAATAAAATGAGGTTGGTAGGATAGGCTCTGATCTAGTACGACCGATGCTTCAATAAGAAATGAAAATTTGCACACAGACATGCACACACCAAGAGAAACTATATAAAGACACAGGAACAGTCAGATGGAAATCAACGAACCAAGAAGGGAGCCCTCACCAGAAACCATTCCTGCTACTACCTGGATGTCAGACTTCTCAGCTCCACAACAGTGGGAAAACAAATGAGACAGTCTGTGGTCCTTAGTAACGGTAGCTCTACATTCCCATTGGTAACTCCATAGGAGCACCATGTAACTTGCTTTGTTGTCGCTATCATAATAATGAATTATTAAAGGCCTGTCTGTGGGCTTAAAAAGATATACAAGTAGGCTGAACATCCATCTCATCTGCTGACTCACTCCTTCTCCGTGTGGCACAGAAGACCCTGCTCTGTGGTGTAAAAGACACTGTCTCTCACCTACTAGCTCTTCTTCGATGACACTGTGTTACTGTCTACCATAGGACTGTGTTGACAGTCCTACCATAAATTGTGACCTATAATTATGTTGCTCATTGTGTTTCTAAAGGGGGTATGAGCTGCAGGAGGGCACAGATCATCTCTAACATGTCCTTGTCTGTATCACAGATGGCCAGCACTATGCTGTGCCCAGAGTAGTACATATTCAGAAAATCAGCTCCCTTTTTCTCTCCCATCCCCTTAAGATTAAAGAAAAGAAGAAAAAGAGAAAAAAAAACCCTCTATTATTGATAAAATAATGCAAAAATAGCTTTTTTTCTTCTTTGTTTATAATTCAGCTTTGTTTTGTTGTTGATTTTATTTTGCTTTGTATTTATGCATGCATGCATGTATGTATGTATGTATGTATGTGTGTATGTATGTATTTTTAAACACTCCAGTGAGAACCCTGGATTTGGCTTCCTAAAAGAAAGTTGAAAGCAGATATCAGAGGATTCCTGTATAGTAGCCTGCTTGACATTCTAGTGTTTAAGATAATGGATACTGGTTGGGTAGGGGAGGGGATCAGGGCATGGAACTCATCAGAATGATACAACATTCAAAGGAATGTTCCAATGAAGCATATATTACAAATAATAAACTCACCAGCTATGCAGGCTAAGTTGTAACTCTGTGCTGATCAAACCACTGAATTTCTCCTTCTTTTGATTTTGATGCCACAAATAACTAACTCAAGAGTTAAAGCTTAATCCTCATTGTGAACTCAATGAGATTTAGTATAAATGTTTTTATTTTCTCTGATGAGGGGAGTGAGATGAGAGCCTTTCTAGCTCTTGCTGAACTCTTGCTGGCTGTTCTGGCCCATACTCTTCTCCAAGCTGACTGACTCAAACTAGCTTCTTTTATCTTTTGACTGAATTGCTCTGCCTAGCCTCAAATTAAATCTTGCAATATGTTTTAATCTTCTTGATCCTTCTCATTCTCTGGCTCATTCTGTCTTCACCCGTGTCTAGCTTGTTCTCCCAACAACCTGTCTCTGCAAAACTGTCCCAGTAAAAGAAAACTCTCCTCTTTCTCTCCCTGTGCTGCTCTTAAGTAGCCTCTCTTTCCTCTTTTGTTCTTGTGGGAATTGGGCATATCCTATCTCTGACTCATTGATTCATCCCATTGTCTTCCTCTCAATTAGACTTCACTTTCAAACATGGCTTTTTCCTTCTATAAGCAAACATTATCTTCATTCTTTGGGATTAAAGGCATGTACAAAGGGCGTTTTTGTAGTCCAGCCAGATCATACTATAATCCAGAATATGTCTGCATTCCATCTGGATCACAGAGACCTAGAAGGTCTTTGCCAGAGCAGCCATGTTGCTAGATTAAAAGTCCTGTACAATTTAGAGTCACCTTGGAGACAACATTCTGAGTATAGCTGGAAGAAACTCTTCAGAGGCATTTAACAGAAAAGGGAAAAGGAGCCATCCTGAAAGTTAATGGCACTAGTCCATGGGATGGGGTTCCAGTCTGAATAAAAAGGTTCATTTCTCTCTGCTCATTACTGCAGATGGAATGGGCACAGATGACTGTCAGTCCTGGCACCATGACTTCCTGCCATGGCAGAGAATACCCTGGAACTGCCCCCTTTCCTTTCACCCCTTTTTGTAGGGTATTTTGTCACAACAAGAACAGTAACTGATACAGAAAATCGGGTGAGACGTGGGGCTGCTGCTGTGGTAAACCTCACAGCATGTTACAAGCCTTTGGAGCTCGTTGGCCGAACAGATGGGGAACTTCATGATGAACGTGTGCAAGACTAGAATGCCAAGAGAAATGCAGCGGATACCTAGTTTGTGAGGTTCCAGAGGGAAACAAGAGCTCTATTGTGATGGAACTAGAGACTATTCCTGCTAGCTCTGAGAAGCAATCTGGCTACATCCAGCCTGGGTTCTGAGACTCTGGGTGAGACTGAACTCAAAAGGAAGGGATCAGCTTGGCCGGTGTGGGGAATTTGAAGATAGGATAGGATTTGGGCTCTGTTGTGGTTGCTGCTTACTGTTCTTATCCATAGCTACAGTGAGAATGGAACAGAAAACTGTTGGGGGGGGGATTTTTTTTTTTAATATACAGTTTGGATTACTGACAGGGATCAGTAAATAAGGGCACTTGCCACCAAACCTGTGTTCAATATCTAGGATCCGTATACTAAAAGGAGAGAACTGATTTCCTTAAGTTATCCTCTGACCTCGGCATTTGTGTCATGGCACATGCATTCTCCAACACATAGACCAATAAAGAAGTAAATAAACAAATGCAAAAAAAAAAAATACCATGAGTTTGTCATAGAAAGATGCATGAACAAGTCTGAAGCTGGAGGCAAGGCTGGTGTGGAGAAAACTGGTGCAATCATTAAAGAGATGATGAGGGCTAATCTTAGTTGCCAACAAGACGACATCTGTAATCAACTAAAATCCAAGAAGCTGAGCATGTGTCCGAGAAAGATTTTATGTTATTATTTTATTTTAGATCACTTCACACTGAGGTGGGAGGACTCGCCCTAAATCTGGCCAACACATTGTAGTAGCAGCCCACATCTGAGGACCTGGGAGAAGGAAGCGTCTCCTCTTTGCTTGCTTGCCTTCACCCTTACTCGCCAGCTCAGCATCCTGTTGCAGGAGCATTCATCTGCTGGTATGTAGACCTACTTCTTTGGGATCTGAATGTAGTCTGAAGACCAGCAGCTCTGCAGTACTTGATAGGATTGAGACTCACCTTGAAGACAAAATTGTGGGCACATTTGGGAGAACCCCTCCTGAGAAATTTAGCTGAGGATGGAATACCCACCTGGAATAGGTGACGTCATTCTATGGTCCGCAGTGATAAAATAAGGAAGCAAGCTGAGTACCACCACTCATCTCTCTCTCCTCCCTCACTAAATATTGGATTTGACCAGGTGCCTTCCACTCCTGACACCATGATTTACCTCCCTACTGTGATGGACTCTGCCAACACGCCGTGAAACAAAACAAACACTGCCAGCCTCTAAGTTGCTTTGGTCAAACATTTTGTCACAATAACAAGGAAAGGAACTAACACACCCTCTCAATGAAATTTTTACCTTCTTATTACGAGGATTAACCCTTCATTTTTCTAGCATAACAAGCAATGAGAACCCCACCGAATGAACTGGACAACCTTATATTTTGCTTAAACCCAGCAAACTAAAAAATAATAATAATAATAATAATAGTAACATTGACCTTTGTCTTCTCTTTCTGCTTCTTGCCCCTTTCCTTCCCCACCAATCACTTTCTCTATAGAAAATTTTCCACTAAAATCAAGATGGTAGGAGAAAAAACTGGCCAGGAGCTAGACCAGCTAGACACACACACACACACACACACACACACACCTGCACATAGACACTCATGAAGAATGAAAACAAGGTAATTCTAAGATTGACTAGTATTTCATTGCTCTTGAGATTTCCGTCGATGTTTTCATTTTAAACAGCATGGTAGGTGGCCGATTATGTGAGCAGGGGAGCCCTGTTCCTGTTGCTACACTGTGCTAGTAAGTTGCAAAATCTTGGCCCTAGCTATCATGATAGAGCCCCAACTTTTAAAAATATGTATATGACATATTGTTTTACTCATGGGAGATATACATATGTGCCGCAGTGCATCTATAGGATGAGAGGACAACTTGCTGGAGTTGGTTTTCTCCCTTCATGACATTGTTTCCAGAGGTTAAAACCAGTGCCCTAGCTCTCTGAGCCATGTAGTCGGCACATCTCACTTACAAAAATAACAACTATCTTAGCCCATGCAGCACACTGTCTTACCTGACAGCCAGCCATGAGATATGTCCTGGGATCCTGAACAACCACAGAAATCACGTATGATGGAGCCAGGGAAACAAGAGCTATGTTTCCCAAGTCACATCTCCTGATGATCAGAACATTCCTTCTGCAGTTAAACATCGAGGTCAGAGGTAGAGTATTCCAGCTATATAAAAAACCAAGGTAACAAGACATTTCTCCCACATGTCCAGTAGTGAAGGTTTTGTATCCATCTTCCCCTTGTGGGTTTTTCTGGGAGACTATGTAGAGAATATGCAAGAGAGAGAGAGAGAGAGAGAGAGAGAGAGAGAGAGAGAGAGTTATAATGCACTGTGTCTGGGAGAGGGAGAGTAGGAGAGTCACCTTATATCATGAATATACTACCCTCCTCATAAATATTCATGAAACATCTTTAAAATCTGCAACAAAGAACTCACAATGATGCTGCCCCTCTTTAGGACAACCCACTCTACTTTCTTTTAGGAATTATGGCTTTGCTCTGCTAAATAAACTTCTGAAGAATTTTTGTTTTGTTTTGTTTTTGTTTCTTTCAAGAAGACAAGAAATGAGTGTCTTAGTTGGGGTTCCCTAGAGGAACATAACCAACTGAGTGAATGTATATATGAAAAGAAGATTATCAGGTTAGCTTTCACAGTGCATACCTGGGAGTCCAACAATGGCCACTGGCACACTAAGAAGGTTGAGAATCCACAGGCTATTCAGTCCAGAAGCCTGAATTCCTCAGGAGTTCCAATCTGGTATTGAAGGCCTGCAAAATTTCTGGGGGGTCAGTGGAGGATGGAAGCAGCAATGGCAGGCACAGAGTAGATGCACTTATCAGCATGACAGAGCATAGGCAGGTGAACAGGAGCAGGACTTCCCCTGCCCACCTTGATTCTAGATCACTCTGGATGGTTCTGCTCAGTCTGGGGAGTGGTCTTTCTCCTTCATTAATCTTTCTAGAAAATAGCCAGTCAAGGGATGTGAGATTTTCAGCAGGTAAGAGAGCTGCCTGCTCTTCTAGAAGACCGGAGTTCACTTCCCAGCACCCATGCCTGACACCTCACAACTTTCTGAGACTCCAACTCCAGAGAAATCTCATATCTTCTTCTGGTCTCCTCAGACACCTCAACATACATGGCATGCAGTCACACACACACACACACACACACACGCACACGCACACGCACACGCACACACACATGCAACTAAAGTAAATCTTAAATATATATCCTTACAAACTCAAAAGTGTCTCTTAATTGATCCCAGACCAAATCATGTTGACAACTAAGACCACCATCACCATCAGAGACACCTCTTTCCCTGTACCAAGAGCAGAGGAGGAAAAGATAGCCATTATTTAGGACCAGAACTGTAGCTGGGCCACACACATGTTCCTATCACCTGTACAGATGGTGGCTACTGGTTACTCTGCAGTGTTTCCCAGCACAACAGATGCTCTGACAGTTGTGCTATGCAGCCCAAATGGGATAGAACATTCTGAAATTCCACCGTGTTTAGTCAAGACCAGTCAGTGTACATTGTGCCACAACAGTGAAGAAATGGAGCCCATATCTGAGTCTTAGCATTTTTTTTTTTTTTACTTTCAAGTAACTTTCACACACACACACACACACACACACACACAATTAAGATAAAAAAATATATTGGGAAATACACACAAATCAACTGTAGTGACAGCTTATGTCTGAGGGCCAGGGACTTAAAGGTTATGTACTTTCATAAAAAGCCATGGATCTAGGACTGGAACCTCACCTCTAATCCCAGAATGAGGTAGAGACAGGAGGATCATGAGCTAAAGACCTTCCTGGGCTACATACTGCCACTCGGTTTAAAACAAAAACAAACACACATGAAAGAAGAAAAATAAGTGGCTCATTTCTTAAGTACACTTCAACTTTTTGATACTACTTGCTTGTGGGATCTTTAAACAACTAATTCTGTTTCTTTTAAAACAAGAGTTTTTGCAGGGATGAACATTTAATAGTCTCCGTAACCCAGTGAGGTGAGCAAAGTGGTGGTCTAGACCCCAGGGACTACTCAGAGTTGGGTATGAGCCCTCTTTTCAAAACCACTGAGTATGGACTCTGAGCAAGGAATTTAACCTCTACCTCAAGCACCGTAATAGTACTCACTGTATCCTACCTTAGAAAAATCATCTTAGATGCAATAGAGCAAGTCTCAAAAACTGCCTGGAATAGGGAGCACTTAGGAATTAGAAGTCACCATTGTTTTTACCATTAGCCCAATTATTTGATTACTCTCAGTACAAGAGAAGTTAAGAGACTAATTCAGAGCACAGAAATTAAAACACAGCTAATCCCAAATCCAGGGACAGGCCCATTTTACAGGATGACGTTGCAGGATATTTGAACACAATGTGACTTTTGAGACTGTGTATTGGAAAACCTGTTTCTACTTGTGGCTCAACCCTAGCACACACCTTTAATTCAAGGACTTTCAGTAAACAGAATTAAATAAAGTTAACCATAGGTCAAGAGTCAGAGCAAGCAATCAGTTGGCAGGGAGTGAACATAGGAAAAAGCCATAGAGCCATAGAGAGTGAGAGGAAGTCCAAAGGACGGATAGCAAGATGCACAGGAAGTAGAAGGAAGGAACATTCAATCTGAAGGATTTTTAAGGCAGCATGAAGAACAAGAAGCTTTTTCCTTCTGGGATGTCGACTGTTAGGAAATTCAGCTGGGTGCTTTCTCTGCTTCTCTGAGCCAGTAGGCTTTCACCCCAGCATCTGGCTCCTGAGTCTTTATTGGTAACATCTAACATTGGGATTTTGTTTAAAAACAACAGGATGCTCCATTCCCTCCACTGTCCATTTTCAGATGTGAAGAAGGTGACAGGGGCAGCAGAACCCCATGAGACTATGGGAGAGGTGTCCTGGAAGGAATGCTATCAAAACATTATTTGGAGGAAATAATGTTTTAATTTGGTGAGCATGGACCAGGAGAAAGGCTTGAATGAAGGTAAGCCTTCATTCTTTGAATGAAAACTAAAACTAAAAATAAATAAATAAAAGTCCAGTTGTTCATGAAAAGAAATAAAATTTCAAAAGTAGGTTGAATATCCTTCAAGTCAAATTATTCTCAGGCTCTGGGAGATGCCTGTGCTTCTCAAGCATAAGGGCATGAGTTCAGTGAGTTCAGCAGTGAAGAAAAAAGTCAGGTATGGGAGTATGTGTTTGTAAACCCAGTGCTGGGGAAACTCAGAAAGATATGTATTCCACAGGCTTTCTGGCCAACCAGCCTAGCCTAATGGCAAAGCCCCCAGGCCCAGTGACACCCTCAGCTAATGAGAAACACTTGTTGAGGTTGACCTCTGGCCTTATATGTGCACCACCCCCCCCGCCCCCCCCCCACAAACTCCTGCACTTTTACATAAAGAAGAAAAAAGATAATTCCAAAATTGACTTTGCCTCTTGGGTTTCCCTTTAATATTTTCATTTAAACAGCGTGGTAGATGGCCGATCGTTTAAACATCTGCTCTACCAGCCACACTTAAATCTAAGTGATGTTGAGCACACTGCCGTCTGGGTCAGGCACTGTCTGCAATGGCCGGATCACACTGACTCTACCTGAAAACAGACAAGAGACTCAAGACTCCACAGCGAGGCCATTGTGGGGATCCACTGCCCGTGGGAGAGGGGCCATCGTCCACACCCTGGAAGTGAACACTGCCCACTGAGGCCGTTTAAGGCAGCCGCATCGATCCCTGACCCTTTGTATAGTATCAGACAGTTGACATAACTGACATTGTTTACTTTATTCTACAGCATTTTCACCACAATCCAATAAAAAAAAAAAATGATTAGACCCATTTTCCAGCTGAAGAAACTCGTGACTCAGCAAATTCAAGTGATTTCTTGAGGTCAGAACGCTGGACAGAAATGGCACCACGCTCAGATACTCTTCGCGCCAGACCTCAAAGGCGGTTTATGCCGCCGGTTCCGAAAAGAGCTAAGTTGTCTTGTTCTGCTCTTCATACCCTAATGCCACCACCAACACAAGCCCTGCTCTCCCTTTCGAGCCAGCGAAAGCTCAGGTAACAAACAGCAAGCGACAGCAAAGTCACCCGATGCTCACTGGAGCCCTGACAGCATCGACGAAGTCTTTGGCAGGCCCTTCCCCTTTCGTGATCAATGGTACCGCAGCCAGGAACAAGCCTCCCTGGCTCGGGGCTGATTTTGTGCCGTGAAAATGTACACACAGAGTACATGTTCGTTTATATTCTGAGCACAGGAGATGAAATCACTCTGCATCGTGTCCATTTTTTTTTTTTTTTTTTTTTTTTTTTTTTTTTTTTTTTGTGCCGTTAAGGCAGACAGTTGCTATGCAAGCAAAACAGTAGACTTTTTATTTGCCGGTGACATTCCACAAAGTGCTTATAATTCAGTGTTAGCTTATCAGCCATCCCATCTCCCACTCTGGGGAATGTGTCAACCATCAAAAGCAGCAGAGGAGGCGCACTGCATCTTAATGACATTCATTTCATCAGCCTTACTTTCTTAAGGGCATTTAATCAATGAGGACAAGTCGTAGGCAGATTTTTAAATAAATGTGTCACTTTAGGTTACTCCACAGCACAGTTGAACAGTTGAACGTATTTGTTTATGTGGCTACTAAATATGTCTCTCTGTTGCTCAGCAGAATTGTCAAATCTGTAAATCAAAACATATTACAAGTAGTTTTAAACAGCTTTATTTGACCTGCTTGAATAGAGCTGGCCAGGAACTTCAGGTACAAGGGTGTTGAAAGTCAAAGCTACGCTTGAGTGAAATGCCAGCTCCACTTACGACAAAGCTTTCTATTCATCCTTCCTTCCTCGCTTTCTCTAACCAGGTGAACAATGTGTTTTTAAAAATGTGTTTGAGGTGACAATGAGTCGAGTCAAAGATGGAAAGCTCAGAAGCCAGAGGAACTACAGGAATCTTCTCCCCCTACCTCACCCCCCAACCTTTGGTTACAGTGTGCAATATAGAAGAAAGAGAGAATTAAAAGTGAACAGGGGCCATACTCCTGTATCACTTTGCATTGATGATACCAAGATACTGGCTTCTGTTTGCTTTCTTTGCTTTTTACATCCTTAATGTGGCTCAGGCAAACAGCAAGGCTGTAATTGTGTAAACACAGGGCCCATGTCAAATAGTTTTTTTTTTTAACCATCCGTTTTCAACTATCGGAACTGTCAAAATATGATTGTCACATCTGCTGGAAGTGTATTGGTCAGGTTGGGATGTGAGTGTGGTGGTGTTATTTTAGATTGATTTTCTTAATGCTTCCCCTTAAGTGTGCCCTGTGCAGGCTGGTGGAGCCTTTCAGTTCCTTGAACAAAGCTTGAACTGTGTTGACATTTGTCCCCAGGCAGCGGTGTCCATTTGGAGAAGGACTTGTGCCGAGGCTTTTGTTGGAAACACTTAAATAATCTCTTTCTTCCTTTTCTCTTCTGAAACAGAGACTGTTTACCAAATAAGATTGAGGCTGTATGATCCTTTCAAGTCTGCAGCTCACGAAAGTTATTAATATTCTGTGGGCTTCAGAACACGAATCTATTTAATAGTTTCAAAAATCATTCAAATCCAAGGCACAAGCCTTCACTGTAGGTTTTTATAGTCAGGGAAAAAAAATAGCCAGATTCATTCTCCCCCACTGACTATGTATATGTGTTTCAGGGTGGGGCAGAGACAGACAGATAGACTGAGACAGAGAGATAGAGAGACAGAGACAGAGAGAAGGCACAGAGAGAGAGAGTCAAAGAGAGAGAGGGAGAGACAGAGAGCCAGATTTCAGTGGAGACTGAGGGTTGGTGAGAGCTTAACAAACTATGCCTCTTTCCCCCTTCTTTACAGGCAGCAGTAGAGGCTGGCTCCTTTGGCCTTGGCAGGCTCTCACTACTGCTAGCATGCCTAAATCAATTCTATAAGGGATCAGTGCTTTCTGCTTTGATTCATTTGTCTAAAAACAGTGACATTTAAACAATAGTATCATCTTTCTTCAGGTGTAGGAAGGACTCTGAAGATTCTCTGATTGTTGCCTCTGCTTCGTCAGGGTGCCAGGAGCATAGATCTCCTAAGTCACTTTAGGAAGAAAATGATACTCCTACACACACCTCTAAACTACAATAGCCACCTAACAAAAGAGACGAGTCAGAGCGATGCTCACACACCGGCTTCCAGTCCTGTGCAGCTTCCTTCCAATTGTGAGACAAATTAAACGCACTCTGGTGGGCATGTATAATTAGCTTGCAGACGCTATGGCGTATTTGTTTATCATATGGAGCCTTTGAAAGTTCAAGGTCAACCCCGCCAGTCCCCGTCACAGCCATCTCAAGTGTGTCGCTCCCGTGTTACATAAATCAAGCCATTTTGGTAAATCGTGTTGTAACCTTTCCCAACATCTCTCTGTGTTAGCTTTAACGTCATTATATCCCATTGTGATGGAAATGGACTCTCTGTAGCCAGCGATAATGAAAATAGCCACTTTACACAGGTTCTGCATGCAATTATCCAGGCTTTCCTCAGACTCCAGAGAAATCTAAGCTAATTGCTTTGGGACTTTTCCTACATTTCCATAAATTCTTTGTTAATTTTTCATGAGTAACTGTTATTGCAGTTGCCCTTAAAACTCCTGTTGTATTCAATAATGTAAAGAAGTCATTACGGTTTGCTAGTGTCCGGGCCAGAACCCAGTTCCCTTTGATGCCTGTATATTCCCAAGTAAGGTGAATTTCTCTCTCTTTCTCTCTCTCTTTCTTCCTCTCTGACAGAACGCTCTTCTTCATCTGAGTTTACTCAAAGCCAAACTAAAAGCAGTTCCATGTGGCGCCTACCTCGTCGTTACAGGACAGGAATTGAGTTTGCTCTATCTGACAGCTTGCCCTAGAATTGCTTTCATAGCTCCTCAGCAACCCCAAAGACAAAGGACTCTGTTCTAAGTGATAGAGGAGCCGCTGAATGAGCCCAGTTTCTTGGGGAATGCTCTGAAATTACCTTAGATGTTACATTTGATTTATTGATTGCTTCAAGCCAGACTCACAATTTCTGTAGCTCAAATGAGCATAACCGTAGAACCCCTTGGATACACTGAAGGATGGGTTTTCTCAGGGGTTTCTTTCTTTCTTTTTTTTTTTTTCTTTCTGTTTTTGGTCTGATTCTCTCCTGTGAAGCCTCTTGGATAAAAGAACGTGCCACTCTGGGGACAAAGTCTCTCTCTCCCTCTCAGGCAGCACCGCACTGAACATACACCATCCTGGAGATTAGGACGTTCAGAAGTGCACACGGAGAAAGGGAAAGCAGACATTACCTTTCCTTTGTCCAGAGTAAGCAATGGGGCCGCAGCCCTATGACACAGAGCATACCTGCTGTCAGAAGCTAATCAGGGCCAGGCCCTGTGCAAGGCAGGAAGCCCCACAATTAGCAAGCCAAAACCTACAAAGGAAACTTTTTGTAGTTTGAGGATTTAATGCTTGTGTTTTATAGCTTGGAGTTCAGGATACATTTCAAGTCAATGGGAGCCAGGCATAAGTTCATCACCTACCTCTGAAGATCCAGGCAGCCTATTGTGAGGAGGGACACCATCATTAAATAACATACAGATGGAGTAAAGAACAGAACCAGCTACCTGATCTCACCATTTTCTGGGACTTCTAAAACCTGGCTACTGCTTGTGGGAAGAAAACACTGGAGAATTTACTAGGCCAAATATGGCACACTTGACCTCTGACTTGACTGGTTTGCCTTTGGTTGGATTCTGAAAAACAAACCAACAAAATAAAAAGCACTGGCACTCCTGCCATTTATATTCTGTTTGGGGACATTATAAGAAGAAACTTTGCTTTTATTAGGGACAATCACACAGTAGCCAGGCTCCGCCCTGGGACATATAAGGGTTGGTGGCCAGTATGACACAGGCCTTACCACATGAACCAGCAGAAGGACCTGACTTCCCAACAAATGTATTCACAATGAAATGGAAATGACATAAGGGATTGGACAATCAATCCCTTAAGCTCTATTTAGGGTGTCTGAGTATTTACCTTGTGCTCCGTCTTCAGTGGAGAATATTGAGCCACTGCTAGAACTTCTCACACTTGGTGGCTTTGCCTACACTCTTCCTCCAAATCACCGTGTAGACATCTTCTTCCTCCTTTCTTACGGGAACTCCTGTCCTGGACTATGAATGTGTCCACCAGCAATCCTGTGTGCCACAACTGTACCAGTTCCATCATTTAGAAATGTGAAATGAAGGAGCTCTGACGTCCCTGTTCTTTGTAGTTAAAAAGTCAAAGTTGAATGAGTTTGGAAAGCTGACTGTTGAATAGAAAGAGATTTGTTTGTTTGTTTGTTGTTTGTTTTCTTACCAATGAAACTCATGTGGAACAATTCCTCATACATCACATCCCTTACCTAGCCCTACCATCAGTGTGATTTAGGCAGCACCATTCCCGTTATATAAGTGAGAGTTCTGGGAACTAGAATAAACTCCGTATGATAACCTAACAAGGAACAGATCTGGTATCCCAGCATGCATCTCCACACAGTCTTGTTTTTTATGTGTCCCATGCAAGGGCTAGCCTCTTTGGCATTGATTCTAAACCTTTCTGATGCTGAGGCCCTTTGATACAGTTCCTCATATAAGGTGACCCGCAACCAGAAAAGTATTATGGTTGCTACTTCATAACTGTTATTTTGCTACTGCTATGAATTGTAATGTAAATATCTGCTATGTGACCCGTCTGAAAAAGTTGTTCAACCCTCAAAGGGGTCATGACTCACAGGTTGAGAAGGGCTGCTCTCTGCGTTTGTGACCTACTGATAAGAATAGGAGATAGGAACTGGTCAGGTAGGGCAAGGATCCCAAAACAGCACTTCTCAGAATGTCCTTGCTGTAGTCCAGGAACCCCAGAAGACAGTTCTGTGTCCTGGTTCCTTGTTCTTATCTCTTAACCTGCCTGGAAGCTAGATGTGAGGATAAAACTGAACTGAGAAGAAGCATCCGGACTCCTCATGGTTAGACTGACTGGGTGACTAGTTCTTCGACCTCCCCAGGCCTTACCCCAGTTTCTGCCATGGGTCTTTTTTAAAAGGTCCCAGTTTAGCTAGCTATTCCATTACTAGGGACCATTCCTGACACACAGAAGCTCTGCCTCTCTCTCTCTCTCTCTCTCTCTAGCTCCTATAATAAACTTACCCATAAAGCTTACCCTCTGTGGTCTGTGAATTTCACTCCGAATTGGCAAGACAAAAACCCTGACAGCCACTGATTTGGAGGAAGTTCTTATGATCTTTCTAAGACCCTACCTCCAGAGCTAAGACCAACTGAGGCAAGAGAAAAGGTCAACTCAAACACACCCCAAACTTTCTTTGACCACTATAGCCTTGAACTGTCTTAAGAGAATTTCCCTCCTGGGTGCTGAATTCCTGCAGTATTCTGTGTGAAATTCTTCCACAGTATAGTACAAGATCACTACTTTCCTGTGTGTTCCATACACTCAAGTTCTTTCATAAACACTGTCTTAACCTATTGGTCCTAGGCCTAGGCACACATGTGCTAAGAGAATACAGACAACAAATAAAAATATACCAAGAGACTCGGGTGCTCACATGAATGGAAGAAAATTCAAACAATAGAAGCTTAATTTTTCACTAGATTAGCCGGTATTAGAACATTTTCTAAAGTGAATCTATTTTCCAGGATAAAAATGCAGGAAGGACTCAAATACTTTGTTGATTTGTATTAAAGTTAGAACAGTTTTATAAAATGCAAGCACTCAAGAATAATTGCCAAAGCATTATTTGAAATAGAAGCAAAATAAAAGTTTCCTTAAGGTGGGCTGTGGTTTGGATCTGGAATGTCTCCTAAAGACACAGTTGTGGAAGGTCTCAGTCTGAGGCTATTGGAGGTCAGTGGGTGAATCCTTGTGAGAAGGGCTTGGTGTTTGAGGGCAAGCCTTTGGAGAAATTTTGGGTTCTCTCTCTCTCTCTCCCCCTACCTATACCTCTGCCTTTCCTTCTCTCTCTTCTCTCAAACCAGCCTTGAGGCTAATAGCTCCTCTGCATATTTCTCCCAGCATGCACTGCCTTACCCATGTCAAGTGACAATAGTCTGAAACCTGGGATAAGATAAAGATTTCTTTAATAGGCCTTTTACAGTAACAGAGCCAACACAATTCCTTTGCTATTTAAATGGTTTGATACATGTCAATTCTGGAATATCATTTTATAAATAAGACGTAGCCCAGTTATTTAAAAATAATAATAACTGGGTGTTTTGGAGATAGGGGAACTTGGAAGTCAAGGACATCAGCTACATAGAAAGTTTCAGATAAGCATGAGCTACAACAAAAGACCCCGCCTACATTTCTTTGTAAGAAATAACAGAGAGCCATAGAAGGAAATCTTTTTACATATATGTGTAGAAATAAGCAGAAAGCCAAACAAAAAAGCAGTAATTATGACTGCCTTTAAGAGCTGTTCTAAGGAGTAGTGGGGAAAGGGACATTAAATAAGGAAATATTTTCTTTGTACTTTATAGTCATTGGTATATAGATGATTTTATGTCAATCACATTAATTAGATCACATGTGTAATTCTTATAAATGATAATTTTAAGTCTGTATATTATCCAGCTGTAAAATGTCTCCATCTGACCTATAATATTTCAAGAGACAATGTGGGATCCAGAGGAAAGCACGAGATTTGAGGTCAGAGAAATCAAGTGTTTTGTAATTCATATTCACTACTTGTATAAACTTAAAATCATATCTAACCTATCAATTCCTTATTTCACCCTGTGCAAGGAAGGCAAAATATCACTTCCTTCCTAGGCCTAGTAATGGGGGTCAGGACATTAATAAATGTGAAATATGCAATGTACCAAGCAGGTCTCTAGCAATTATGATAGATAATCCCTCCTCTGACTCCTCCAGACACTAGCTTTATTTATTAGCCATCACCACGTGCACAGAACATGGAGACTGAAGACAGAGAGCAAACCTAAATCGTGGGTTTTGGAGGATAGCGACCTTCACAAAAGGTTGGGAGATCAGTGCAGAACTGAGACCCAGGAGACTGCAGCAATTCTCAACCTCCCTGATGCTGTGACGCTTTAATACTGTCCCTCGTGTTGTGGTGACCTCCCAACCCCACCACACACACCATAAAATTATTTTGTTGCTACTTCATTATTTTAGTAATTTTGTACCTGTTACAAATTGTACTGTAAATATCTGATATGTGGCCTAGTGTCTCAGGTTAGCTATGAATTTCATGCTTGCTACAATGGATGGTTTTGCTTGGTAAAGTAATTTGCCGCCGAATTTGGGGAGGCAGGGAAGCTCGGTCTCTGTCAGATCAAGAGCTGGTCACCCTACAACTGATAATTTACATGACATTCACCTCTCCACCCTCCAAACAACACCGACACCAACAACACAACAACAACAAAAAAACAGCTTTGCCTGAACTAACCCTGGCCCTTCTCCCCAGGTGCTTTCCCAAATCAACCAGCAGCCAGAGAAGGCAGCCTTTCCCAGCAAGGCCTGCTGGGGGAAGCTTTTCAGAAAGCGAGCCCAGTGACCAGCACCTAATTTGCACGTCAAAGCCGTCTGAAAGAGCAGTGCCGCCCCGGCTGGTCCCTCCCAGGGACAAATGGAAAGGTTTGTGTGTGCTCCTGAATGCACCCCATTCTCTTTGCTTTGCTGTGCTATCAGTCACCTCGGATGGTGAGGGTTAGACAAACAGTTCCTTGATCTGTTTAAAGGAACACTAGCCCTGCCCAAACAAGGCCAGCTTGGATTTTTCTCAACCCAGAGATAATGATAAAGAGATTGGACTTTGGCCTGTGAGTCCCAATCCAGGGCCTATTGAGGGATTGAAAGAGAATGCACTTTTCCTTAAAAGTGGCCACCAAATGAAAGGGAGAAAAGGCTTTGTTTAGGTCTGGGCTTGTTTTCAGCTCCTCACAAGCCTGGCTTTCATGCACTCCAACTGTGCAGGTCAGTGGCCACAAAGTATCTCCCTCAGTGGCTCTCTCCACATCTGCCCTTCCAGGCTGCTTTGCTGGCTCATGTAGGCCCTGCATTCTCTCTTCTCAAAACGTCAGCCGTGTTCAGAGCAGACAATCAGTTTTTTGAAATCCTCAGAGAAGCCAACACTCCTTGCTCCAGCCTGGGAGAGAGGAGAGACCCAGGCATAAAAAGATAAAATTTAAGTAGTGACAGCGCCCATCCCCCATCCCTCAGCTGTCTTTCCAAAGAAGCAGAGTCCAAAGACTGCTACTCCAGGCTTCAGAAGCAGTCCTAAAATCTGGGTGGCCCTGCACACCAGGCCCCAGCAGGGTGGCAGTGAAGTGTCCTGTGCCTCCCCAAGATCTATAGGCTCCATTCTTTCCCTTGTTCACCAGGAATTTCCAGAGCTGCTGTGCAAGGGCAAGAACGGGTCTTTACTTAAAGACACTGTGTTATGACCGGCAGCTAGGCCATCATTATTTAGCAGCCCAGGCGCCATAATTGGGACGCGAGCCTGTTGTTTTTATTAAAGGGGTTGTCAAGATAGATAATTCACACATCATTAGCTGCTTCATTAGGGGGACAGTAGCCCTGTGGGCCCTAAACTTGTAGACATTTAAAGACAAAGCAAGTAAAGATGCTCCCCCACACCACCTCCATCAGCAGGAGTGCCTCAGAAACGGCTGTTTTCTAGGTGGGGGAAAGCCTTTCCCTGACTCCGGAGCCTAAATGTGTAAAACATATTCACTTAAAACTGATTTGATTTAAGTTAAAAGCATTACTTTGCAATGAGCTGCGCAATCCCACATCATCTATCAAAACCAAGCCATCACAGGCTGCAATGTGGAGTTACTTAAGCATTTTCATATGCCTGAACCTTTTTGTGGAATAAAAAGCAAGACCATGAAATACACAGAAGGGAAAACATCAAAAAATATGTCCATGGCCCATGACACTGGTATTGCTCTAGCGTGGATTTGCCTAAGCATCATTTATACAAACAGTGGAGTCAATTCCTGTTTTCTTTCATAATGCATGTTTTCTCAGCGGTAATTCTGCAGATCTTGAAATGCAATATGGGGGGTCTGATTTCCTAGTGAAATCATATGGTTGATCTGTTTTCTCAAAATACATGTGCCATATGGAGCTGGCCCCAGGGCATGCCTGCCTCAAGCTGAGAAATAGCTGAAGATTCTGTACCTCTTTAGTTCAACCAGCCAATGTACAGGCCAGAGTTTTTCAAATTTAATTCTGATGACTTTTTTTTTTCACATGCTTTCCAACTGGTTATATGTATAATACTGTCACTGCAGGTTACAGTTGAAGAAGGTGATTCCATAACCAAAATTAGTTTTAAATGCTTGTGGCTGTTGTTTTGTTCGTTCGTTGTGTTTCCCTGATCAACATTTTCTTTTCTTTCTTTTTTTTTTTTTTTTTTTTTTTTTTTTTTTTTTTTGTTGTTGTTGGCTTCAAAATGTCCTCCAAAGATTCTTATATTGTCCACTTAATCCCCAAGTTCACATGTTAATGGTTTGGCAGTGATCTGGATTGGATGAAGTCACGAGAGTGGGGCTCCCATGATGACACTAGTGGCCTTTTACCAAGAGGTAGTGTACTAGTTGTAGTAATATATTCAAAAAATGCCACACACTCCACACTCAATACGTCCAGAATGAAGAGATTTAATGTACAGTGGTGAGGGAGAGAGACAGAGACAGCACAGAAACAGAGACAGAGACAGAAAGAGACAGTGGCAGAGCATAGAAGAGAAAGAGGGAGATGGTAGGGGGCTGAGAGAAAAAGTCAGAGAGAGCAGAGAAGGGGTAAGAAACCGAGGCAGAAAGAAGAAGAAGGAGGAGGAGGAGGAGGAGGAGGAAAAGGAGAAGAAGAAGGAGAAGAAGAGAAGTGAGAGACAAAGGGGAGATCTTTTTATCCCGGCCCCTGGCAGGTGACAGCTGATGACGTCACAGGTTGCTAAGCAACCTAGAGGCAGGCTGCCTATACGCTAACACTAGTAAGTACTATCTAGTGCAAGCTAGTGCACTCTATCTTGCCCTGCAATACACTTTGACAAGGTAGTAAGAAGCTCAGCAGATGTCATCGGACTTTCCACCTCTACCACCAGAAGCTGAATAAACTTTTGCTCTTCACAAATCCCCCAGTCTGTGGTATTCAGTTAAAGCAACAGAAAGCAGACACCTGCCCCACCCCCACCCCTGCCTTATGTCTAAGGGGTTTCCTAGGGAACTGGAAAAGCAAGCCTCACTCCAATGAGCTGATGGGGAGGTTGGGGAGGACACAACACTGTTCTCTGGATACCATTAGAACTTAATTTCAGTGTTCAACCTCCTAATGAAAAAGGGTCAAATACAAACTGCAGATCCTGGGGGGGGGGGGCGGAACCAGGGAGGGGGGGGTGAGGAGCCACAAATGGGTTTGGAGGAGGGTTCCCGGCACTTGAAGTCACACTCATTAGCTACTGTCAGAACAATAACTGACTTTCTGTGTGTGGTGCCCAGACCTGGATACACCAGCCACACCTGAGAGTTGGTTAGAAGTTGGCAAGTGGCACCCCAGATCTGCTGCTTCAGAAATTCTGAGACTGGAGTCCAGAGATAGGGTTTTACACAGCTCCCCAAACCTCTCATACTGCATATCAAAATTTGAGAGTCACAGACCTACACTGATGTTTTAGGTCACCTGGAAGCAGAGAGCCCAAGGTCAGGCTCTCTCAAGAAAGAATACTGGGTCCGGAAGACTCAGTGCTTCAGAGCCCTTACTGCATGTGGTCCACATACATGCACTCAGACACATATGCTTACATATAAAACTACATAAGCCAATAGTTTAACTTTTAAAAATGCTTCATTAAGGAGCCCTGCATAGTGGCACAATGGTGCAATCTCAGCACTTCAGGAGTCTAAGGTCAGCCTGCGCTGTAAAGCAAGGCCTTGTCAATAAATAAATAAATAAAATTAAAAAGAGGAAGAGATGGAAAAGGGGGTCACGGAGGAAGGGCAAGAGGGTGAGACAGAAAGACGGGTCTTGGCCTTACTCAAAGGCAGAGGACCCTGTTACACACCGAGCAGAGAGCCATCCAACAAACTAACTAGAAGGTTTCAGGTTTGGCTTAAAAGGAACACTGAGGCAGATTTATTCAAAGAGCTATTAACACCACAGACAGACGGACAGCATGGTGGTAACTCTGAGGAGAGTCCAGGCCCCATGGCGGAGTGAGGTGGGGTGGGGGTAGGGGGCCCGTACTCA
The DNA here is from genome assembly GCF_030254825.1 of Meriones unguiculatus. Taxonomy (NCBI): domain Eukaryota; kingdom Metazoa; phylum Chordata; class Mammalia; order Rodentia; family Muridae; genus Meriones; species Meriones unguiculatus. The sequence continues at coordinate 33,968,877 of NC_083350.1, read as the reverse complement.
TAGAGTCCAGGGAAGGTTCCGTGCTAAGGTTGTTGCATACGCCATCGCGTTTGCTGCTAATCGCGCTGTGGCTACCGCTGTCCAGGCGGCAGGGCCGGGTAGGGAGTCTCTCATCTTGTGGCTGGGAAGGGGTTCTTTGGTTCATGTGTCTTCCTCTTAGGAAGTATGTCACCGGTAGTTCCTGCTAGCTCAGAGTCTACTAGCCTGGGGATCATGTGTGGAATCAGCCGCCACAGCTGCAGAGGGGCTAGGCCTGAAGAGCATCTGCTATGGGATCCAGCACTGATCTTTTGAAGATGAATTATGGTCCTTAGTCACCAAAAGTGGGGAGGCAGGCAGCCTCTCTTTCTAGCTGAGGGAAGGTCTCTGGGGAAAAGGAAGCTGCTTGTCACTAATAACCACCTCAGTCACAACGGCCTGGGGCTATGTTACTATGGCTTGACTGTGTACCCCAAACATTCATAGCATAGAAAGTTAATCTTCAGTGCACCAGTGTTAAGGGAGAGTAAGTCTAAGGGAGGAATTTAACTTACAAGAGCACCACCCTCAGAAATGAATTTGGAGGGTGATCTCTTGCTCCTCTCTCCTTTCATCCTTTCTTACACTTTCACCTTCTGCAGTCAAATGATGCAGCCGAATGGTCCTCCATTAACGCTGGCACGTTAATATTGGCCCTTCAAGCTCTGAGAACTACAAAAACTCAGTTTCTTGTCTTGATAAGTCGTCTATTCTGTAGTATGTTCTTGAAGCCAAACTAAATAGGTTAAGCCAACAGGTATTTAAAAAAGATTGGTATTTGAAAGAGTGCTGGTGCTACCAAAATATACAGTAAGCTTGCAACACATCCCCGCCCTGCTGCTGTCATAGTGGATCAACTGGAAGACTCACCTTTTCCTTCTGAGGACCCAAGACCCATGTTAGCTCATGGGTCTGTACTGGTAAACTGCTGGCTCCTCTCAGCTGGCCACAGGTCACTGTCTGAAGATATATCAGGCATGCATCCTCTACCCTGCAACTCTTTCACTGACACTGAAAGTTAATATGCCATGCTCTGTCCAACCCTAATTTAGGGTCTTGCCCAACACCTGATTCCTCCATGGACCTTGACTTGTAGGCTATCCCAGACTAAATCACACTGTGCAAGTTCTCACTACCTCCCAAAAGGACACAAAAGCCAAATGTCCCTGTGTCCTATTCGTGAAGGTTATTGTTTTTACTCTTAATATAAGCTAGCTTTTGTTCCATTCTGTTTTTTGAGACAGGGTTTCTCTATGTAGAGGAGGCTATCAGTAGATGAGGCTGGCCTCTAACTCAATGATCCACCTATTTATGCCTCCCAAGTGCTGAGATTAAAGGTTTATGGTGACACGCTTGACGAGTAATCATTTTAAAAAACTCTTCTCTGATTTTAAAGGGAACTTAATTCTTCCCATCAGGTTGTGTCAGATGCCTATTCCCATCTGGGGACCAAGTGTTTGATGGGACAATTTCACATTAAACCACAGTTGGGGTATTTTGTAATGGCCTTGCGTGCCTTCCAATGTCCTTGATAATTATAAAATGTTAAGGTCTAAATTTCCTGGTATTTCACAAGTATCAGTGGTATTAGGAAGAATGTAATTAAGTAAAGGCAACAGGAATTTTTTTTTCTTTCCCTTTTTAATGTTTTCCTACCCCTACACTTCTCCATGGCTCCCATTGTCACAAGGCTCTATCTTTTAACAAAGCTCATTCTTGAAGGTTAATTCAGGGTCAGCTCTTTTCCTACCATCTTCTTGTCTGTTTAACAAAGTCTATTTGAGTATGTAAATATGAAGCAGCAAAACCATAAAAAATAGCTCAGCTCTGAGCAGCCACTAAAACCCTAACCTGCCTAGGTCATCTTTCAATAACTATAGAGTAAAATTAGTGTGAGAGCATGAGCTCACTGGTATCCAGAGGGAGCTGGAGAAGAGGCCCCATTTGAACTGTCCTTCCATCTCATGTGGATTTTAATTGCCCTGTATCCATTTTCTCCCTTTGCAAACAGGGTACCCTGATTTCCTGTGAGCACCTACCCTTTCCTGTTTCAGGCGAGTCTTGGTCAAACTGAAGATCACCATGCCTGTCTTCAGCTGCATGAGGGGTGGGCCACTTGCCTTGAAATTAAAGACTTCATCAGAGTGGTTCCGTCATGGTCAGAGAATCTTCAAAAAGTGATTGGGTCTTGAATCACAGTTTTAGCAGTCTCTTCTATCAAGGCCTCCAAAGGGCCTCTCGGCCAGGATTTTTTCTTTATGACCTTCCAGCTTCACATGTATCCATTAAATTCTTTTACACATACACACACACAGTTTTGTTTTGTTTTGTTTTTTAATGTTTTGCTACTTTCAACAAAAGGACCCATCCTGACGCAGGCCCCCATATTTCTTGAATTTGGAAAGCCATGTTTTAATGTGTTTTTAAATCTGGTATAAAATCCTGTTTGCATTATTAGTAGCTCAAGTCACTTCAAAACCTGGTGATGTAAAACAGATGTTTTACTGTGTTCTGGCAAAAAGCTTTAGCAAAGGGATTTCTTTCCTCTTCAAAATGCTCAACACCCAAGACTGAGGTGCCTGAGGGAAGGACGCCACTCAACAGCTACGCCTTGGCCATCTTGAGATGTCTGGTTTTGTGCCTGGTGGCTGGACTAGGATAACTCAGGGACTTGACTTAGCTGTTCTACCTATATCCTTTCCGTGTGGCCTGAGTTCCCCATATATTGTAACCTCATAATATTTAAATTTCCATGATGGTTCAGGACTCCCAGTAAAAGTTCTCCAGCCAATGAAACAGAAATTGATGGCCACTTACAACTTGGTCTCTGACATCATAAAGCTTTCTTTTCAATTTACCCTAGTGTACGGGATATCCAGTCCAGGTTCAAGAAAGGGTAAAGATGCTACCTCTGTGGAGCAATGGAGATAGCTCCGTGGGTGAAGTACCTGCTGCACAATCAATGAAGACCGAGCTTAGATCCCCAATAGCCACCTAAGAAGCTAGAAAAGAAAGTGTGCTCCTGAGATCCTTGCATCAGGAGGCCAAGACAGGAGCATTCCAGGGATCTAGCCAATCGGCGAGCTCCAGGTTCAGCAAGAGACACTGTCTCAAACAATAAGGTATAGAACAATAGTAAGATTTCACCTTGGTAAAATCATAGAATTTGTTGACATGTTTTTAAAAAATAACAATAACAAGGTACATTAAGTCAGCACGTATAAATCACCAAGTACGTAGTTGAGAAAAGTTTGTGTGTGAACGAACCCATTCACATACTTTTTTCCTTAGACCCCAAGAGCTTCTCCTTACAACCCTGTTCAATACAGCATGGGCATGAATTACCCCTTTATCTAACTTTCGCATCCACATTGCATGTATGGCCTTCATAATTATCACAAGTCTTTACAGATGTGAGATTACAATGTGCTTCAGGAGACCTTATTTCACCTAATAATGGCCCCAAAGCACAAGGCAAAAATGTGCCAAAGAGAAAAGAACAAGAAGAATTTCCTCCAAATATTACTTCACGCCATCACAAGGGGATGAACATAGTAGAGTAAAAATCTTTAGAGAGAAAACACAGGCACATAACTTTGATTATAATATTTTTTATAACTTTTATATTTCATTGTTAATAATAGCTTTTTAAGAGTTCAAATCCCACTTTTTTTCTTTAAATTTTCTTTATTTTATATGTATGGATGTTTGTCTGCATATAAGCCTCTGTACCACATGCATGTGTGATGCCTGTGGAGGCCAGAAGAGGGCATTAGGTACCTTAGAACTGCAGTTACAGAGGGCTGTGACCCACCATGTGGGTGTTGGGAATTGGACTCTGATTCTCTGGAAGAGCAGCCAGTGCTTTTAATCACTGAGCCATCTCTCCAGCCCCAGTGTTAGGAGATAGATAGATAGATAGATAGATAGATAGATAGATAGATAGATAATAGATAGTAGATAGATATATCCTAATATATATACATATGTACATATATGTGTATATATTTGTAAGTATGTATATATCAGTCTTAGCAAGTATCCACATAGACAAGTGGAGAGATCCTAGCTTCCAGACTCCAGTCTGAGTCCACAAGGCCACTTAACATGTTTCTTTCCATCATTATTGCGCTAAGATCAACTTCTCCTGAATACATAAACACAAGCACAGATTGAGTTTTCTGGACTTTCTACCCATTTTTTAACATGTCTCATTCTTCCTTCTTACTGCCTTTCTGGCCTTTATACTTGGATTTTGGTTATTTTAAGGCAAAAGAAAGCTACAGGAACAACCTTTGATCGTGTCTCCTTAGCTTTGGCTTCATTGTTGTTAAAGCCATCTAAGTCTAGATGGGGAGGAATCAGGGAAGCTGAATAGAATGCTTCATGGGACCACACACTATACTAAACAAAATGGATGGTGTCTTATTGTACCCTTTGATATTAACCTAAGAGTGCCAGGCAGAACTTAATTGATTGATGATATGCCAAAGATCCATTTGAATTGTGCTAAGCTCATTTATTTTAGTTCTGCTGACCACTGGAATGACATGTTTGTTAGCATTACATCGGAGTTGGATAAATCTACTGTCAGCCATGATGTTGTACAGTCTTTTGACATGAGATAGGAAAACTCTTATCAACAATTTTTTAATGGAAATAAATCTCAATTGAGTTTTTTTGAAGCCTACCCTGTTAACCCCTATAGGCATTTGTAAGTAACTGAAGTAGCTATCTCTCTCTATTTAATCATTTTGTAGCTGGTCAAGGTGATCATAATCTTCAGGGGAACTATTACAGAGAGACAGACTGGTGGGGGGTCGCTGATGTGCAAAAAAAACGTTTAGTTGACAATGAAATACAGACCACTACTTCACATTGATGCTTTCGTGTATAGGTCACAGATTATAATAGAGCCCTGGTATAATTCATCACAACATGCACACTAAAAAATCACAACTGGAGAAAAGATATTATTAGCCCTCATTTACAAACAATCATAGTGTTTCCTTTCTCCTGAATCACCTCAAGAATCTGTTTTATTTTCCTGAATTGGCCCTTCATCTTCCACTGATCCATTTATGTTGTGTGAGGGCTGATGAGTGGGTTGCTCAAATCTCCTTATTTTCTTCTGCAGGATGATTGCAGCAATTGCTCATCAGAAGAAGTACCAGGGTGTTCTAATACCATCCACTTGGAGAGCCTCATAGAGAGAGATTACCGCCTTCCTTGACTTTCCACCCTTCCCTCCCCAGTCACCGACATGACACGCACAAACACACACAGACAGACATACACACACAAAGAGAGAGAGAATGTGCGTGTTTGTGTTTTCAGGGAGCATGACAGCGGTGCTTGTTGATCCAACATCAATTCACCCATTTGAACATGATAAACAAAAACCTGGACCACCTCTCACATGATAGGAAGAGGGCATTGCTGACTCTAAGGAGCGGCTAGCAGCTCTCAGCTTAATTGCTGTGCTTTGATGATTGTGTTGGGTAGGCAGGCTGATTTTGAAGGGCCTTGAAGATGCTCTGCAATTGGGTGAAATACTTAGTCATAAAAAAAAATAATAAAAAAAAAATCAAGAATAGTATTCCAAACCATAAATAATAGGAGCATGCCTCCACCTGAGACATTTCAACATAGATGCATATATTCTGATGCTTCAAAGATGTGTTTTTTTTTTCCAGTGGGAGCATATTTTACAATCTTATGGTATATAACTTTATTAGCCTTTGAACAGGACTGTGGGAAACATTACGTAGAAAATAGGACTGCCTGTCTTTCCCCATGCGTTAGTAATGGTCCTCGTTTAGAAGCCCCTGGGCGTGTTGGATTTGAAGGCCTACTCTGTACTTGCATGCCGCTCAGATTATTTGTCCCAGTGTTATGTCAAAACAGCTCTTCCATAAAGTCTCACTTGCGTAGAAGTGTGTCCCGACACTGCTAAGGCTGCACACCTTTGAACCTTGTCCTGATGCTTGGTTGGCCTGCCTTCTCCATGTAGGTAATCTCTAAAGTTTTGAGACTTTGTGGACAAATCAGTTGTAGAACATTTCCAAAGCCCAAATATCAGCAGAATCATTTTAACAATCTGGAGAAATGACCATCAAGTAATGTTTAATGGTGTTATGATACAAAATAATTCCATGAACAAGGCATTCTGTTTGTAAACCATGTGACTCTCCATCCCACTGTTACCACCCAAGTCAAAACCTGGAGAAGGGGAGGAGATGGCTAATAGTGCTTGCCACAGAAGTGTGAGGGCCTGAGTTCAAATCCTCAGGAAGCACATGAGGTTGAGCACAGTGACATATCTGCAATCCCAGTGCTTCTCTGGTGAGACGCGAGGTGGGACCATGAGAATCCTTGTAAGTTAATTGGCCAGCTAACGTGGAATAACAACAGGAGAACTTGTCTCTAATAAGGTGTAACACAATGACGATGACCAGATGTTGTCCTGAACCTCTTTCTAAGTATATACAGTGCAGATATTTCAGTGCGTGTCTTGTATTTTCATTTTCTTCATAGCATATTTTGCAGAAAGGAAATTATATTTATGAAGTCTTAATTTACCATTTTTCCTTATATGTTGTGTTTGTGGTGCCGTATCTAAGAATTCTTTGCCATATGGAAAGCTATGAGATTATCTTTGTTTGCTCTAGAAGTTGTAAAGTTTCATATTTTACCTTTGGATCTAGTATTTATTTTTACTGAGATTATGTAATTTGAATTTAAACAACAACAGCAACAGAACAAAGCTGCTAACTGATGGTAAAATTTGAATGAATGGCCCTGACAGCTCTATGTCTTATGAGCTTCATAATCAGGAACTGGGCCTAAGGGAGAACCTGTGGCCGCAGAGAAGTGGTAAGTGTAGATTTGGGTCCAGAATTTTCCACTCTGCTTCGCCTGAGGCCTGTCTCCTTTTTTCCCTGGGTTTATGCATATCCATGAGATTGCCTTTCAGGATCCTTAATTATCCCTTTCCCTGTGTTAGCTGTGGAGAGTTTCTGAACTTTGGCATAAACAGCTTTATACACACCTCATGAGTAAGAACTCTGGGTGTGTGTGAATGGCATGTCCCTTCCTTCGTGTCCAGTCAGACACGGCATTAAATCTGGTCCTGCAAGTGATACTGATTTTTGAGGCTCCTTCCAGCTGCTATCAGGATTATCTACCCAGGCCTCAGCTGCGGCATGACTGTCAATGAGCTGGTCCCGCATATCACCAAGATCCCAATCACAGACTGCCTGTGCCTGGAGGTGGAGGGTAAGGTGGTCACTGGGACAAGGGTGGCGTCAATGACTCAGTCACTGGTGGAAATGCTTCTGCTGAAGGCCAAGGGTGACAAGAACCCAAGCACAGTAAGCACCCATGTTGATACTGTTGGGAGCCATCCATTAAAGAAGACCGGTTTCTCGAAAGACACCTACAGGAAGTACATCGATGATTACATTAAATCACTCAAAGGAAATGCAAGGAAGTGAGGCCAAAAAGAGTAGAGCCCTCTGTGGTGGGGGCTGCAAGACAGACCAAGGACATTCTTGCCGATTCCAGTAACTACCAGTGAGAGCGTGAAGCCAGATGGCCTGGTCCCTCTTGTAGACTACTGTGATGCTTGTGTGACTCAATGTATGATTTTCTTTAAGGGTGGTTGAGAAGTGGAAACATGTTAACAAACTGAGCAAATTACTCTGCATCTGTCACCTGTCACCATAACTGGCTGCTGCTTGTTATTCATATAACATCCATGTAACAAATAACGTAACTGGGACTGACGTCACCATGAGCTCCTTTGTTTTAACTGTGCTTTATTTGGAGCAGAGACCTCCTTGTTGCCATGCGCTTTTATGTGCGTGTTTACGTAGGAAGAAGAACATGGTACGCGTGCCAGGTGTGTGTCTGTGCTCTCAAAAGCCAAAGGGCATCCTTCTCTAGCACTGCCCACCTTGTTCCCTTGACACAGGATCTGCACTGAAGCTGGAGCTAGACTGGCAGCGAGCTGGTCGCAGAAATCTTCCTGTCTCCATCTCTGAAACAACGGGTCTTATAGTTACCCGAGTGCTGGGATCAAACCTCATATACTCAGCTTGCACAACAAGCCCTTTACCCTCGGAGCCATTCTTCCAGCCCCTGTGCAGTGCTTGGGGGAAAAAAAAATGTTATTTACATTGTCTAAAATTAAAGTGTGTTCAAACTCAGAAGAAGAGGAGGAGAGAGGAGGGAGGAAGGGAGAAGGGGGAGGGAGGATGGTGGAAGAGGGAGGATGTGGAGAGAAGAGGGAGGAGGAGACACAGGAGGAGGAAGTTCAGTGTTTGCTTCCCAATTTCAGCTTGAAATAGTGTATCTCTGCGGTGTGGGGCCTGTGGCAGCGCCACACAACATCAGAGATGTGTGATGGGGCAAGGCACCTCAGTTCACGGCAACCAGGAAGCAAATTAGAGGAACAAGAATAGCCGGCTGCCCCCCACTTCAAAAGCACGCCTCCTCCAGTAATGTGACTTCAGGCCATTTCCCTCATTCTCACCACCCCTCAGTAGTATCAAAGGGAAGGGTTCACACCCCCAACACAGGAGCCTTAAAGGACATTTAAGATCGGAACGCTCACAGTGAGCTTTACCTGTGCCAGTCTCGGGACTGTTGTTGTCTGTAGCAACGGCTTTCAATGACCGGTCAGAAATGGAGTAACACCTCTCTTGAGGTTGCCTAACAGCTAAGGCTTAGAGAGATTTTTTTTTCTTTTTTCGTTGCTGCAGCTGTGCAAAAGAAAGGCTGTATCCTCGCTTAGTAAAGAACATTTGACTAAGAACACCACAATCACGCGGACTCACCCAACACTTAAGAGTCAGTAGCGCTAATGCACTTTCAAAGGGAAACCTTACGAAGAAGAAAAAAGTGCATAAATGAATCACAGCGCTAAGAAAGTCCTTGCAGCAGGGGATAATAGTCCAGAGAAGCTACTTTCAGCTTCTAGTGTTATTTCAGCAAACCTTGTTTGCACGTCAGTGTAAGTGGGATGCCTAGTATCTATAACAAGGAAGGGCCTGACCTGAAAAAGCAGTTACGCCTTGCAATGGGAAACTGCAAAATACAGCGAATGCGTTTGTGGAGACCACTCTCAGAGGCCAGAGGTCAAGGTCCAGTGTCTTTCTCAATTGCCCCTCCACCTTATTTTCCATAGGGCAGAATTTCTCACTTAACTTGAAATTTAGAGCAGCTAAAATGGGTGACTGGTGAGCCCCAGTGCCCTCCAGTCTCTGGCTCCTTAGTATTAGGATGACAAGCACCCAGCTACTGCTGCTGCTGTCTCTTCTCTCTCCCTTCTTCTTCTTCTTCTTCTTCTTCTTCTTCTTCTTCTTCTTCTTCTTCTTCTTCTTCTTCTTCTTCTTCTTCTTCCTCCTCCTCCTCCTCCTCCTCCTCCTCCTCCTCCTCCTCCTCCTCCTCCTCCTCCTCCTCTTCCTCCTTCTCCTCCTTTTCTTTCTTCTTGGATTTCAGGACAGGGTTTCTCTGTGTACTCTTGGCTGTCCTGGACGCGCTTTGTAGACCAGGCTGGCCTTGGACTCACAGAGATCTGACTGCCTCTGCCTCCTCAAGTGCTGCTATTACAGACGTATGCCACCACACTGGGTGCACCCAGCTTTTTATGCAAGCACTGAAGACAGAGGTTGAGAACCCATGTATGTGCAGCAAGTATCTTACCAAGCAAGGCAGCTTTCCAGGCCTCAGATTGCACCTTTCAGAGTTAGAATCTGCACTAGAAAGAAGGACAACACTGTAAAGACAGACTTCAGGACTTTTCTCTGTGTGAACATGTTGGTCAGCATGCTTATTCCTGGTTCACTTCTGAGGGCTAGAGATGGCTAGTTTCACAGCCTTCCAACAGTCCCCAGATAAGCATCAGAATGGACAGACAAACCAGACCTGTGTCCTTACTTTCACCTTACTCACTCAGGTCAAGTAGCCTAAAGTTTCTCCTTCCTGATTCCCCCTTCCCTCTTCTTCCTCCAAACTGCCTGGAATTAGAATAGAGTCATTACCCTTCTGTCTGACTGTTTCATTAATAAATTGCCTATGGTCAAGTCCTTAGAAAAATAAAAAAACACATTAAACAATAACATACTTCTATCCTCACCATGCTGACTCTATAGGACTCTTTTATTCACATCTATCACAGTCTTTCTCTCTCTTTTTTTTTTTAGAATTTGCTTTTATTTATTTATTTATTTATTTATTTATCTAGTGTGTGTGTGTGTGTGTGTGTGTGTGTGTGTGTGTATGTGTATGCACATGTCATGTGTGTGTGGGCAGGTGCAAGCAGAGGTCAAAAGAGAGCACTGGATTTTCTGGAACGATCATTGCAAGTAGTTATTAGACCTGGGTGTTGGGAACTGAACTCCAGGCCTGTGGAAGAGAGCCATGCGGTCTTGCTCTGGACTGCTGAGCCACCTCTCCATCTCCTTGAGATTCTTATTATAACTTCAAGTAACTGTTAATTTCCTTGCCAATCCCCCATCCCAGGCAGGGTTGCAAATTTTCTAAGGGGGCCACATGTGGGTGTTTTAGATGTCTGTCTTGACGCAGTGTGGGACACATGCAAGATGTTTGCTGAGTTCATGAATGAGCTTTGCATCTTGTCTTCCTCTCCCAGCCTGAAAAAGACAATCATTCTAACCTGTGAGAAAGCACTGAATGGATTCTGAGTAAGCAACACTTGCTGAAAGACAGTGCGCTGTTAGGCAGTTGCTTGGAAAAGAGAGATGTTCCCAAGGGATGATACATTGAGGACAGCAGAAAAGGGAGAAGGCAAGTCTGGGGAAAACCACAGTTGGGCATTGTGAACACAGGACAGCTATTTCCTTTCAAAGCCATGTCCAAGACCCAAATACAATACACACATATGCCTGAGCGCTTGCTGTCCTAAGGGGCAGTGTAAACGCAGTTTTAAGTACTATATATATATATATATATATATATATATAACTGTAAATGCAGTTTTAAGTACTATAATTATATATATATATATGATGTAACATATATATATAATATTATATAATGTAGTATTGTAATATGGAAATCAAGATGTATTATGCAAAGAGAGTGGAGGCATACCTGAGTAGAAGGCTTGAGTAGTTGAATGTAAGCGAGCTCCCCATTTTCCTAAGATGAGTGATGGACACCTGCACCTAGAAGCTGTCTGCTGTCCCACACTCCAGGTTGGGCAGAGGAGCACTGTGTCCTCTTGGTGTGCTTCACATGTCTCCTGAGTGACCTGCAGAGCTTTTTCTTCAGGGCAAATGAAATGCATGCCTGTGCAGCTTGCCTTCCGAATATGAAAGAAGAGCACTCTCCTCAAGATGGATGAAAACAAAGGTCACATTCCACGGTCTGGCTCATCTTTCTGAGGGGGTGAGCCAACAAGCCGTGCTTTGTAGTCCACTAATTTGACTTCCATTTTGAGGCTTTTTTTCCATCTGAAAGGCTACTGTCCTGGTTCATCTTAGTCAGCAACTTCATAAAGACCAGCTGAACTGTGGGATGAGCCACAAGATGTGTGCTCCTTGCTCTAATCACACATGGTTTTTATTCAGAACACTTGAAAATTCCAAATGAAAGACTCCTTTTCAGTGGGGAGAAAGCAAAGCACTGGTCATGTCACCAGAGCTGGTCAAAGATGAAGTTTGACTCATGGGATACTGCCTCATTTTTAAGCCAATGTAATATCTAACTTCCAAAAATACCTGTGGGGAATAAACACTTACATGAATGAAATTACCAACCACAGGATGAAATGCCTGTATGAAATATTCTTTTCATTAGACCCCTGGCATTCCTACCCTGATTCATCCTCTCCCTCTTTCTGGATTCTACCTTTTGTTCTCCTATATCCCAAACTATAAACATTTCCAAAGAATTCTGAGTCTTGGTTTTGTGATTTGTAAAATGGCCTCTAGGCTAGATAATTTTATGTCAGCTTGACTCAATCTAGAGTTACCTGAAAAGAGGGAAACTCAATTGAGAAAAATGCCTTCAAAAGATCAAGCTGTAGAGCATTTTTTTTTAAATTAGTGATTGATTGTGGGTGTTGGTCCTGAGTTTTGTATGAGCAAGCCATGAGTAACAAGGCAAAAATCAACACCTTTCCATGGCCTCTGCATCAGCTCCAGGGCTTTGTCCTGCTTGAGTTCCTATCCTGACTTCCTTTGAGGAGGAACTGTGAGGTAGAGGTCTAAGGTGAATGAACCCTTTTCTCCCTCCAATTTTCTTTCGTGATGGTGTTTTATCACAGTACTAGGAACCCTAACTAAGACAGCCTCTATAACCCCTTTTTATGAGAATCAAATATTAAAATGTGTTTAGGTCTCATTGTACAGTACTGAATATAAGCAGTCAGTGCTGATTTTGTCTTGCTGTTTCACACAGTGAGGACCCCACATGTCATGGGAGCAAAAGGTTCCAGTATTTATTCTTACACATGATGAAAGTGTACATTTCTGCTTTAGCTATTCATATAACAACCCAAACTGTTTTAGCTGCATTTTGCTAAATATGACCATAATCTTCAAAATCACTTTTAGATAAGAACTCAACACTCTCCCTTATTCAAAACATTCTATGTCCTGGGCTTTCTTTTCCATGTGTGTGTGTGTGTGTGTGTGTGTTTATATACATGCACATTCTTACACATGGACACATATGCACACTGTATGTCCTCTAATCTTGTTTGATGTTACTTTGTTTAAGTTTAAGATGTTACTTTGTTAAGTTGTATTTTTGATAATACTTCATAAAATTGCACACATGATAGGTACTCAATAAGATCTCTTGATCTTTTAATTCATTGTGTGCTACTACTCTCTGGTCCAGATTATGGTTAGAAAATGTTTCTTCCTTCTACTTTCATATCATACATATGGAGGTCTAGAGAAAAGAGTCAAGACTATTAGGGAAAGCAGGGTAAGGTCAACCAAAAGTAAGGATGTATGAAAAAGCCATGAAGAAACTTGGTAAGCTATTTTTAAAACTTAACTTTAAAAGTAAGTGCCCTTCATGAGTTCATGAAGCTGCTCTCAGAAGTCATGAGTTATTAAATAGAAATCCCAGACAAGGAGAGGGCTACTTTCCCAAGGTTGTTAGCTAGGGAGATCCCTGAAGCTTCAAAAATAATGCAGAAATTGACACTGCTACTGATTGTCCACCAAAACAGGGGAGTAGAACCCTATTGCTCATGTTCCCATTTGCTCCATCACAGGACGTATAGAAATCAAGCTTGGAACTGGGCTAGAAGCTTCTTCCTGCTGACTGTCTTACACCGTGTCATGAATTATGTGACTCCTTTGGGCCAAAGACCAACACTGTGTAGGCTGGCATTAAAGGAGGGGTGGAAAGCAAGGGGAGAGGCTTTGAACAGAGAGGCTGAAACATGGACCAGAGTTTCATAGCACATCCACTTCCCATAGATTACTCAACTCAACTCAAGCCAAGGGAAGCCTTGCATCCAAGCCTTACAGATTGTCCTACAGTGACCCCTCTCAGATAAACCCCCACCTGAATTTCCCCCAGTAACATGCTCAGCTGTGGAAAAGACAGGCTATGTGAATTCATAGTTTGAATTCATGGTTTGGTTTGGTGTTTCCGAGACAGGGTTCCTCTGTGAAGCCTTCGCTGTCCTGGAGCTCAGCTTTGTAGATCAGGCTGGCCTTGAACTCACAGAGATCTCCCTGCCTTTGCCTCCCAAGTGCTAGAATTAAAGCATGTACCACCACTACCCTGTGGAGACTTAGCTTGCTATAGGTTTGGGGTTGTTCAAAGGTTCACTAATCTGGCCATGAATAAATTTTATAAACAATAGGCTCTATTAAATACTGGCCAGGTCCATGAATACTGTCCAGTCCCTACCTGAGACTCATGCTCAGACTTTGACCCCGAATTGCATTGGTCAAGGGCTTATAAAAGCAAACCCCACAAGGTTACATACTTCCTGTCTTCAACCAATCAGGGACAAGCATACATTCGGACATTCTTCTTGCCTATGCACCTCCGGCCTATGCATGATCAAGCCTACATCCTGTGTAGTTGGAACAACCAAGCTTGTTTACGGATTCGAAAACCTGTGGCTTGTGTTGTATGAGCAACAATTTCCAACATTCCCGGAAGTCATCTGACTTTGGACAAGTGGGGCTTACAGGTTAGAGTCATTTTTTTTGTTTGTTTGTTTTGTTTTGTTGATCTCTCTTAAGCATAGTGATTTAAACTTAAAATGTAAGTTTAGCCATCATAGACCTGACTTTCCCACATCTGACACAGCATACCCAGGCTCATTATTGCTATTTATCTTTGAGCTATGTACAAAATAGAGATCACAGCCCCAATTTGGCAGTCTTAAATGTTAGCAGAACTTAATCTAAATTCCTTGTTGTAGGTATTCATAGGGACATCCAACCAGGGAAATTACATGAGATATTGCCAAGAATGTGTGTAAGAAATAATTATGCAGACATTCCTTTGTTATCTATTAATATCAGTTGCCTGGCACTCTATCAGCAAAGGGGAAATAAGTGACCCTGATCTTTCAATTTATACATTCTGAAAGAGATAAGACGAAACAATAGATCCTATTTGGGAAGAAGCAGGCTGTTATTTTTGTGGTAAACAAAATAGGCTTTGAGTAAAGTCCTGTTATCATCAGATAAAGACCAGGAAAGATTGGTGGCTGAGATTAGAATTCCAAAGCATTTATTCTAAGTTGAATTGGTAGGAGAGAAAAACAGCAGATGTGACCTGGGAAGCTGTTGTGAATGTCAGGAGAACAGGAGCCAGGGGCTGGGTTAGCTCCAAGGAAGTAAATGAAAAGGGATGGAACTATGCAGGCTGCTGGTCTTCAAGGCAAGACAAGAATGTAGGAGCCTAGCCTCTGCCAGAAATCCCTCAAATGACTACACACTAAATTACTAGGTGTATTTTATGTAATTAATATGCACAAATCTATCAAAGTTGGTAAACACTTGATTTTTACAGCCAGTTCTTCTTACTTGAAATTGGTGGGAAACTCTAGCTGAGTTCAGTACCCAATGGGCAGTTTAGTCTCCAAGTGGGTTTCCTAATGAGGGGGGTAGGGGCTGTCTCTGACATGGACTCTGTTGCATAATTTTCAATAACTTCCCCCTAGCCCGGTAACCTTGCCAGGCTGCCATGGTAGAAGATGTGCTCAGTACTGATTTGACTTGATGTGCCGGAGTGGGCTGATGTGGAGAACTCCCTTTTCTAAGGGATAGGGGAGATAGGATAGGGAAAAAACGGAGGGAGGGTGGAAGATTGAGAGGAGAAGAGGGAGATGGCTACTACTGGAATGTAAAGTGACTAGAGAGAGAAAGACTGGGGAGGGTGTGTTAATAGTATTTATGGAATACAGTGCTGTGGAGTCTTCCAAAGGTCTGGGTAACCAACCTCACCAACACCAAGAAAGCATCAAGGGAAGGCAGATGTCACTAGCTTCTTTGACATTGTCAATCTTATATTTTCAAAAAAAAATACTGTACATTAGACACATGCAGACTAGACGCTAATAGATTAGTAAGAAAGATTTAGATCGATGTTCAAAATATTACAATGCAATTTTTTTCTTTCTTAGCAATAAACTGCATTAGAATAATTTGTTGTTGGTTTTTCTTGAGATAGTCTCACTCCACATAGCTTTGGCTGGCCTCAAAATCTATATGTAGACCAGGATGACCTGGAACTCAGAGATTCATTTGCCTCTGCCTCCCAGAGTGCTGGAATTAAGGGCATTCGCCAACACCTTCAGCAAAGAATAATTTCTGAATTCTGCTCGATTACTCTCCAGTATCACCCACATTACAAAAGTGCAAGTTAGCACTAGCTAATACAAAAGAGAGGGAAACTATCAGTTTCTGGTGATACCATAAGGACTGTCTGGAGAGATGGCTTGGTGGCTAAGAGCACTATCTACTCTTCCAGAGGTCCTGAGTTCAATTCCCGGCAACCACATGGTGGCTCACAACCATCTATAATGTAATCTTATGCCCTCTTCTGGTTTGCAGGTGTACATGTAGATCGAGCACTCATTTGCATAAAATAAGTCTTTTTACAAAAAGCTAACAATAAAATAATAGCGTATTTGTATTTGTAACAAGTGGGCAGACAGGCAACAGACACAGACTTTTGCATAGACAGAACAATAGACAAGTGTAAATAACTATTGTTCTTTCTTCATTTGTAGACACATACAAGGTAATGTTCATGGGTTCACACTTTATAATTGGAAATTATCAAGAAGACCCTGTTTTCTGAGATGATTTATAAATATGAATACACGGTAAGGAGATAGCTCCATGGTTAACAGCAGGTACTGGGTACTGCTTTTGCCGAGACCTGAGTTCAATTCCCAGCACCCACATCAGATGGTTCACAACTGCCTATAATCCAGCTTTAGCGAATCTGATGTCTAGCCTCTGCAGGAACACACACTCAGGTGGCATAATTTACACACATATAAACACGATAAAGATAAGTTAATTAAAAAATAATGTCAAATAGACATGGAGTCAGACACCTAGTTATCTATGGTAGCCAAAATTGTTCCCTCCTACAGAGCTTTTCTGGGGTCAAGATAGAGTCAACCTGATAAATAGTTCCTGGTAGAAGGTATAGACTCAATAAGGGCTAGGTATTGCGCCACTGCCATGAGCAACAGTTTCAGTGCCCTAGAGTGGTGACATGAGGGTTAGGCCAACGCTAAAGAGCAAGCAGCGATGTCAGGGCTTGAGTGAAGGCTTCCTGAATGCTCACCCAGAGCTATTTCCACTAAGCCACAACCACCACTTCTGTTTCGTGCAGTTTTTAAGATCGCATTTTACAAAATTGATGAGTGTGGCCTATCCCGCTCAGCTTCACCTCAGCTGTACAGTGAAGTCGTGGGACCTGCGTGCACCCGTGAGAGGAAATTACACCCGAATGGGGTCTTTAGGGCACTTGGAGAAATTCCTCTTGTGCTCCATTAGTTTAATTATGACATAGTTCACCAGACTCTGAGAAATGTCCAACCTGGGAACACTTGTCCTCAGAGGCCTGTGGGCCATGGCTGAGGCTCTTAATCCCATTCCTTCTTCAGGTGTCAGCAGAGGCATAAGCACACAGCACATTTTATTTAGAATACCTCCAAAAGCCAGCCAAGTGGCAAATGTGGACATCTGTGCTAGACTGTGGCTGTCCTGTTCCTGTTTTTTCAGTCTAATCTGTCAAGATAACCATTTCCCCATTCTCTTAAACAAACACAGACTTCCTTGTTTAAACACTATAACAGTTCCAACCGAACACACAGCTTTTAATCATTCGGTGCTACGTACACTCTCAAGAGCCAGAGAAAAGAAGGAAAACATCTTCAGTGGACACTGGCTGATTTGTGCTGCTTTCTGAACCCCAGGAAAGAAAGAAACCTGGAATTCCAGATTAAAGAAATGCGGCAACAGCATGGGAGAAACTATCACGGGTTTTTAAATCACAAAGAAATTAGAAACTAGTTGCACCATTGCAAGCTCAGTTCAACTATGGGAGAGAAAGAGGGAGAGTGAGAGAGATATCATGTTTTAGTTCTTAGTCAGTAAAAGTGTTAAGTTTCACAAACTTAAGTCCCGGTGTTCAGGTTGTTTTGCATAAGCTTTTAGATGCCGCGGTGAGTTTGAGAGGCCCACTGTTCTTAGGAAAGCTATTTAAAATCAGGACAAGGTTGTTTCCCTGTCAACTCCCTCCTGAAAGCCCTTTAGCAGAAAGCTCTGTCAGCGTCCTGCACATTCTTTCTCACTCCTGAGGTGTTCTGGGTCATTTCCTAATATTTGAGAAGCGTGTAGGGTTGGGGAAAGTGGACCTTCCCAGTGGACCAAGCAAAGCATTGACAGCGCTGACATTCAGGCCCCACGCCTTCAGACTTGCTGCTCTGGACTTCACTGCTAAAATATCCAAGCACACCTTCAGACAGCAAGGTAAAACCTACATAAAACCTGAAATGTTTTCTATATAGAGAAAACAAATGAACGTTAAATAATTCCAGCTCTTCCTGGGCCATGCTTGACTTTGAGACTTAACCAGCTCCAGGTCACATCTAGGATCTTTGACACACTCAGCAACTTTCCGTAAGCCAGGAAATCCTTCCTAAGATTTATTTTAATATGAGAGAAAAGATAAAAATCTCTAATAAAGTTCTTGGGAAGATGGAAGGACACTGTCTTTACAACTGGTGAGTGCGTTATAAAATTAGCACTTACTAAATAGGCTGTCATTAATGCCTATCGTAACTGGATAACATTCTGACTAATATAAAATTTAGGTTAATAGAGTTTATACATAACATGAATTACCAGCTTTGTGCAATTAGAAACTCATTTAATATTGCAGCCTTAAACCTGTCTCAGAGACATGACACCCTGAGTGTCAGTCACATGTAAATGTCCCTATGGAGGAAACAAAAAAGTAGCCAAAACATTCCGTTTTCTCAGGCATCCCTACACAGCTGGTCAACAGCTGGGCTCAGGCCGGACCCAGACCCTGAGCCCTGAGCGCTGGATCTGTCCACTTTGTGCAAGGCAGTGTGAGAGTGCAGTGTACCTGGGTGGTGAGCAATTGAATTTGCTGTCCCCATCCTATCTCCTCCTTGAAGAAAACGTCAAGGTTGAGAGTCAGCAAAGATGCTCAACACAGTGGCAAAGTTGTTGCTGGGGACATCAGACATCAGAGGCCTGTGCTCTGGGGGACGTGAAAATCTGTCCAAGAAAACTAAATTTGGACAGTCCAGAAGCCAGGCATTGGCCGTAATGAGATTAGTTCTAATCAGACTTCATTGTTTTATGGTCACCTACACCACATACCTTAAGTGAAGGAACCTAGATCAGTATTCATTGCTTTGTGACATTAATTTTCAGTCTTGATTATATCTTCAGTGGTTCTAAAGGCACTTGAATGTCCCGAACTGTAAGTGCATGCCCAAGCATGCACCTCTCATCGCTTTTGCTTGAGATTTTGTTTCTACATTCTGACAGCTGCTACCAAAGAGTAAATGATGAAGCTAATCAGGCCCTCTTGGGTTCAAACTATATACTTTAGTTAAATATTTATAAAAAAAGATATCGTACTTAAGACACATTCTAGGTATGGTGAATAAGTAAAATTAAAAGTTTTCTTTGGCTCTTTTTCTTGGTTAATTGTTTTGAGTTATTCTAGTTTGCTTGTCTTTTTGTTTTTTGTTTTTTTTTTAACTTATCTTATTTGACTTTATTTTATTATTATTCTTTAGATGTCTGTTTGTTTTCTAAGAAGCGACAGAAAGGGCATGGAACCAAATGGGATTCGAGGTGAGGAGGAAGTGGGAAGGGTGGGGAAAGGAACTGGAAGAAGGAACTGGAAGGAGAGGGGAGAGGAACTGGGATGAGTAGGGGGGAGGGGAAACCATAATCAGAATATTTTCAATAAAAGGGAAAAAAATTGACCATATACTTTGACCTAAATGTAAAACTATGAAACAGTGAATGAATTTGAACTTCTTTCCCCTTGACCATCAGAAGAAGGAAAGTCTAGGGAGCATGTACACATTTATTCTTTCCCCATCAACTAGTCAAGGTTTGTCCTTAAGGCAAACATTCCACATACGTCAGAGCTGTGAGGATTCCTTTCAATTGCCAGTTTGACGAATTTTGTCTAGCTGGGGTTGGCTTATGGGCAAGTCTATGGGAGGACTTTCTTGGTGGTCTTAATTGATTTGGGAAGAACCAGTCAAAAAAAAAATGGATGGATGGCTCCATTCCCTTGGACTTCATAATAGAGAAAGTTAGCTAGATGCTAAGCATGTATGCATTTATTGTCTCTCTGCTCTTGACTCTGGATGTGACATGACCGGTGGCTTTGTGTTCACATCACCATGGCTTTCCTGTTATAATAGACTGTGACCTGGAACTGTAATTGAAAATAACCTGTTCTTTTCCAAAACGTACTACTACTACTAATAAGCATTAATTACATTTATTATTATTATCATCATTATTATTATATTGAAAAATCCTGCCCTCCCCCCCAAATGTATCTCCCTGACAGTGAGGTGGGTCAGTAGTTAAAGGCAATGGCCACCAAGCTGACAACTTGAGTGACAGTCCCAGGACCCACGTGCTGGAAGAGGAGAACCAGCTCACCTGCACATATGCACTGTGGCCTGTGCGGACACACACATGTGCGCACACTCACAAACACGCACGTGCAATTTATTTTTTAAGTTACAAGTTGCTGGAGTTGATGGCTTCACAGGTATTATCAGCTAGAGGACAATGAGCGCTTAAGAATAAAAACTGCCTCCCGGGTGTGTTTAAGTGTAAACACCTTGAAATACAAGTGAGATTTTCACAAAGTGAAGCCCTAATGGGGGTGGGGGGGATGGGGGGGAGGAGTGGGTAAGGATACAGGGTGTTATTCAGAGAACAGCGAGTGTCATTGCTTGGCTGAGGTACAGGCAGCTTGCAGAGAAAGATAAAGATGAAAGGAAGTTTGGAGCCAGGGAAGGAAGGACTTGAAATGTCAGAATACAGAATTCAGTTGATTTAGTAGGTAGTGGAGTCTGGTGAGGTTTTTGAGCAGGGGATGCTATAATCAGTTGAGCTGGAGTCTGACACATGCTTCCACACTTGGGTAACTTCTCTATAAAAATACGCCTTTATCGGAATATCTTTGTGAATAAAATAACGCACACTATAAAATATGAATAAGCTACAGAAGCACAATAAAGAGTAAGAGAGTAAACGGGATAATATCTTGGCCTATGTGTCATCATTTTGCCTTGGCAGAGAAAGGTGTCAGTGTTCTCTCCAAATAATCACTCCAAATTCATTACTGCAGCCCATCTTCTCCTCTTCGAAGAGCATGGAACAGACTCTTGCTACGTGTCTGGTTCTTCCTCCGGTGGCCACATGGTGTTGAGTCAGTGAATATGACCTACACCAAGAAGAAACTACAATGTCCCCTCGCAATTCCTGTGCATAGACCAGCATGGCCTATTTTGTGGTAAGCAAATTGGAATGTGCAGTATGAGATATGAAATCTTCACATCTTTTGGCCCAGCGTGTTCATGTCTGGGTATCTAGTCTCAGGCAGGACACTTTACAGAAAAACAGGAGAGGGTTGTAAAGATGGCTCAGTGCCCAGGGTGCTGGTGTTCAGTTCCCAGCACGCACGTGGAGGCTCGCTGCCCTCTGTAACTCCAGTTCCAAAGGATCTGACACCCACTTCCAGCCTGTAAAGGCCTCAATCACAAAAGTGATAGATAAATATACAGGCAAGTAAAACACCTAGGCACATTAAAATAATAAACAAATTAAAAACAAAGTAGAAGGAAGGGATATGAATTAATAAAACTCAAATATTATGTCCTGATATTCACATATTATATAGTAATCACAGAAGCAATCAGACACAGTCATATGACAAAACAGTGTTAGGTAAACTTATGAAAGAAAGTGAGCAAAAGCTTTAAACTTTTTAAACAGAAGGAGGCTTAGATATTGAACTGAACATTTCATGAGCCATTAGATATAATATATATCAGAGTTATAAATATAATATATATTATATATTCATAGGTTTATTTGTATGTATACATACATATTTTTTGCTCATGGACAGTAGATTAAAAAAATACCAGTTGTATTGCAATCACTTTATTAACCGGGGCAGAGCTTTCCTCTGTTGTATTTTCAGAAGCTATGTATTGTACTGTTACTAAGGACTAAAGGAGGGGGAAGGAAAAACAAACAACTAATGATACAACATGGAAGAAAGACTCAAATAGCTCTGAGCGGTTTCTTTCCCAACAGATGACATGGGACCTGTGGAGGTTTGCAGACTATAAACCGCCAAAGGCACCTAGCATGGAGCGAAACATGAATTTCACAGTTTTGTTCTCTTTGGGTCTGAGGAGGTGAGTGAAAGCAAAGCAGAATGTATGTATGGTGCGTGGTTGGGTGATAGAATGAGCATGTAACCCAGACCCCAAGAGCTAATTCCTGGCCTCCTTCTCCCTCTGAGAACAAGAAACTAGAAAGAAGCAATCAAACACTGGCAATAAAATCAGCTGCCAGTTGCTGTCAGCCCTGCTGATTTAGACGCAGCACTGAATCATTCTCTTTTTAAGTAAGCCAGTGAAAAGAAAATGCTTTCCATGCAATGAGGCCATTAGCTGAAACAATGATAAAGACCCTTAAATGTCTTATCATCCGATAGCTGTTGGGCTTCAAATGGCTACATCTTCTTTAGATTTCTGAGAGTAATCTTTTCTAAAGAATTACTAATAATTCCACAGTGTGTACAGCAACTAAAAGAACAAGAAAATAAATCATTGCTATTTATAGTTTAGCAATTAAATTATTAGTTCATGAGGATTTAAATATTACTCAATAGTTAACGTCCTGCCTAAACTAAAACAGTTTTAAAGTGAGGGTCTGATACGAATACACTTGGTACCACTACATGAAACATTCTGCTTTGGGAACTTTCATTATTTACGTGAGATTTCTATCATTAATTTAAACTAGACCTTTCTCATTGCTCCTACTCTTCATAATCTATAAACGACTAAAAGAACAAGAAAATAAATCATTGCTATTTATAGTTTAGCAATTAAATTATTAGTTCATGAGGATTTAAATATTACTCAATAGTTAACGTCCTGCCTAAACTAAAACAGTTTTAAAGTGAGGGTCTGATACGAATACACTTGGTACCACTACATGAAACATTCTGCTTTGGGAACTTTCATTATTTACGTGAGATTTCTATCATTAATTTAAACTAGACCTTTCTCATCGCTCCTACTCTTCATAATCTATAAACGACAGAAACAAATACTCTCCCCTGAACCTGTATTGTGAGTAGCATCTTCCTGACCTTGTTTGAGGGTCAGACCTCATTCTATGGCCTGGAATTATTTTCTGTGTGTAATGTGAACATCTTTAACCCTGACTCTTCTGACCCTTGTAAGGAAGATACAGGGAAATCAGGAATTCTCACTTCACTCCAAGGAAGAGGCAAAGTTTAAGAATGAGGAAAACTAGGCAGACCTGTAGGTGTGGCTGAGAAGAAAGGCCTCCTCTCCTGCAGAGTCTGAGTCTCCACACCAGCCCAGGAAAGGCCAGTGAATGAGCTCACATTGACTTCCTCTGCTTGCACAGTAACGCTGGCCGCTTTCCCTTCGGAAATACAAGTCACCCATGCAGCGGAGTTCAGAGCCTCATTGTAAAATGTTTCTCTACTCCTGGTGACAACATACTGACACAGGTCCAAGGGACAGGCCTTAGAAGGCTTTTCCAGGCCTGCCCTCAGAGTCCTGTGAGAATTCTCAGAGCTAGCACTTCGCATGCCAATGAAATCCAAGCCTCTGATTATGCAATAGACCACGAAGGTCTAAAAACATGTGCTAAAGAAATGAGCCAGCTTTCTGAAGGGGAAGCTTGTCTTCCAGATCTCCGGATGGTGTTGAGTTAGTTTGAGGCTTAATGATGAATTTTTTAAAAACGTTCAAGGGAGGTCATTCTGGGATCTTTGATGCCTATGTTCATTCAGGACAGGACCTAATAAAATTATTTCAAAGATGAAAAATTCTGAAGCCAGGGTTGTTGCAGTTGTTTTTGTTGCTGGTGGTTTGGTTTGGTTTAATATTAAGCCATGGATTAGCACACTCAATTTCCTTTAGAATTCTGGATAAATTATTTTTGTTCTCCCACGGTGATTCTTGTTAGTTATGACATCAGTTCCCAGGGCAGGCTGAAAGACTCAAGACTATATACCTTTTATATGAGAATGCAATTCCTGTAGTTAACCTTGCATTTTACACAATTGTTTACAGCCAAACCGGCCTCCACTTTACTGAACGGTTTAGCAGTAAGTCATATGCTGCTACGGAAATTGTACATTAAAATCAGATGTGTACAAATGTCTTCATTTAATTTTTTTGGCATATATGAATTTTTAAGTCTCTGTTGAAAATAGAAAGTTGAAAAGGCCTTCCACTCTTTCTTTTTCTTTTCGAATGCCAGCTGATCAACAGCCATACTGCCAAGATAAAAGTGGCTGGCAAAATGGCTCTGTCTTGTTTCAACTGTGTCCATTCCCCTTTCGCTTTAATGGAAGGTTCCAGGGAATCAGTTATCTTCACAGACTGAGGCATTCTTTAAGGCTTCCAGGAACAAAGTTATTTCTCCCAGGTCATTTGACAGTACGGCAGATACTGTTAAATAATCCCCAAGTAGCCAAAGCTGGAGACTAGGGACTGTTGGCCCTGCCCTGGTTCTCAATACCGCGCACAGATAGCTCCTCTCATCACTGGACAGAATGTCTGAGTAGTTCTGGTGGCATGGGGGCCCTACTGCATACTTACTAGGAATAAGTTACATTTGCTCCCAAATTGGCTTGTATATAAAGTGTCTTTGCTATGGTAATCATCTACTTAGTATTTAAAACAGATAAAAGTATCGGAAGAAAGCAAGCTGTATTTTCTTTGAAGGAGGTTGTTGATTAATGTCATGGATAATTGTGGGTGAGAAAATTCTAAATGACTGCTAGGATGGCATACGCAAGTTGGTTTCTTCAGATGGATTAGGAAAAGTTTTGAGTGCCTGCTCTGTTTTTAAAAGTATTACATTTAAAATGTTTATTTGGTGGGTATACATGGGAATATACACATATGCCTGTGTATATACATCACTGCATGTGGTCAGAGGACAATTTGAGGAATCAGTTTTCTCTTTCCACCCCTCGGATCTTGGGGACCAAATTCAAATCTCCAGTCTTGATAGCAAGAGCTCCGACCTGCTGAGCCCTCATCTTTACCTGTCGAGCCATCTTGGTGCTCTCCCCACCCTGCTATCGCTGCTACCCTGACTTGTTATATGTACTATGTTATATGTACTACCGTGTAGTTTTAATTTGGATTTCTCTGATAGCAACTGAGATTGAATATCTTTTTTATATGTTCAATGGTCATATAATGTATTAGATTTTTGGAGAATGTCTGTTCATTTCATTAGTCGATTGTACTGTTTGACTTCTCATCAGTTACTGTTTTGAGTTCTTTTTATATTCTAGATATTAATCCTCTAACGGATATATAACTAGAAAGGATTTTCTTACATTTTCTAGGCTATCTCTTCACATAATTATTGCCTACGCCATCGAGATCTCTTTCATTTGTCAATTGTTAACATCATTTCCTGAGCAACTGGAGTTCCACTCTAAAAGTGCCTGCCTGTACCTATATTTTGCAGTATGTTCCCTCAAACAGATTAAGATTGTTGTGTTTTGTGTTTTGTGCTAAGGACTTTGATGTGTTTGGAGTTGACTTTTATACAGGAGAGAGAGAAATCCAGTCTTGCTTTTCTGCATGTCGATGACCGGTTTTCCCAGCACCATTTATTAAACAGGTTATCTTTTCTCCAATGTTGACTTTTGGTATCATTATTAAAAATCAAGTGACAAACATGTTGGCTTTCTATCTGGCTCCTTTCTTCATATTAGAACACTTCTCCTATAAAATATAGAGTACCTTAGAATTACCACACATAACGCAGAAAGCCATGCAATTAAAACAAAGAATATGCAACTTAACTGTGATGGAGACAGGGAAATGGGGCTGGAATGTAATCATTTGAGAAAGTGTTTACCTGCCCTTCATGAGGCTCCATATTTGATCCCCAACACATTAACTATCCCAGAACTGAAGTAAAAAATGGCAAATTCTTGAGTTTAAGAAAAGGAGTTAGGAACAATCCAAGGATTAGAAGTAGGTGTGAGAGATAGCAACTTGAAAAGACACAGAAAATATAGGAGACAAAAGCTGATAGTTCCTATTTGTAATCCAGAGCATGACAGAAGGAAGTAGGAAGATCACCGTGAGTTCAAGGCCAGCCTGGACTACAGTGTATCTCATGACAAAAACGAGACATTTAGATAGAAATGCTTTGAAGTTGTTGTTAAAGAACAACATCAAATCAAATGCTTTGATGCTGTTAAAAAAAAAACAACAAAACACTCCCCCCCGGGCAGAATATAAGTGAAATGTAGAAGAGAATTCAATGATAGAAATACATGTTGGAGGGAGTTGAGAGACAGCTCAGCAATTAAGAGCACTGACTGTTAGTATTTAGGCAGCCTGCTTCCGGGCTGATGTCATCATGTGCCACCTGCCAGGTAGCCACATCTGGCAGGCATGGTTAAGTTGTTTCTTAAAAGGATCAGCCTTGCTCTCTTGCCCTCTTGCCCTCTTGCCCTCCTGCCCTCTTACTCTCACTCTTCTGCTCTCTCCCCTTTCTCTGTCAGGGCACTCCCTCCCTTCCCCCATCATGTCTTGCTCGCTCCTTCTCTCTTTCTCATCTCCATCTACCAAACATAAAATTTGTTGTGTGTATCATCATTTCATTGGTCCTAACACTGACCGCTATTACAGAGGACATGGCTTTGATTTCCAGCACCTACATGGCAGCTCACAACTGTCTGTAACTCTAGCTCTAGGGAATCCAAAACCTTCACAAAGACATATATGGAAACAAAAGACCAATACACATAAAATAAAAATGAAACCAATTATTTGAAAGAAAAAGAAAGAGACAGAAAAAGGGAAGGAAAGAAGGAAGGAAGGAAGGAAGGAAGGAAGAAAGAAAGAAAGAAAGAAAGAAAGAAAGAAAGAAAGAAAGAAGAAAGACCATAGACAACAGCAGATAAAGTCCAGAGGCTTGAAGAAACCTAATGGAAATCAAGACATAAATGGCTTAAGGAAAAAAACCTATGATGGAGGGAGAAAGTTTGGAAAGAGCCACTAAGGAAATAAGAGAGTTCAAAAAGCAAAGAGGAGAATTAAAATTCTGAATTTTAAAACCCTGATCTTAGAAACCAAGGGAGCAGAGAACTGGGGAAGTGACAGATGGGCAGGGACATGGTCTTCAGGTAAGTGTCATTTAATCTGCCAGTCACCAAGCTCTCAGTGGGAAGATGAGAGAATGCAGCAGAGTTCCAAAGGCTAAAGATTTAGTATCAAGTAAGGAACAAAAGGCAAAGACAATACAAAGTTCATTAACTTTGATGATAAACAGAAAGGAGACAACATTACATCTTTGGAGGTAAAAGTTTAAACAACTAAGAATGTCAAGGATAATGGAAAGGGGAAAAATACATAAGATGGAGTTGTCAATAGAGAACCAAAGAGAAGCTGGAGAGGTGGCTCAGTAGTTAGGAGCACTTCCTGCTCTTGCAGAGAGCCTGGTCTCAATTCTAAGCACACAGAGTGGCTCACACCTGATTGTAACTACAGTTCCAGGGGAGGGTGGTGCCTTCTTATGACCACTGTGAGCATCAAACATGCAAGCAGTACACAGACATACATGTAGACAAGACACCTACACTCTTCTTTTTGACCAGATGATCTGTTTATTAGAAAAAGTGGCATATTAAAATCATCTACTGTCAATGGGTTGATGTTAATCTTTGTCTTTCATTCCATGGTACATTTCTTAGGAAATTTAATGCACCAGAGTCGGTTAGGATATGGTTAGGGTAGTAATGCTTTCTTGGTTAACTGTTGATTTGATTAGAATGATTGTCCTTCTTTACCTCTTCTGATTAGCTTTAGTTTAAAGTTTATTTTGTCAGATAGCAATACAGGAACATATGCTTGCTTCTTGGTCACTTTTGTACTTTTGTCCTTCCTTTTACTCTAAGGTGGTGCCTATCTTTAAATACAAGATGTGGGTTTTCTTGGTGTTTTTTTTTTTCTTTTCCTTTTTTTAGACAACAGATAGTTGGACTTTGTTTCTTCATTCAGCCACCCTGTGTCTTTTGATTGGAGATTTAAGGCTGTTAATATTTAAAGTTATTATTGAAAGGTGTGTGTGGATTAGTCATTGCATTGTTGATTTTGGGAGATGGCGTTTGTTTTCTGTGGGACTTTTTGTTTTAGAAATGATGGTTTCATATTTCTTTATACAATCTCTTGGCTATTTTTGTTCTACTCATTGGCCCCAAATACTGATTGGTATATTTTCTTTAGCTGTAGTTTATTGGATATAATTTTTTAGGCAGGTGACATCCTGCAAAGTTTTTTTTTTTTTTTCCACCTGTGATAGGTAGTTCTGCTGTACATATTAGACTAGGTTGGCCATCGTAGTATTTTAGTAATTCGAATGCTCCAGGCTCCTTTGGTGTTCATAGTTTACTTTGAGAAGTCAGCTGTCCTTCTAATGGGTTCCCTTTGTATGTGACTTTTTTTTTCTTCTTGTAACTTCCAATACTCTTTCTTTGTTTTGTATATTTTGTGTTTTAACAATGATTTCCATGATGTGGGAATTTTCTTTTCTAGTATTCTTCATGCTTCTTGTATCTTTTTATTTTTCCTTAGCTTAAAGAAATTTTTTTTCTATGAACTTGTTGAAGATCTGTTGTATGTCAATGATCTGGGATTCATCTTTCTCATCTAGTCTTACAATATGAAGGTTTGCGCTTTCCATGGTATCCCACATTTCCTCTATGTTCTTTCCTGTGTTTAAATTTTTTTTCTGTAATCTTCATTTCATCTAGGTGCTCTCCTCTATTTTTTAGTCATAGTAGTTTATCTTCTGCTTGATTCATTCTACTTGTAAGGCTTTTCTTTAAGTTTTCTAGTTGGGATATTGGGTTTGCTTGCTTTGTTTGTTTGTTTGTTTTTGAGGCAGGGTTTCTCTGTGTAGCCTTGGCTCTCCTGGACTCACTTTATAGATAGACCAGGCTGGCCTCAAACTCATAAAGATCAACCTGCTCTGGCTCCCTGAGTGGGATCAGACCTGTGCAATGGCGCCCAGTTGATATTGGGCTTTTCAATTCAACTTTCATTTCTGCTTGCATCTTCTCCAGTGTTTCTTTCTCTTTACTAAATTCCATTTTCAAATCCAGGTTACCCATATCATGTCCATCTGCCTTATGTTTTTGAGCTCTTTGTCTGATACAGACAGAGTAGGTTGGGGCAGATGAGAGGTCCAGATCTAAGTCTGGATGGACCTAGAGGTTGAATAAGCCTTAGGTGAATGAAATCAGGTAAACAAAGAGACTGGACTGGTATGTTGAATGTGTACCCTGGTTGAAGCTTGAAGTTGGGGGGTTGGCCATTGAAAGGAAGGAAGGATCAAGTGGTCTCATCTGGCTAGACCCTAGAGAAGAATGATAGGATTTGGCTTGGTGGAAAGGTTGGATGTGGCTTGGGAAGGGCTTGTATGTTGGAAGTAGGCAGAGCGGATCCCTGAAGAAACCTAGAGATTGATGGCAGCACAAGCAGAGGTGGTCAGACTAAGCCAGGGTACTGGATAGGGGACCCAGTCTAAGTCTGTAGGGTCGGGAAGAGTGATTGGAGGGGAGGATCCTGCATATCTTCCTCCAGAGTCTAGCTGGGTTAGATTTAGAAAAGAAAGAGGTTAGATTTAGAAAAGAAAGCATACACATAAATTTGAGAGAGAGAGAGAGAGAGAGAGAGAGAAGGGGAGAGAAAGAGAGATCTCATTCTCAAAAAAGATCAAGGACCAGCCTTGGTTTCTGTATAATAAGTTCAAAGCTAGCCCAGAGTACATGAGACTATATCAAAAGAACAGTACCACAAAACCGAATAAACAAAAAGAAAAACCCCAAATAAACTTGTGCTTTCTATTGCTGTCACAAATGACATGAAATCAATGAGCTTCAAAAATGAAGGGCTTATTTTGTTCCACAGTTTCTGGTGGTTCGGTCCATCCTCCCTGACCCTCCGCCTTTGAGCCTGTGGAGAGTAGTGTATTATGGTGCAGGAAACAACTCATCCTACAGCGTCTGGAAAACAAAGACAGAAAGGACCTGAAGTCTGAGAGCTGCGTCAAGAGCACACCACCAGTGACCTAACTTTCTCCTGGCAGGCTGAGCCTCTTGAAGCGTCTGCAGCTTCCGCAATAGCACAATGTACTAAGGAACACATGAGTATTTGTGGGGCATTCCAGATATAAGCTCTAGTCCCTCTTTCTTTAAAACAAAAATAAGAAAAGAAGCAGGGAAGAGAACAAAGGTGATTGAAGTTTCCAATTCCCCTATCTTCCATTTCACAGTAACATCTTCTGATTTAAAAAAGACAAAAAGGTCAAGCTGGTGTTTTATTGAATAAACATCATGAGTGTAGTATGATTAGTTAAGGCAAGGGTTGGGGATTCCACCAGCAAACGGTGTGTAAGAGATGTGGTAACCAAGTGGGCAAGCCATTATTACATCATATAATGATATAAATGCTCCATGCCACTCAAACACAATACAAATGTCTCTTGCTATTTTTCAGTCTGGGTAAACAATAAGTAACTATGTTACTGGTAGGCCCAGGAAAAGATTAAATTCAAATTTCAGGGGGAGGTTCTCTTGAAGTTTGGTTAGGTAGCATAGTCATCAGTCCCACTTTTCATGGGACAAATGCATTGCAGAGTCGCTTGTGTAGCAGCATAATTGTCTGGTGAGGCTTATTTCGCTCAATAATTTGTTCCTCCCGTTTTTACATGAGCCTGAGTTCAAAACACAAGTTTCCTGTAGCTGTAACAGGTGCTTCTCAATGAAATTTTGCCGGTCTTTATGGGTGTTTGTGTTGTGAGAAGTAAAGTCTTGTCTGAATTGTAAGAGTTCCAGCTCCCCCTGCTAGAGCAGGCACCCTGATGTACCTTTTGCCCAGTCACAGCTGGGTAAAAAGTTGCCAGGATTGACCACTAACCAGGTAGACTCGTGTGCTCTAGAACGCCTACAGAAGCAAAGCCTTTGGAGATAAATATGGAAGGACTCAGGACTTGCTAGTTTATTTCTGTCTTACAGTGAAGCAAGCACTTAGTTGTCAGGAACGTGGAAAAAGACAGACACCATTTTCAGTGCTCATGGACAAAGCCCTCACTTATGTGACAGGAAGATGTCAAGGGAAGATGATTCACATTAGAAGCAGGCTGTGGGCAGATTTCTCCCAAGGCCTTGCACTCCCCAAGACATCTCTCCCAGGAGGTTGCTCAAGTCCCATAGAGGCTCATTTCCCTCTTGCTGATGAGGGCACTATAGTGAGTCACCTCCCTTTATGAGTCACCTTTTAAGAAGAGGAAAGCCCCAGAGAAGACATTATCATTAAAACATTATAAATTAGTGGATCAAATTAGCCTGTTGGCTACAGAGACTTAGACTGAGAACAACTAAGGGCAGAAAACAAGAGGAGCAAAAGAGCCTGTACTCTAGATGAACCCCGGAAGAGCTAGCCTGGGTGGCAAGTCCCTAAAGGTGGATTACCCCTGAGTCATCAGCAGGAGCAGAAGGGCTCACATGGGCCTTAACTGCCGCGGGACTCAGGGACTTGTAGACTGGACCCATTCCTAAAGAAACATTTACTAAGATCACGTGACTTGGGGCTTACCAGACTGTTCGCAAACAACTTTAGTGTAATGAACCCTAGGCCACCGCCAGCACACGGACCCCACAGTGAGTAGTGTTTGGTTCTCCTTCCATCAGAGTGTGAGGCGACTCCCATCCAGTCTTCTGCAGACACACAAGTCCACGCTTGTTTTCAGGGTTGTGAAAACAAGCTAAGACTAAGAGTAAAGATTTTGATTTCTTGAATGAATGGAATTATTCCAGCTCAATTTTCTATTTGTTTCATGACTGGCGGCAAGTTCAGAGAAATGGAAAGCTTGCAAATGCACTCCTTTATCACGTGAAGGAACCTATCTCACTTACTACTTAATGTTTTGGGCTTTTGTTTTAATTGAAAGGTGTATTAAAAGAACAGAAAATGAAACACATGGAGTGGCTATTGCATTTTTCAAACTTTATTTCCTTGTTTAATTTTTTCAACACCAGTTGGTTTGGTTATTTGCATTTTTTAGATGAGCTAATGGTGTCTTGGAGGCTAACTAACTTGCCCAATGACACAGAATACAAAATATAACTATAACTATACATATATGGAATATATTCTGTCTTATACTTTAAGTTACAAAATAGATACTTTGTATAAAGCACCCTGCGTTCGATGCTGACAGTTAAATGTAAGTTATAAATGTAATCCAAGAATATTCCTCGCCCAAGTAGGGCCCTTACTAAGTACTTCTTTGGAACAGTTCAGTTCACACAGTAAAGTTCAATAAGTTGAAATGTGGTAAACCATTCCAGAATTTTAAGTGCTAGATAGCAAAATAAAGTTTTGTTTTGTAAGTTAAAATAAAGACTGAAAGGCAAAAATGGGCCAAGGTCCTTTAAGTTGAATGCCATACTCTAATATGTATCCAGTATGGATAACCAGGCACATCCAACTAGGATGTTTGAAATGATAATGACCTGGAATAGGAAACTATTCCTGTTCCTATCATCATTGCAAATATTCTCTAGTGTTTAACTTAAATGTTTACTAAGCTGATAAATAGATTCCACTGAAATATGGTATCACACTTGCTAGCAATTATGTGATCATTATTCTTTCATCTATTCTGTGGAACAGAACAAACAAAGTAGGTCATGAATTTCCTTAAGTTAGAGGTAAAGAAAAAAAAATAAGTAGGTTGCATCCCCTACGATTTGAAAACAGCTTTAAGTGGAATTGGAAAAAAAAATGTACATATTTGAGAACCAAGTTGACTGTATAATTTCTTCATTTTTGTGTTGTTTCTTTTGTTTGTTCATACCCAGTTTATGGGAGACATCTTTTTATTTTTAAAAAAATTGGAAGGAGTATTGCAAATATGGGCTAAGAGCTCAGCTGCATATAGGTGTAATCTGGGCCCAGTAGCTGTTGAATTGCTTGAGCTGCCCACACACCTGAGCCAGAGGACAGCAGACCCTTGTCAGTGTCAAGGGAAGCTAGGCCACAGGTTGTGACACACCAGACCACAAGGACTGAGGACAAGGGACCTCGGGTGGCAGTAAGATGCACAAAGTTTGCAATTTTATTTCAGAATCCCTGGGGAGGGAGTGCATAGGAAACAGCATTGTAATTTTTAAATGCTAGAGAAAAGGAGCTAGGAGAATATTTATCCTTGAGTGGGATTGGAGGGGCCCTTCAGAGATTGTACAAAGTCAAGGGAGCCTAAATGTGTGATTCTTCCTATAAGGAAAAACAAAGGGAGATTAGTTATGAATTATTTGACATTTGACTATTTCTGTAATAGATGTAAGGCTCCAAAAATAATCTACAAATCAGCTCATGGATCAAACCTCACTGCGGGACTTTACAGAACCCTGGAAGAATCTTTGATGACAGCCATGGCTCCTTCTGACTCTCCCTAGCTATCTACAGATAGGCTTACGTGCCCTCATTCTTTAGAATTGTAAAGTGACAGAATCTATCCAACTTCCAATGGGCTTGGTAAATGCCTGACCCAAAAGAGAAAGTCAACTTTGTCTACCAGCTGTTGTCACTTCTTGGGCATTGGCCATCTCTTTTCTGCAAAGATGGTTTCCAGGTGCATCTCAGAGTACAGGGAAGCATGCCAGATACTTCAGAATCCTGAATGCACTTCAAAGTAGCTGCTGTTGTCCTGTAACCATGTTTGAGTTAGTATCTCGGGAAATTCTTTTCCATGGTTACACATCTAATTTTGTAATAGATATCAATAGGGAAATGGGATTTGTTTTTACAGATAGCCAAATTTACTAGTGTGCGTTTCATAAAGTGAGAAATGAATTTATGTATGTTGATATCTCTCATCTCTACATGTGCCGACCTCTCTGGGGCTTTTTTTTTTTCCTGCAGCATCTGACAAGAGAAAATTGACTGAGAGGAGAACATGGTTAATTCAGTAAATATGGGAAAGCACATGTAACTTCCTAACCTTCTTACAGAATCCTGATAGATAGAGCGTATCCCGTCATCCTCTCCTCACTGTGTATGAAAAGGTAAAGCAAACTAATGAGGGACTCTTATTCTTACTATGCTCTTCTCACCCTCATTCTACGAATCTCGGGATCAAGCTTTAGCAAGGTCACTTGATTTTCCTGTTAGGAAGTGTACCAGGAATACTAAGACAGAATTTTCTCATGCCCCCTACCTCCCCCTCCTGTATTGCCTGTATACACGAAAGTGCACTGCTGGGCTTGTTCTGTCTAACAGTATCCTGACCATTCTTCTTTCTCTTTTCTGAATGCAGTCCAGTTTTCCTTGCTGCCTCCTGAATTTCAGTATTCCCTTCCTCACCTACTTGAACGAAGGCCGATTCATGAATTCCAAGTTCTCAGAGCCATGCTTGCTTTTCGCAAATTGTCTCTGAAGTCTGTGATTGGAAATAAAGTTCTTGCCAAGTTTGCATTCAGGTTAGAGCAACCTTTAAGCCAAACCATGGACTTAAAACTACACGCTTGGTGTGTATGAGGATAGGAATGAGGCAATCTAGATACCCAGATGGACTCTCTAAACAGGACTTCCACCGCCACCACTTAAGAGTCAGGGAGGAGACCCAGAGCACAGGAGTCCGTCTGAGCTTCAGATTATTCACTTTCCTAACTAATCAATAATTGTTATAATTAAAATTGATAGCTGCAAATAACATGACAGAAGGCTGCTGCCAGAATACTGATTGTGTCTTTGGCTTGGAAAGATAGGCAGCAGAGTGGAACACTTATTTTCCAATTTGCTTTTAGCTGTGTGCAAATTGCTTTAGCTGTATCCAGCTGATTTAGACCTTGCCTGGAGGTGCACTAGATTAATTGGGAGCCACACATTCATTGCTTACAGAATGGACTCTGTAATTGGTGAAATTTGTTAGTGCCAGTTATAAAATAACTATATAGTTCTGCTTTTAGCTGTCCTTTCATTACTCTTTCCATAAGAGAGGCCACGGGAGGCAATTAGAAGGACTCCGATGATTAAGATGGGCTTTTCCACAAGGACTCAAAGGAACGTGTCTACAGTCGATATTTTCCCCAAGCAAACAGTGGTGTGAATAATACTATTGATTTTTTCAAAAGTTGAAAAAGTGCTCGAGTACACACAGAAATTTTTTCATCTTTGCTGTGACTGGGGGTTACATGAGACAATCCACTTTGTTAGAACGGGGAGCAGGTGTTTCAAAATGATTCTTTGTTCTCTCTCAGCCTCATTGGGTTATATAGAACAAGTAGTCTTCCTTACTTATAGCGAATGAAAGCAATAAGAAGAACCCGGAGGCCGCAGCTGGGCGCCCTGCGGTTTGTAGTTTTTCTTCTACTCTCTTCTTTGGGCCAGAGGATTCCATAGCACTAACTGTACAGCCTGCTGAGGACATCAGGTAAGGCTAAATGGATATTTAAGTTATTTTTGTCAGGAAAGTTTTCCCCCCAAGAGCAAAAACTAGGAGGTCAACAATAAAACATAAGATATATATATATATATACCTTATATTTCATATATATACATATTCATATATTATATGAACCCTAGGCAGAGGTAGGGATTTCAGGGTGAGTGTGTTTGATTCGTTGGGGTCAGGGGGGTCAGGAATCTTAATGGTTCTATCACAAGAAGGAAAAGACAGTATTTAATTATCCTATGGGGCAGGGGATATCCAAGTGCAATTGAATGTCACTCCTAGACTAAGATCTTTAGCAGGGTTGGGTATTTCTAGGAATTCCTAGATGCTTGCTAGAACAGTTTCCTTATCAGAGAAGGGTCTGGCCTGTAATCTGCCTGAGAACTTTGTGAAGCCTCTAACAAGACCTGGGGTCACCCAGATCAGAGGAGACTTTTAGAACCCCATTGAGAAAAGGGAGTCCCAGTATAAATAAATAAATAAATAAATAAATAAATAAATGGCTCTCCATAGACAACCAACTTCAACCTTATCCAGAAGAGCTCACATATACTATTTAATATATAGTGTGTATCTACACACAACCATATACATTATTCACACATAACAGTCACACTGTATAGTATATTCTACATAATATATGATGTATATGTGCATATAACTATATACATCATATATACATAACATGCACACTGTGTTGACATACTATATAATATATAATGTGTATGTATACATACCATACATTATACATCATACATTATATACACATAACACTGTACTGTGTATACCGTAAGATATATGACATGTGTCTGTACATAACTACATACATTTCATACATGTAAAACTCCCTGTGTCTGTGTCCCCACAGTATCTTTTCTTCAGGGATGCCCTCCATGGTGCGGGCGTGGTGCTAGTGGCTGGGATGCAGGTTATCATGGTTACTGATGAGAATCTGAGTCGAGGCCAACAATGAAGGCCATGGCTGTGCTGCACTCCCTCAAGGACTTCCGACCCAAAGCATTCAGTCTGCTGTCCTATGAGGGACACAGGTGTCTTCTGACATCCTGGTGGTGTCTCCTCCCCAGACATCTGGCTGCTTCCCTCCACCTCTCTTTTCTTACACAGGTTTCAAAGAAGTGTCTTATAGCCTGGTGGCTCACATCGCCAATCCCAGCCCCTGGAAGACTGAGCGGAAGGATCACCTCCAGGCCACAGAGTGAGAATTTGTCTCAAGAAACAAAACACAAAACAAAACTACAACAGCAGAAACCAAACTGTTGGGGGTTGGCCTGATACTCTAATATTAATTACTAACCTCCAAGATCTTGTCCCTTCTCAGAGGAGCACATTCCCACGTACACCTGTCCTTGTTGTATAAACCCTGCTCCATCTAATGTAAAGCTGATTGGCTAACAGAAAATGCTGATGCTTGGGATTCAGCAGAAGAAAGGGAGGTGGAGTTCGCAGGCTGGGGTTGAGGGACCGCGAAGAAGAGAAGACAGGATCAGGATCAGAGGAGAAGGAAAAAGACTGGCACCATGGGTGAACGTGGGAAAGGAGCACATGGCTGGATCAGCATGGATGGAGGAGACGGAAAACATTAATAAGTATTTGGTGACCATGGATGGAAGGCAGCTTGGGATTGGGACTGGGGGGTAAAGTTAGGTTAGAGGGTTAATATCTGCAATGCCTAGGTAAAGGGTATTTTATAAAATACAACAGGTGTCTGTTTTTATTTGATTGATAGCAGGTTAGATAATACCACCATAACAATTACAGCCTCATAGTAAACATTTATTAGGTCATACCCTTTAAATTTACCACAACACCAAACAAACAAACAAACAAATTAAAACTCGGGTATCCTATAAGAGACACTTAAGCATGCATGGTAGTAAACGGCATCCCTCAGATACTCTTAGATCTAGTAGGTAGGTTCAACCACTGCTCTGAGAAGCCAGAGCTTCTTTCCCAATGATTCAGCAAATTCCAGACTCACAGTGAGTAACTTGCACCCTCCTGTAGATGCCACTGAGGTCAGGAGCTCAGGGTGTGCTGTTCTGAGCACACGACATCTGAGCTCTATACCCCTCCTGGAACATGGGTAAAACCTCTTCCCTATCTGGCATGTACTAAGCTTGAATGACAGGAGCGAAGCCTTCATAGAAATACTGGGATAGATACTAAATGAAGAAATGGGTGCTAGGAAGAGACAAGAGCAAATGACTGTCACATTAAAGCTATATTAGTAAACTTATATCCGATGGGGACTTTGAGATCCAACTAAATCTAAAGATTGTTTCTTCTAGGAAATTACTTATGTGACCACAGCACGGAAAAGACTGCCCACTATTTCAGAAAGGTCCACACATCTCTAGAGCTCAAACACTAACGCTAACCTGGAGATTAGAAAGTCTTTCTGGAGTGAAAGATAATTCTGTGGGGTGGGGTAAATGACTCAGAAAGCAAAGATGCTAAGTGTAATCAAGAGGACAAGAGTTCAGAACCCAGGCATCCCAGAGCTGAGAGGGTAGATCTCAATAGGTAGATCTCAGAGCCTCCCTGGCCAGCCAGCCTGGCTGAAACAGCAAGCTCCAGGTTCAGTGAGAGATCCTGCCTCAAAATATGAGATGGAGAGATAGAGGAGGACACCTAAAGTTGATCTGTGGGGCGTGCGCACGCACGCATACACCAACACACTCACTCTCACTCTAAGTGCAAATATTTTAGGTTTACTTTTAAAACCCCCTTTTTTCTCTAAGTAATATTTTTAATGGAGCTAAGTTGAGGTTTAGTGAGTATATTTCACTATAAGCTTTAGCGTGAGGCCTAGGAGAAAGAGAGGCAGGCAGAAGAAAGTAAGACACACCGAGAGCATGGATGAGTGTGTGCTTCTCAAAGAAGCAGTGTCTCTCCAAGCAATTCTGAGGATGAGGAATTCTTCTGATGTAGCTCTTTGTCAGCACTCAGCCATACAAGCACAAACTGTGCCAATCACTGTTTTGTTCAAATGATAGATGGTCCAGAACCAACCTTCCCAAAATAGAACTAAACAGAGGCCACAAGAGGGATGCCCATGCTTTATTTGGCACAAGCAAATGAGCATTCTGAGCCACAGCTTTGTGCACAGTGTAATTTAAGCACTCAGACTGAAGATACAGGCAACAGATACCGAATTTGCTTTGATCTTCCAGCTTTATATAGGAAT
Source organism: Meriones unguiculatus (assembly GCF_030254825.1). Lineage (NCBI taxonomy): Eukaryota > Metazoa > Chordata > Mammalia > Rodentia > Muridae > Meriones > Meriones unguiculatus. Next base: position 33,930,327 of record NC_083350.1, on the reverse strand, counting down.
ATATGTGATCACTAAGGGAGAAAATTGATGCATAATAAAGCAACTTCTTTTATGGTTAGGATCAGAGGAAATTCTCAGACATTAAAGTGACTGCTCAAGAAAGAGTATTTCAGAACATTTACCTAGGAAATGTTCATTTGAATGTAGTTAAATTAAATTTTTTTTTCATGATTTGAAAAAAGTTAACTGCATAAAAAGATAAAAATACTTTTATAACCCATGGTGAGACATCTGTGGGTAAGGGTGCTCGCCACTGGGCCTGGTTACCCGAGACTGAGCCCCAGAACCCCGTGTGGTGGAATGAGAGAACTGATGCCTGCAATGGGTCCTCTGACTTCCACATGACTCGGGCATTCTGGGATAGCTGCATGAGTGCATACACAGACAGATATACACGCACACGGACCATAGAATAAATAAACAAATGCTAAAAATCACTTTTATAGGAGATAGAGAAAGGAAAAAAGAAAAGGAAGGAGAGAGAGGAAACAAAACTCTGAATATTAATAAAAGACAATGTCAAGGTCATATTTACGTACTATATAGGTAATTTACATATAATTTCTTATACATAGAGAAATATTGTGCTGTGGATCACATATTTTCTTTGTTTGTTTTCTGGACATGAAAAGATTTATTTAGGGGAATTGAAGGAGAAGGGAGTTAGGATCATGAGGGCAGAGAGACAGAGAGAGACAGAGAGACAGAGAAAGAGATAGTGGGGAGGGGCATACCACAGACAGAGGGAGGGGAAGAAATTGAAGCAGAGAGAGTGCAAAAGAGCAGATCATGTATTTTCAATAAAAGAGTCGAGAAGAGTAGTAAGGAGACATTTCTTCTATTCCATTCACTTATACACGACTTGTACAATGAAAATGAGCTGTGTAATTGAAAGAAAGACGAGGAATGAGACTCAGGATTTATGGAACAAACAAAAGGACAGTTTACCTTAAAATATCACTTGTCTTTTTCCTTGAAATTCTACCAACCAGCCAGAACTATGAAAAAAAAATCATGGAACTTATATATTAGAAATTGCTAAACACCAATATCCAGAAAAATGGCTCAGCATAGAGCCAAATTGGTGCTCTTCCTGTGTCTGGGGAAAATACGTCTGTCCCCCAGCACAGAAGGAGCATTTTAGAAAACTAGAAACTGATTTAAATGCTTTAGAAAACTGGAGACTGACAGAGTGGCTTTAGCCACATATGCAGTGGGGGTGGAGTGTGGGGGGTGTGGGGGGTGTGGGGGGTGTGGGTGTGGGTCCCTCTGACCATCAATGACAGATCTGCATAGAGAAGGATGGCAACCTCATGAGTCACATTCCTGGAAGATTTCCAAAGCCTTTGCCACATCTGATTATATACTGTGCACTGATGAAAGCAACCTGAGAGGTCTGAATAGAAAAGTCAGTCAGGTTAAAAGCTGTAAAGCTAAAATGGAGCTACTGGGAAGCCGTGAGCCACAGAAACAACCCACTGAAAATTCCTGTTACAGTGATGACTCCAACTTTGACCTGGTGTAGCAGCAGCACCTGAGATCCTGCGAGGCCTCACTAAGGAAGGCACACCATTCGTTACCGTGAGCCACCGTCCATCTATTTAAAAATGCCTCCAAGGCTGCAGTGGAAGGTCCTTTGGGTGCCTTACTAAGCCTAGAATGAATTTTTCCTTGCCTACTTCCCATTTCTAGCCAAAGGTGATGATGATTCTCGGGCCTTAGCCCCACCTGTCTCTTCAGCTGAATTACTGTTTGTCTTAAAAATGACTGTAGGTGGAAATTAATTGTGTATGCAGGAGAACAGAAATGTTTGAGTCAGACGGCTTGCGGCAGATAAACATTCTGGTTCTAATTGAACCTCTCGCTTTGCCCTAATTACATAATAGTGCAATAAGCAAATATACAACAAAACAGAACATGATAAAGAATGACCTGTGAACCCAGATCAGTCACTGAGCCCGGCAAGCCCTGGACAGTTTGGTCTACCTGGAGCAGACACGGCCAGTACCCAGTGGTGGCCTATGCTTGTTCCCGTTAACCCCTCTGTCCTGGGCTCGCATAGTCGCAGTACCTGTGTCCACATCAGCCGTCTGCTTTATCCTAGAAGAGTTTAGCTCAGACATGCTCACGCTGCATATTTAAAAGGTAGGAGAAGCCGGATGTGGCCGTGCAGGCCGTTAGTCCAGGCACTGGGGAGAATGAGACAGGAAGATCATTGAGTTCCAGATCAGCCTGGACTACTTAGGAACAAACTATCATAAAACCCAAACAAAAATAGTAATGAAAGAGAGAAACCACAGAAGAAAGAAATTAATATTTTTGTTCTTCCTTTTTTTTCCTCTATTTTTCAGCATATTTACATTTGTTATACATCAGCTCTAAACATTTAATGATCTCCAGAAAAGACACGTGTATATAGTCTATCTGTGACCAGTAGGAATGTTTGTTTACATGTTCATGCCATACAATTGTCATAAATTGGCTTTAGGGGAAAAAATTAGTTTAAAAAATTGGAAATGTTTGTTATGTTGCTTTTTGGAGGTCTGTCTGATGCATGTTACTAGCCCACAAGATATGGGTCCACCTGTCCATGCTGTATAAACCTACCTGATTAATTAGCTAATTAAACTGCCTATACCTGGGCAGGGCAGAATGGGGTAGACATGGCTAAGGTTCCTGGGCTTGGAGAGAATCACAAGACTCACGGGAGACAGATGGACAGGAAGAGAGGAAGAAGGAAGATGCTATAATGGGTTAGCCTGGTGAAGAAACTACATGGGGCCAGGAGGAAAAATGCTAATAATGGCATGAAAAGGCCCAGATGAAGAATTAAAGCAAGTATTTATAAGATTATGTAAGTATTAAACAAGTATTAAGATTAAGCAAGTGTTTATAAGATTACAGATGAAGGATGAGTAAGAAAGATGGCATTGGATAGGAGCTGGAAGATAGATGATGAGGTGATTCAGACAGCACAGGTAAGACTATCTGCCCGGCCCAAGGCAAATAAGGTTATCATAAAATCTAACAGGTGTCTGTGGCTTATTATTTGGTGAAAGCAGGTTAGATAATACCACTGTGATAACCATAAGGTAAATAATAATAAACAATATATAGCCTAACACTGATTTTTGATTTACAACAACAATTGGTGTACTTAAATACTGCTCTGTCTGTAATTCTTTCATTACGTGATATACCATTTCATGGTATACCATTTCATGCTATATTCCTTTATCAGCACTTTTAAAAGTTGCAGGCAAATATAGGTTGGTTTAGTGGTGTGCTTTCAGATGGATGACCTCAAATTCATATGGCTATATATCAGAAAAGACTGTAAAAGGAACTAGTGAGTTATGTTTTTAAAATTACATTATGATTATTAAATGCTGAGATCCAGAAAAGCCCACTCTATGGTGAAGATGCTGCTGTCTGGCTCAGAGATGAGGAGGTAAGAATGTGTAGCAGAGACATGTGTAGCAGAGAATGTGAAGCGAAGCCTCTGAGGCAGCCCAGGAAGACTTTTGAGTGACTTACTCAGCCTAGGAGTTTACCTTGCCTGCTTCTCATTGGATGAAAACATACTAGAAATAAGTGGCCCAATGAACTCCAACCCAGCCAACACACGTGACGTAAACGTAAACATACTGCTTTGGTTGTTGTGTGTGAAGCATCAGAACTCTTACCTACACAGGAAACCTCTGCCCTAGTCCCACAGATGAGTGTGGGCCTCTCCCCTCATCGTGGAAATTTGTCTTTGCAAAGACCCTTGCAGAATACTACAACCAACCAACATTCAGAGTTGTGGAGCCCAGGTCCAAGGATACATCCACAACACAACTCCTGTACCTGAGGCTCAGGGAACATTGTGCAAGGAGGAAGATTCCTAGAGCCAGAGGAACAGGGAGTTTGCTATGAAATTGTGTCTCCTAGGCCTGTCTGAGAGTTGGATGTTGCCACACATCCTGCTGGCTCAGCCCTGGGGTCTGGCCCGATGAGATTTTGGGGAGACGTGAGGGAGGGAGATGTATGGGTCCCAGGTTTCCTGGGAGGCAGAGGAGTCAGACTGATGTTATTGGGCCAAGGAACCCTGGGATAACAGGCCGTGGAGAGAAGAGGCCAGGGGCCAGCTAGATCCTTCCCTGAGGCAAACTCCTCTGTCCTTTCCTTTGGCTCTGGAAGCCTCCATAATAAAGGAGGGACCTTCACTATTTTCGGACTTGTTTACTTTAAAAAATTCTTTTTTGGTTTCTCAAGACAGGGTTTCTCTGTGTAGCCCCTAGCTGTCCTGGAACTCACTCTGTAGACCAGGCTGGCCTTGATCTCACAGAGATCCACCTGCCTCTGCTTCCCCCCCAAGTGCTGGGATTAAAGGTGTGTGCCACCAAGCCATGCCCGAAACATTCTTGGATGAGGAACTGGGTAATGAAGGTCCACCTCGGATGCTGTTTCCAAAGGTGGCTGCCTCCTCCCTGTCAACCCAGTGACCTTAGAGAGGCCCTGCGGCTCTTAAGGGTCTCAGGCACTGACTCTGTTCACCCGCTTTATGTCCCTGGCGGCCACTTTCATTATAGCCTTGATATTTTCTACACTCACGAGGATGTAAACTTCATGAGAGCAGACCTATGTCTTTGTCTCTGCCTAGAGTGAAAACTAGCTTGGTATGTGGTAGCTACTTAATAAATATTCATGGAAAGATGGATGGTTTCCTCAGGAAAAAAAAAAAAAAAGAAAGAAAAGAAATTGTGTCTCCTAGGAATATCAGAAGATACACCCATAAAATCTTAACAGCAGATTTTTAAATTCAGAAAATAGTGCTAACAAATAGGACAACATTTGAAATCATAAAATTTTTAGTGAAGAAGAAGAAGGAGAAGAGGAGGAGGAGGATGAGGAGAAGGAGGAGGAGGAGGAAAAGGGAGTAAGAAATAACTACCTCCATAAAGGAAAGGTACAAAATAAAATGTTTGGATCAAACAACCAAGAGAAGAAGAGAATAGCACTAATAGAACTCATGGCAAGCAGGGACAAATAAAGGAGTTCCAGAAATGGAAGGAATCAAGCAGAAATTAGAAGTGTCACAAACCTAAAAGGAAATATTGTTGAAGATGGTTGAAATTAAAGGAACAAAATGAGATAGAGAGCTGAAGGTGTGGGGAGTTGTCTAACATGCATGCTACCTGAGAGACTGATTCACTAGCAATACACACACACACACACACACACACAACAGGAATGAGAGTGTTATAGAAAAAAATCATTTAAAAGACAAAATTAAGTCAATAGATAGAAAAATGAAGAGATACCCATTTCAACAGAATTAAAACCTCCAAAGAAGCTGCAATAGACATTCCTAGTTTGCTTTTTATCGCTGTGTTAAACACAAAGACCAAGAACAAGTTGAAGAGGAAGGGATTTATCTCATCTCACAGCTTAGAGTCTATGATGAAGAAAATTCAGGGCAAGAACTCAAAGTAGGAACCTGGAGGCAGAAACAGAAGCAGAACCACAAAGGAACGCTGTTTCCTGGCTTGCTCCCCACTCTCATACGCTCAGGCCCACCTGCCCAGAGGTGTCACAGTTGTCGGCAGGATGAGCCCTTCCACATACATCATTAATCAAGACAACAACCAAGAGAGATGCCCGCAGGTCAATCTGTTTGTTGGAGACAGTTCCTCAACTGAGGTTCCCTCTTCCCTGGTGACTTCAGTTTCTGTCAAGTAGACAAAAAAATCTAACCAATACAGAATAAGTACCTCAAATGACCAGGAATAAACTTTCCTGAGGTAAATGAGATGTGTCTGCATATTCAAGGGCTGAGGGATTGTGGTTCAGCTATATGAGTCTTGCCTAGTGTGTGGGACAATGGGACATTTTGGGTTACATTCTCCCTTTGCACACACATACACTCAGATGTTATTAGGTTGCCAGGGAAAATTAAGTCAGAACAATCTACCCTAAAACATACTCTAATAAGTTTATGAAGATTAAAAAATAAATAATAATCAGTATTATATGACAAAATGATCGGGTCATTTAAAATAAGATTGCTTTTAAAGTGTGAAAGATAGTTTTTATTGTACTTTAAAATATAATTAAGTGAAAATCAAGGGTTATGATGAATACTGAAGAAAGCCCCCATGCTTGGATGGTATGCAAAGAGCATTTCTTTTTCAATAGAGAATTCCAGCATGCTGGGGTCACCACCTTAACAAATGGCAGTGACCCCAAGGGAAACTCAAAGGCCCCTTTTAAAGCCATAAAGGAGGATTCCTACTGGGGCTATGTGACCTAGGTTGGGATTGGCTGGTGCCCATGGACTCCAATTAGGACTGACTGGGTCTTTGGAATTAAGTCCTCTCAATGAGGAGAGCAGGAGGCTTTGTTTATTTCTTGATTTATTTTGTTTTGTGCGGGTTTGTGAAACAAAGTCTCACTATGTAGCTCTGGCTAGCCTTGAGCTCACTATGTAGAGCAGACAAGCCTCAAACTCGGAAGGACACCTGCCTCTGCCTCCTGAGTGCCTGGGTTGAAAGCATGTGCGCCACTACATCCGGATTTGGATTCTAGCACCCATGTAAAAAGCTGGGCATTGACAGGCATGGCGCTGTATACCTAGGAGGCTCTTTGTTAGTTTGAGCCCATCCTACTCTACATCATAAGTTTCCAGAGAGCCAGGGCTACGTAGAAAGACTGTCTCAATGAAACCCAACAGAAAAGCTAGGTGTGACCACACCTACTTGTGATGCCAGCTCTAGCAGGTCCAAGGGGGACACTGACAGGAGAGTCACTGGAGGTTGCCAACCACTAGCCTACTAGTTGCAGATTCAGTGGAAGACCCTGCCTTACAGCAATAAGGCTCTGACAGATGGAAGAACATACCCAAAGGCCTCTTCCCCTCCTAAGTGGGCCCATGGAAATGGACACATGTAATACATACAAACACACACACACAGTGTGCGTATAAAACTTACATAATATAGTAAAGTTAAACAAAAATTGTAATAAGAAGACAGAAAATAGAAGACTATAAAAGCATGTCCTTTACACCAATAAAGCAAATGGGTCATAAAAGTGTAATTGGCACTATAAATGTGACAAGGAAAAGATGACATTAAACTCGGAGGAAGGAACAGTCAGAGGGGAAGGAAGATTGTATAAAGTACTTTATCACTGATAATAGCATGGGACACAGAAGACCAGCAGGCTTTCTGTGAAGTGACCTTTGTATGACATAGACTTTGTTTGAGTAATCATCTCCGTTTTTCTTTTGTAGTGCTGGGTGTTGAACCAGGGCTCAGTACACTCAAAGCATTCACTCTACTTATGATCCAGTCACTCTTGAAGTAGTGTGCCTTTAACACATGCGAAAGAATCATGTAGAATGTCTACATTGAAATACAAAATATTTGCAACTATCAGAGGAATCATGTTTATGAAAACAAATAAAAATAGACACACAACAAAGTAATAGAACAGAAATAAACTGTCTTTTAGAGCCATAAACAAAAATGGGCTAAATTTTGTTCAAAGAAATCAAATTTTAGATCTGGTTTCTAAGAAGTTTATCTCTCTGGTGTGCATAAAAGCAACATTTGGACGATGATGGACAAATATACTCCAGGCCAACACAAAACATCAAAAACACAACCTAGCTTCTATTATCATAGAAAAATGGATAAGCGTCTGAGACAGGAAAATAGGTGCATTGCTTTTCTGAAAGAGCTTGCTTGAGAGTACTTCTGGGTCCCGTTTTAGTCCAAAGGCTTGAGGAGGCAAAGTAGGAAGAAGAAAGAAGCCTATGTGCCACTGTGGACACTACCAAAACCCCTCCTCCGTGCATTTTTAAACACGTGAGCCCTGTGTGTTTTCTGCCTCTAAGAGCTTCTGAGATTTTCACACCATAGTCCATGAGGTGGGCTATGAGAATATTGGGTCCTTGTCCCAAATGTAAGTGAGGCTCTCTCTCCTCTCCGTCATTGCAAAGTGAAATCAGTCATATATTAAAAGATCTTAACACAGATGTCTTCACAATACATTGTTTGTTTTAACAGACTTAATTCACTTTATTTTTCTTGTATAAAAACCCTTATGTGGTAGCCATAGCTCTAGCTTGTGTCCTTTGAACACAAGAGACTCTGGTGTGGGTTTTCACAAGTCAGTAAGTGAATTCTTGATAAGGAGACTTGGTGAACACAGTCTCTTTCCAGAGGTCGGGGGTCAGATAGCTGTAGATCTTGGATGTGGCCTTGGCAAAGTTGCCCAGGGTAGCAGTGCAGGCCCTGGCTGATGTGCATCAATAATCAATACCAGCCATCATTAGTAGTTTCTTAGGCACAGGAGCAGAGATGATGCCAGGGCCTCTGGGAGCAGGGATGAGATGCACCAAAACAGAAGGAACAATGTGGGGCTTGCCAATCTTGTTCCCCCAGTAGGCTCTCAACACAGGAATGACAGAAAGCCTGGCCAAGGTGATGGTCCCTTGGTTATCTCTTTGGAGCACTTAATACCAAGACCAATGTGACCATTGCAGTCTCCAATAGCGACAAAAACCTTGAACCTGGTCCACTGGCCAGCCCATGTGTGCTTCTGCACTGGCATGATCTTTAGAACCTCATCCTGCACCCAAGAAAAAGTCAATAATTTCAGATTCCTTAATGGAGAAGGAGAACTGGTATGTCTCTTCCAAGGACTTCATCTTCATGTCTTTTGCCAGGTGGCCCAGCTTGGTGACAGGAATCCACTCCTTGTCTTTAGCTTTACCTCCACAACTGCAGCCCTAAGACCACTGAAGAATTCTCTGCAACCCCCACCCCCTTGTCCTCCTGACCCACTGTAACTGCATCATCCTCTATTTGGTGTTTTCCTGAAGAAGAAGAAGAAGTAATAGCTTGTTTTTTTGTTTGTTTTATTGTGGGATATGGAGTACCCCTTTCATTCTTTCTAATACAGCATATTAGAAAGAATGTGTCCATGGCTAGGCCACACTGATGAAAATTTGAATAGCTTTCTACTGTTTTAAAATAAATATTTCTGTACAATGTCTTTGTGCAATGATAACGGTCATCCAAAAGGAAACTACTCCGTATAGTTATATGTTTTCTAGAGATTTGTTTTGTTTTTAATCATGTGTATATATGTTTGTCTGTATGTAGGTATGTGCATGTGAGCACAGGTGCCCCAAGAAGCCAGAAGAGGGCACTGGAGCCCCCGGAGCTGGAGTTACAGGAAGTTGTGAGCCATCTGACGTGGTTGCTGGGAACTGAACTCAATCTTCTGCAAGAGCAGTACATGTCTTGACAGAGAAGCTGTCTTCCTAGGCAGGACACTTATATTTTTTGACACAATACAAAAATGTATTAATCACCGGCAGTGTAAGAAACTTCACCCACATGGTAACCCACATGGTTACCAACACAGCCTTTGTCATATTGCTGTATAAGAAATAGCCTGTTGCTCTTTTTGTCTACTCTCTGACCACCAATGTCTTTTCTATTTTCTTCACTTACTGTAGTTCCTTTTCTGTTTGCTAATTTTCATACCTTTAGACTTCGCGGTTTCTTGTTTAGTAGTGTTTTGTTGTTGTTGTTTAGACAGTATCACTGTGTCTCCTTGGCTGGCCTTGAACTTTTTAGGCAGGCCAAGTTGGTCTGGAACTCACAGGGTTCCATTTACCTCTACCTCCAGAGTGCTGGGATTAAAACCATGATCCATCACTCACAGCTAGTTTAAAAATTTTAACAAATGACTTGAGTATAAAATTTGGTCATAGCCAGGCATGGTGGCATATGCCTTTAATCCCAGAATTCAGGAGGCAGAGGCAGGTGGGTCTGTGAGTTGAGTTCCAGGCCAGCCTGGTCTACAAAGTGAGTTCTGGAACAGCCAATGGCTACACAGAGAAACTCTCTCTTGGGTGGGGGTTGGGGGAAAGGGAGAGAGGGGTTCTTTGCCTAAGAAACACTTCATAAATCTTTTCTTCAGTGTTTTGTTTGCTATTTGACTTTATGACATTATTTCCCAAATGAAACTTAAATGTCTTTTGAAAACATGATTAAATAGTTCATTTTTAATGGCTTCTGAATCTCATGCCTTGCTCAGAATACCACTCCAATGGGAATATAAACAAACACACCCATGTTTGCTTCTATTACTTTAAAATTTCACTGAAAGCATGGGTCCATCTGGAATTCATTTCACTGTAGAGAATAAAATGGGATTCAACACTAGTTTGCCTTGGTATAGCTCTCCAGTGTGTGAAGATATACTCAAAGGAATGACACACCATATTTGTTGGTCAGACATTGTTTTTAATGATGTAAAACATTTTATTTATTATGTGTGTGTCTGTGTTATAGTGTGTTTATAAGAGTGTGTATGCCATGTCATACATGTGGAGTTCAGTGGACAATTTGGGGAGTGCATTCATGTTCTTTCCACCATGTGGTTCTCCGGGATCAAACTCAGCAAGCTCTAAACACACTAAGTCATCTTACCGGCCCCCAAAATCATTTTGAAATAACTTTTTTCATTAGCATGCAAACAAGCTTTTGGAGTCCTCCTGCTTCATAAATGAAACTGCAATACTTTTAGAAAGTAGAAAATACTTCAGCATTCTGCCCTAACTCATGGAAATGGTGGGAATGGTACAGTTAAAATATTTCTTTGTATGTCATTCAAAATCTACTCAAATGGGCCCAAAGCCATTTACAGTGAATAACTAGATTGAGGTACCTCATAGGGACAGGTCAACCTAATTGCAAAGATTGGTAAGTTAATAAAAGCAACATTTTCTCTTGATCTTAAAGCTATTAACTTATCTCCTACTTTTCCAACTCCCCCATTAAAATTTCTTAGCTGGCTGTCTCTGTTTCTGAGTTTGATGGATGTCTTTGTCCACCCAGTACCTGGGAAGGCTGCCTTCTCATACTTTTTTTTTTTTTACCAGCATGTAAAAATTACAATGGCTGATAGGAAGAGAAGTGAAATAATATCCATTAAACACACTGCCATGAACCCTGAGCTAAGTTATATTCTAGTCTTTCACATAACGCCACTCTACAAAGCCCCAGCTTCTGGCCTGGGTCCTACTTCCTGCCTTTCCTAAACTCACAGATGTGAAGAAGACTCATCCATACAGACAGCAGCTGCAACATTTGGAGCAAATATGAAGTCCTTACAAGAAAATACAAGACCCTAATTAATATGTCACTCTCTGACCCACCCCTCCACCCAATTCTTGGACATCACACAATGGATATTTCTTAATAGAGAATATTCAATTCTTTTGTGAAACACAACAAAATAAATGATATTGATGGATGTCCATTTAAATGTGTTAAGCAGAGATAATTAAATTATTCACCTGAGAAATATATCAGAGGAACAAAGTAAGTGGAACATAGGTGTATGAACCTAGATAGAAAGGAATAGGAAAAAGAAAAGCAAGTCAACACTAAATATGCATGATACTCTAAATATACATGAGATGCATGAATAACTGAATATTCATTATATCCTAAATATGCATGAGGGCATAAAATACTCAATATCTATAAGGTTTTATTTTAACTGCTCACTGGTGACCGCTGTGCACACACCTGAAGATGTAAATAAACCCAACCTGCTCATCAGACCAACACTACAGCCTTTGACCAGGCAGTTCAGTAGAGCAAGAGAGTGCTGATGGAAGGCTCCTGAGCTTTCCTCACCCTCCACTCTGGCCCTAGTAACTACTGTCAGTAAGAATGACTGTGTGGCACAGAGGTGCCCTTGTGTACTTCAGAACTTGTCAAGTGTGTTAATCCGCTCCATTTCCCTGCACTGTGTGTTGACCGAAATCACTTCAGTAAACTGTGTAACCCCTGCATTTGATCTATGAGTTCTCTGACTAGGGGATGTCTTGCCTGACTGTATGGTTGAAAGGCACCAGCAAGTCAGCAATGTGTCACAAAGCACCTCATCTGTCTCTGTCTTCTACCTGGAGCCCAGCCACGCTGGTCTCCGTGCCTTCTTTGAAACACTTCAAACTCATTCCTCCCTCAGGATTTCTGTACTTACTTTTCCTCCACTGTATATATTGTCTCCCAACATCTACGTGAATTTTCTCATTTCCTTCTAGCATATTCTCCATAAAATTACATGAAGTCGTGACGAATGTGTAATTCTTATGTGCATACGTGTGTACACCTGTGTGAATTTATGTACCCCACATGCGTGCAGAAGAGATCATTGTGTCCTGGAAACAGAGTCACAAGCAGATGTGGCCTCCCATGTAGAGGGCTGGGAAATAAGCTTGTGTCCCCTGCAAAAGCAGTAAGTACTCTTCATGGATGAACCTTTTGTCTCTCCAGCTCCTAAATTTCATTACTTTTTTATTCTTTTTGTAGTCCATTGCCCAGTAGATTCCATAAAATTCAGTTTTCACACTTCTCTACTGCTAAGCCAGACCCCAAAGGCTAAGTACTTAGTTCTATAAGACTGCTCCACGTTCAAAATCCAACCACAAATGAGATCATCAATTACTTCTGCGTGTACCCTGACACTTGCAAATCTGAGGTTTCCATAACCCTTCACTCTCATGCTTGCCTCTGGTTTAATAATTTGCTAGAATGACTCATAGAGTTCAAGCCAGTGATACTTAGAACTATGATCTTATCGTAAACGATACACCCCAGGAACATAGGAAGAGATGCATAGGCAGCCTAGGTACTGGGGACCAAGCAACAGAGCTTCCCAGTCAATGGTATTAAACCAACCTTGAAGTTCCTTGACCTTTGTCATTGAAATTTTTATTGGAACCTTATTCGTTATGCAGGACTGATTAAATCATTGGCCACTGGCCAGTCTTTCTCCTTAATTTACTACACTGATCATGTGACTGATTTCTCTGTTGACCAGTCTCTAATCTGAGACTTAACTCTTTGCCATGTATCTAAGCATGAAAAATTGAGTCAAGAGTTTGAGAAAGGCATATTCTCAAAACAGGAGTGTGCCATGAGATGATGTTTCTGTCTTCACTCATCTAACTGTGTTTACAGAGCAAGTCCAACATAGAAAGAGCAATGTTTTAGGTCCTAGAGATAAGAACAGTAAAGTGATTAAGTCCATGCCTTTTCTGAGTAGCCTCCACAAGGAGGGGGGGCGAGGGGAGAGCCATAATAAAACAAAAACAAAAACAAAAAAACTCTATACACAAATATAGACTATATCAGCCCATGGGAAATGAGAAATCAGTAAATAGGGCAAAGAGGACTAGGATTGCTGAAGGAGAACAGGGAGATTTCTAGCTTGGATCTGTAATTTAAAAAACTAGTAGTTGTTTTTCCCCTCTTACGCCATTCCCTTTCCTGTCACAGGGCTGCTAAAACCCTTGGAATGTCCTACATCACAGGCTGACTGTCCTCAGCTAGATAGTGCTGCCAGCATTTCTCACATCTGTTCCAGCCGCACTTGGTTATTCCAATGACAGAAACCCATTACACCTGGCATAGGAATTTGGAGTGCGGGAAGCTGGGCCAGTTAGATGATGGTGGAAGTGAGCCAGAGTGAGCTCCAGAGCTCCTCCACGGCTCTTCCAGTTACAGGAGCAAGGACGCTGAAAAGCCTGAAGCAGCAGCAGTGAGGAACAATGTCTCTAGAGAAGCAGAAGTGCGTGATGGCGGGACGTGACAAGACTCAAAGTTTGTGAGACACCATGACTGGCCTGCCATTTCCTAATACCCTTGGAGCCTTTCAGTAATCCTGATTTGAAAGTATACCGGTTTCAATGGGCTTCTGCTTCTGGCTCCCGAAGGACTTAGACTGCAGTGCTTTGGGCTAATCCAAAGAAGCCCAAACTAGGAGGCAACAGCCTGCTGCTGCTTCTCACCCTTCTCTGAAGCCCTGCAGCAGGCAGATTTGTCCTATCCTTCTGGACTCCCAAGCTCATCAGATCCCAGCAGGCTTTGGCCCTGCCCACTTTGAACTTGAGCTCGCGTTCTACTCCCCATCACTTGAGAACCCCCTGCCCTTGGGATAAATCTCTTTTGTTTCGGTTATTGCAGCTCTGCTACTTACACCTACAAAGGCTTGACTAAGGCAGGGAGGCACTGGTGAGACAAAAAGTACACAAAGAGCCTTGCCAAGCACGCGGAAACAACAGAGCCCATGGGATGGTTTTCATTGAGATTGGATACTTTGCCTTCCAGAGGAAGGCCACACTCACATTTGCTACCAATTTATCCATGTCCAACCTTGCATGACACAAAGCATGTTCTTCTAGTCAATCTTGGAATGCAGCTCCACATTTTCCAAAACACCCCAGTCACCCAAGTCAGACCCCATAGGTTGCCCTTCCTGATGACTCCATAGGTTGCCATTGTATTGCTGCAGTGGGAAGTCTGGAGCCGGCTGGGTTTCCAGGGGAGGTGTGTCTGCATGGCATTTATTTGCCTCTGAGCCTTGCCTCATTCAGAAGAGAACAACGAAGTCTGGCAGACTGCACCAAGGTTTAAGAATCGGCAGCCATGTCTTTCCACCCATGGGCACATCTGCCATTCCCCAGAGGCAAGAAACAACTGAGCTATCAGGGAGATCAGGTCAGAGGCATGGTGATAGCCTGTCTCAGTCTGACTAAAACACAAGACAATCTGTCACAAGATGTTGCCAAAATCCATCTTTTATTTATGTTCTTTATCTTTCCCTCCCTTCCCATGGTCTCTGGTCACCAATGCTGGCCTTGATCTCAATATGTATCTGAGGATGACTTTGAACTTCTGATCCTCCTGCATCTTCATGTTCAGGGCTATGGCAAAAGGCAAGCACCACCACACTCATTTGATATGGTGCTAGGGACTAAAACTAGGGCCTTCTGCATGCTAGACAATTAGCAACTAGTCCGTATCTCTTGTTCCTTCTTTGACATGTATTTGTTTTATCACTCTTCTCCACGAGTGGACACAGTGTGAAGTCAGGGAGGACAGACTCCTTTGAAGACTAGACATTCTTAGGACTTCCTTGCCACAGATCTTCAATCAATAGCACACTGCTTTCTGAGATTTCTTTTGGCCTAAAGCCTTCAGTAGCGCCAAGCCCATGATCTGATACAGTGTGATTCTCTCCCTGCTAGTGACCAATCTATTCTTGCTCTTCCCGTTTTTAGTCTATAAGGCCTCACCACATGCCCACCCAACACCCATAACTCCTCCCCTCCTATCTTTGTTTTCCTAAGTTGCGTTTTAGTCTGTAGAGTTAAGGCTGCTTGATTTGGGTAGAAGAGATGTCCCTCTTCTTTTCTACAAACTGAGTTCTGGGGTGTCTCTGTATTGTAGGAGGTGGGGCTGTGTATGGAATGTGTATGAGAGAGAGAGAGAGAGAGAGAGAGAGAGAGAGAGAGAGAGAGGATAGAAAGAGAAAAACCAGGATCTCTGTTCTCATAAAGTCCTAATTAACTTTGTCGTTAAATAAGAAAACCAAATGTGACAGGTTTGTGAATTACCCTTTCACTTTTATTTGGCAGCTCAGTGCCTGTGTCTGAGGGAAAATCAACTAAAACCAAGGCTCTCTGTGAGTCCTGCCAGCAACTGCCTCCAACCTTCCTTCCTCAACACAGAATTACACCTGTGGACCACAGAGACTGCAGGAGGATCAGTTAATCCCTTTGGTCTCCAAGCAAAACCTAGGTAAAGCAAGACAGATTGGCTACCCTCTTCACCCATCCTAATGCAACCTTAGTTATGCACCACAGTCCAAACCTTCTCTAAGTGTCCAGAGGAGAAACACATCCTGCTTAGCCTGAGGAGGGCTTAACAATCATATTCTCATCAGCGATGGTTTAGGGATGAGTGTGTGACCTCACTGGAATCAAGCAGAGATCAGGAAGGGTTTCTTCTCTCTTCCGAAGAGATGGAAAGGAAGACAGAGAGCTCTTCCTGGATGCTGAAGCCTCTGGGTGTGTGCGTCAGAGCTGCCTTAAGCATAGACCAAGTAGAGTGTTTCGGAGGAGTGGAGCCAGCTGCAGGAAGAGCATGTTGGCGCTCCCGAGCATCTGACTTCATGCTTGGGGAGAGAAGAGCTCTTTTTGTAGAAGGCATATTGAGTTATGATTGGTTTCATGCAGCAGAAAGCCTCTGACCCAAGCTCCAGCTCCACGATGACCATGCTGAAAACCCTTCCTGTCACGCTGGTGACTCTAGTCACCCTCTCTGGGGAGAACTGTGGGGGAAGGGACCACGCTCTGTTTCTGACTTACAGTCTGTAGTGATTGAATAAGAAAAGGACGATTCTAGCCCTCAACACAATTTTTAAAAACTTTTTTGTAAATTTGTGCCCCCCCATTTTTTCATTTGAAACAAATACTTTTCACTGATCAACAAAGT
This sequence comes from Meriones unguiculatus, assembly GCF_030254825.1. NCBI lineage: Eukaryota > Metazoa > Chordata > Mammalia > Rodentia > Muridae > Meriones > Meriones unguiculatus. Next base: position 33,913,972 of record NC_083350.1, on the reverse strand, counting down.
AGTTACAGAGACCACCTAGTTTTTAAAGGTCTGATCAAACAAGAAGACCAGAATTTAGATACCCAGGGCCCACAGAAATGCAAGGAATGGGGACCAACCTACAAGTCCAGCCTTTGGAGGCAGAAACAGGGGTGGATTAGAGGCGGAGGGCTGGTGGTAGGGCAGGTTGTTCCAGAGCAAACTTGTCAGACAGCTAATCTGAGCTCTGAGGTTGACTGCAAGAATCCACCTCAGAGAGTAAGTGGGGAAAGGGATGATGGAGGATCCCCTGTCAGGCCTGGAACGAGTGTGCACGTAAATGGTCACACACATGCAGGCCCACACACATGCAGACATGCATATGCCACAAAGAGAGAAAGGGGAGAGGAAGAGGGAAAGGGGCCTGGGGAGAGGGAGGTGGTGTCAAAGAGAAACGTCAGGTTTCTCTTTCGGAGGCTTTTGTCATAATAAAGTATAAAAGCTATTCCAACCCAAGGTTAGGAAATTCCAGTTTAAACATTTACAATGTACAAATCAGTGTTCCACGTTGCTTACTTCTCTTGGCGCATACAGCATGTACCAGAGGAGGATCTAGTTACAGGAAACAAGTTTAAAGTTGTGGTTTAAACATCCCCCTCTTCTAATTTACTCACAAGTCCTCCGGGACCAGAAGAATGATGTTGTTTGGAAATAATTAAATACAAAGTTGAAACTCTTTGTCAATGACCTGTGTTAGACCATATGACAGTCTACAAGAATCTGACCTTTCAGCTTTCTCTCTTGGCCTCAGAGCCCTAAGCCGAACTTTGTTATTCTCGGCTTTTAGTTATCAGATGCACATCACAGAGAACCTGGACATTATGAAAATGAGGACAAACACAAATCTCCCAGAAACCACTGAAGCAATACCCTGAAACTCACCCTTACCTCAAGCTACTGAGGAGTCCTGGGCCTGAGTACGGAGTTTAACAGGTGTTGAGGCTTGGCTGTGACGTAGACCTTGCCTCATACAATCTGGAGAAAAAGTCTGCCTCTCTGTAAGAAAAGCATTACCAAAGGAATGGTTTGGCCCCAATTCCCTAGGGAGTTTATGATATGTTTTCTGAAGCAGCGGAGTGCGTCAGTGTTACGAACTCTGTCCATTACATAGCAAGCACTTTGGCAAATTACCTTTGTGTTGTGTTTGGATGCATCCCAAAGTGTAATTCCCAACAGAGTAGGACTGAGAGGTGGCTCTTAGGTAGGTTGTGTTTTAGAGGTGGGTTAATGGCCATGGGTGTGGGTTTCTTCTGGAATGGATTCATGAAACAAGGATGAGTCTGCTCCTTTTCCTCTCACTCTCTCAGGAGGATATTTTCCACCATGTAACAATGCAGCAAGAACGTCCTCAAAAGATATACCTCAGCTATACAGGACTTCCCAGACACAATACATATGGGCCAAAAAAAATAAAAATAAAAGATCTTGTTTAGAAACCATGCCAGCTGTGGCATTAGATCAGCAAAATGAAACAGACTATGACACTTTGGGGTTTTACTTGACTCTAAAATGAAAACATTTCATAATCTAAAATGCTTATGAGGATGCAAACCTCATTTAAAGAGCAGTTATATCTGAAGTGCTTAGAACAGCATCCAGTGAATAGTGAACACTATATGTATTATCATGTTACCTACTAGTTACTGCATTCTATAAGACAGAGCAGTATGACCACATTCTTAACTAGGCAAAAGGAAAATTCTTCTGGGCTTGTAGAAGACACAATAATAGCCTAACAATGAGCCCTGGAATCCATGGGTGTGATAGGTAACATGGTAAATGGGAATTGAGATTGTAGATAGGAGCCAGCAAGATGGTTTGGCAAGGAAGGGCACCTGTTGCCAAGCCTGACCACCGTGGTTGATCCCAGAGACCCATGGTGAGAAAACCGACTCCCCACCTTTGTCTTCTGAATGTCCACACTTGCACTGTGACAGGGTTCTGATTCCTTCACTTTTCTGACTAAAAGAATAATTACCCAGCAGTGTCAGGGAGCAGGGGGGAGGTGGGTGGAGGGGGGCAGGAGTGTCCTTGAAAGCTATAGGGTAGTGAGGCAATCTATTCTTCCAGAACACGGTCTCTTGAAAAGGTGGCAGGCAGGCTCCACACTGAACATCAAGTTCAGACAGTTAGTTCTCAGTGACAGGGCTGCACTGAGGTCTCCCTCATACTCACCTGGACAGAAGGTGCTGCTGGAACTCACAGTGTCTGCTACAAACTCAAGTATGTAGGTTTAAGGTGTCTGCCCCGCCTTACAACATGTCATTCCGAGTGAAAAGGCCTGGCTACAGGTCATCAGGCCTCAGCCCACCATCAGAGCAGACCCTAACCAGGGCCAAGTACCTGCATAGCCATGCCTCATGCTCATCGTCACCTGAAGACCTTACTCCCCCAAATCCCAGTTGGTGTCCAAGGGAGAAAAACAGCTCACTAAAGCATGTGTCTGAAAAGTCTCTCAAAGCTTATCTTTGTAGATGAAATGAGTTTCTCCATGGGAAGGAGGTTCAAGTTCAATTCCAGTAAATCACTTAAGAATCACCCATTTTCCCAATTTATCAACCTCCATGCTATGAGACAATATACTGGTGGACCAATACAAAATAATATTGCAAATAGATCGGGTTTGTTTAAAGGCTGAATTCGGCATTGGGCATATTTTTAAAATTGCATTGATTTTTAACCTGTAAGAAACAGTATTGATTGTGTAGAAGTTTAGACCAGGGCAGGTCAGTGGTGGCGAAAAAGCTTTAATCCCAGCATGCAGGAGGCGGAGGCAGGCAGATATCTGTGAGGTCCAGGCCTGGCTGGTCTACAGAGCTAGTTACAGAAGAGCCAGGGCAGAGAAACCCTGTCTTGACGAACAAAAAACAAGTTTTGACTAGGGTCTTCAGGAAGGCTCAGAGAGTAAAGATATTTACCACCGAACCAGAGGACATGTGTTCAACTCCAGAAACCCACATGATGAAGGAAGGAACCAGCTCTCATACAACTTGATCTCTGGCTCTGCGAAGAACAAGAGAACTCTGGATCCTTCTGTGCTGAGTTCTAAATTCCCTGCACCGGTTGGTGATAATAGCTTATGGGAGAGGTTGCTTCTGACCTCAATCCAGGCAGTGTTGGGTAGCCCAGAGCACACAGGACAGTTTCCCAAAACATTCACAGTGCTGAGGCTGAGACCATTCCCTGATTTACTTAGGATTTGTTTACAGAACTAAAAGAGAATCCGTGGCTCAGGCCTGGCTCACGGTCAGCTTTCAGGGCTTCACTTTGTTTTCTCTCCCCTAAGTTAACCGAAAGAAAACAGCATTTATGACTCAGAGGGCTGCAGGAAGAGTGAATGAGATGACTGTGGTTAGTGACACAAACAATCATAAATGGCTTTGCCTGTCTTGTTTCTTTTTCAGAGTCAGAGAGGGACTGGACTGACCAGTAATTATCATTAAACGGCTGTTTCTTCGCTGTCTCAATCAGCTCTATTCATTCGGGTCATTCACAGAGCCTCGGGCAGCAACCACGTTAAGTCAGGGTCAGAGCCGGTATGAATGGAAAAGGCCAGCCTTTTCACTCCGCATGTGTTAATAACCTGGGCTGGACATCAATGGCAAGTTTCCATGAAAAAGCCATCTGAGAATCTAAGCCAGAGATAAATGGTTCTATAGAGAGCCTATGGCCTTGTTTTTGAATATTCAGCATTCAATGGGACCGCAGCTGTAAACAGCTCTTCATTCGAATTTCTCCATGAAGTTAATTTGCACTCTGCCAGCACTGAACGCTTTTTGCATATGTTCAGGGCAAGCTGATATGAGCAGGACTGAAATGAATAATGTTTAGTAAAATCAATAAACCCTATTATTAGTCACTAAGGGGACTGATTTTATGTCTATAAAAGTAAAACAATTAGAAGCGTATTAATGGCAGATTCATCATAGTAATATAATGGAGCCAAGTATGCTTGTCTTTGGGGAATCTTTAATTTACCATTCGGTGCTCAATATAGACTCAGCCAGAGAAATGGCACACACGTCTATGAGCTCTGGCCTTTGGCAATTCATGACCTGGGTAAAGACAGCAATGGTAACCTTAAAGGGACAAACAAAATTTCATTTTGTGATCACTGTAAAGCAGTCATGAATAACATTCCAGTTTAAAAAAAAAAAAGAAGAAAAAAAGAAAGCCTAGGGTGGAGGAAGGCTCTTCAAATGGCCTTGTGCTTTAGGTCCGGGTTCTCTCCATATTTATCAGCATTCCCATTCACTGCAAAAGTAGAATTAAGTGTAGTCTCATGCACCTATTTATAATGGATTTAGTCACCTAAGAAGGAGGGATCAGCAGCCTGATGTGTGATAAATGTGCATGCAGGATTTTACAACTGAAAGACTGGCTTAAATGGCTATCATTTGAAAAATGTGCCTAATTGAAAAACAGAAAATCCTTAGGAATCCCAAGTCGCCCAGCCCTCAACAGGCACATGCTGCCTTAGCTGCAGAAGGCAGAAGCTGACCTGCATTCAGCTCTAGGGTTTTGGCAGTTCCAAGGTTGGTCAGGAACTGGGGTTGTAGGAAATGCACCAACAGACAGACTAGAAAGCACTGTTTGGGCAGAGGAAATGCATGAGCTTTTAGCTGTAGAAGATGGCACCCAGCTTTTAAGAGATGAAAAAAAAATTGAGGAGCTTGAAAACATGACAAAGGGGAAAAAATCTGAAAATTAAGTTAAGTGTCTCTTTCTCCTGAGCATGGACTAGACTTGAGAGCGAATACCACATCACATGGCTTTGACAAAGCAGGGAGAGCGTTACTCTGAGGTGTGAAAAAAAAATTCTATTTGTAACGCAATAGGCAAGCTAAACAAATATACCCAAAGAAGTTCTACCCATGCAAGCACTTCTTAGTTCTGGCCTTAGTGTATGGAGGACGGTCCCAGAGACTAGTGACTGGAATGTGACTGGGAAGCCAAGCAAAGCTCAAGGACGACAGCATGGGCCCACTCAGTGACAGATCATTCTCCGGGTGTGCATGGAGTCCGAGGTTTGAGGCCCAGGATCAGAAACAAACAAACAAACAAAAACAAAGCAAATCCCCCATCTCACTATACAGAGCTTCTTCCTCATAAGTTTCCATGAACCACCTTCTCTCCAGTTTAGTGCCGTCTTTTCAGACTCAGCAGCCTCACAAACTCCGACACGTCTCCAACCTGCCCCCTCCCATTCTCTACTTTTTCATAGCATTTATCAACCTGCTATGCACATATATTTTATTGTATGTGTGCGCTGTCTACTAGGAAATGCAGCAATGGGAATTTCTGCCTGTTTTGTTCATTGCAATTTATCCCAGCCAGGATAGTGTAGGTGGCTCAGTAGATGAAAGGCAGAGATGAGCCGGAGAGGTAGAAAATGACACGAAATATCCTTACATGTCACTCTAGGAACAACTAGCTGACTTTTTATATATTCCATCTACTGTCCATGGGTTGCAAGGCTAACATGTTTAGGCAGGGCATGGTGATACATGCCTTTAAAATGTGCATTTGGGAGGAGGAGGAAGAGGCCACAGCAGCTCTGTGAGCTGCAGGACAGCCAGGACTACGTAAAGAGGACCTGTTTCAAAAAACAAACAAAAAAGATTTAGTTTAGCCTACTCTTTCACCTTTATCTACCAATTTGGGGGTGCTGTGTGTCTATGTACAGAGTAATTGTCTGGGAATTATGTACACATTCATAGAACTCAACATAATGTTTGCTTGTTATACCAGGGGTAACATATGTATGAAGTTAGTATCTGTGTACTCATAGTATGGAGAAGATCTCTGGAAGTCAGACTCACTCCCAGCCAACGAGAAGTAACACCAGACACACAAGAAACCATTATGTAAAAAAAAAAAAACAAAACAAAACCTTTTTAATTCTGATTGCCAAATTATTTAAGGCAGGTATAAAAAAATGAAAGCATTCAATATACATTTTACATAAAATAAACTAATTACAGCATAAAACAAGTAACCAGGCAATGGCGTTAAAATCCTTCTCCTCTAAAATTGGATAATTGTAAACATTAAAGAAAAAAAAAAAAGACTGCAGGGCTATTCAAGTAATAGAGCGGTCACAGATGTCTCTGGTATGCAGGCTATTGGGTTATCTGCCATTCAAGATTATCAAAAACTGACACCTCATTATTTACGGATGCTCATTATTTCCCCATCCTAATTTTTACATTATATATACAACACAGTTTTTTGTGGTTCTGGCAACCCCATGCCTTCCAAAAGTATTTATTTCCACAATAAACAAGTACAAACAGTGACTACGGGAACATTTTACACTGATGCGTCTTTAACAGGAGCCACCAATGAGACATCTAAATTGTACCAAGTGTCATCATCACAGTTCGCCTTTCTGAGGGGTTTTTGGGAGAGAGATGAAGGATATGCAAGGTTCAGGCACACTGATACAGAACATTATTTATTTACAATTTAAAAGGAAGAGGATGTAAGCAGCCTGTTGTGGCTAACACTTTCAACATGACAAATACATTTTTTTATTTCCTTTACTGAGTGGTTTGCAACTTGGCAGCAGACCCTGTGTGTGCGAGCCTGGTTACTGTTACAAAAAGTAAAGAATATATATATATATATGTATATATATATATGTATATATACAGATATGTATACGTATATATATATAAAACAGAAGTTTAATTACAGCAACATTTGTTACTCTGTGATAAAATCTGTAATTTACAAAATGAAATGACTGGTTTTTGCCTGCCATTAAGGCATTTCAAATTAACACCATGGAACTGATGTCTATATAAAGCGCTTCCCCATGTGATCCAGTCACATGACACCGGACACTTCCGATTCTGTTATTCTCTGCAAAAGAAGAGCACACCTCAGCATCAGGTTCTGTCAACACTCGACAGGAAAACGTAAAGACAGCAACACCGAAACGTTTCTTTTATAGGTGGTTCTAGCTCATTTGTGCAGTTCTCAGGGAAATGAAACACAAAGTACTGAGCTACATTTTCAGAGAGGGTTAATTTTATGTTGCTAATCTATTTATTTATTTATTTATTTATTTATTTGCCTTCTTAGGAGAGCTTGCAGGGTAACTTAAACTACAAGGGAACAAATGTCACCTTCAGTATTATGATAACCCAGTTTTCCATTTGCAACTTTATTTTTAAGTACAATAAAGTGAAGAGATTTGTGTCCTGGTGTTTTTACTGTGTAGTGCTGAGAACAGAACCCAGGACCTTGGGCAATCTGGTCAAGTGCCAAACTACTGAGCTCCAACCCCAACCCAATAAACACTGTTAACAAAGTTGTATGATTGACCTGTTCTTAATCTAAGGACATTACCCTCATCAAGATGAAAAAAAAAAAAATTATTCCCCTCCTTACAGATGAACATTGCATTTATAGAAGGGAGCTCAAGGAGTCTAAGTCGTATGTGAAATATCCCGCCAGAACATGTTCATTCATTGCAGTAAAATCAAACACAAGGCACCAAGTTTTTCATCTAGAAGGCCTATATTTTCTTCCTTGCCACCATTAGCACATCTCTGCCAAAAACTTATTCTTGGGGTAGAGATTATTTACCTTCTCTGTGCAGGAAACATTCCTGATGCAGACGCCTGGGCAGCCACCTGCTGAGAGGCAACGAGGGCGGCGGAGGTCAAGCCTAATGGGAGGAAAGCACAGGGTCTCCATGACATTGGTAAAGGTAAGAGTGGACATAGGCCCGTCCTTAAAGGGCACAGAACCAGTAGCAGTGTTTCATGTGGCAAGAAAAGACTACAAACCACTCCCTATTCCATTATGGAATCCTTGGCGGCTTTCTCAATAGCTATTTGGAGGATACAGCCTTCCATCTCACTGGCCCTGCATGACACTTATTTCCACACATTCCTGAATAGGTGGCTCAAGAGGAACAACGGATCCTGGCTAACAGGAAGAAGTCACAGTGATTTACAGAAGCAACCTGCTAATCTACTTAGACAACTTTTATAATGGCTTTTATCACTGTAACAATTTCTCCAGTGACTTAAACATGGTGAATCCTGTGTACATGGCATAAACCAATCAGTAAAAAAAAAAAAAGCCCTACACTTTTCTAAGTCTCAATAGACTTAGAAAAATAGTCTCAATTTATAAAACAGACGGAGCAGAGACCTGAACAGCCCCAAGAAAGAAGCTTTTGAATTCTATAGAAAATGGTTCAGGGAAATAGGCATGGGAGTGCCTGCCAGTAATTCCTGAGGTAGAGTTCAAGGCCAGCCTCAGATATTTCTGGACTCTTATACAAGAAAGAAAAAGGGAGAGAAATAAAATGGTCCTGAGGAAAACATAGTAAACAAAGCAGTCAGGGAAGATTCTCTGCATCCATGATTTTTATTTGGGTAATTTTTTTTTTCCAGAGATAATTTGAAACATTACAGCAACATTAAAAAAAAATGACAGTATACTTATTCTGCTTACATATACCCCTCTACATCTGGAATGTTTTAGAAACAGAACTTATTTCCCATGCTTTCCTCAAACTTGGTTATCTAGGAGATCTATTAATTGTCTGTCTATCTATCTATCTATCTATCTATCTATCCATCCATCTTATCATCTATCTCTTCACTTTCTTTTAACATCAATTAACAAATGAATAAAAGTCCAGTTCTTTACATTTCCTACATTTGGAAGCATTTCCTGCATTGTCTTGCCAACTGTTTTGCCCTTGCTGTAGCCAAATTGCTACCCATGCCGTAAAGGTCCCATATTGAGGTCCAAATTCCCAATTTGATTGCATTTGGACTCAAGAGCTTATACAGAGATAATTAAGATAAAATGAGGTCCTGAGGGCCATATACGATCTGACAGGCTTAATATTCTTATAGCAATAGATTCCAAAAGCCTCTCTTTCTTGCCATGCCTTGTGAAGAAATAAATAGTAGGAGCCTCCCCCTCCCCCCTCTCCCCCGCCAAGAAAGTCCTCACCAGAAATGGCCCAGAATAACCCAAACCAGGCTCTCCAGCCACGACTTTCAGAACTGTGACAAAATAAAGACAGCTCCCTACCCCTTATGAGGTAATGCAGCTGGGACAGGTAAGACTGCCTAGTACATTGTGAATGCGCTGTCCTCATCTTTAGCGAAAGTATCACAACAGTGAAAGGACGAGAACTATACCTTAGCTGGGTTATGGGGTGTTAGACCTGATCGTGCTGCTTACTTGCATGGAGAAAAAGGCAATTTAAACGAACTGGAGATATCAGAATAAAGGATTTCACCAAAGCCACCTCTCACTGTTATATTTGGTGCCCCAGACACCGGCTGCCACCCTCCGTCGGTGAGATAACATCTCCCAGTGACAATTACGAAGTGGTAGCCACTGCATGCCTCCTCGGAATACAAACAGACTTAGCTGTGTCTTACAGGAATACTAAGAAATAAGTGTTAGGAATCTTCCCTACAGCTAGTGCTAGTCCAGGTTCAGTATTTTCATTTTAAAATAGTGACAGGCAGTCAGAGCAACTGTTTGCCAAAACAGAATGGCACTAATGTGAGGAGATGCTGACCTTGAAAAGGGTCATATTGACCGGGGATGAGAGGGTAGCCCATGCCAACATGGGTGTGGTGGTGTGTGTGCAGGTGCCGCTGGCCGAAGGGGGAATGGCGATCCCGGTCCCGCTCCGCCTCGCGTTCCCGCTCTGTGGAAGCCTTCTCCACCGGCTGAAAAGAGAAATGCCCTCCTGTAATATGCTGGCATACAAACACACCTGCCCGCTTCAGGTCACGGAGTAGCTACAGAGACTTAAAACCCTATACCAATGGATGATAGCTCTAAAAGGCATGGATTTGTTTTGAAAGAACTAGGCTAAAAGTAGAGATTGTCCCAAAGTAGGCTAAATAGCACCAATGTTTTCTGCAAATATTTGCTAAAACTTTTCTCAAGATTCACTACTCAAGATTGCTGTTTAGAAACCAATTGGTGTCTTTCAGAAACAGTTTTTTACGTGTGAAGTTTTTAAAAGGAGTTATTGAGACTATTTTTAAGGTTAGTTGCTTTTTTCTTTTTTTAAACAATTTATTTATTTTCGTTATTTTTTACTCATTAGTGGTTTTGCCTGCATATATGTCTGTGTGAGGGTGTCAGGTTCCCTGGATCTCTAGCTACCCACAGTTGTGAGCTGCCATGTGGGTGCTGAGAATTGAACCCGGGTCCTCTGGAAAAGCAGCCAGTGCTCTTAACCACTGAGCCATCTCTCTAGCCCCAAGGTTAAGTTTCTTAATTATACTTTTATTTCTACCTCGTGGAGGGAATTTATCTCAGGCTTTTTTAAAAAAGTAATTATTGTAATCAGGCACAGTGGCTCACACCTTTAGTCCTACAACTCCATAGGCAGAGGTAGGTGAATCTCTGAGCTCGAGGCAAGCCTGGTCTACAAAGGAAAACCAGAGCTACACAGAGGAAACCCTGTCTAAATGAGCAAAAACAAGAAGTATTCATTGTGTTCCTGCAAAAATACACAGCCAAATTCACACAATTATATATTTGTTTATGCTGCACACATATTGCAATTGCTTTATACTTTTCCTTTCTGACTGTATTCATGAGCTCCACTTCTGTGATTTAGCTAGCCTGGATCAAAACGGTTAGGAAGAAAACTGGCATCCTACAAGTACTAAGAATTGTTTAATTGCCATTACTCCTTAAACAGTGCAGTACAGAGACTTTAACATAGCGCTTTCCTTGTTGGAGGTACCCCAGGGATGGCTGAAAAGACAAGGAAGAATATATTTCTAGGCAAATACTGTGCCATTGTTTTATAAAAGGGACTGGTGGGTACTTTTAGATTTTGTACTTCCAAGAGGTTCAGGAACCAATTCCCTGCATATTCAGGATAGGTGGACCCCACAGGAAACCACTGTCCTGCCCACAACCCAGAGTCTTTGTTTCTGAGAGGTCATCACAAATTCTAGCTGGTCCACACCAGAGAGGGCTAAGGATTTGTGTGTCTCAAATACTGTTGTCCCTTTTAGAACCTAGCTTCCCTTTTTTGCTCCGGGCCCTCTCACTGGAACAAAGTCTGTGTGTGTGCTAAAAGGAGGAATTACAGAAAAGGGATTGGATCGTGCATGGATGGCTTTTTCTAGTTTCTCTGTAGTGGTTGTGTTCCCACTACAGACAGTCTATTTTAATCACCTTACCTACCCCTTTTTTTTTCTAACCAGAAGTCATTGCTTTTCTTTGGTCTCTTTATAAACAGTATTTTGGACTAGAAGTTGCCATTTGGCTAGGAGAGTGTCTTTTACAAAGACTATATATATATATATATATATATATATATATATATATATATATATGAGAGTGTCTTTTACAAAGACTATATATATATATATATATATTATTATTACTTATGTGGAATGACAGGGAGAGGATAATGTGATGAGGCCAGTGGGCAGCAGATGTAGCCTTTATGCCTTAGCCATGTGACCAAGGCTTCATGTGAGCCCCACATTGCACAAGACTCAAATTTATTTCTGAATAACATTAATAGTTATTGCTTGTCACGGACCCTCAGCATTTATCCACGTGAACTTCTTGACTATGAATATGGGCCATGTGAACACCCAGGTCAACAGAAGGATCTGAAACTCAGTGTGTTCTGTGGTTAGGCTAGCTCAGGGGACAGGGTGACATGTGTCTGGGCACTGGTCACTGTTATTCATGTAACAGGCTTATACACACGAGAAGCTACAGAGACTGTCTAGCTTGGGCTCCTTTTCCCATCAACCACTGTCACGTAATTGTGGAATACATTTGTCACTGCTGTCTTGAAAGGAAGCAAGTATTTCAATTTGTATTAAAAAAAAAAAAAACAACTCTGATTTCTTTTTCAAAATTGTTTCTGAGGGAAACATTTTTTAGGTTTCCCTGTTGTTTTGAATTTGTCTCTCTGTTGTTGTTTTCCAGCTAGAGATGTTATCCTGGCACATGAGAGGCAAGTGCTCTATCCCTGAGCTGCAAAACCCATCCTTAAGAACACATTTTCCAAGAGCTCAATTTGTCAAAGAGGTCAAGGGTCTGTGGCCTCTGAACTGCTTAGTAACAAGGATGGTATAAACTAAACTTTGGGTACTTTCTTTCCTAATGTATTAACAACAAACATTTTACACCAAAAGTCAATATAAATTTAAATTTCTCCCTTACACATCTCCTCCTGGGTAAGCAAAGAACACCATATTTTTGCAACAAAAAGCTACCCACTCACACAAAGGCTTGAATGACATTTTTCCCCCTCCTGTGTGACCAAACACATCTTATATTTCAACATTCCATTCTTTATGTATCGGAATAGAACAGCATCCTGAATTCCCAGCTGGGTTCCTAAACCATTTCTCTTTAAAGGCTGTTCTGTTGCTTGTCCTCTTTCCCCCTCCCCAAACATGGCCTTTTAACTACCAACAAAAGGAGGCTTACAGCAGGGGACTTGCTGCGGTATTGGTTGGCGTGATGTTGGAGCAGGTCCAGGGCTTTGGCTTCACTGGCTGTTTTTGTGTTGATGCTGGGGCTGGTATTGACTTTCTCTGCCTCTTCTCTCCCAGACATCTTCCCATAAACAGGATAATGAAATCCTGGAGAGAGATAGGCCCCTGCAGATAAACAACAAATGTCACATCACGTTACAGGCTACATCTTAAAAACAGAAAAATCGTCTGGATTACGTGAATTTTGGGTACAAGTCAGACATCTTAAAATAAGGGGTTACATTAAGAACGGGCTACATCATTGTTTATCTGTGTCTAGGTTCTCTGATTTTCTTCTTTGGTTAATTCATCCTGATGAACGGAGGATATAAACAGAATTGAGCTTACAGCTACTTCATCCATTTACGTGTCCGCTTAAGTGAAAGAAACAGTAACTATAATGATTATGACAGTAAGTGCTTAGAATATTTCCACAGGCAATAAAGTATCTGTCAGTCTAAACGTCTACAGTAAGCCATCAGGAACTGTGGAAGCTAGAGCCTGAGGACTCTTAGACATTTCATTACAAAATATAAAAATCTCACATTAAATCAGTTTCATCTTTGGGACTTTAAGGAGCATTAGAAACAAGTAAAACATATGTCATTCTCAAAGCTTCTAATTTATCTTCAGTTGTTAATAGCTATCATTGTACACAGCCTCTTCCCTCCAATGTAGTTAGAACCCGCAACACGTACCAGGGTAACTGTGCATTAAGACGGGAGAAACAGCCCGGTATGCAGGGTGGCTGGGGTCATACATCTGTGGGTAAGGATAAGCATGCAAGTACTGAATGTACGACTGATGCTGACTCATGGGTGAGGACACAGCCACTCTTGTCCCCCGAGAGTCCTTCCAGTTCACCGGAGTCTTTCGATCATCACTCTTCAGCTTGCTTTCTTCCACTGATTGCGAATCAGGACGCTTGGCCTCCTTGGGCTCCTCTTTGATGTTTGTTAATGACACAGGAAGGCTGGGCATGCCACTCTCTTTGTTAGGAGTCTTCCTTGGACTGTCCTCTTTTAGTTTCTTTTCTCTGTCAAGTTCTTCTGGCTTTTGTGGATCTAGGTACTTGGGCTGGTATACGTAATGATGCCACGTCCTTGAATCTGGATCCTGGTTTGAAGATAAAGATCTGTCTTAGAACTTGTTTACAAAGCAAATCCATTAATGTACATGACAGCACTGCTGACTGCTATTTCATTCTAAGTTAGCATGTGCTGTTACGCCTACTCTGATAAAGTAATAATGTCTGCAGTAGGCTTTATCAACAATCCTCGTACCACAGGCTAAACCAATGCTTTTAAACTTCAGACAATATCAAGGTCACTGAGTTAAAGAGCCTTGGATAACATCCTCGGAGATATTTAATTCAATCTTTGTTTTACTATCTCACACAGGTAAAGCGGATTTCAAAAACCCTACCTCAAGGTAAGAGTAGAAATTTTAAGTAATTACTACAGTTATTAACATCAATTATGAGGAAAAAAAAAGCCTCTTAGTTTCCTATCACATTTTTTTTTCTTTTCCATTAACTACAGCTGAGGTTCACTAGGCTGGGTTGCTTCTCATTAATATGCTAACATCTTAATCAAAACCAAAAATATCAAATGAATGGCACGTATTATGATTTACTTATTAGAAAACAAACCCATCCACAAACCCTTCTAAATTGTCTTGATCTGCTGCAACCCTGGGAAACAACAGCCTGATTTAGAGCTACAGAGGGCATGGAACAGAGGATCCAAATGCCCTTAAGGTCTTGGCACATTCACGGCGTAAACCCACCCAGGGGCTCATGTCTTGAATGAGAATTTGGACTTGGCCCTTGGCCCCAGCTTTGGCCGTTTGTGTACAGAGCAGTAGGAACTCTTGTTCTGACTCACTAGGGGCAAGCACAGGGAGTCGAGTTGGGGTGCTGGGGCTGGGGAATACCAGAATTAGAGCTCCCAGGGCGGCAGTGAGTCAGGGGGCCATGACCAGCATGTGTCTGGTTTCATGGTGACTGCTCTTCACGTGTTCCCAGCCTGGCTGTAGGAACTTCTGGCTCCTTGTAAGCCCACAGCACAAGAGTTCTACTTTGGGTTCTAAGCAGAACGTAGAACAGAAATCCAGGCATCTCAGACCCTTTGTGAGAGATATCTGATGCTCAGGCTTCCTTAAATGCTGAATGGGAAGGGGGAACTCAGCGACCCGGGTTGAAAACTCTTAGAAGGCACTGAACAGAAATTTGGCATATAAAAAGAACAAGTGTTTTAGAGACATGATATGAAATCTCAGAGTTTGTGGGACTTCAGAGACCCTGAGGTGGAATGCCTTCACCTTTCTCTCATGAAGAAATCAAGAGGCCTCATAAGAGTTAGACTTAGGTACCAGACATCTGTGGGCACATGCCCAGAGTTCCTTCAGCTACACACCGTGACAGGTAAACAGTGAGTAATGTACATTTTTAGAGTTGTACAGGAACTCCCGAGGACCTTTAAGGATATTTTTCAAGAGAAGAGGAAAACCCCCTGATGATGGTTTCCTCCCAGGGTGTAAGATGTCTAGCAAGATCAAGCCCAAGACATGTGCACAACTCGGACTGCTCCCTGTCTGTTGGGGCCACACTCCACAATCTTACTTGTTTAAATCTCGAGGTTGGGTCTACACCTGTCTGCTTCATAGAGTCCATGACAGACTTCATTTCTACAGCCTCCTTAATAAGCTGGTGGTTTTCCATCTGCTTAGCTTTGAAGCTGTCGGCCTGAAGCTGCTGCTGGTGACTGGGGAGAAGCTGTGATTTACCTGTCTCCTCAGTTTTATTAGGCACTGATGGCCCTAGTTTAGAATGATTTTTGTTAGGCTCCGGGGTAGAGGGAGCTTTTGAGATTGTGGCCGATGGCATGTTTTTCTGTTTATTGTCTTCCTTGCCCAGTTCTTTCAAGGGGAGTTCAGCCTTTCTCTCACAGTCTCCTCTCCCACTCTGGGCTATTTTCTGCTCCGCCAGCCTCTGGTCCTCATAGTACTTCTCATACTGCTGTCTGTAGGCAGGGCTCGTGGCCATCAGAGATTTCTGGTCCATATATAGCCCATAGGCATACTGGCCATAATAAAGTGACTGAGCCAGCGCAGGGTGTCTTTGTGTGATGACTGACTGATGCTGGGGCTGTAGTGACGTGGAATTGTGGTCCACTTTTTTAGCCTCTAACTGCTCTGCCTTGTCTTTCTTCTCTGCATCTTCCTCTGACTCCTTCTTGATCTTCATGCCCTGCGTGCTTCCACCGCTCCCAGATGTGGGGGCACCAACCTGTCCAGGGTGCATGTAACTTGGAGAATAATAAGGCTCGTAGCCATGGTAATAGGGAGAATGGGACTCTTTCAGCTGAGATGATTGTGCTGAAGTTGAAGAATGCCCTTTCACAACACCGTCTTTATTAGAAATGATATCTGATGGGGAACTGGCCTTTGACCTCATGCCCTCCGACCTGCTGTCAGAACCACCATCATCAGCAGCATCTGAGATGTCTGAATAGGCTGGGCTGTTGGTCTTGGCCGCTGAACCCTCAGCCCCATTCTGTGTCAACACGTGCAGGGGTGCCATGGGTGCCTGCCCATTCACCAGGGTGCTGCATTCCATCCGCGAGGCACTCCCAATGGAAGGGCTGGGAGCATTGTCCGTGAACGTGTAAACCTTATCGGCCTCGGCTTTGATGCTGGCCATGCGGCTCTCCTGAGACTCTGACAATCCGTTAGCCAGCCCTTCACTCTTACCGAGATGGTCCTTTAAAAAATGCCCAGACAAATCCTTGCCAGCCACCTTGGCATCCTCCAGCTTCCCGAGTTTAGCATCCATCTTGGGACCTCCAGCCTCTTTTCCTTCCTTGTCCTTTAGCTTTCGCTTCTCCTTTTTCTTTTTGTCTTTGAGTGACACCAAAGCTGGGTTCACGGTGATGGGCTCCCCCATGATTGTGGGCTTTGGTTGAATAGGTTTCAAAGGAGGGCTCTTTGGTGTAGCCTGGACCACAGTGGTTGTGAGGGAGGGCAGTCCAGGTATGGTCCCCGTGGTGGTGGATGTGAAGGCTGCAGTTGGTATCGCGATCAGCTGTGGGGGCGTAGGGGCTGGGGCAGGGGCAATCGGTCGGGCGCCCTTCAGCTTAGAGAGGTTTTTGTCCATTTTGCAATTGTTTGCTTTTTTGCCCTTTTCTTTATCCCCCAAACTTTTCTTGTCAATCAGTCCTTCCGCTTCCAGTTTGGGCATTTCGGCAGCTAGACTGCTGTCTGCTGCGGAACAAATGTCTAAGGTGGCTGCCATGTTGGAGATGACTGGAAGGTTGTTCAGTTCGCTGTTCAGGCCCTTCTTTTTGCCGGAATTCTTCCCAGTTTTCGAACCGATCATAGAACCGGGCCCATTGCTCATGAGCTCTCTCTTTCCCTTGGGTGTCCCAGGGGGGTTCCCAGCACCGGGGGATGCAGGAGCCTTCATCTGGTCGTACGCTGACACGCCTGTACTTGGCTCACCACACTCGAGGGCCACGTTACTCAAGGCTTCCTCACAGTCTGATATCTTGTCCTCGCTGTCAGGCTCGAACTCCAGCTTGTTTTCTGGGTCTAAGTGTGCATGGGCTTGGTGGTACCTCAGGCCATTTATGTGCTTGTACTTTTTGTTGCAGTTTGGGTGCGGGCAATCAATTAACACTGGAGAGGAGCAGCCTTGGTCCAAGAAAGTAGTCTCTGGTTTCCCCTGAGGGGTCGTAGGGGTGCTTCTGGAATTTGTGCGGGCTCGTTTCCCGGGTTTACTGTCCTCAGAGCTTGAGTTCAGATCCAGCTCCATTGGAGGCTTGCTCTTTCTTTTGTTGGTAGAGGAAGGGCTGGCTTTTATGTCCTCCGCAGCACAGTTTGGGGGTGTCCTTCGTCCACTGGCATTGAGGCTGCCACGCCTCCCTTTCCCATTGGCCCCGCCTCTGTTCTTGCTTGGCAGCCCTCTGGACTCTGTGAAGCTGACCTCGGAGCCAGGGGCAGCTGCGGCAGACCTCGCTCTCTTCCCTCTGCCACGGCCCCCGCGCATCTCCAGGTCACTTGTCGGTGATTCACAAAACCTAGGGAAGCAAGTAATGGGCGTCATAATGAGCATTCCAAGAGCGGCAGGTCTGATTACAGGGACACAAGGTAGCCAAGAGCAGCCACCACCGCTGTGGCAGCTTGAGGGCGGGGTGCAACCAAAGGAATGGCATTCTATTTTTGCATTGCTACATGAGCCCAAGACCAGGCTACCCAGTGGATTATATTCACCCACAGAGAATCACCCAGAGAGCTCAAAGAGCTGGCTTTCAATCAGTTCAAATTCCCCATTATTATTATTATTACTATTAGAAGAAGAAGAAGAAGAAGAAGAAGAAGAAGAAGAAGAAGAACAAGAACAAGAACAAGAAGAAGAGGAGGAGGAAGAGGAAGAAGAAGAAGAAGAAGAAGAAGAAGAAGAAGAAGAAGAAGAAGAAGAAGAAGAAGAACAAGAAGAAGAAGAAGAAGAAGAAGAAGAAGAAGAAGAACAAGAAGAGGAGGAGGAGGAGGAGGAGGAGGGAGGAGGAGGAGGAGGAGGAGGAGGAAGGAGGAAGGAGAAGAAAACAAAGGAGAGAAGGGAGTGAGAGGACAAGAAATCCGATAGAAAAGAAAGTTAGCATCTGTGTTTTACTGGCTCGGGCCTGAATGGCTCATTTCTCCCTTGCCTGGTTTCAATTACAGGAAGAGTTTTATAGATTAATTTCTTTCTACAGTTTTTCTTGCAGAAACGGGACGGGGAAAACAGAGGAAGGAGCACGAAAGAAAAGGCACCTACCTGGGAGGGGCCCAGTCGTGCTTGGTGCAGTCTAGTAGGGTCCCCACATATGTTTTGTTCCTCCACGTGACATTGACCACTAGGACACCTGTAAGGGAGGGGGGGAGCGTGAGTGAGGGCACATTCAACACCTATGTTGAAATGACTTTATTTCCACTTCATTTATTGTTATTATTTTTACCAGCAAAGTTCTATTCTCACTTGGCTTTCAAAAGCTGTGGTTTGCATCCTTCCTCTTTCTGGTTTCAGTGACCTCAAGTTAAAACCCACAGGAAACGTGTCTGTGTGTGTGTGTGTGTGTGTGTGTGTGTGCGCGCGCGCGCACGTATTTGTTCACTCACGAATGTGATACAAAGGGTGAGAGTGTGTGAGGGTGTGATCAAGATATTGCTGACAGAAGGAAATGGTTTTTGCCATGTCCTGCTGTAAAACAGTAACATTCACCTCTTAATTTTTCTATTATTACACATAATTGCTTTCGTTTGGCAGACAGCCAACATAAACCAAGCCTGAGTTACCAGTGCTTCAGCCAGAGGACGACTGAAAGGAATCTGGTTTCCAATTCAACAATATAAAACAATGGGAACTTTTTTTTTTATTATTAAGAGGAAAAGAAAACATTTGCAGATATGTAAAAATAGGCATAGAGGAAAAAGTGGGGTCTTGGGACAGCTGAGATTTCTTCTTTTGGGCCCTCCCCTCTTAGGCAGCTATCAGCCTCAGAATGGTCTCGGTTTCACTGCTTGGTCTCGTCTCAGCGGCTCTTAAAATAGCTCCCCTAAGAAAATAAATGTGCACAATACATTTGCTCTTGGGGTTATCTTCAGTCCACTTTGGTAAGCGTTTGCTACAGAGGATTAGAAGAGAACTCAGAAACCGACACACGCGTTTCCTTCCAGCCGTCCTGCTTTTCCTCTGCTGTTGCTCTGCAGACAGACGCTTTAATTCAGCACCACATCTGTGAATTACTAAACTTAAGTGTGCTTAATATGCCAAATGTCACTGAGAAACATCTAACACCCGGTTCATTCTCCAAAGGACAAGTCCCACTTAAAAACAAAACAAAAAACAAAATAACAACAACAAAAAAACCCCTCACTTCCTTAAAGCATATTTGTAAAGAAGCGGGATTCTGAGATAGACGCAAGAGTTGGGTAAATAAATGAAACATTCCAGTGAGCCTTTGTTTCTTTTACTGCCTACCCCTCCACCCTCAGAGACCATTCTTCCAAGGCTTTACTGGGTGGCTGGCTCTCTTGTACTATCTGCCATTTTGGGAACCTCACAAAGCCACAAGGCTCTTTTCATCGGGGGAACCTTTAAGCAGAAGATAAAATATCTGAATGGTTGGGACTCCACGATTGGGGCAAGGAAAATTTTCTCTCAAAAATCTCAAAAGGCGATTTTAAAATTGTTCCCCATATGGTCGCTGCTGCTCTTCGTTAGGTGACAGCTGAATTTACTCACTGTAAATTCCACCTCCTCTATTGTAGCAATAGTCTAGCTGGGGGGTGGGAGGGAAAGCTAGGAAGAATCGCAAGAATTGCCTCAAATCATGCTTGATTCCTTCGTGACGCCGCCATGGGGGTGGGGGGTGTTTATAACCACTGAGTATGAAGAATCTCATTGCGACGAGAATCAGTGGTAATTAGGCATTCGGTCAAAAATTGCACAAGACAGAACAATCGGAAAGGCTTCTTTATGAGCACATCCCTTCGGGAAAGAGGGGTGGGGCATGGAGGAGAGGGCAGACAGAGCCGGCTTTCTCATCCTCTGCTCTCTGGGGCACTGTGTGTGGTGTCAGAGACCTCTGCAGCTGCTTAAAATTCTTTAGCATGTCAGCTATATTTACAGTGCAGGAATGTATCTGTATTGCCAGAAGGTTACTGCATTTTAGCTTCAGAGGCAATAGGCTGAAATCACTGCGTTCCAGAGTCCCTGATGTAGCACAAATGTATAATTAAAATTGCTTGAAAGGAAACATGAAAGAAACAACAAACCCTCCATTCTTGCAGTAATAAAATTAAAAACAGGAAAAGTCTGCACAGACACTTAACATTTGTCTGCAGTGAAAGGCTTTTGTTACTGCTTTCCCCCTAAGGGTTTCGCGTTTCCAGCAAATGCGGGCCGCCGATTGGCCAGTGCCTGCAGCAAACGCTCGCGTCTGATTGGCTGGACCGATGCAGCTGGCTTGAACACAGGAAGACAAGGCAAGGAGAAAAGGCTGGGCAGGAGAAAGGATGCTCCCCGAGGCGGGAGAGCTGAGGCATCGCCACAGTCCCCACCAAGGCTCTGGAAGTTGGGAGCAGCCCCACCGCAGACCCCCAGTGAGCCCCACTACACAGCTGCACATAGCCAACAGGCCCTGCGTGCAGCACCTCCATAGCCAAATACGCGGCCTCGAGCCAAGCAGGGTTAAGTGGGCCAGAGAAAAGGAAGGGACCCAACACAGGCCATCAATCAGTGGTTATCTTGGGCCACAGGTTGAAACGGTCACAAAGGCTGAACTGCAATTGCAACTTCCACATGAACACAGTTCACATCTGCTGCTGCCTAGAAGCCACGTGGGCCACGCTGTTGTCTGTAGTGGGAGGAGCAAAACCCTGTAAAGAAAAGCCTACTTTCAACTTTAGGAATTCGAAATAAGGCACCCTCATTTTTCTAGAAGCACCCTGAATTTAAAATGCTCAAAACAAACGCTCCACTCCCAGGGATTTAAAAACAAAAACCCAGGCTTCTCAAGCGGTGCTAATTAGATCCATGGGCCTGTGGTGGTCTATCATTACTTGTGGAAGCCTCCACACAGAGCCACAGTAGTTAATTCCACTTGGAATTCACAGTGAGTATAGACAGCTGCAGGTGGAGGAGAGGTTTGGTGATGTTACTCTGTGAACTAAAATGTACTGTTTTGTGTCTGGTTTTGCTTTTTGTAGGAAGTCCACTTTTAGAAAACATGCCATTGTGAAGGTCCAAATAAGAGGTTTAGCTCTGAAATACGGAAAATTTGGGAAGTGGTCGCACAGATATTTATTTCCAGCAGAGGCAGAGGCAGAGGCAGAGGCAGGTGGATCTCTGTGAGTTGAGGACCAGCCTGGTCTACATAGCAAGTTCCAGGCCAGCTAGGGATACATACATAGTGAGACCCTCTCTCAATCAAGTCTATGAATTTTTTTTTATTATTTTGTTGAAATTACAAATTTCAAACATTTTGTAAATCAAAGCCATAAAAAGCGTATGACTTACGAAAGGTATAGTAAGTGATGGAAACCAAATGAAAGTTAGTCCTCAGAAAATACAGATTTGAATTTTATAACCCCAGGCTTAAAATTATGTTTCTCTCTAAAAAAAAAGTCGGACAAACACATACATTAGTTCCCAAAAGATTTGTCTTTGCAACACACTTACTCTCCTGAATGCCTTGCCTATGAGTTAGGAGCTATGTCCCATATACAGTAATCCATGTGTTATATGCACATGCGTGCAAGCGCAAACATACACACACATACATACACACACAGGGGCCTCATTAGAATTCATGTTCCTACTTCCTATTCAGGTCCTTCAAGCATTGACTTTGTCTATTGGGTTTTTATTAGGTACCTATATGGTGCTACTGAATCGTATTTAGCTGGAAACTCTGTTCAGCTTCTGTACCTAAAGAATCTACAGTCTTACCATCGGTAGAGACATACATCATAACTAAGGAGGAGAAGCATGGTTTTGCACATTTCTTGCACTTACAGAGTGGTCTCTTTGTTAGGTTAGGCTCTATCCTGCTTTGCCCTCACATCCTGCACAGAAAGACTTCTTAGACCAACCAACCCTCAGACCATAACCCTAACCCTGACCTCACATCACCAGGTCAGCAATGAGGACCCGAAGCAGAGGCACCCAGACAAACGAATGCCAGGAATCTGGATTAGTGATACGAAAATTTAGAAGTAAAGCTACAAATCCAAATATAGAGATCTGTGAGAGGACAAGGATGGGCAAGAGCCAAATGTGTATGTGCTACCAGATGAGATGAAGATGGCAAGTGCCAGCACAAAGCTTCAGAAGGCCCTTCACAAGGCATGTGAGTGCGTGCTTTGGTGCTCACACACGTGCCCTGTTTTCCTCTAGATTTGTCATGAGCAGAGGACTCTACCAACACACACACCACTCAGGACTACTCAAGATGCTACCCAGCCATCATGTTTTAAAAAGTATTTTTTGTTTAAAGAATGACCACAAGCCTGTGTGTGAGTGCTCCTGTTCTGGCTCCTGAAACCCTGAAAAAGTATTCCACTCACCCTCCACTCAAGGAGGCCTTGTTTCCTTGGAAGAACTGTACTAGCTTGTCATTATCTCCCTCACGCCCAAAACAAGTTTCTTCAGCTGTTCTTCACATCACACTTTAAAACAAATGTTTATTACATTTGTGTGTGTGTGTGTTTGCACGCCAAGGCACAGTTTAAGAGATCAGGGAAAACTTGAGCCACTTCTCTTTCCAGCACGTGGGTTTGGGAGATCAAACTCAGGTCATCAGGCTTGGTTGCAGGCGCCTTTACCCAGTTTGCCATCTTGCTGGCCCTCACATCACACTTATCACCCCAGAGAATGCTTAAGTGCCCATAGAGAATGCCTCAAAGAGAGCAGAAACTCCTAGCAAATCAGGACAAACTCCTGTGATGGTGCCCGTCCATGGATAGACACCATCTTACCCCCAAACCGATTCCCTCTTAGGTCTCAGACTGGACTCCAAGCAGTAGCCACCATGACGGATGCTTCCCAGCATCCATGTTCTTCCCCCTTTCCTTCCTTTGTAGCTGGGTTCTCTCTGCCTCCTTCTCTGGGGCCGTGATCACATTCTGCTGAAGGACAGCATGAAAGGGCACAGCTTCTAGGATACATCCCCCTAGTCTGCTCTCCTTTCTCTTTGGCTGGAACAGAAAAGACTGATGTGACCTTGTAGATTACAAGGTCAAGGTATCGAAGTCTCCCTGGTGTGGCAACGTGAATCACAGAAAGCTCTCTGCTCATGAGAGACTCTGGGTCCTTAGGTGAGAAACTCCTGTCATGCTGGAACATGGCTGGGAATGTGTGTCATGTCCCGATAGGACGTTCCTCCACTCCCGTGCACGCTGAGCTGGTATCTTCCAACTGTACATCCCTCCTTTGTATTTGGTACGGTGTCTGCACGCAAAGATCGGAGAAACACTGCACCCAAAGCTCAGGTTCACTGAACATACAGAACACCCAGTTTTGCAACCTACAGAACTCTCAACAGAGCCCTGAGTTTTGAGGTCTCGCTGCTACCATAACTTTTCAATAAGTGTAAGCTCTCACTTGCTTATAGATGACAGACTATCTCTGTGGAGAGATTCTACTCCAAAGAGCTTATGCATGTGGTTTATGCATTATTATTTCTCATATTTGGGAAGCTGTTTCCTCAAGATCTGGGCAAATGCTGATTGCCCAGTGGCTGTGCATACATCTGTTTGTATTGGAGTTTAAAGACTGTCTGGGTCTTAAAAGAGCCCCATCCTTGGGACCAAGAGCACTGCCAAGCATCACAAGTGCCAGAGTTGGAATCAGACTGTTTTTCTGAACTCTTTTACAGACTGCCACATCTGGATGGCCTTGGTGTGCACTCGGGCAGAAAACACAAACCTCATTCTAATCACACCAAATTGTAACCCAACTGTTCTGTAATCTTCTCCCTCCACGATTACACTTTCTTTCCTTTATTTATTTATTTTTTTCCTAGAGAAGCCGCAATGATAATAGGAATGCCAGTATTTCAGATACCGTGTTCCCCTGCAGCGTCCCAGTGTAGCCAGTGCATGGGGTGGGGCTTATCACATCTCTGTGCAGAAGTTCTCTCCATAACAGTTCGCTGGATTTGTTCTGTGCAGTGGCATCTGGGTGCCTTTTCAGAGCTGAAGTTGACATAGTGCCTTTATTCATGGATCTGACTTCAGACCCCTTCACCTGCAGCTAGGTTATCTTTCAGAAGGCAAAGTTTACAATGATTTGAGAAAAATTTAAATTTAAAACTAAGTTTCCCCATAAAATACCTGCCTGCCAAAGCGCATAGGACTTTCCTATTGTCTACACTAAGGATACATAGTGCACTGGGGCAAGAAAAGTCACTGCTGTCACATGACCACGAAACTGTTTCTTTTTCTTCTTTCTTTTTTTCTTTCCCTCTTTCTTCTTCTTTTTAAAGAGAGCCCTACTGCTGGGCTGCATGTTTGAGGAGTCACTTTAACCACATCCTGTAATCAAACCATCTGGAACGCAGCTCTGCGATTAGTCACCCTGAACATTGGGCTTTATCTGAACAAATAATGGACGGCAATGGAGCTTGTGAGATAGGGCAGGGCTGACAAAAGGAGTGTGCCGCCACCCCCGTCGTAAACCCCAGAGACTCGCTGTTCTGGCGTTAAGGTACTACCTTGTGAAAGCATGAGGGCTTAAAGATGAAAGGACAGAAGGGCCAGGCTTTGCTGGTCTTGATGTTGGCAGCTGGAATATGTTGGCATCATTCTGTATTCTATACCCTTGTTAATTATAACCTCTACGTGACAGTCCAGTGCTCTATTTTGGTGCTATCTCCAGGGCATTAGGAGCAGAGTTCATTCATGTCAGAATAATTTGGGCTGCTTGCCAGGGGTTAATGTGGCTATCTAGACATTTGTTTTAAGTTCATCTAAACACCACTGTAAGTAAGAAGGAAAAAATAAAAAAATAAAAAACCAGTCAATACCGAAAAGCAAAGATGAGGTCTTGCTCTAATGTACTTTTTAAAAGACAAAGTATAGTTTCCCTACTCCTTTGGTTTTTCTAAAATACTTGAACATTCATATACAAGCTGTATAGTTCTTTTTGTTTTAATCTGAAAGGATCTCCCTCCTACAAATACACCTAATGTCTTTAAGAACTGACAGACACACAGACACGCATATACAAACATACACACACATGTACACACACATGTACACACACACACATGCCAGAAAACCCTTGTTTTCCCATGGGCCTTATGGTTTAATACACAAAAGAACACAGAAGCACTTCCATCACTGTCAGCTCCCCTGCAGCCTTTGTTCCGAGGCCTGATGAGCTGTATTGATTTGGGAAAATCATTGAGCTTCTTGGAAAACTAGACTCTCACTTATTCAGCGCCGTCTATTTCTTTCCTATGAAGACAGGTGGTCAATAGCCAGCTGACTGGTCAGCTAAAGGAAGCTCTTGCTGGTTTTCTTTTCCTTGCTTCCCTAGTAACAATATCCCCTCCTCTCATATCTACAAATCACAGTGGCCTGTTAAGAATTCTACTGGCAAAGAACAGGGAACAGAAATGAGGCTTTTGACAGGCATTACCAAAAATACTAAAAGGCTGCCCCATGCATTTGCTGCCTGTGAAGACAGGGACAAATTTTCCTTTAGCTAAAAATCACCCATGTAAAAGGAAGAATGGACATCACAACAGCCCAAGACACACTTCTAAGAGATGCTGGGCCAAGGGTGGGAATGGGGGCACATGATTACAATCCCTATACTTAAAAGATAGTAGTAGAATGTAGAGTTCAAGACCAGCCTAGAATACATAATGTGTTCAAGGCCAGCCTATGACAGGAGAGAGTGTCTGAAAACAAGATCGTTTCCTGACATGTCATTAGAGATAAATTCCCATTGATTGCAGAGAGAGAGATGCTTTGCTTCTTTTCAGTAGCCAGGACTTTTGTTGGTCAAGCAAGTTTCCTACTTACAAAATATCATAGGTTTTGCAATATGTTTCAAATGTAATGAAAGGCATCATAAAAGGAAATACCACATGGAGATCTTTACAAAGTAGTGTTAAACATGATCAGTAACAAAAAGCATTTGCCTCTGTGTGAGCTGACATAGGCATCTTAAAGCAGCACCAAAGACTTTAGAGTATATTCTTTCTATATACAGCCAACACACACCACCGCATGGAACCTGACTGCTGGCAACTTCCGCTAACAGTGTCTGCTACAAGTGTCCAGAGTCCCTACTTGAGGACAAGCTGGAAAACATGCCTGAGATGACAGTGCCAGAATGGAAAGGAGGGCATCTCTTGAGGTAGCTTCTACAAGGCAGCCAGCCAGAGACATTTCACTGGGTATCATGCCAATCCCTGCAGGTCACAGCCCACCAAGGCTCAGTTAACACACATGGAAAGAAAAGGACAAAGAGGCATAGGGGACCATGGGGGTTGAGGGTGTCTTCTGGGGCAAACATCTGAAGTAATCTAAATGCATAAACAGGACACGCAAATGCCATGCCATGAGATAAAGTGTCCCTGTATATTTGTATAAAGAGGCTTCATTTATGGCTTTTGAGGAAGCTTTCCAGGAAGTTAACTGTTTCCCTGGAGGCTTGACTTCACGGAGCCCAATGCCTCTCTGATTTCCGATATGCCTAGTTCTGCCCTTGGACTTCCCAGGCACTCTTTGGTTTATGTGAAATCTGAGTTTCCATGACGGAACTTCCAATGTCGCCTTCTCACACCCTTTGAAGCAGTTTCCTCATTAGGGAAGGCAAATGATTTCTCACCTTCTCACCCCTCCCCCATGGGAAGGCATGAATCCACCCCTCCAACCACAGGCTTTTATTAGTTCAGTAGGAGAGATTTTTCTTCCTTTAAATAAAGGCATTCAAGAGTATGGGAAAGGCAATTTTAAATGTTTGTTAAATCAGGCTTATTAAGAGCTCTGGTAATAACCATTCCTTTCTTAAGAGTGTTATTTTCAAGACACACAACACATGGCCAGGGTCCCCCAGAGTGAGATGGACAGAGCCTCCCCTCTGTTACTGTCAGAATCCTTAAGACAGAAAACTGGACAGATGCAGCCTATCAAATCATTACTGCTATAGTTCTCTGTGCTTCATGGGACTCCTTTTGCATCATCATTTCCTCCTTATCCAAGCTCTTCATGTTGAACTGGCTTCAACTGGGAAACAGGCAAAGGGAGTAAGAAGTCAATGAAGATGGAATCAGTTACCCAAGGTAAAAAAAAAAAAAAAAAAAAAAAGGCCCCTCCAGATCATTTGCCATCAAAAGACAGGGCACACCCAAGGTAGTAGAGGCCACAGTGAAAACAGAATCCTTCCCTGTAGCAGTTTTCCCATTTTTATGGATTAGGCACCAGGGAGGAGGAGGCTGGGAAGAAAGACAAAGTAATTCCATAGATGAGTGACTTGGATGGATACAGAGGAAGTGAGAGACAAGAATGAAAAACCTCATGGGCTTAGGGGAAGAGTGGGCAAGGAAAAGGAGGCGGCCCCCAAGTCCCCCATCCTCTCTCCTAAGAACCAGGGACAGGTCCTGGTAATCTGCAGTTTCGGGTTTAAATATTATTGAATTGCTTGTCAAAATACGTGCACCGCAGTTCTAGATTATGAGACTGTTTTAAAGAGATTTTTACCAGTCCCGGTCCTGAGTTATAAGGAAACAGTGGGAACCAATTGACAATTATGCTCCACATCAAAAGGCTGCGACTGATCCGTCTATCTCGCTGGGACTGAAGAGCTGGGCTCCCTATAAATTAGGATGCTTTATTTAAAGTCAGAGCGCTTATTTGCTTTTGTGCCAGCTCTGGGCCCTTTTCATCTGTAGCTCGCCAGGCCCAGGAGAGCACAGATTCCTACAGCTCTGCTGCCCACCAGCTGTGCCCTCTGTAAATCATAAAGCCTCTGAAGGAGCCATTCTTGACAAAGGCCAATAACATTTGCTGGAGATGATCACTCAGCTATTATTCCACTTGCTGAAATTTAAAATAGCGATTTACAGCAGCAGCTCAAACTGGGAACTGCATCTCTGAACTGTGGGGTGTGTGTGTGTGTGTGTGTGTGTGTGTGTGTGTGAGAGAGAGAGAGAGAGAGAGAGAGAGAGAGAGAGATATGGGGGAGGGAGGGGGTGTTTTGCAGGCATAAGGCATACAAAGAGGTGAAAAGCCACCATCTTGGCCAAACCAGAAAGGAAGCAAAGGACAGACTATCAGAGAAATTGGATTCAGCATTCTCTTGATTAAGGAACGCAGCTTGACACAGGTTTTTTTTTTTTTTTTTTTTTTTTTTTTGGTCCATTCCTGCTCCCACCTACGGTGGCCATATCCCACAGGCAGCATAAGAGTGGGTCACTGTGGTAATGGAGTCACATAATAATGTGGTGCAGATTCAGAAAATAGCGGTGTTGGTGTCCAGGCGATTCAGCTGGCCCACCTTGCCTTCTGGGTCCTAGCAATTGCTTACGTTATCACCTGCCGCCGCTGCCCGGTGTGCCGGGGTACAACGACCCCTGCCACCCAAACTCTCTTTCCCTCTCTCTGTGTTCCAGGTTCTCCCCCTCTCTGTCCTGGGTGGCCCCCTTCTCTCCCTCCCTGCCCCCATCTCTCTCTGCCCTCATGGCTCACTCAAAGTCCCTATCCCTTCTCCAGGCCCCGCCTCTGCTTCCCACAATAAACTTCCTCCTACCAGATCCATTGTACCTCAAGGAGGCACACCTTCTCATGGGCCCACCTTGGTGTTAACCCCACCGCCGCTGCCCCTACGTCATCTTTACATATCATTAACAAATGGAGGAAGCTGAAAGGTGTGTGTTCCAAGCTAGGGTGATCTGCAGTGAATTCTAAAGACCAGGTAGAAGGATCGCTAGCTTGAGGGTTAGTGCTTTGTCCCCACCCCAGAAAATGCAGCAATGGAGACCTCCTCGTTCTCAGACCTCTCTGGAGCTAACCTATACTCTCTGAGTCCCGGGTCCCATCCTCTGCTAGTCAAGGCCATGTGACCACCACATCTCGTAAATGGCCTTGTAGCTCAGTCCACAGCTGAAGAATGCTGGGAGACGTTTAACTAGGAAGAGTCCCGCAGAGGGAAGTCAAGTCCTCCTGCATTCCTTCCACACAAGATTTGACTTATCTGTGGTTTAGACTCTTAAGGGCTGCAAATTCCGACCTTGAAAACCTTTTATTGCTTCTGTATACACACTGCTAATCTCAACCAGTAGGAAGTTATCTTTGCTAACAAACATTCATTGTTTAAAGCAAACGTTTCCTCACCTGACTCAGCTACAACTTGAAATCCCAGAAGCCACTCCTTTGAACTATTTTTAAGGTAAAGAAGGCTCTTCTTAAGTTCTCTGGAGTACCGCACTTTTTCCAGGTTATGAAAAGGTCAAATTAAAGCTTCCCAGCTCAGTGAGGACATGGTTCTGAGGGTGCAGCCACAGCAATGCAGCAGCACCTTAAATGCCAACTCATCTTTTCAATTCCCATCCGAATAAACCAGTTTTCTTCACAAAGGTCTGAGGTCCCTTTGCACCCTCCCCCATGCCACATTCCAGCGTTCTTATCTTTCAGGGAGGGAAGGTTTTTTTTTTTTTTTTTTTTTTTTTAAGGCCCTATGGAGTTACAAGGATTTCAATACCCTGCTTAGGGACCAGCTCTTTTCTGTAAACAAAGCTAATGAAGTGTGACTAACAGTGCTCTCCTAGTGCAGGGCGAAGGCAAAGGGCCCTTTGTTGGCACTTACTGGAGCAAACTGCCATTTTGCAAGAGGAGAACAGAACTTTGCTGGCTATTGATTGACCAGCCCTGCTCCGTGTCATTGCCTTACTGTCAATTTCTAGGGGCTGTATGAATAGGCCTTTGTAAGGATTTTGTGATGTACCGTATGCATGCATGGTCACGCACGGCCTCCTAGGTTCTGTTCCTCTGCAAACCGGACAGAATTTCCAGGCACCTAGGCAAAATCTAGCTCCCTTTGGACACAAGGCTCTGACCCCATCCCTGGCATTGCCAGACATTTTTTTTCTCTCTGTTGGCACTACCGTGAGCCTGCAGACTGAACCACGGAGGCTTTGCCCCTGGTACTCAGAACAGTTTCAAAGTCACTCCAGTTTTAACTGACATGGTCATTACATTCCAGAGGTGAATCTGGCATATAGTATCTGTAAAACTGATAATGCTCCCCTTCACCCATTCCACGGATAGATCCGGAAACTCCTGAAACCAGGCCTCATTGCCAACTGCTAACTAAATACCCCACAATGACTTTTAAAGGTCTCTTGAATTCATGTCTGTCTAAAGTGTTATCAAACACACCCAATGATGCTGGTGGCTGGAAGACTTGAGGTGCTTTTGCACTTCCTCAGATGGAGTAAGGGATGCGAGTCAAAACCCGCTTTCCTTGCTAACCTAAGCACAAATTTCTGTATAAATTATTGACTGCACTTTGGCCTCATCAGAAACATTAGCCCCACAGGCTGATAAGTTCTGACCCCAGGTGGCACATCAAACCCTCTCAGAAGAGGCAAAAACATTAGTCCTCTGCGAGGAGGACTAGGGCATGTGAGCCAATCAATCACGCTCTCTGACAGTTTTTCCAGCCTTTGAGCATTAGGCTCAAGTCAACCCCCAAGACTCCTATTGTTCGCATTATTCTCTTCTTCCCTGGTCTGATGAAGTTAGGGTTAAGTCCAAGGCTTCAGCAAGAGAGAAAGGCTATTGTTAGTAACTCCGTCTTTATTGACTCTGACCTGCAGGGCAGCCAACGAGAAGTCTTTTCCAGAAAGTAATGCACTGTTAATTGGTGCTCCTCACTGGGATGTGTTTTATACATCTCTTCACACTGAAAGACCTGACTAACCATTTCACCTCTCTTGGCGGGTTGTCTTGTACCTCTGTCAAGATGGAACACACACACAGACACACAAACGGACACACACACACACACACACACACACACACACACACAAAAATCTAATTCCTATCCCAACTTGCTAAACCGACTATCACTGCAGACAGAAGCTGTCTGGCTAGGCAGAGCTAATACTGGAAGATGAGAGAGGAAGCAATAGGTAAGGTGTTTTTTTGTTTTGTTTTGTTTTTGTTTTTTGTTTTCATAACAAATAGCTGTGGGGCTAGGACACAGGACAGGAAAACGCCTGGTGGAGGAGTGAGGTATGGACCTATTATTTCCTTCTGATGTCCTTTGCTTACAATAACTGAGGATGTTGTCAGTAGAGACTGGGAGCTGCGTTTATGAGCAGCTAGCAGCAGAGAGGTGGCCTTGGGGTGAAAAGAACAAGATGCCACTCGGCTTTGTTTGAAGAATCCAGGCACTCTAAAGCTGTTGCAAAATTATTGGTCCAAAGGCTCTCTGGCTTTCTTTGAAAGAAAAAGCAAGCAAGCCATTATCTCTTCTTACCCAAGCAGACTGCTTTGGGAGAGGGTGGGAAAGCAAGTGGCTGATGGAAGATGATCGTCAGAGGGCCCTACCAGGCCTATTTCCCATTGAACCCCTCCCCTGCCAGGCCTACTTCCTCTTGCATCGGGGCCCACCCAGGCCTGTCAGCCATTATATCAGGCCCTCCCAGGCCCGTTACAGTCCCCTTTTGTTGTTGAAAGTGGTAAATGACAAAGCGGAATTTGAGGGGGGGAAAAATTAAAAAAAAAAAAATCATACTTTGACATTTGGGGAATCAATATTTCTGAATAAAGGTGGAGAAAGCACTAACATTAAATAGCTGCTGAATCAAGTTTTTGATGGAGAATTTTTTAATGGTCACAAAAGCTGTTGACATTTAGCCAAAAGATTGTGCTGATTTCGGTACTGTATTCCAGGGTATGGATCAGGACACATGAATTCACATACACTTTCTCTCTCTCTCTTTAAAATTTTATTTACTTTATGTACATTGGTGTTTTGGCTGCATGTATGTCTGTGTAAGGGTGTTGGATCCCCTGGAACAGGAATTCCAGACAGTTGTGAGCTGTCGTGTAGGTGCTGGGAATTGAACCTGAGTCCTCTGGAAGAGCAGTCACTGCTCTTAACCACTGAGCCATCTCTCCAGTCGTCACATACACTTTTTCAAGAAAGGGAATATTTTCCCAGAAAGCCACTGTGCCACTCTCATATTAAAGTCTGTTCCGTGCCTGTGGTAGCAACCTACCGACACGTAAGAGGACTCCTAACTTGAGCTTTCTGGAAAAGGTGATGTCAGAGAACAGTGGGCACTATTATTTTATTTTATTTTATTTTTTTGTCCTGTGAAAGCCTCTGGGCCTGACTGATTACATTCTGTGGGGCCACTGAGGTCCAGGAAACTTGAATACTAGAGAAAATTCGATTAAGGGAAACTCAAATTCGCAACAAATCCTTGCACTTTAGATGACAGTGTTGTACCTATAGCTTCAATGTGTTTTATAAATCCTCACGGATGTTTACCCACTGTCAGATTAAACTCACAAATACAGTGGGTTCAAAAAGCCAAAATGTTTTATATGAAGTGTTTAAAATGAGAATGACTATATAGCCTGTTTTCACATAGAAAGCTTTCCTAGCTCTTTTTGGTTCTTTTGTTTGTTTTATTTTGTGTTGTTTTTGTAGACCAGAAATAAGGTAAGAAAAGAACCAGAGAGGAAACAAGTAGAATATACAAGTAGCTGCCTGAATAAAATAAGAGAAGACAAGTCACCCCTTGGGATCTGGGGGACCGCTGTTAGGATAGACCCCTTTTCTACCACAGACCATAAAAAGCTTTACATACAGGAGCACAGTGCTTACATAAAACCATTGCACAGCCTCTTATATTTTTATAATGCCTGAGCAACACGAAGGTGATGTAAATAACTCTTGTATTATTTAGATGATATGATAGTTAATCTTGGTTATCAACTTAAGACACCTAGGAAAAGAAAACCTCACCCAAAGAATTACCTCCAGATTAGCCTGTGAGCATATCTGTGGGGGCATTTTCTTGGGTGCTATTGACATAGTAGGGACCAGCCAAATAAGTATAAGCCAAATAAGCCCTTTACCCCCTCATGCTTTTTTTTTAATATTTATTTATTTTATATATATGAACACTCTATTTTTCATGCTCACCAGAAGAGGAAATTAGATTCCATTGCAGATGGTTATGAGCCACCATGTGGTTTCTGGGAATTGAACTCAGGACTTCTAGAAGAGCAGTCAGTGCTCTTAACTGCTGAGCCATCTCTCCAGCCCCCCTTCATGCTGTTTTTGGTCATGGTGTTTATCTTGGCAAAAAAGCAAATGTGAACTGGGGTTAGTGACTTTTTTTTTTTTTTTTTTTTTTTTGACATGTACTTGGTTGGATCTAAGGATCTGAAGAAGCCTCATGCCTGTATGGCAAACATTTTTCCAATGGAGCCATCTCCCTAGACCCAGAGCCAGAAGCTTGATTTTTGATGTCTTTAGATCGGGAACTGTGAGAAAATAAATTTCTGTTCAGTATGAATTGCCCGATCTCAGGATTCCGTTGCAGCAGTACAAAACATCCCAAGACAGACAGAAACGTATCACTAAAGGTGTAGAAACCCACAGACAAATTGAACTGGAGATTTTCCTACTGAATCTTGACAGCATTGAACCTAGGGTGGGGGTATCCAATGAAGCATCAAAAAGGCAATTTAAAATGAATAAAATAACATTATCTTACGTATCCAGTGGTTAACATTTGCATTACGGTTGCCAGCAGGGAAAGATGAAAAACAAACGCCAGGAACACTGAGGACTTGCCAGGCGTGAGTCACAAGAACCAGGATTTTTACACAGATCATCTCATTTGTTTTCCCAGGGCTTGTGTGTCAGGTTCCTTAATTATTGTCTTACTAATGAACAAATTAACTCTAAGGATGCTTAGCTTCTGCTCCCCGGTTAGAAAGTCAAGAGACTTGAACACAACCTGACTTCTGCTGTCCTGCTCCCACGTGTCTTATTACATAAGGTCACAGAACATGATTTTATAAATAGCAGAGCTTCATACAGGAACCACAGGAGCATGGATGGAAATCCCTAGGGGTAAACAAGGACGTCTCTATGACGACCGGATGTGTGTTAGAAACGCATGTTATAGGTATAAGAATCTCGCCTCAACTGTAGGTTCCGTGGCGTCACCTTAGAAACTTGAAACTGACCATGACTGTGACATGTGCACAGCCTCGAAGGTAGCAAATGTAACCATTCAGGGTTTTCCCTCTGCGACTCCCACACCCCTGGCGGCATGGTTGATGCTCACTGTGGCACTCCAGGGGTTCCCACATTCATTTCTTGTCTCATAATGCACTTTGTCATAGAAAATGATGTCTGGAAGAAGCATAAAATCTCAAACCTCTTCAAAATCCATGTTTAACTACTTGGGAAATCATTTAAAACCTGAGCTATATGATTCCAGAATTCTCTGTGGGCTACAGTTCTAATATCCTATGATGTGGCTTTACTTTCAAAGGAATGACAATTCACAGCCCCTACAGCTCTCTCTGTGGAAGGGCTTACATCTCATTGGACATTAGGGAATGCCTACCTTGACTTCTTTATAAATCCTGACCACCATTACTTCAACCTCTACCCACATCATGGACCAGTCCCAGGCTTGGAGTCAGTTTCTCTGGGTACCTTCTCCTCCCTCACACTTTGAGGCGCCTTTAATCCTTTCCGAGACCCGGACTTCCAAATTAACGCTTTGCTCCTATCTTGGGCCTGGTGAACTATGGACCACCTTGCCTGGCCTGTTTCCCTCTATCTTCAGGAGCATTGTACTTCAGAGAGACTTTTCCAAAATCCCTTAGCTTCTGACCATTCCTGGGGTATTCCTACCAAAGCAGTTGCCCGTGAGACTCAGGGTCCTGATGCTCGCCACTCAGCTTCTCCTCCTGATTCAGTAACATTTTCTTTTTCATTGTTGGTAAAGACTAAGCACTCAACACACAGGTAAAAGGCAAGACTAGACAGAAACATGAATGTGAAAGCTGGACACCCACGAAATTCCCAGCTGATGTTGTCCTGTGTCTCTTCCTCAGTGAGGAATACCAACCTAGGTAACATTCTTATAGTGCAAACAGAAACCTCTTGGCTTTTTTTCTTTTCTTTTTTCTTCTTGGATAGAAACTTGTGTGGAATGAGCAGTCTTGTAAGATAAATAGGAAAGACGCTTCTTCTAGGATTTCAAAATTCAATCTTTTCTTTCTTTTCTTTTCTTTTTTTTAATATTCCAAAGGCAATGGATGAGGTACATTTGTTGCTCACCTGACACAGAGGCTCTAAACACAGACCATAACCTGCCCAGCCATGGCAGATCTGGACCGCTAGCATCCACGACTGCTTGCAATTTAATGAACAGTCATATTCAACAAATCTCATCCCAATGGCCCACCAGTGGTTATTCTCCCAGACTCCGAGCCCCAAAGAGAGATCTGTCATTGCTTAAATAAATTTTACAGATGTAATAGATAAAGGCAATAAAGAAACCAGAGCTTTTCCTAAAACAAAGTTGACAAAGCAGAAAGCTCCCCCTCCATAACAGGCATGTGCGTTTGTGCCTATCAGGCTGCTTACTGAAGAGAAAGCCACAATGAAGGTTAGGAAGCATGAAATGGCAGCCTCCTTTGCCTTTCAGGGAACGTAAATTTTATTTGCTGGGTGTAAATATTCAAAAGCTGTGGTTCCCACCTCCCTGTGTGATCAGCAGGAATTGATTTCAAGGAGACACAAGATTATTCAGCTTGTGGCTTGGCAATCTGAAGCACAGAGATCACGCATTCACAAGTGTCCACCCCGGACAGACAGTGGGTGCTGTCTAGTGTGACCAGTGTGACCAGTGACCATATGGCTTCATGTGCCCTTGGGTAAGTGTGCTGCTGCCAGACAGAGTGAGCACAGCCATCACTTGTCTCCGACAAGTGCCTGTGACTTCTGGTAGGTGTTTCCTTCTCAGTCTGCTCCTGGGGAACGTGAAGCCTGATGCTCCAAATAATACAAACACACAAGTTTTTTTGTTTTTAAATGCCAGGTGGGCAGCCTCTTAGGAATCATGTACCCGACCCCCAGTACAGGGGACAGACTCGGGTAAGAATTAATGTTAAATTCCTGTCCATATTAAGTTAGGTTTGCTCTGCATGTGTGAGTGTACTTGTTAGTGTGAGCATGTTTGATTGGTTTAACAAAACATGGCCTCTATTACTTCATCAGCTAATTAATTAAACTACTCCAATTGTATGTGGATGCATATTTGAAAATAGAAATACTAAGTAGATTGAAACTCTGCTATCCAGATGTGATACACAGAACAGAAAAGCGCTAAAGCTGACCATTTTTAAAAATAAAATCTGCCACTCAAAAAAAAAAAAAAAGGGCCACAGTAAGAGCCCAGTGCAGATGCAGATGCTGACCTAAGTCTGGTCAGTGCTGTGGAGACCTCTTTCCAGAGGATTACAGAAACGTAAATTCCTTGTACTTAATCCAACGCCAACTCAAACCTGGTGCCTGGCTGTTGGAGAGCTGAGGGGGGTGGGGGGAGTGTCAACCTTCTAAAATCACTTCTCCTTGGACTGTGTTCACAGTTCCAGTCACCACAGGAGAGTGTGGAAGTTGGAATAGGAGTAGGAGTGGGAGGAACGTAAATAATTTTTACAGAGCAATGTCTCCAGTCACGGTTTCTTGCAATTTACATGTCACGTCGACTCAGAGAACAGCTATATGGGACAATCAGAAGAACAAGGGTCCCTGGCACAAACACTGTTCCCTGCATGTCTCCCACTGTGTCACCTTGACACATGGCTTCTCTCTCACCTCACCTCTGTTCAATAAGTACATAACACATGCTTTAACACTAGCATCATTGTTAGTCCCTGTAACAAGACCTGCAAATTCGAGGAAGCTGAGCCTAGGGAACATGCTGGCTGGCTACTGAAAAGCTCCCTTGACTCTTTCCAGAATAAATGTTACGAACAACACTGGTAGGCACTTTCTTTCATTTAATTTGACGGAGGGCACAAAGTGCTGACTCTGTGTTTAAGCCCCTTTTCAAACAATCCTGTGAATATTAATTTACTTAAACCCTACAAACAGTCTGAAATGAGAGTCCTCCCAAAGTAAATCAAAGAAATAAATAACAAAGAGCCAAATCATTTTCAAGCACAAAAGCATCTTGGGGAATCTTCCTTGAGAAGGAAACACCTTAAAGGCCCAGAGAGATGAAGGGGTTGGTCTTGGCCCCCAAGACTAATGAGAACAGGGCTGAAACCAGGACAGAGGCCAGCAGACATCTCCTGTGGTCCTCCCTTCCAGGAGTCCTTTGGCCTTACCTGGCTGTACGGTTGCAAACACCCATCTAGACCTTAGAGTGTTTCCTTCTGAGTATGAGCTTTGCTTAAAGCCCAATACAGCGAGGAGGCCTGGCCCACAGCCCAGAGCCCCAGGAATTCCACCCCAGTGAGGCTAACACAAGGGATGAAAACTGCTCTGGAGAACAGGAGAACCAAGAAAAGGTTTCTTGGACTGGGGATGTAGCTCAGCTGGCAGAATGCTTGTCTAGCATACACGAGGCCCGAGATTCCTTCTCCAATACGACATAAGCCAGACAGAGCGCTGAACACCTGCAGTTTCACTACTCAGGTGGTCGAAGCAGCAAGATCCAGAGTTCAAAGTCATCCTCAGTTGTACAAGTTCAGAGTTGGGCAGGCTACATGAGAAACAATGTCCCGAAAACAAACAAACAAAAAATTGACAACTTATTTCCAGAAAGAAAGGAAGGGGGAAGAACAAAACAACAACAAAAACACGAACAAAGAAATGCCCTGGCTAGTACTCGACTTCTGTGGTAGGAGTCTTCACTAAATACATATTAAATGTCGTGGCCAAATTAACAAGGGGATTAAAACTAAAGAGGGTTGTGTTAAATTCATAGCGTGTAAACTGATTAAAAATGAGCATGAAGATTATTCATTGCCATAAACACACTACAAAAATGAATTTGTTTAAAGTCACATTTAGAATTTCAGGAAACAAATAAAAGAGAAAGCAACTCAGAGAAAGGACTTTGTGAGTGACCATGACCACAGACACCTCAGGATAAACCGGACAAAGAAGACAAGAAGCCGGCGACATTGTTGTTCGATCCCTCCAAATCACAGGAGGAGGCAGGGCTGATTTGACTTATGCCAGGAGACTCTTGCCTACTTCTGCTTTATTTTATCACAACAGCCAGAAAGTAGTTATTGATGGCTGAAAGCTGGGGGTCGCATCCTCAGGGATACACTTTGCATGCATTTCAAAACTAGAAACAGAGGTGTTTTCAGAATGGTGATGAGCCAGTATGCCTGTCTTTGGCTCCTCAGAAAGCCCGGCAGGACCCTGCGAAGCTCCCGATGGCCGAGCTGAATGGGAGTGTCAGTACATGTAAGCACTGCAGGTTTCAAGGCTCCGGCCTGGAAGAACCACAAAGAATGTGAATCTCTTCTCTTGGATGGTGAGTTTGTATTTATTTTAGCTCTAGGCATATTGAATGCTTCCCCCAAACCCTCCAGATGCTAACAGTTCCATTGGGAGCTTATTGAAGATACGAATTGCTAGTTCTATCCACAGGTTCTAAGGTGCCTCTTAGCTTCACCAGGCTAATGGCCTTCAAAGAAAAAGATACATCATATAAAATAAGATATGCATACCAGAGCTGAACATTTCCAGGAAAGAAAGGGGAACCCATGTTTCTTTCCCAAACTGTCAGGGTGAGGGTGTGGTGTCTTTTGCTATTCCCTTTGGTGAGATTTCCTAAGGCACTCTCACAGAGACTGAGGACTTTTAACTGCCTGAGCCCTCTGACAGGAGTATTAGCATAGCAGCTCCACTTGATTTAAGCAGAGAATCATTCCACCATCCACACTAATCTCTTCTGGCTGGAGGCACAATACCAACAATGGCCTCTCACAGAGGATGACAGGCCCCAGCCATTCTTTCCTTCATCCACAGGAACTTGGAACTCTTCAAAATATTAATGTAAGCTCACTTAGGAAAACAAGGTCACAGAAAATCTTACACCACAGAAGCTATCTATTCTACTCCCATGCAATTTTGAGTGGAATGTATCCATAGCATGGCTATTTTCCTCTGACCCTGCCACACATATACACATGTTCCTGTCAGCATGTGTGGTGGATACATACACACCAGCTCACACACACGCCATGGGAGGATGTTTTGTTTCATCACTCTCTCCACCTTATTCCCAAAAGACAGGGTCTCTCACTGAGCGTGGAGCTAAGGTGGCAGCCAAGCCAACGTGATCCTTCTGTTTCTGCCTCACACAGTGCTGGGGTTTCAGGTGAATGTACCCAAATTCTGACAGCTTTAAAATAAAATTATCAATTTGTGTGTTTAGAGAGAGAGAGAAAGAGAGAGAGAGTATGTGTGGGAATTTGTCTCCTTCTACCATGTTGGTTCTAAGGATGGAACTCTGGTCCTCAGGTTTCATGGCAAAGTCCTTTACCCACAGAGTGATCTCATGCTTTCATGCCCAATTCTCTTATGAAGATGCTAAGGTTGGAATCTCAGATCTTTGTACTTGGGCAGTAAATGTCCTTAGACAGGTCAAGGTGCGTGATAAACTAACCCTGAGACAAAATAGTAGCGCTACTTGCTTTCCACACTTGCAACTGGGCACGGCACCTCGACCAGATGCCTGTCTGGAAAGGTGAGTGTGCCCAGCAGGTACACCATGCACACCGATTCAGCCCCCTGAGAATTTGTCAAAGATCGTTCCTTTAAAGAGCACAGAAGAGAAAGAGGGAAAGAGAATCAAACAAGCTTGCCTTCTGTACCCGGTTCTACCACAGAAACCTCTCGTTGAGTGCTTCAGAGAGACATGTGCCAACGGGGCACCTGATGAGCTGGGTCTCCACGTCCTTTCCAGAAAGCTGCTTTCACTGGCCATACATCCAATGCTGCTGTATTGCTCTTAGAAAACTTTCTACCCCTCCCCTACCACTCTGGAAATTTGGTAACCATAGATTCTGTATCCTGCTGAGGCTTGATATGTAGAGCTCTATTCTACCTGCTATTAAGCTGCTGATAGCAGTGTTTCTGTTGCAATTTATGAGCAATGTCAGCTGAAGGCAGAGAGTATTGTACACAGTATATTTTCCCAGCTGGAGATCTCCGTGAATGGAAAGCAAAAACATGAATACACATGCAATGCAGGCCTGAGGGAATAAAAAGGCAGGGGGAAAAGTCTGCAGAGGCTAAAATCAGGTGGGTGGTCTTGATTATAAACCAAGTGGATAATAAAGTATTCAGAACAAGCGCCAGCTAAATAGTCAGGAAATAGATCCATAATACAAGCAAAGTCCCAGAAAAGTCTCTATCTTATTTGTACCTTGCCAACATAATTCCTAGATGTGCCAAGACTCACCACCTTCCTGCTTGGGATTTTAAATAGCTTATCATAGCCAATGGTCACTTGAAACCACAACCACACACACACACACACACACACACACACACACACACACACACAGCCCACGCTACATCAGGTTTCTAAGAGCTTCCTCAGCAGGGAGCAGTGGCAGTTCTGCCAAGCCCACACTCTTCCTCAAAGGGCAAATTGTTTTTAACTAGAAATATTTTACATGGAGGGAGAAATGGAGTTCTTTATGTGGTTAGGAAATGGATGCCTTATATTGTCCAACTGTCCATGGACTTAAAAAAAAAAAGACATGAAATATATAGAGAAACCACCAGTTCTCGGAAAAACAATTCTACAGAGAAAAGCACAAATCAGGCATCAAGAAACTGACAGACAAAATCACTAGAAAGTCATTCTTTCCCTAAAAACCCTACTGAGAAACACAACAGAAAATATTTCCAGGGATCTAGTTAAATAAAAGTCATTTACCTTTTAGCTGAATAAAGTGTAGAATGATTACCTGGGTAGTTGGTTTTCAATTCTGCTGTGTATCATACTTATGAGGATTTGTTTTTCTAACCATCATGCTATAGTCTGATCCTGAAATAGCATGGTTCAGTTGATCTGAATTCCAGGTCAGCTTTTAAAAGGCATGAGTCTAATGTGGGCAGGACTGAAAATCACCTGCCTCAGTTCTTCCCTTGGAATCATGGATCTCTAAAGAACTGCCAAGGGAATCTAACTGAAAAAAAAATGGATAATGAATAATAATAATAAAATGAAAAGGGATTATTCATTTGTTTTTTTTTTTTAAACTGGAACATAAACATTTTAGCAATGTGTAACGCTAAAATAGATCTTCAATCTGTCTTTTTAACCTAAATTTTGGTGGTTTTGATTCAGAAAAAAACTCAACTCATGGTACCAACAAAATAAAATAAAAATACTGAACCTATGAAGTCTATCAAGCTCAGAGATAAACCATGAGGGGAAGCAATTACCATTTAAATATGCAACATGACATTCTTTGAAGGAATATTCTTTTGACGTTAGAGCTCACTCAAACACCAAAAGCCCAAAAATCTCAGATTTTAACATTGTTCAGAAGAAGTCTAGAGAAAACATATATGTATCCTGAAACCTCTTTCTGCAAAGAAGTATGAACCCAGTTGTAGTCAGCGCATGGTTTTAACAGCCAAGATGTTACTAAATAATTGTGGACTCTCTAAGAAAAGCCAAGGAGAAAAGGGGACACAATGGATAGATAACTCTCCTGGCTCTCATCTTGGAGGACATACAGTCAGGCAGACTGAGCCCCTATATTTAAGTTTCTGAAGACTGCCCTCTACTAAAGAAAATCTTCCTGTAATAACCATGACTCCCAGCACACTTCAGCATCAGAAGACTGATAATCGTTTCAGATTCAGCATAAAGCTAGGAATGCTTGCTGTTCAACTTGGTTCCTTAGCATACACCAAGAGAACTGTCTTTGCCACAGATTGGACAGTGCCATGCCTGTAGATGGAGGAAAGATAGATTTCACACTAACTTAACAAGTTGGTGGATTAAAAATGATTTTTACATTGTACAGTCACTTTTATAGGTAGCCCTCAATCACATGACATTGCAATACTTTTAAATCCTTTCCTAGTTGCTTACACATCAGGCCAATAAAGTCATTAAATAAATTCTATTGAATACTCTTGACTTTTCATCTTTGCTTTTTGTTCACTTACTTTGTTCTCTTTGTGTGTGTGTGTGTGTGTGTGTGTGTGTGTGTGTGCATGCTCACAAGTATGCAGGTGCATAAATATGCATTGTATGTGACCATGGAATCCTTAAGTTGACATCTGGCATCTTCCTCAATTCTGAACAGCCATACAGTTTGGCAGGAGGTTTTCCTCTGTTTCCCAAGTGCTGCTGGAATTGCAAGGGCCCTCTATGCCTCCAAGGATATAAACTGCTGTCCTCATAATTACATGGCAAGTGCTCTATCCCCTGACCCATTTCACCTGGGTGTGTGTGTGGGTCTTTGAGTGTCTCTACAAACCAAAGTCACAAAAATGAAATAAAGCAAAACACAAAACAGAAAAACCCCTAATTAAAAAAAAGAAAAAAAAAAGACAACAGGAAGAGAGAGGAGGGAGAACCCTCAAATGTAATGAGTCTTTTCATCAGTTTTGGCTTTAATTACCTGTGATAGCTGTACTCTATAATACAGCTGAGAATTTCCCATATTCTTATGATCAAATGCTTATCTCCAAATAGGCTGTTTATTTCAAGAATTTACGTAGCATGTAGTTTATGATCATATAACTACAGAAAGAAATCATAATTGTTCCTTGAAATCACATAATTGACACCTTTTGTGGCTTTTCTACATTTTCCCTAAATATCAAAGTCTTTAATCTTAATTATTCAAAAGAAAGCATGTATCTGCAGAGCAGGTAAATTATGAACCAATTTGCTCATAACTACAATATAGTAAGGAGGTTCTCACATTTGCATTACAAAGTTACATACACACATGGGGAGAGAGAGAGAGAGAGAGAGAGAGAGAGAGAGAGAGAGAGAGAGAACCTGGAAAACCCAGCATTTCTCTATGGATAAAGATCAGTGTCCAGGAATATGCATGACTGCAAGCATTACAAATAAACTGTACTGACAGGTGACATCAGGAATGGGGACACTATCTATCTCTGTCACTGAAACCTGTGTCTGAGTGTTAGTGACTTAGAAACTGTACATTAGGACTTTGTTAGACTCTTAACCAGGGACTAGGGCAGGATTCTAAGCATCTGCATATTTTAATACCTAGGTGATTCAACAGAAAAAGTACATTCATGAAGTGACACCCTGGCCTTGATGAGTAGTTGTCACCTCTGACTGTTCACCTGAGTAATATGCAGGAATTTACAAGCTAACA
The DNA here is from genome assembly GCF_030254825.1 of Meriones unguiculatus. Taxonomy (NCBI): domain Eukaryota; kingdom Metazoa; phylum Chordata; class Mammalia; order Rodentia; family Muridae; genus Meriones; species Meriones unguiculatus. Next base: position 33,870,482 of record NC_083350.1, on the reverse strand, counting down.
GCAATAATTAAAAAAATAAATAAAGAGAAAAGAAGAAGAGATATATCACTTTGTCTTGAACACAAATATTTGGTTTAGAAACCTGAACCAAACTTAAAAAAGCATATATATATTTTTTAAGGTCTTAAAATGGTATGAATGAGAAATTCAGATTGAGAAGAATATAGTGGATTTTAAGGTTAATAAAACACACTTAACAATTTATTACACTTAGCCAAACTTAATTTCTCTGCAAAGCAGAAGACTATGACTTGCCAAATACAATACACTTAAAAAGCAAAACCGCTTCTCCTAAATGGAAACTGAGCTCATCTGGTCAAATACATAATCTACTAAGGCCAAAGAACAGGAGATTTTCCACAAATATTCCATCAACATGGGTGATATTTATAGAACTCAGAATACCTTAAATGTTGAAAAGAAAATACATCTCACATTGGCTAAAGGCATAAATTATCCTAAAGTGTCCAGATACTACATGAAAATGTTTAAAATTCACTTGAAGGGAACGACTGGAAGACATCCTCCAGAACCTTCAAACCTGACCTTCCTTCTATCTTTGAAGAATGTAATTTTTCCCGCAGATGAGGTCTACAACAGGTTCAACCTAAAAGCCTTCCTCAATAGCTCATGCGCCATCTTACAGTTTACACCACAGCTTTCCCATATTGTTTCAAAGCCTTACTTTTAATCTCTTACCATTTACTGTTTAAATCCTTAACCCCACTTTATAGATAAAACAAAGACTGCAGGAGTTTAATGGTTTAGTTACACATCTCTTGTCCCTGCTAAGATTCATTTCTATGAGACCAAAGCCATCCTTTATTTAGAAATATCCTCAGTCTATGTGTTATTTAGGTAAAAGTAATTTCCTAAGCCCATTTTGCTAAGCGTGAGAGTCTTGAAAAAAAAAAATTGACAGGGGTTTGGGAAGGGATAGGAGAAAAGGCCTTTTTGGCGATAGCAGTCAAGGAATGCTTTATTGAGGAAATAATATTTGAGCCAAGAGCTGGAAGTCATGGGGGCAGAAGAAGGTCAGTAAAAGAGAGGCTGCAAAAGCCAAGCAATGCCATCAAAATGTCCCTGGTGAATGCCACTCAAGAGATGTGAGCAGAAGGGGCAGGTGAATAAATGCTCTGTAGACCTTAGCAGAGGTGGAAGTAGCATTGCTTCCCCCCCCACTATCTTTTTCATCTTAAAATTCCACTTGACTTCCCAAGCTGTGGTCTGAGTAAACACTAAGGCAATGCATTTTGCAGCAACAATGGCTTTTTAATCTGGATGGCTGCAAAGAGGAGGGCACCCATACTGTGCTGCCCTTCCACTGCTGTGTAAACACACGCCTCTCTTTGAAGTAGGTAATAAGTGATTGTTTCATAATCTGTAATAGCTGGAATACTTGGTGGTGTACCCCCTTAGGCAAACAAACCTTAAGGAAAAAATAGCAACATACTGTTTGAAAGAGATTGGTTTGTTTAAACACAAGCTTGGAAACTAAAAGGCGGCATTTGAAACAACAAAAAAGTCCAAAAGTCCATGGGCACAAGAAAGAAAAACTAGTGAGGATGCATTCAGTTGGTCTGATAGTGCAGTTATGATGAGCTCCAGCTTAGTGATAAGTAAAATGAGTAAGCCCAGGAAAAACCCTGTATATGATTTTGAGTAAGAAAAGCTGAGCAGTCTCTTACATAGGATTTCAGAGGTCTATGATAAAATATGGAAACAAACCCCACAAACTTCAGAATAGAAAGACAGACTGCACAAGGATCACCCAGAAGTTCCAAAGGTCAGAAACTCAAAAGTTCTTTTCTTAACCCTTTGTAGGAAGGTGAATATTTGTTTTCATATTGTTCTTTGAGTGATGCATAGTTGAAGTAATATTTTACATATACTCAGCATTAATAATCAAAACAAGATTTTAGATTCTTCCTTTAGCAAGAATCCAGATCTTGACACAAATGGCACTTCCGCTTATTCCATGCACCAAAAACCCTTTTTAAACCTTATAGACATCCTTCTTGTATTTACTCTACGTTTTAGTGAACACAGTGTCAAGAATAGGAAAAGCACTTCCATTCTCTGAAATAAAAAGAACATTCAGAATCAGTTATGAATGAAAAGTGTCCAACCAGAAGAAACTCGGGTGTGCATATCTGTGTTTTTGTTGTTGTATTTATTTGTGTGTGTGTGTGTGTGTGTGTGTTTGTTTGTTTTTTTAAGGCAGGGCCTTACTATGTAGCTATAGCTATCCTAGAACTCAGTGCATAGTCCAGGCTGGCCTTGAACTCAGAGCTCCTCCTGCCTCTGCCTCCTAAGTGATTTGATTAAAGAAGGTGCCCCTACACCCATTTGCATATTCATCTTTTACAGAGCAACCGATGGTGTCCTGAGCGAATTGACGTGTAACCTAGTAAGGGTCTTCGAAGAACACTGCCGCTGTATTCATTTACAACCGTGTATTTACAGGAAACTGAAGACTGATTTTCTCAAGGCTCATAGGCAAGTACTTCCAAAAAATAATAAAAGAATAATAAAACCATTATATATCCATGCAAATGAAAATTCACAGAAGAGTGGCAGGCAGCCAAGCTAACTATTTCAGGTCTGCTGTCCCATCTGCTTGGCCTGTTAACTGTCGGAAAATACAAGCAAATCACTTCTTCTGCAACTAATTCACAACAGGGTTCCTAAAAACCAGACTCCAGGATGCAACTTTAATACGACCAAACAGCAAGCCTTGCAGCAATTCAGAGGCAGAAGCTGGCTCAAATGCCTCTTTGGTGGACCTGGAGCACAAGCACCAGCATCCTTGTCTGTACCATGGAAGGCCCACAGCCAGGAAACCCTCAGACATCAGGAAGCAGCTCTCTGCCTTGATTCCTCTTTGCCTATGAACCCAAAGGCATTCTCTTCCCGCTAGAGTTTATTAGCCCTGATATGTGGTAATTAATTTACTGCAGGCTCTTAATTCATAAATGGATCAAATAAAGCTTTCCATGGCTTTTGGCAGACACCCCTTCCTAAATTATGGTGACTAGAAGTTGGTTCAAATGCTGCTTATAAGCCAGGCCTTTCAGCCTGTAAACTTCAATTAGGGAGCTTTTAGCTTATTGTGTGTGTTAAACCTTCAAAGAAGGAATTATCCTTGCATTTTCCATCCCCAAAAGAAGAAAAGAGAAAGAAAGGAAGGAAAGTTGGCAATGAAACAATTCCTAGAATGCTGATCCAGGAGTTACCAAGAAGTTAAAAACCTTTATCCTCAATACCCAAAGGCCTGCACATAGTGGAGGAGAAAGCCTAGTAAAGTATAATACATTAAAATTAATAAGGAAAGCAACTACCAACAAAGGTTTTTGGGCAAGCAAACACAAACAAAAAAAACTCCTGGTTGAGTTTTGTCCTCTGTATTCCCTTGCTCAATGCCACCAACAGGTAAGTATATTCTAGGCTGGACTTGGGACTTAACTGGCAACCAGGGATGGCAGCTGAAACTGGTATCAGCACTACCAAAACTGGCACTAAAACCTTTCTTTTTTAAGACATGGTCTCATGCAGCCTAGGCTTGCCCTGATCTCACAATGAAGCTGAGGATGACTCTGAATGCCGGCTATACCTGTTTCTACCCCCTGATCATTGGCATTACCAACATGTACCGCCATGGCCAGTGTATGAGTGCACTACCATGCCCAGTTTATGGGTTCTGAGGCTTGAACTCAGGGCTCCAGGCATGCTAGGCAAGTAGTTTACCAACCAGCCTCAGTTCTCATGTGTATATCTTGACTAGATGGCCATGCCAAGCTTAGGTCAGCTAACAACCTACTGAAGGAGTGCACCTAACTGTCAGTTCAGCTGATGTGCATGTTTTCTCTTTGCTGTCTTACTTCTCCCAGGCTGGAGACAGCTCTGCTCAGGGGTGGGGGCCAAAGCCTTTCCCTCTGACTTGTCCCTTAACAGCAGGTTGGAGACTGGCCTCCAGTTCTCCTTTCTGTGGCCAGGCTGTGTTTGTCCCAAGTTATAAATAACATGAGTGCATCTTCCCCAAAAAACATTAATTCAGAAATGTCCTGTGTAACGAGCCCTCATGTCTACCAGCAAAAGAAGCATTTGGTCCTACCATTCTGTAAACACCTTAGTCTTCCCTGGAGCTGGGCAACAAACTTGGATGAATGAAGAGGAAAAGAATTCCCCTTTACACCCGACTGCCAGGGAGGCCAAGGCTCTAAATCTCCTTGAAGCTGAAAACAAATTAGCAGCTTTGCCTGTACTGCCTTGACCATGTTAAAAGAGGCTTCTCTTCATTCTAGCATTATAAGCCTTGCTCCTCACAGATAACACTTTTAAGGATATAAAAACATTTCCCTCAGCTTACTGCCTGTCACCTCATTGGCTTGACTGGAAGGATAGCAAGAGGCTTGAGCTTAACACAACACACCCCGTGCCAGCACAGATTTGAACAGGGTGGGAGAGAGGCCTGGGAAGGAAAATCAGATTTAATCACCACCTGGTATGTTGAAGAATAAAGTCTTGGGATAATATTCATCTTCATAGACAATCTTGGGACTGAGGCCTGACCAGTGAGCTCTGCACTGGTGAAAGAGACAGACATCTTTGCCTCAGAGACATCAATGCGATGCTCCTATCATCATTCTTGGTCTGTATGCTCAAAAAATAAAGGCAGGTACCATGTACTGAAGTGGGTAGACTAACCCAAACAGGGCATTTCTAGACAAATAACGATACCTGTAAATACTACGAGTAGTTATGTATGCGAAGTCTCTCAGAGACACTCCTAACACACCCTGCCTAAGTGTGTTTTTACTACTTTATGCAACAGCGGCAGCTTGGATTTCTTCAACACATCTTTTCCTTCGAGAAAGAAAGTATTTATGAAAGCCACCTCAACTACAGCGTCATGGAAGTTCCACAAAGAAGGAAGTAAGAGTTTTACAACACATACTGAAAAGAGTTTTGGGAAAATAAGCCAAATATCAGTGGTGTGGGAAACTCTTCTTGCTAAACAAAAATAAAAAGAGCGGAGCTTTGACCAAAATAATGATTGGCAGAGACCCACAGGGAGGTAGGCAGGGCTAGGGATGCAGAAAATGCATTCCAAAAGCCACTAATCTTGCTTTAGATAACCAATAACCAAACAACAACAACAACAATGAAGTTTGGTGGCATTAGAAGTTTCGTTTCCTGTTTTAAGTTCCCAAACATAGACTCTGTATGAGAACAAGACACTATGGAGGCCACATTTGTGGGGATAACTAAGCCTAACAATTTTTAACAACAGACAGACCATAACCCCAGCACATGGGCGTCTGAAGCACCAGGACCCCAACATCCAGACCATTCTGGGATATGTGGAAAGGCTTCAGCTTCAAAAAATTATAATCTTGAAAAAAACTGATTGCTCTATGTAATTGATTATTATGGTAGCACATTCCATATCCGAAATGATCTCATGGTGGCTACCAGAAATTCTCAGCTAAAGAACTTAGGGCTCTCTAAGAAATATGTATTTTTTTCATTTATAATATGGAGATAACATTATATTCACTTTAAAAAAAAGGTTAGAAAGATTAAGCTAAATTTGCATAATGGAGAGAACACCTTCAGACTTTGGTTTCCTAAAATTAGCAGCAAGAAAGAGGTCAGTCAAGAAAGTAGAGGAAGCTTTTCCTGGGAAGCTGATAAAAGCAGACTAAAGTTATTAGGTAAACCACAGCTCAGGGGAACTCTGGAAATGACCCATCTTAATTCTTTTATTCTATCATTGAGTACCAGCAAGGTCTGCTCCTTAGGAGTTAGGAGCAGACAGCCAAGGACCCACAGACATTTGAGGAGTGTCAGCACTGTGAAATGGAAAGCCCAAATTAGATACAATCAAAGGAGAAATAAATTAAAAATAATGCTGAGAAGAAAATAAAAAAGGAAAAAAAAAGTATTTTCAGAGAAACAAGAAGAGAGTTATTCATGAAACTAGAATAGAAGGCTTAAAGAAACAATTCTATTTTTTTTTAAGCTTTTAGAAATGAAAGATACATGAGAACAGATTTGTCAGTGAAAAAACAATGATAAATTTGGGGAAAAGTCTGCTGAAAGCAGAAAATACATAAATACCTATAAACCAGAGTTTTGAGAAAGAAGGAAAAAAAGAGATTGTAACAGGAGGTTTAAATAAAAGGTCTAAAACGAGACGTGAAATGTAAATCATAGCCACTCCAAGGCAGTCTGTCTACACAGTCTCTAAAAGAACTGGATTCCAGGCAAAGGACCAAGCTTAACACAACAGATTTTAGAGGGATTCTGGATGTCAACGCGATATGTCAGAATACTCTAGACAAAGAAAAGATGAAGGCTTAAGGAACAAGACAAGGATCAGATACAAGAGCTAAAGTTGGGGTGGCATTACACATCCCAATACAACACAGGGCAGTGATGTATGAACTTCAAAGGCCTGAGGTCAGGCAACTTCCAATCAACTCTTCAAAGACCACAGTATGAAGACAGAAAGAATACATTTTTAGGATTTCATAAATTTTATTTTCCACGAACCCTAAAGGAAGGTGGACTCCCCCCAAATTAAGGGAAGACCAGGAGAAAAGGGAATCCAACAAAAAGGGGGACAGTATCTTTAGCACAGTGTAAAATAGCAACCTCAGGTTTTTATAGCCCTGAATCATGCCTATGTAATCAGTGCAGACTGGAGCAGGTCAGAAGACTGGGAAAAGCTAGACCAACATGTAAACTGTATGGGATACTTGATGCCTTTCAATGTAATGAGAGGCAATTTAATTCTGGCAGAATAATGCATGGTGAATTAATGATGGGCTCAGAGAATCCTAAGCAAACAAAAGTCAAATATTAACTCCAGGGAGAAAGGTGGGTGAGAAAGAAAGGTAATCACGGGACACTGCTGTGCTGTGGGTAGTATATTCATAACCATAACAATGTAAACACTGAATGTTTGTCCAACAGAAAACGACTTGTGGTAGGCAGCTTCTGTCACGGTCCCTGTTCCTCTGCTTCTTAGTCACAGTGTGCTCGAAGTGACTACAGCTAAAGAGCGAACATATCTCCCATTAAGTTATACGTAAGGATGGATTCTATTTAGTACCATCTATCAATTTGTCTGTCTAATCTATCATCTATCCATCCATCTGTCTGTCTGTCTAATCTATCATCTATCCATCTATCTCTCTATCGATCTATCTACCTACCTACCTACCCATCGGTCCAGCTATCCAGCTGTCTGTTGATTGTACCTATCTGTCTGTCTATCTCAGTGAAGAAGCAAGCTGAAGTGCTGTGAGTGGTTCTGTAGAAAGGACCATGTTAAAGCCTTTGGCTTAATAGCCCACAACAGATTAAAGCTTGCCAATAACCACATAAGTTAGCTCAAAAGAGAGTCCTTCAGGTTCAGCCAAGTTTTCAGCCAACAGCAACCCTGGCCACAGCCTGACAGAAACCTCTGGAGACAGCTTGGTCTGAAGCAAACAGCTAAGTTACTTTCACATTCCTGACCTAAGGAAACTGTGACATGATAGATGTTTGTTATTCCAAGGCTCTGAGCTTTAGAATAATTTGTCAAACAGCAATAGAGACCTCATAACTCATAATTATATTAGGAGTACGGGTGGAGTAAAATATATTTGTGTTGGAGGGAAAAGAGAGGTTAGTCATTGTGTTTCCAAATAAGAAAGTCTGTGAAAAAAAAAAAAAAAGAAAGTCTGTGAAACATCTAAATCAGAAAAGGAAAATTAAGAAATATTTACTCAAAAAGAAAAAGAAGAAAGAAAAAAAAAGAAAATGTCACTTAAGAATTCACAGTAGTTAGTTTGTCTCTGAAGAACAGAAACTGGATGAAAGGAAAACTGGAATATGAAAATACTATTTTTTTTTGTTATCGACCTAAGAGAAATCTGTCACCTTTACAAGTGTGTGTGTGTGTGTGTGTGTGTGTGTGTGTGTGTGTGCCTGTGCGCGCGCGTAACTTGAATAAAATGAAGCTGCATTCATATGTTATATGTTAATTCTCCTGCATCCTATCACATCTCTGTTTCACAGTGGTGCTTGCACTCATTCATTAGGCCTCAGGACATGCTGGTGAAGCTGTGCTGGCCCAGAACTTAGTTTGTCAGATAAAAACTTCAATGAGCCCTTCCACAAAGGGAGTGAGCTACAGGAGTCACTTTACCTACAGAAGGGCTACTGGAATGCCATATGCTTTGAGTCTTTGAGTAAATGAAGAGTCCTAGAAATGCCAGTTCATGAAGACTCAACTCAAGTCCATCCATTCAACAGAATTTGACACTGGCTCAGAGGGTCTTTGAGAATAACACCATCAGAGTGAGCTGCTAAGAATTCTCTGAAGAACTCCCTTCAAGTCTGGCATTACATTGGCATGAACACCCAAGATCATTACACTCCTTTGCTACTAGAACTTCAGGTATCTCCAGAGAGGGTCATACACTCTAGCCCACTCCATTTCACACCTCAGGAAAGCCAGGCCCGGGCCAAACAGAAAACAGCTAATGATGAGAAGTGAGACTGTAGCCCAGTGCTAGCATTTTCTGTTTCCCTCTGTGTAGCTCTGTCTCTCTCTTGTGTCTACCTCAGGCTAGACTTAAACTCACAATCTTCAGAGACCCAGGCTAGTGTCAAACTCAAGGCAATCCTCTGGCCTCAGCCTCTCCAAATGCTGAGGTTATAGGTGTGAGTCTCCACACCATCCTTTAAAACCAATTTATTATCCTCACCAATGCAGTGATTCTGCTTCCTTAGTTTTAGCTTGTTGTTTTTGTTTGTCACTTTGCTTTAAAATTTTTCCCCTCTAGGTTTAGTTACCCATCTTTTCTCAAAAAGTGTGTGTCTAGGAGTGTCAGGACTCCTTTACTAAGATCTCTTAAGGATTCTACCACAATGTATTGTTTTTCCCAAAAATACGCTAGAGAGATAATAGAATGCTACAGACAATGAAAACAAAGATTTTTTAATCCAAAATGTTATAGATATTTTCTGAGCTATGGAATCATGACCCTTTATGTATTAGAAGATACAGCATTTTATTTAAAGTATAAAATGCTCTCTCGGCATGGTTATCACAGAAGACGAAGGCCCAGAACTTGTAGCTCTTTATTTCTGCCTTCTTAGTCACACTTAAAAAAAAAATGAATAGAAAGACAGAAGAGACTGACAGAGAGAGACACAGAGAAAGAGACAGAGAAGTTGACATGCAATGGGAAAGGTTCTGGCTGTCTTGGAGGGATTTCTGTTTTCATTTTGCACTCTAATCAATGTGATTACGCTTACCAACAGAACCAGGCACTCCTGCTACCCTTTCATCATTTCTCATTAATGACCAGAAGGAAATACAAGAGCGAGTGACATCAAACACTGAACCATAACAAGTTGGGCTGCCAGAATTCAAAGCCGAAGAACACAAAATCAGTCTCCCTGACAATCTCTTCTGCAAACTGGTCCTTCTTTGCAAAATACACCTACGGTTTTCCCCCAGTGTGCAGAGGACAACCTAGCTCTTGCCCCACACCCTCCAGAGATCAAGTAAAATGTAAAGAGTGATTCTACTAATCAGGGTGGTCAGGGGAAGTGGCACCCCAGAGGGGAACTGTAATTCTTTGTGAAACTGGGCTCCCAGGCATCAGGTTCAGCTGCCAGGTTGAATCTTCAGGAGTCCTATATGGTACAGCCCACCCTTTCCCGGAACTCTGAGGTGGGTATAGGTGAGCAAGAAGGACAAGTAGATCCCTTCACTAAACCCCCAGAACTTTGTGCCTCTAAATTCTGTTTGGATCCTGTCTTGACTGTACAACAGGTCATAATTTCCCCATACAGCTTTATTTTCTTCAGTGGGAGAAAATAAAGATGGTGATGTTAAATCCATCCCAAAGCTTAACAATTACATCTAACACATGATATGCTTCATTGAAATTCCATCCTTAGAAAACCTGCTGCTTTCAAGAAAGAGCAGGCTGTGGGGGGGGGGGGGTTGGGGAAGGACTGGCCCAGCTGACGATATTTATTTCAAAAAGATACCTAATCCAGAAGCCAGGCATAAAATGAGCTCTCCTGGAGTATATATGCTTGGGGATGTTCGAGTACCTGACTGGGGGTTTGAGGCAAATCTCTTCTAAGTCACTGAGGATTCATGTCAGTCAATATAACTTAAAGTAGCTCACAACATTCTGCTTCTTAGAAAATGGACCCCTTATTTTCCAAGTCCCACTAGGCTTATTTGTCCCACTATCAATTCAAAACTGGAAACAACAAGAAAAACACCTTCCCTAGAGGATGCCTTTCAGTCTTCCTACCAAGCAGGGACTACAGAGAGTTCAAGGTGGCTGCAGCCCTTTCCTGTGAAGAGGCTCCTCAGTCTGCACTCGAATACTCAGATGTCTAGCAAAAGCAGACACCTCTCACACAACCATCTTAGTGACAGGTTCGGAGTATAGCAAGCCAAGACAGCTGGTTCTCTTCTGGTTCCGCCCAGGTGTGTCTCTACCCCCATACATCTGTCAGGGCGAGAAACCATTCCATACACACACAGGAGAGGTGCCTGCAAGAAGAAAGCCTTTACGAGCTGTCTGAAACAGCTTTCAAATTCAGGGAAGTGACCGTGTCTCTTCGGGAAGCTAAGGAACACGGAGGAAAAGAGCCTTTGTTAGGGCTCGTTAAACAAGTTGCCCTCCACCGCCGCTCCAGTAAAGTGAGACATGCGCAATGTTCTCAGCCAACTCTTTTGACTTGAGTGCCTTCAAAAGTTGTCTGTCAATGTAGATATCAAGAAGACAGCTACATGGCAAAACACAGCCTGCAGATGTACATGGGCGTCTCCGAGGAGCTGGCAGGATCCAAGCCTCCCGCCAGCCGAGGAGAACATGTAAGCGCTCCCTCTCTGAGGACAGGAAAGCTGATGGTTGTTTTTATTTTTCTTGTTATGAAGCACATAGCTGAAAACTACATTTGGGGTATTCTGTAAAAATATTTAGTGAATATTAAATTTAAAAAAACATTTCTCTCTACCAGCCAAACTGAGTTCCCCATGTTTTGGCCAAAATCTACAGACAGGAAAGTGTTTATTTGCTTTTTGGCAGTTTTTAAAAACTAGTTATATTCATCATGTGCTCACAACCGGAGAAGGCTAATTACTTTAGTTAGGAACCAGAGATTCTGAAAAAATAGCGTCAATAGTCAGTCACTTCATGTAGATGTTCTGTGACTCTATTAGAATAGCATTCCCTTCAAGGCTTGGGGACCATCATGGGGTGGGGGGTGGAAAAAATTGTAAGAGCCAGAGGTAAGGGAGAAAAGGAGCAAGTGTCCCCTCTGGGAATGACAGGGCTAATATGCTCATGAGTGCAACTCTCTGTGACTGCCTGCACCAGACCTGAATAAGATCCATAGTCAACGGTCTAGCAAGGTTGAGGTAAGGGCACATGAGCACTCATTCCTACCTGAAAGGCTACTGATGGCTGGGGGTGGGGGTGGGGCACCCATTTTCTTTAAGGGTGTGGCCCCCTAGTGGATGACAATGCTCCACTGGATGCCATACTGGACAAGTGTATGGACGTGGCTCTCAACTTTCCTAATGCTTTAATAGAGTTCCTCATGTTGTGGTGACTCCCAACCATAAGATTACTGTAAATTTGCCATGAATTGTAATGTAAATATCTGATATGCATGATGGTCTTAGGTGACCACTATGAAAGAGTCATTAGACTCCCAAAGGGGTCGTGGCCCATAGGGTGAGAACCGCTGGTTTTAAGCAGTACAAATTGGACTCGGTGGGTTTCAGAAGAAAAGAGAGGTAGGGAAGGGAAGCAGTGAGGACAGGAAACTGGAACGGGTGAGTCTGGGAGGAACATTTGGGGGTAAATATAATTAAAAGACATTATATGCATATATGAAGTTATCAAATAATTAACATATAAAAGATTTTTTATATTTCATATAAAAAGATTAGGCTTTGTTATGGGAGCCTTCCACACTAAGGACATGAGGCTAATTAGAAGCCTAGAGCCTCATGAATGTGTGCAAGTTTTCTCATTGCTTTAACAGAGTGCCCAAAGGAAGTCACTTATACAGGAATAGTTTCTTTTAACTCACTGTTTCAGGGGATTTCAGCCCATCCCGGCAAGGAGGGCTTGACAGCATTCAGAGCAGTGAGAGCATGTGGCCCCTCACGTGGCAGGCAAACCAGGAAGTAGAGCATTAGATCAAAATTGTGGGCAGGCACGGTCTTCAAAATCTCATGCCTAGTGGCTGACGTCTGCCAGCTATGTCCCAAAGGTTTTTATCACTTTCCCAAATGGCACCGCCATCTGGGAACCAAGCACTCAAAGTGTGAGCTTGGCAGGGGATTGGCAGATTCAAACCTTAACAATAATGTGCTCCCCTTTCCCCTACAAAAGTGTTTTAGGGCACAGATTCAACACCAAATGTGTGCTATGTCAGGTAGAATCAAGAGCCACCTTTTTAATATACAGAGACTGAATGAAATGCCACAAATGTGTCTCGGTATTTATTGAGTTGGGGGGGGCTCAATCATGAAAAAAATAAATAAATACAAGCGTGCATATGCCTACTCAATTTACTATTCAGTTATAAGAAAATTACCAAATGAGCAATCAGGGTCTTTCATATCTCACTGCACTTTTTATCTGCCCCTCTCTTGGGTCTCCTGAAGGGGTGAAGTCAGACCCTGCTAGATAGTCTGCAATTGTGCCCATGAGCCTAATTCCTGCAATTTTCTTTGCTGAGAACAGCTATCTGGAACCTGTGATATGCCTTCTCCCATATTACGGCTTATTTTCCCTTTGCCAAGGAAATACCAGCCAAGCTTCTTTTTGAACAGGAAGGCTGGAGAGGGGCTTATGGGAGTGCTTTGGTTGACATTACTGTTAAAAAGTACCCTGATAGTACCTGCCAAGGGAAGAGACACTAGAAGAGGAAGGATAGGAGGCAGGAAGAGGGGCAAGGCAGAGGGTATGGAAGTGCTAGAGAGAAATCTGTACACTGCTTGAATATGCCAAATGAGAAACTGTGTGTTACAGACAGGTTACGACCCTCCAAGGGTTTTCTGTGAATATCCTGTCCTCTCTTCTTCCTGTCTCTGAGGAAACAGAATTGAACAGAGAGAGAAGTTGGGAAGACAAGACTAAGTGGTTGGGATTCAGGGAACTGGATGACTGGATGATGAACTAATATTTTCCCCCTGTGGATCTGAATCTCTGGTGTTTAACAGTGCCTTTTAATGTCCTTCACGTTTTGGGGGGTGGGGGTGGGGGTGGGAAGAGCAGCAGCAGTACTATAAATGCCACTTTCGACACAAGCAGAGGCCAAAGAAAGCCTTTCTATGATAGAGAGCAAAGGTCTCTGCTGAGGCAGTCCCAGGTCAGCAGCAAAAGCTGGACCCCAGGGCTGAATCCTCTTTGTTATTAAAATGAAGGTGGGTGGAAAGCTGGCTACAGTGAGAAAAGTGCTCATCCTTCCAGCCAGGAGGTTCACGCTGTCCAGTCCTTTTGAGGAAGGAGTTAAACCATGAGTAGTAGTATATTACACATGCTTGTTTTTATAGACTTAACAAGTTTCTGAAAAAGGTACACTAGCATTGTAATTCCAAAAGTTCAAAACAAGCAACTCCCTTTACATAAACATGTCATCCTATGAACTCACATTCATTTTAAACTTGAAAGCAATATGACTAAACAATGAAATGTTAATTAATCCAATTATATCTATTCTATAGAATATTCCATGCCAAAGAAAACCTTTCTGAAATGTAGTCTTAAGGGGTAACATGGGCTCAAATCCATAATCCTCCTGCTCCTGCCTCTCAAATGCTGAGATCACAGTCAGGCGTCACCACGCCCAGCTTGTAAAATGCTTTAATAAAAGCAGAATAGCTTACACGCTCAAGAGCAAGAACATGTAAGAGCCGGACTATCAGGAAGTCTGCTGTAAGATTGTGTCTCCTAGAAATAAATGGCAGGGAATCGACACTCCAGATATAACACGGCTGCCAAAACAAGAGCTGAGTAAGTGCCTATATCTAAACAAACAAAGTACAGGGAGGTTTAGTCTTTTTTTTTTTTTATAATGTTAAAATAAATTTGAAATAAAATAAGAATTGAGATAAGATTTTACACACACACACACAGACACACACACACATTTTTGGTTATTAGAGACAGGGTTTTCTTGCCTGTCTATCCCTGGCTGTTTGGATCTCACTCGGTAGACCAGGCTGGCCTTGAACTCAGAGAACTGCCTGCCCCTGAGTCCAGAGTCCTAAGATTAAAGGCATGGACCACCATGACAAGCAAGGCAGGCAAGCAGGCAACACTCAACATAGCTATGCAGAACTAGTAAGTGATGATGCCAAGCCACAGGGCACCAAAGTCAGTCAATCCCCAAAATCTCGCTAGTAAACGAGTGGAATTTAACATTTCAAGCGTATGATTACCAAGATGGTTCAGCAGGTAAAGGTGCTTGCCACCAAGCCTGACAACCCAAATTTTATCCTTGCGTCACACACTGTGGAAGAAGAGAACTGACTCATACATGTTGTCTTCTGAACTCCACATGTACAGCATGGCATGCCTGTGAGCTCACATGTGCACGTCTGCACACACATGCTCACGGAACAAGAATCTTTCACAAAAGGATAAAACACATGTCATTTCCATTAGTATCAGCAAACATAAAATAACTGTAACTAAACATGTACTATATCTACATAAGGAAAACTATAAAATTCAACTAAAACCATCCAAGGATTAAACAAATGAAGATATCACATTTGGAGGACTTGATAAAGTCAAAATGTTAATTCCTCCCACTTCAGTGCAATACACTGGCAAATTTATTCTAATGTTCATGTGTAGATCTCAATGACATCACCTCAAAGATTAAAGTCTATCCTGTCTAGCAGTGGTTCTCAGTCTTCCTGATGTTGTAAGCCTGTAATACAATTCCTCACTTTGTGGTGACCCCCAACCATGACGTATTTATTTTGCTACTTTCTAACTGATTTTGCTACTGTTGTGAATCATGATGTAAATATCTGTTTTTTGATGGTCTCAGGTGAGCCCTGTGAAAGGGTCATTTGAGCCTCCCACCAAGGGTGGAGAACCACTGTTCTACGATGTAGCTACAGTGATCAAGACAGTGTGGTTTTGGCAGGAAAAAAAGGCGTTCCAGCATAACAGCACACAGGCATAGACACATGCTGCTACAGTGAACTCATCACTGACAAAGGGGCAAAGGCAACAGATGTAGAAAGAGGCTATAACGGTTGCATACAAAAACGTCTAGACCCGAGCCTAATACCCCTGACTACAATACTCAATATGGACTGTAGACCTAAGTAAGTGAAAAACCATAAAACTGAAAGACAGCACAGAAGAAAATCTAGGTGAATTTGAAGAGGAGGACAGGGAGGGAGGCGAGAGGGAGAAAATCATTGTCAAGAGGAATAGAAGGTAAGTTATGGACTGGGAGAAAGCATTTGTTATCTAAAACAGGTAAAGACCTCTTCAAATTCATTAGCAAGAAAATACACCCATGTTTCAAATCTCCCAACCGTCTTCGAAGATACACACAAACCATCATAGAAGGCAAAGATGGCAAATAAGCCCAGGAAGCAGGTTCGACCTCAGCACCCTCAGGGAACTTCAGCTAAAGCTTTTCCTAGAACAACATTCAGAATTTAAGAACACTAAGTGTTAGAGGGTGTAAAGTAACGGGGGCCTTTTATTCATTACCTGGGGCAATGTGAACATGGCCCCGACACTTTGCAAAAGCATTTTGATTAGGAATTATTTTTAATGAGCCTGTTATTAAACATTAGTCCACATCTATAAAGTGTGTCTAGTATCTGAGCTCAGCCATTCTGAATGCACAGGAAAATGCTAAGCAAAAAGCAAAACACTTTAGTGAAATTACGTAAAGCTTCCCCATAGCAAAGGAAACTTTGATACGGAAAAAAGACAGGGGCAGGGGTGGAAGAGAGCTACCGTGAAACATGCATTTGACAAGCAAAGGAAAACACAGGAGCCTTTCGGATCAGTACCAAAAACCTGATGCATCGATTTTTCACAAGACCATCCAAAAGACTTGAGTGTACACTTTATCAAAAAGCATGAACAAACGGCTAACAAGTACACATGAGAAGGTGTCCAACATTCCTTAACCATCCGGAAAATGTATACCAAACACAGCGCAGTACCATCGCATACCTGCCAGAATGGCAGCTAATCGAGAGATAACATTCACACTTTTGGATACTAACCCCAAAGCATTAAAATCAGGGTCTCGGGTAGGTTTTGCCTTTCCCTCCCCCTTTCCCTTAAAGTATCAAGATGTGGAAATCGTGTCTCTTAATAGAAGAGTGAATAAAGAAAATGAGGAATGGATGTGCATTTAAAAATCAACAATAAGGTATTTCTGGAGCTATTTTTCATTGTCTAGACCAAACATAATTCAAAAATAGCATACTCCTGGCTGGAAAGCTCCATGATTTCAACTTACACAGGTATTTAGCCTGTTGCACTTTGTTCCATGAATTTATTTAACAGTCCACAGCTATGTACACTTGGGATTGTTGTATGCCAGATGTGGGGGATCCGAAAGGAAAGAGCAGGTGACTCACACCTAAGTAATTGCAGGATAGTGGGGCTGGAAAGAACATTGTGTACACATTAACCCAGCTGAAGTTTGAGGACAACTGCCAAAATCAGACTTGTGAACTACAAAGAAACCCTTAGCACTTCACACTTCCAATACAGCCTTCAGTTACCACACCACACTTGCTCGAAACCCAGTACCTAGGGAGATACAGGAAAAACTCTGATAGAAGAAAAGCAGGAGTTCAGAAGGAAGAGGTGTTGTGGAGAGCAAGGGTCTCAGGATGTAACTGCAGGGAGTTCAAATTCACACTCTCCCACTCCCCAGGTGTGCTATCTGGTACAGGTGAACCGAGTTTCGCGTTTCTATTAGAACAGAGATGGTGAGTGACAGTGAGTTTGTTCTGGCTTAAATGAAATCAGTACCCAGTCAACACCCAGATCCAAAGAAAGCTTTTATCGAATCAAACCTTTGTTTTATACAAAACCCCTCATGTTTACCCATTAAATCAGCAAAGAATCAAGGAGAGAAAGAAAAGAGAAAGAAAGAGAAAGAAAGAAAGAAAGAAAGAAAGAAAGAAAGAAAGAAAGAAAGAAAGAGAAAGAAAAAAAGAGAAAAGAGAAGAAAAGAGAAGAGAAGAGAAGAGAAGAGAAGAAAAGAAAAGAAAAGAAAAGAAAAGGAAAGGAAAGGAAAGAAAAGGAAAGGAAAAAAGAAAAGAAAAGAAAAGGAGAAAAGAAAAGAAGTCACTATAGGAGGACTAAGGTCCTGGCTTTCATTTGGGGTGATGAAAACCTTTTGAAATTAATTATAACTATGGATGCCTAACTCTAAATGCAGTGAAAAACCAATGGATCACACACTTTCAATGAACAGATCACATGTTATGTGAATTATATTTCAATAAAGCTATGAAAATTGTAAGAAAAAAAAATCAATGACATGTTTCAATTAATGTGTCCAGATGGGTCAGTAGTTATTCTTTGCAAATAGTGAGATCGTTTCCATCTTGTAATTATAATGCACTCTTAGTTCAAAGTCAGTGTAACATCAAGAATCTTTCAAAATTTCTTTGTAAATTTCTCCTTTTAGGGAAAAAAAGTACATCAGTTACACACACACACACACACACACACACCTTATAAGACAACTTTCATCTTTCTCACGTCTAAGTCCTAAGAAATATTTAAATGCTTAAAGTTCTGTATTCAAATATGAGTTTAGCTTTGAGATAAAGCAACAAGAAAAGTTTAAAAATGTCTTTATAAAGTTAGTTCAAGGTGTCTACTTCATTACTTGACACCTGATGCCCCCACCAAAGGACTGAGAGAGATAACCAAGGATTAAATGTTGATCTAAACCTGAAAGCCTACGCCTATTTGAAAGCAGTATCTTATTCACCTTCATAACAGGAAAGGTGGACAACCTGGAGCTTTCCAACAAAACACACAGGACCAACCCCTCATTGTACCCTGTGTGCCCGTGTTACTTCACCAGGACAGTGCTGAGCCACTGCACATGTCCCGTTGTTATGACAAATCTTTTCTTAAAGATGTTGGATCAGCACAGTGGTTCACACTTGAAACTCCAGGTACTAAGCTGAAGCAGACTTGGTCCTGGGACAACCTAGTAAGACTATAGAAACAAAACAATAGTAACCTTGTTCTCAGAACAGCCAGAGGTAAATAAACGGTATATGTTCTGTGAACGCACCCTCTGTTTTTGGACTTGGGTTTCCTTTCCACATGAATGGAAGATACAACCTTTGGGATGCTCCGCCACTAGCAATGGTGGCTTTCAAGGGACCAACTGCACACTCACCGGCAGTCTCCCCGTAAGTTGGGCAAGGAAGGCTATGAAAAAGTTTATGGCCAGTGCGCACAGTGGTACTAATTATAATTGGAGTTCTTTCAGCCCCTCAAAACCTCTGTGGGGTTCTGTTAAGGATCAAGGCTATAATCTTCTCCTTGCCGGGATAGTAAACAACTGTTTTATTCATTTTTGACAAATATATGAACTGATAACCTTCTGCTGAACACTGGTCAGCCACCAGCTATCTCGTTTCCTGTGACCGCCTGGGTATCATCGACGGGAGTGCGTAATGAAGCACGCGAGTCAACAGTGTCATTTCATGCCCCTGTGAGCCACAGGCAATTTATAACAACACAGCTATGGACTTCGACAAACAGTTTCTCACTCAGCAAAGCATCGCACAAACTCTATGCGTAGTCACAGAAGACATGGCGTAAGCCTGGATTAGTATGTAATCTCTTCTCAAATTAATCAAAATTTTTAAAGAAATGTTCTGTTTGAAGTGGTGTGATCAGTAAGTAAACACTGCAGAGTAAGAATCATAATACCGTATTTTAGGCTATCCTCAATTATGCAGATCATTTGCCTTTTAATGAGTTATCTTGAAACTCACTGCACTGCACATTTATGACTTTGGAGATCCAAGAGAAGTGAGATTTACGAACATCTCAAGTGGTTTTTAAAAAGAGTCATTTAATTCTCCAGTTAATTACCTTTAAAGCAATCGTTTCCTAAGTCTTCCCCCCCGCCCTTGGAAAGCAAAGGTGCAGACCACCAGGTGAAGAAATTCCTGTATGACATTCTTCCCTTCAATGTGATTCTGTCTTATTACAATCATACTCACTGTGCCACAGGCATTCCACTGTCTCCTAGGAAATCTCCCATTGATGATCTAAGCAAGGTTTGTTTGCTTGCTTGCTTGTTTGTTTGTAGACAAGAGTCTCCCTGGAGCCCAGGCTGGCCTCAGGCTCACCTTCATTCTGTCTGTCTACAGATTACTGGAGCTGCAAGTGAGGTAGATCCACTTTCTCTAGCATTTAGGCTGTAGGAACATTACTATTGTTTTCTGGACTGCATAGTTCAGCAGAAACTACAAAGAAATAAACCTGTTGCCACCATATTAGGAAGAGTGCTAGCAATTGGTTGCTCCTGAAGACTGTCCCTCAAATCCTCTCTGGTTCATCTGGATGTTCAAGGCTCTCGCTTCCATCACTACTAACTGAACAACTATGCTCCCCTGCCATACTTCAGCATCTTGGCAGGTCTTCTCAATCACTGGGGAAAGACAAGTGTCCCTGTCCATTTTATACTTGGGTACTTGAGGCAATAAATGCACATGATCTCCTTAAAAACAAAAAATCAAGAAACCTTGCATAGGACCTAGTGTTCTCCCTTCCCCTTCTTCTCTCCCCTGCCTCCCAATCACTTTTGGGATATTACAACACAGGTCATTAATGAAACCAGACCAGTGCCCAAATCCATGCTAACTCAGATTGACCCAATGCCTAGGGTCGTCTGATTCTAAAAGCCATACCTCTCGAGTGATTTAATAGCGAGGTGCTGAGAACATCATTGGCAAATGCCAGTTTTTCTGTCAGTAGCTTTACTCTGTTAACCATTAGGAAACTAAAGGGGAGAGGAATGACGGTTGTGTGAATGGACGGTGGACACAGCTGAACCAAGTTTTCTCTCCCATATGTAGCCACCTACCAAAAAAGGCCCAATAGGAAACATGATTGAGGAGCTGGAGAGCCTGCTCAGCAGTTCAGTTCACTGCACCCAACCTCTGGTGGCCTGCAACTCACAGCCACCTATAACTCCAGCTCTGAGGAATCCAGGACTACTTTTAGCTTCCCGGGGGGACCTGTGCACATATGTACATATCCAGAGATTCACTCACATATGTATCATTAAAAATGAACAATAATTGCTGAAAATCCCCCACTTCAATAAAATGAAAAAGAAAACACACTCAAGATTCCTAAAGCCAAGACCAACACATGTATTTACACATGGTGCTCAATTCAGCAACTTTTTTCCCCCATTTTCTTAAAAGCAAATTTTCAAACAAACTCTTACAATTTAGGCATGTGTGTCCCAAATGTCATAAATGAAATGCTATGGAAATTCCTGCAACAGCTGCTAGTAATTTTGTACAATCCATCACTGCTCCTAAACATTCACCTTAGAGAAGAAAGATCAGAGTAGAATAAGCAAACACCCACATGTAGTAATAGTTTTTCTCTCCTATTAAGCACAGTCTGAAGCCTGCTAATTTTTTCCAGAAGCAACTTTACTGTTAACATTTTATTTCCATGCACAACTTGGTTCTTGAACAAGCAGAAATTCACGTAAGGGCAGTAACTAGAGAAGCAAAGACTAACTAAAAGAAGCAGACCATAATGAGGGTTTCCAAGAACAGGAGGCAGCTAAATACTTAACCCAATGTCACGTTCCAGTCTCCCTATTCCTCTGTCCTCCAAGAGGTTGCAAAAATATCCAATATCCCCTGAAGACTGTGACTGTGAATTTTTGAAATTCTAGGGTCTGAAAACACGGGCATATAGGACCTCCACACATGTGAATGAACTATCAAATTAAACTTGGGAAAACACTACCCATGATAGAAGCAATGGAGGCATTTGACTCAGCTCAGATGACTTCTTAAATTCCTCGGAGGCCAGAAATTGAGTTTAGCCCTCAAAAATCACTTTATGACTGTCTCTAGCTCCTCAAACCATCACAGCAAACATCTGCACCCACAAGGCAGTCCTGAGACTGGCCCCACCCACAGTTGGCTACTTTGCCTGTGAATCTACAGTCCTAAGTCAGTGCAAAGACACCCACAGATATGGCTGGATGGTGGCACAGAAAACCAGCTATATCAAATCTGGAGACCATCATGCATGGTGGAATGGTAGGTGGCACCTGCTTGGAATCCCAGCACTCAAAATGCAGAGTGGGTGGAACATGAGTTCAGTGCCAGGCTCCAGTACAGAGCGAAGCTTTGTTCCCCATCCCCCCAAAAGAAATTTTAAGTAAAAAAACATTTTTAGAGGCTAGAATGGAACTGATAAGGCTTTATTTGTATACTTTCAAAACAATGTCTTCAAGCTCTTTAAACACAGAGCCAGAGTCTCAGAATTCTGCTTCAATTCATGCACTTGCTTTGGCTTTTAAGCACAACCCCTCAACTCCTGCCCCTGCACCAAATAACCCACTTTTATTAGAGGCCAAGGTTAAAAGTCAAAACTAAACAGACTTCTAGGCAAGCTGAAAAATAACCCAAATTGTCCCAGAAAGCTTGTGGCTAATTTTATAAAATCTGCCACCCAGTGAGGCCCCACTATAGGAAGCCTGTCCTACTCCATGCTTACATCAATAACATCATGACAAGCAGCAACTCCATTAAGAAACAGGAAGACAGCGACTCAGCTTAGTGAGCGAATTTTCCAAGAAATCTCAATTTCAAGTTCATGGACATTAAACCCCTGTTTTCTCCAACTCTGTTTCCTGTTACTGAAAATCTTTATGTAACAAAGTGTGGTGGTGTTCGTCTTGACTCTATGCAAGAAGATCAGACTGAACACCTTCTCAGACACTTCTGCTCTAACAGGGAGAGCCCTACAGAGCCATACTGTGCAACCTGAGCATGGGGGCCAGGCAGAAACTGGCCTTGGCCTGGGAAATGGTTCTGAACAAACGAGGAGGGCGAGAAAAGTTTAACTCTGTGCACTCTCAGATCACCCTTCTCCAGCCCTATATTCTCACAGTACTGTGCCGATTGGCTTTTCAGAGTGGTGACAAACCCAACCTAAAAGTGCAAAGATGGGAAAGGTGAAAAAAATATTTTTTTTTCCTAAACTGAAATTAAATTCTAGGTATCATTTCTATTTTAAACAAACAAGAACTAACTCTATAGCTGCTATTTTTCACTCCCTTTTACTGTATAATTAATTCTTTTGTTCATTACTGGCACCAGCTGCAATCTTTGTTTTTAAATTATTAAGAAACAAATCATACAAGAGTACATATAATGTTATAGTGGGATTCAGAGATTTCTCCAATCTTTGTTCTTTCTTCCTTGAAGCAGTCAGAGCTACTTCTGTCCAGCAATAAACTCCTCACAGGAGCACATGCAAGATTACCTAGCATATATTCTACCTTCTTCCTTTAAGTTTGCATCCTCAACTCCCCACCCCGCCGCCTTGATTCAGACAAACTCAACTAATGACTGAGTCTCAGTCCATTCTTGTCACCCTCAGCCTTGCTCTGACTCTTCTTCTCACGGATGCCCAGGGGTTTGAGCTGTCATCCATCCCCTTCATGCTTTACCAACAAAGCTTACAGGGGAGAAAGGCTCCCCACGTTCATTTTCTGCTGGGCCTCAGGAAGCAACTGCTGTGTTTCTCCCTTCAACTCCCCGCTTTTCTTACTGCTATCGGAGCAGGCTCCTCTCAGTCTCTAGGAGTTGCTTTTCAGTATCTTCTGGCCTGTTAATGATGCATGCCGCTTGAAAACGCTCCACGCCGTGTGCTAGGAGACATGGCAACCTGATCTGGACCCACTATCTGCATGGCTGGTACTCTGACTTATATTCCCAGTGGTGGTGATAGATGGGTCCAGTTTCCCCGGGCGGTTTTTCCCCGTAATGAGTCGCACTTGCCAAAAGGCTTGATGAGTTAAGGGGCAAGAACGGCTGTGCCTGGGGAAGTAGAAGAGATGACAGGCTCAACTGGGCCTTAAACCTTTAACCTTAGCTTCATTAGCTCTGAGCACCAACCAGCCCTGGCTGCACCATGACAATGGCCCTGGCTGTGTAAACAGGGCACAGTTAGATTCAGAAGGTAGATAGATAAATAAAAGATCCCACAACACAGAAACAGACAAATTGACAGTCATACCACAAATAAAATGAACTTGAACTCTGTTGCCTTGATACCTTTTAGGAGAAAGTTGCTCCTGACCCCACTTCTCACAGATCCTCCACGTATGGAGAAGCATTTTTTTAAGGCTCTGATGCATCTTTAAGGTACAGGAAGCCAGGAACACGACGGTTAAGCATCATTATTTAACCCAACAGTCAGAGAAGCCTACAAACCACCTTTCTGTGCTCTCAGACCACAAAGAAAATAAATCCCCCTCACAGATGGAGAGAGAGACACCATGGAGAAGAGGGCAGAGGGAGATAAATAAAAATAAATGATATTTACCTTCTTCTGTTTCATGCCACACGATCCCTTCCAAATTGACACTGGTCCCAGGTTCACAGGGCCCAAGACACTCTGGCTCTGTCACTACTCCAACTTCACACGTATTGACACCCACGGACCGAGTCCGAACCAAAAGCTGTTCGACGGGTGCTGCAATATTGGATGAAGATGGGGAAAAGTAGGAGGGCAGAATCTGAGGTGCGAGACTGCTGGCAATCGGCGGCGGTGGTGCCGGCACTGTAAACAGGGGGTCAACCTGAAAGACAGACAGGCTTACTGCAGGGGTGATGCATTCTGGGAGTTCTCTGTAATGCAATCTGCTTACATCGCTTCTAGAACAGATCATCATTCTACATTCCATTTGCAATTATCACAGGCTCTGAGTGCTTTCATGGTGCCAAAATATAAGCAGAACAGAAATGAGCATTTTGTGCTTTCTAGTCCAAGAAGGTGAGGGGTGCGGGGGAGCGCTAGCTTCCTGAGTGAGAAGCAGGCCTTCTAAAATTCACCGGAAATGTGAATGAAAAATGCTTTGTAAAATTAACACTGCTTTCCCCCTCATACAGAAACCTCATTTTTAAAATTATAACATTATCAAAAGGAGAAACTCTGGTAAATACTAATAAACAACATCTATGTTATTGGACATTTAAATAAGAGATGGACTACAGTTATTCTCAGGGTACTATATAAAGCATAATGAATTAAATCACTACTAAAATATTAACTTACTCTGCTGAATATATAAAATTTATAACTTGATTATACACACTGAAGCACATAAACTGAATATCAGCCTGTGTTAAGAACCAATTCCTAATTAAGTGTTCTAGCGTGAAGTTTAGCAGGAATTCATAAAGAGAATAAATAAATGTGTGTGCCTGGCATCAACACAACCTGAGCTCTCCAACCCACAAAGCCTTCAGTGATTCATCCATCTTATCAAGATGACGGAGGAGCTTGACCAAGGCTTGGCAGCCCCCTCTCAAAATCCAAAAGAATTGAATACTACAGCCAAGTACAAGGCCTTGTGGTCCAAGAATGCCTCACTTTGCATCCCTGAAAGGGCAGCAAAGAGGTGTTCTTCCCAGGTTTGGATGCCCAGCTGTGACGTAAGCAAAGCACACATCTATCACAGACAGATCTCTGGCCATTTATTTGGCTCGATTAACAACTACTGGGACTGCCAGTGAACAGCTTTGATTTGACCTTGGGAACAGGTCATTGGTTGTGAAAAAGACACAGAGGAGCAGACCTGTTTGTTGGGGCTCCAGTGCACAGACAGTGCCTGAATTCAAGGGACAGCATCCTGGGTTCGGTTGAGTTAACAAATAGTAAATGTTAAGGACACACAGATGGCTGACCTAGTAAAACTCCATCTGCTGTGCATACACCCCTCGATTCATAAAGCCTACTTTGCTGTCTTTTGGATACAGATTTAGTATTATCTATTCTTTGTTGCTTTAAAAAAAAAAAAAACTAATAAAACGAGTGTTTCAATAGAGTCAGATGAGGAACTGTGCTCCTTAAATGGTGGAGGCCGTCATCTGTATGGGCTCCTTGATGAAATGACCAGAGGATTATCTATAATTTGCATTCCACCTAAAATGATAAACTGACATTCACTTGTCTGGGTGATTCTAGATGCCAGAGAATAGCCCTTCACCCATCAGCCTGCTAAGGAAACTTAATTTCCGGCTCTCAAAGCTGCCATAAAACTTCTTTTGCACTATACTTTTTACTGTTCCACATTCCTTGTCCTGATCACAGAGTCCCAGAAAGAGAAGCCCTCAGCAGGACCGAACTGTAGATAAGGTGATGGAGGCCTTCTAGAAACTGCTGCTTAATGTGGATCAAAGTTACCCCTCAAAATTCCTGTTTTAAAATGGGAACTGATAAATGAGGAAGGGGTTCTGTGCAAGGAAATTAAGGCAGAGAGAGAAAGAAAGAGAAGCCCAATCCTAACTACACTCTTTGTTGCAGCTAAAAACCTGTGTGAGATTAGAAAGATGTTCCAAAACTAAAAACTATGAGATGACGTTAGGTCGTATAAAGCCAAAGGGACAAAAATGGATGGGTTTCTGAAAATAACTTCATGTGGCCAGATCCACAGCCCACACTAGGATTGAGAACAAAGCCAGCTTGAGTTAATGTGTAAGGAAATGGACCAAAATAGAAGTAGTGAGGAGTCTGAGGGGACTGTGATTCAGATTTGGGAGGTGTGGACTGACTGGACAATGAGTAGGACCTTTCTGGGGGCAGCGTGTGTTCACACTGGGATTTTGGCTCCAGACCTGACACCAATTAGGCTGTGACCTTCCCTAATCCTTTAACCTCTCTGGGGCCCTACTTTCCTCAATTGGAAAATAGACTCTTCAGCCTTCTAATATTGAAAACAAATCTTATTACACCTGTTTCTACCTTGAATCCCCGTTCCAACGCAACCCCACTTGGAGACAGACCTATGATAGACCTCATAATATTTTATACTTATGTAATTCCAAAAATGAAATTTCCATTTTAAATCTTTGTTGTGGGGTTGCTGCTGCTGCTGCTGCTGCTTGCTGGGGGCCAAACCCAGGGTCT
Source organism: Meriones unguiculatus (assembly GCF_030254825.1). Lineage (NCBI taxonomy): Eukaryota > Metazoa > Chordata > Mammalia > Rodentia > Muridae > Meriones > Meriones unguiculatus. The sequence continues at coordinate 33,844,224 of NC_083350.1, read as the reverse complement.
GGTGCAGACTTGGTCAAAGCTCTATCACGGAGAGCCACTCCCAGCCCAGAGTCCAAATTCCTGAAGAATTGGGGCATCTTGTGAACAAGGGCTTCCAAATAAACTAACTGTGCTTATTTCCATGAACACAATCCAAGTGGAATGACCAAAGGTAATTAGTGGTAACCATAGAAGTCCGAAGCACCATGTTTTAAAACAAGGAAGTGAAGGTTCACAGACTTTGACTATAAATACAAGATGACTCATAAAATGATAATAGTCTAAAGCCCTTAACACCTGGTAGGTAATGTAATCTCAAATATTCACATCTTTTATTGACACCAGTGAAGTGTTCTCTCCCCGTTTCCTCGGGGAGCAGAAGAACCAGATCTTGCCCTACCCACCTTCTCCCCCACAGCCCTGCGGAGGAGGAGCACAAAGACCACCCATGTAGCCAACAGCAGACCCTTCTCTCCACAGGTCAGCAAATGGAAAGAGGAGTTTTCAGGGTGGGAATGACAGCCACTCCCAGAGTATTTTACTTGGCAGATATGCTATTTTTAAAAGCATTCCTTCTATTTATCAATACTTAGGAGCTTAGAGAAGAATCCGAATTTCCATTAGCTCAAGTAATAACTGGAGCCCAAGGATCACTGAGCCCACATTCCTCACATCAGCCGCATGCAGCACTGGCTGTCTATGCCTCCAGCCTTTGCCTGAGACCATCACAGAATGTTCCAGCAAGAAGGCCACCTAGACCAATCCACTTGATCCTAGAGAAACCAGTGTCCCATTTTTTTGGGGGGCAAGAACAGTACCCTAGCTCAAGTGTCAGCCAGGACAGCAGAAAAGAACATATTGCAGTGGGAAATTCTCAAGAGAATCACCTACCCCAGGAGACTAAAACGGAGTGGAATCTTCAGAGAATAAGGCCAGTAATTTCTCCCAGGTAATGCCCCAGTGAAAATGCTCCTCTGAATAGGTTTCAGTTCTCTCGTGTATGCCATGGTGTTACCACAGAACACACAGACTGTATAGAAAGCAGGACCTTGAAGGATATTCCGTGGTTAATTTAGTATTTTTTGAGATACGGTTTCCTTAAACAGAGTCGTCTGATTCCCCTGCTTCCCTAGTTCTGGGATTGCAAGACTGCGCTACCACACTGGACCTTAATAGTTAGACAAAAGATCAACTCCGATATATGCCCTGATTTCTCAGGTCACAGATCTACACTAAGGCCATAATTTCTTCATCTAAGACACTTGTTAAGGCAGAAGACTGCAAAGGGTTCCACAGGCCTGCCTGCTGGGAGACAGCTTCTCATTGGGGCAGCTGGGGTGGGGGGGCTGTCCTCGGGCTTTGTTATCAGGAGACCAGGGTTCAAGTCCTGGCTCTACCAGTTCATGGTGTGTGTAGGGCCCTTAGTCATTGTTGAAACACCTGACAGGATCAGAGTTGCAAGGAAGATGGTGACAGCTCATGCAGATAGAATGCTCAACATGAGGTACCTCTCCACGAACACTGTCTTAAAGGGCCCTGGAGCCCCCAGTCTGACACTCTAGTTCTCTAAATCCGACATACAACCTTGCAAAGCTGCTTTCTATATGCTACTATATTTAACATGAATCTGTAATCCCCTCTAAATGCATGGCTAAGTGTGGTTAAAGTGTGTTAAAAGTTTAAGAAAAGGGGGCTTAACCCAGAGAAGCTCAGCCTGGGGAAACGCAGCCTCTTTCAAACACTGACACCTGGAAGCAGTCTGCTGGTGCAACCCACCTCCATTTTATAGTTTCACAGCAGTGATGAGAGCATCCCAGAGGTCCTGATGAGCCCTGAATTACTCCAAAAACTCTTCTTCTAATCTCCAGTTGCACATCTTTTTCTCACATGGACTCCCCAAAAGTCTAGCCCTGCTCCCCTCAACCCACACCCACAAAAGAGCTACTGCTATCTGCTAAATTGTGCAACCTGCTACAAAAGAAAAAGGAAGGAAGGAAGAAAGAAAGAAAAGAAAAGAGAAGAAGAGAAAAGAAAAGAAAAGAAAAGAAAAGAAAAGAAAAGAAAAGAAAAGAAAAGAAAAGAAAAGAAATAAAGCAGGCCCCAAGCCCCTGTCACCCAAGGCTGCAAGCTTCATCAAGAAAATCGGTCAAACATTAATTAAATAGTCATAAATGGATTGTAGTGACAACTTCATTTGTAGAGCTGCATTCAAGGAAAGAGTGTAAAGACGGGACATTTATGATCAACAGTTTGGTGCAGACAATGGTCTTTAGAGTTGGAATGCTAGCTTGGTCATTAAATATGGACTTTCAGACAAGCCACTTGATCTCTATGTGATTCTGTCTTCATCTGAAAAAGCAGAAATAGCACCTAACTAATGTGACAGGGAGTCATACAAGCAACCTAATTCAGGGTGTAGGATAGAGCAACGCCAAAGTAGGAGCTACTCCTACCCTCAATATTATTCCATCGTTGCAAATGCCTATGAGACCTGAATGACAGGAAACTGATGAGTGGTTTGGTCCTAGGAGGCCAAAGGTTAGGCTTTACTACAAAAAGCAATTCAAGAGTGGGAATTCTGCATACCTTCTTAGGGGGAGAAATATACTTCTAATAAGACAGTCCTCATTTAAAACTCACTAGGACTTATATAGTACTAATAACGAGAATTAAAGATCAGAAGAAAAGTACGGGCCAGTTTTGGCAAGGGTTGCTTTGTCAAAGCTCTTGTCCCTCATCTTGATGGGACACTGACGTAACCTATTAGAGCCCCGAAGAGGAAAACAGCCATCTTCAGTGGGGGGAAGGGGGGAAAAAAGAGAGAGGAGAGACTCGTAAGTCTAACAGCTGGTGGTGGCAGCCTGTCAAACTGAGGAAAGTTAATGTCAAGAACAGACGGGCCGCAGTCTCTCACTGTTATTTTTGCATGATTATTCCCAGGTGTTGGTGCACGCTGTGCAGTAGCCTGGCTATTTATCACGCCAGAGAGCCTAAGAGCAGGGGGAGGGGGAGGGGAGCAGAGAGGGTGGAGGGAGGCGGGGAAGAGAAGGTTATTTACACAGATAGCGGGCACTTAGTGTGTGTAATCAGAGGGCTGAGGGGGAAAACTCTGCAGAGGTCCTGGCAATATTTTCTCTGTTCACCTTCTTTCAAGGGCTTCCTGAGTGCTGATGAGCCAAGAAGGCTCCAGCGCTGGAGTGCCGTGGGGTGACTGCTTTTCATCACCCAGCGTTTGACTGTGTCAGCCAGGGAGGCTCTACAGTACCAGGAAACCCAAAGCAAACACAGAGGGGTCTCCCGGGCAGGGCTGAGGGGCACTGAAGCAGGCACTCCAGACCAACAAAGACACGTCCACGTGGCTCTGCTGCGGGAGACAGCCGGCGAGTGCTGCCAAGGCGGCTGAGAAAGGAGCGCCCAGGCCTTCCGACTAGGGAGCCTCTTCGCTGCAGAGACCACCCCAACCCCCACCCCAACTGGCCTGCATCGGGGCTGGTCCCCGTCGGGGCACCGTGCCCTGGGTTACTTCCATCTGTTCTCACAAATCTCCACACGGGTCCTGCCGTTAACCCCTCAATCCTGGGATTCTCAGACTGCCAACCGCCACAGGCGGGAGGAGTGGTGTTTCATTTTGCACAGAGTCAATGTTTTGGTTCTCTCAGCTTGCTGGGGCATGGGTACTTAAGGCTTACATTTTCCTCATATCCTGGTATTTGGCTGTTTTATTAGATTGCCCACAGTCACCTCTTAATTTAAAAAGCATTAGGCAGAAGACTGCTCGGCCGTAAATGGAAATCCCGGCTTTTTAGAGGTGACCACTGCTGCCGATGGCAGCAAATCTGTGCTACACATCTGCCTGACGTCACTGTTTCATTAGCAAAGCTGGGTCGGCTTAAAAACATGTTCCTTAGACACTGATCCCCTCTCCAAAATTAATCACATTTGAATTTCCATCTCCTGTGGACAAAACAGAAGAGCTCCAGCTTTGGACATTATTCTTAGTTTGACCTCTCCTAAACGTGAGAGACCCTTCTGAGAAACCGGGTGAAAGCAATTTATGCTTTGGAACTTGTTGTGCAAAAAAATTAAGGGGGAGGGAAGAGCAAACTCATGTTCATGATTTAAGGGATCAGTTCTCCTCTAACCTGGAGTCTCCACCATTGTCCCATTACAGACGCAGAAACAAGATTCCCCAAAGCAGGGGCAATTTATCCAAAGGGCTAAAAATTCAAGACCAAAGCCCCGCCTCCACGGTGCTTTCGACCTTGTTTGTACAAAGAGTTCACATTCTGAGCTACTGTTTAACACACACGGAGTAAAGGGATTAGAATAGTTTTCAAAAAGACATCATAGGCAGGATTATACCGTGGCCTCGCTTCCTCCCCCCCCCATTTGATCTTTAAAAAACTGAGGAGATAAGAGGGTGACTTTGAAGGGTCTGTTAGGGAGAGTGGCTAACCCAGAATCTGAACCTACCTAGGTCAACTCAAAGCAACCTGCTCTAAATGCAAAACGGCGTGAGATGGGGAGAACACCTCCTTCAAAGGGAATTTCTTATCCGTTTGTGTACACAGGAAGTCACACACCCAAATTTAAATGCATACATTTTAAAGCTTGACAACACACTGGGGTCCCTCCAGGACCCCAACTCCTACTCCCAGAGCAGAGGAGAGAATTCAGCAGGTAAAAGCACTTTGTACATGGGTACATGAGTTTGAATCCCCCAAATACATGAAAAAATGTTGGGCATGATTGAGCACACACACCAGGAACGCCAGTGGTGGAGATTTGGGTGGTTACAGAGACAGAAGGATAGGTAGCTGGGACTTTCTGGATGTTATCCTAGCTCGGGTTTAGTAAGAGACCTTGTGTCAAGGGAATACTGAAGAAAGTGATAGAGCAGAACATCTTCTGAGCCCCTTAGAGGGTAATGCAGAAGCCCTTAATACATACAGGTTCTCTCTCTCTCTCTCTCACACACACACACACACTCACACACACACACACACACACACACACACATCCCTGAACAGTGGAGGATTAGCTCCACGGTAGAGTTCTTGGTGTAGCATGTGTGAAGCTCTGGACTCGAGAGGGAGAAACAACCACCTGACACTGTAGCTGAGATGCTGCCAAAGCCCAGCCATGACCATGACTCTTGTCGCCTGGGGCCAGAAAGACTGCTTCAATTTCCAGCCAAGGCAAACAGAGTGCTGGACACGCGGAATGCCAACAGTCTAGGCTTTCCATAATGCTGATTAGGGGGAAGGGTGTCACTGCCCATGAGGAATCACTCCAGAGGTGTTCCTATGTGCAAGCACATGTAGAAAACGTGCTTAAACAACAGCGTGACTTTAAACTATCTCGTCTAGCCTTGGCTGTTTTCCAGGCACCAACAAAGGTAGGAGTGTGTGCTGACAGGGTAATTACACCACTCAGCCCAACGCTTTAATTTTTCTTTTTGTTTTGTTTTGTAACTAAACTAAGTCTCCCCTCAAAGATGCTCAGTGTGGAATTTTATACAGATCTGGGCCTGAGGAACTGTTTCGCCACACCAACTCAGTTGTCACATACTTTGCCTCATTTATTTGTGTTCTTTGAGAGATGACTACCCCAGTGCTCAGCCGCAGACACTGTTCTGAAAGGGACACTGACGCTTTGCACTGCTCAGAGTGTGTGTGTTGTAAACAGTAGCAGTCGATGGTCAGCTCTGTCATATCTGGCTCAAAGGGCTTCTCTGATTCCCTCTTGTCCTATTGTCAAAGACCCCTAAAACACAAATACAAATCACGGGGGGAAGTGGTGGCAATCACAGAAGGTACTAGAAAAGCCCACTACATTTTGGGAAGAATCCTTTTCTCCTTGGTATAAAGTCCAGTTCCAAGAAAAGTTCCACCCAAATGCCATTTTTACCTATTAAGTCTCATTCCCACCCCTTTACAAAGAGGCGAACCTTTCAGCAGAAGCCAAGAGGTCAGTTTCAGCTCAGCTGAAGAAGGTATGTGTTTTAGTAGCTGGGAGTCACTGCTGTGCACCCTTGCCTGTAGTCAAGTTCCTAAACTCTTATGAAGTCAGGTTGAAATGGGGTAAGTGGCCACAGCTCATCTCACTCTACGAGATGCAGTCACACCTTCTTGAAGGATGGAAAGATGGGGAAGAGGGGACAAGGAAGTCTCTTTGAAGAAAATCCTCTTATTTCTGTTCTTCTCAACTAAAAATCTTTCTCTATCTAGGATAGGTAACCTCTTCCAACCATCCAAATAGAGTCCTGTAAAAAGGTCGGCTTTTGAATTATACAACATATGCTGCTAATGAGCACATCAGGCCCTTAGGCGGTGTCTTGCGAAGGGTCAGAACTTGTTTTACCAAAGCACCATGGGCCAACCACGGAAAGTAACAACTTGACATTGCCTATCTTGGTATCAATGCCTGCCTGTTTTTAAGGACACATTGCAACACATTCACTCCTTCCACGCCTCTACTGAAAGCAGATGTGACTCTTCACAGTTGATTTTGAGAAATGAGGAAACTGAAGTTCAAAAGAGAAGCTGCCTGTCCAGGTCAGAAGCAAAAGCAGAGGAGTGGGGGTGGAGAACGACATACATGCCAGAAGCCACGAATTTCCCAGTAATGTCCATAATGCCCTTTACATGGTCCCCTGTCACATCAACTCTGTGTATGTTTGGTTTCCAGGCTCAGACTTACCCAGGGCTTCATGCTTATTGGGTAAGTCCTCCCCTAGCCTCATAAGAAAACCTTTCAAAAAACTTTTTATCCCAAGTTCAGAATGATTTTCCCTTCTGAGAACGGAAGCAATTTTAAAACTCAGTAGATCTTTCTCTAGTGAGAACCTTTTTTTCCTAACATATTTCAAATATCCTCTGAGAAATGTTATCCACATAACACATGGGTCAGGAGCAGACACCTCAGCTATAGTCTTAATGTTAATGGAATATTAGCAGGAACCAAGTGTGTTAATTATAAAAAGCTCTCTCTCATTTGCTGTTGATAACGTCTCACACCACGGCCTTAAGGCTGGCCTGGAATTCACTATGTAGCCCAGTATAGCTTCCAACTCTCACCTTCCAAAGGACTAGGATTGCAGGTGTGAGCTAACATACTCAGTTTAAAAGAAGAAAATGTGGGTGTGTCCCCCCCCCCATAAAAATGATACTAAGCCATTTCACTTTGAATGAAAGCAAATACCTGGATGTAGGGCACATGTCTGTCATCTCAGGACTTGGGAGGTGGAGGGAGGAGTATCAGGAGTTCAAGGTCATCCTTAGTTCCATAGAGCCTGAACTATATGTGAATCTGTCTCAGAAAAACAGAGGAGGAAGAAGAGAAGAGCTAATAAAACCCAATGCTGAGGAAGAAGGCTCACAATGAAAGATTATTATTTAGCTTCCCATAGAAGAGGTATTGAGCAACTGGGTGAGTCAAAGTCTAAGGACCTGGTTTTTGTGACAGAAGGACCCTGTATTAATCCCATGCCCTCCCCTTTTTAAGAGTTGCTAATGAAAGCCGCCTCACTGTCAGGGAAGTCATCCTCTTATCCAGTGTCTCTCTGTCAGGTGCCTCTATGTGGCAAGCATTGTTCCAGAAGAGATGAATAGTCGCTGCAGAGGTGAGAATATGGTAAGGGTTCAGATGGTCAGTTAAGCCCAAGGCATTATGGGAGCATCGAGGGGGTGGGGCAGGGAGTGTGCTGAGGAAGATTTATAAGCTTGGCCTGGGGAAGAAATGAGAAGCTAGGGTAAGCCATCCTGAATGTCACATTAGTTTAAGGACTAATATTAAGAGAGCCAGGAAGGGCTGGAGGGAATTCAGGAGTCTAGGCAAGGATAAGAACGTAGGGGTTTCTCTGAGGCTAAAAAAATAGCGTAGAGGCTTCTGAAGTAGGGTTATAGAAGCACCACCTGGCTCATCTGGTAAACCCACATTGGACTCAATATGAAAACAGATGGGGGGTGGGGATGAGATGAGATGGAGGAAGGGAAGGAAAGAGAAAGAGAGAATATGAAATTAATGTGTCAAGATGCCACGGCAGAACTCCAAAGAAAAGACACAGCCAAGACTTGAGAAAGTGGGAGGTGAGGATAAATTCAATGGTCTCAGTGTCCATTTCAGTTAGGAGGGAGAGACCGAGAAAGAGAGAGAGTGCCTGGGAAGAGGAACCTGGGCAGAGGGATATCTGAAGGAAAGTGTTTACAGGGTAGGCACAAGACCCAGGGGAATGAGGTAGACTTGAGTAATTACCAGCACACAGAAAGAATGAAGCCAATGGAGGGAAGAAATGAACTCAGGGAGAACAGAAGAAGTGTAAGGACAGAAGAAATCTAGTAGGCAGGCCCCAAGAGAGCTGAGGAAGAAAGGGAGAAATGTCAGCATGGCGGTGAGGTCCCAGTCATCAGGAAGTGGCCTGAATCGAGGGAGACCGGTTTAAGAGAAAGTTGGTCTCAGAGGCCTGCTGTCAGAAGATCTACCTCTGCTTCCCACCCACCAGAAGAGCAGGGATGTTAGCAGTTTCAGGCACTTTCCATAGCTTTCCCTAACAGCTACGGGCCAGCCCTGGTGTGTGGTCCTTTCACCAACTAGGAGCCTGTCTCAAAACAGACTAAAGAGTATGATTCAATATCAGCACCCTTTATCCCATCAATGACTCACAGTCTGAGAAACCCTGAAATTGCCTCAAGGTTTTGTGTGTCACTGGCAGCCAAGAGGGAAGATAATGTGACCTTCACCTCACAGAGTCACAGAACCCATGGGGATCAGGCTGTCTCACCCACCCTACTAGCTTCTGCCCCACCCAGTGATCCCCAAGGCGCCAAGCACAGCACAGTTTACAGTCTGTTAAACTTGTCACAATGCTCAGGTGGCTAAAGTAGCATGCCACAAACTTGCTACTCTGGCGTCTGAATACAGGAGGATGCTTTTCGACAACGATGAAAAGTAAAGGGCTTTAAAGTACCTGGAAATGGATTTATAATTAAATATTTGCAGTTACTTAGAATCTGGTGTATGTGAGATTTGGACAGGGGGATTTTTTTTTTTTCCCTCCTCTAGAACCTATATTCTGGACAAAACCTAACTTAGCTGAAGATTGGGGTCAGGGTCTTCTGATGTCAACATCTATAAAATGGCACTCAGAAGGCCTGTGACAACTATGCCACAGTAGCACCTCCAGAATTTAAAAAAAAAAAAAAGGATCATTATGAATCACAAATGCAAATAAAAAACCAAAGTTACAATCTATCCTTTCACACTTCCTAACACCCTTTGTTTATACAGACCCAGATGGGGGAGGGGTTACCAGAATCACATTCTCTGGACATTCATATTTCCACAACACTTTTAGGTATGTTTTATTTTAGAAAATAATTTAGATCATCACAAGAAGTTATGAAGTCTCAGTGCTAGACAGATAGCTCAGTGGTTGAGAGTGCTTACTGCTCTTGCAGAGAGCCTTGGATCAGTTCCCAGCACCCCACAGGACAGCTTACAACTGCCCAGTAACTCCAGGTACCCTTCTCTGGCCTCCGTGTATACTGCTTGCACAGGGTGCACATAAACTCCTACAGAGCTGTGCATGGTGGCGTATGCTTTAACTCAGTGACTGAGAAGCAGAGGCAGGCAGATTTCTGTGAGTTTGAAGCCAGCTCCGTTTACCTAGAGAATTTCAGGCCAGCCAGAGCTACATAGTGAGAGACCGTGTCCCGAAGCCAACAACAAAAACCCCTACAGGTCCGTGCGTAAAAGTAAGTCTTAAAATGATAAAACACAACAAACCAAATCCCAAATTTTAGACTACCCAGGGCGCTGAGAAGACGGCTCCGTAAGTTCAAGCATAAGGATCTGAGTTCTTGTCTCTCGAACCTAGGTAAAAAGCTGAGTGCGTGCCTGTAACCCCACTGCTTGGAAGTAGATACCACAGGATACCTGAGGCTTGTTAGGCAGCCAGTTAACATCTGAAATTAATCTCAGCCTACACACACACATACACAGAGAGAGGGAGAGACAGAGACAGAGAGAGCGGGCAATGGCAGTGGGGAAAGGGTTTACTAATTCAGGGACCATTCACCTGAGCTCATTCCCACCTAATAAATAATCCGCGTTCCTACAACTTAGCTCCACGGAAGCAGAAAAGATGACTTCCAAATGAACATGTGACTACACCTTTCAGAAAGCTGTTCCAAATGTCCAAGATTTCTCAGCCTGTGAATTAGATGTTTCAAAGAGTGTGCCCTTCCAAAGATGACAGGGACCTCTTCCATACACTATCAAACTCCTAGCTCCCTGTGGCCACCAGAGCTGCTGTTATCTACAGTAAAATATATCCACTGTTCCAGTTAGTCAATAAACACCTGCAGTTGCAGCAGCAGACTTAGCTAAATTTAAATCAAGATGACTCAAATCATTATTTAAATTAGTCAAGAAAAACTGTTTTTTTTTTTTAATTAAAAAATTCGTACTTATTTTTACCATAATGGCTATAAGCTTCATAAAACTCACGGGGGGGGTATTATTTAAAGATGAGATGAAAAAATTTCTTCAGATATTCTCATTATTTTATTTTAATTCAGCCCTTCTACATGCACAATATTTCTATAAGGAAAACTGTACTCCATACCTCTTGGTTCATTTTTTCATATTTTATAGCTATTAGAATCCTACATAGCTGATTCTATAACAAAATTAAATGAAGAATCTATCTAAATAGCCAAAGAACTATCTTCTCAAAGTTAATCATGGGTATTTTTCCAGTATATTAAAATCTAATAGCCCTAACCCAAACAACTTACATCTAAATTGTTTTTGTTTAATAAAAAAATGGCATTACTCTGAACCATCAATCACGGTAAGATAAGCAGCTGAGATGAGTAAGTACCTTTGTTAATCAGCACTAAGGTTTATCAATAAACATTTATTCCGTGATGGTGGTGCTAATTTTAATTACAGCATTAAAGTTTACTGGGAACGAGGAATGCTCACCTCAAGCCACTGCTACAAGATAAGGAATGCACTTGGCACCTGGGATTAAGACATAAAACTGGGCTCGAGAGCTGGCTCAACAATTAAGAGCTTGTGCTTTCAGGGAATTCCCAGAATCTATGGTTGATAACTACCTGCAGTGCCCAATTCAGGGACTTCACCACCTTCCTTGAGCACCCACACATGCATAGACACTCACGCACAATTCTTATTAAATCTTAAAAAAATAATAAACTACTGAAATTGTAGCACTCCTTGATCTGCATGGCTCTGGTTTCCTTTGATCTAAAGTTGTGTTTGCTTCTATTGGGGTGGGGTGAACTGAGTGGGGAAGAAAGGGCTGGTGGAATTTATTTCAGGAGCTTTGATATTAAGTACATTCTCATGGTTTGAAAGAGGTTTAACACCACTTTAAACTATCACAATGAACAAATTTCTATCCCCATTATTTGCCACATGATTTTACTCTGAATAAACCTATACATTAAAAAAAAAATCTTATTTGTGTGGATGGGGGACACATGGTGGAGCATCCAAATGTGTACATGTGGTGGTTGGAGGACAGCTTGGGAGAGTTGCCCTCTCCTATCATGGGGGTCCTGGGACTTAAACTCAGCAACTCAGGCTCGGTGGCAACTACTTTTACATAAATGAGCTACATCACTGGCACAAAAGCTGTTCATCTTGGGAAAGGAATTCACTTTTAATACACCTTGAAACTATTTAAGTTTCTCTGTAAAATAGTACGTTTTTAATTTGTTTCAGCCAGGTATGATAACCAACACGATCCTCTTAATTCCAACACTGGGAAGGCAGACACAGTTGGATTAGTGAAAATTCAAGGCCAACTCAGTTTTCAGGGTAAATTTCAAGCCAACCGTAGGAAGACTCTCTCTCAAAAAACAAGCAAACGGAACTCTGTTTCTTTGCCGAGCATAGTGTCTCGTGTTTGTAATCCCAGCAATCTAAGACAAGAGAAGCACCAAGAGTTCTAGGCCAGACTGGGCTACAGAATGAAACCCTATCTCAAGAACACAACAACAAAATCTATTCCTAAATGTCGCAATTTTATTTTAACCATTTCCCTGAAGTCTAAAAATTTGTGGTCGTAAAAATTTATGGGCACAGGCCAGGCATGGTGGTGAAGTTGACAGGCAGAGGGCAGGAAGACCTTGGTGAGTTTGAGGCCAGCCTTGTCTGCAAAGGGAGCCCCAGGAAAGAGAGGACTACATAGAGAGAACCTGCATCATATGTTATGCTATTTATATATGTACATATATATGTAATGTGTGATATATCATATCATATGTGTGTATATATATATACTTTGTATATACACATATAAACATACACATATACACAGAAAACCATGCTTTAGTAAAAAGCCTCTCAGAAGCTTTGTAAGAACGCATTCAGAGGATATGCACTATATACAGAAAAGCAACAAAATGAGCTTAAAAAAATTAGTTCTTTTGTTTTTCACTTTTATGTACGGCGGAAGTTAGCTCAGAGCCACAAGAGATTGTGGTCAAATAAACACCCATATGACTTAGCAGACGTTCCCAGTCATAGCCCACTGTAAGCAGGCTTCCCGCAACCTGGTTTCGGATCTCCAGGGCAGATGGGGAACTCTGGGTGAGTCTATGGCCCCAAGTACCCCTGGTGGGTAGTGAAGGATGGCAGAGTGAAGTTCTGTGGCTGTTACCTTATCTCGTAAGAACTTCTGGCTTCTTCCTCTTTTCCTTCCATGGAAGGAAGTCATACCTGACACACGGGCTCAACCCACACTGTGACTGAATGGTTTCTGTAATCTCAAAGTTCTGGTTGCCCTGCCCTAGCCATGTCACAATCTGTGCCCAAGCCTGCATTCTTAGAACTTCCTCTGCTCTTTGTCTGTCTCTATGGCATGGCCTGGATTCCACTTGAAGGATGTCAACAATGGCAAAAATTCCATCTGCCACCGCAATCTGTACATCCTCTGGTAGAAAACAGGTCTCTCTCTCTGGTTATCACCCATCCTCCAGCTGCCTGTTAGAGAAACAAAACAAATTCGCTTTCACTTGCATCTAATATTTTGTCAAACAGAAATGAAAAATAAACCTAATCTAAGCTGTCAGAGAATCATGAAATGCCCCTGGCATTCTGTATGGACTCTTTGAAGAAATGCAACTTCAGTTTATCAAGTGTGATTTATAAGCAACACAGATTTAGCTGGTAGATAACCCTGCTGTCTAATCATTAGTAGTCAGACAGCAGCCATGTGAACACATCAATTATGGGCCACTGCCAAAAGCCCTTGAGATCTTGGAGATTAACAGCCAATCCTCTGTTTTACAAGCTCACATCAAAAAGAATATTAATAAGAGGAGGGGCAATGTGAAAGCTTGTCAGGGTAATTCAGCCACTAACACAAGACCTTTTTTTTTTTTTTCTTTTGCCTCCTCTCTCTTCTCTGTTGAATTGGCCCCAGGAAGAAGCTGGCTGGCATCAGCTACAAAGTGCAATCCTGCCAATTTCTTGGAAAATGTTTTTCACTAACATATGGGAACTTGTAAGGGTCTGCAAACTGCTATTTAGTGCTTATAAAGACAAGCAAGACTTCCTCATGTCCCCTTGTAAATGCCAGGATGACACAAATTGAATCGTTATTGAATTATTTTTAAATTAGCGTACACAGTAGAAATAACCACGACTTGCCTCAATCAGAAATTCTGTAAAATCTCCTATGTATTCTGTGCCTAATACTCCTTCCATCCACTGAAATTTAATTAAGAGGCACTACTAGTACTAACCTACACATTAATGAGTTTCTCAAATTAACACAGTACTTTCCATTGTCGAAGAAATCACAATATGTGCTCTCTTAGACTTCAATCTCTTCTCTCCAGCTCTCCCAGGAATATAAACTCACTGACTTTCTAGAATTCGAATTAAACCAGTTTTCACCACCCATATAGATAGCGTTTACCAAAGTGTGTATCACTTGGCATGGCATTCCTTTTAGTTCTGTCAGTATTTACTACCAAGAAGGACTGCTGTATTTTTGTAAATGATCAGATTAAAGCAAACAGCTGGCAACTAATTGTTTAGTGGGGGGTTCCAGCAGGCTCCCTAATATACGAACAGAAGTTACCACAAAATGTGTGGCCTGGGTTTCCCCGCCACTTACAGATTTGTTTGTGCTTGGATTTGTAAAACACTCTATATTTACAAAGTGCTTTCCTATTATTTCATTTGTTGCTCTTCATTTGAAAATCAGCATGGGGGAATGGGGGAAAACATTAGGAGGAGGAAACAAAGCAGGGGGTTCCTGTTACTTCTCCATAGTCAGGCTGTTTGGTCCCCAGTATGTCACTTAATTCAAGGGCTTGTTGACAAGGAATTTTAAATCAAAATGTCTGCACTTGGGTTCAAACACTCTGTAGTCCAAGAAGCCCTGTAATCACAGAAGCTCCAGTCTGTTCTTTTGTAGATTTTTCTTTTCTCCTAAACCCTGGAGACAGGAACCACAGGTGACAGTCCTAATTTGTTAACCTATAGGCCACTGCGCAGTCAGGAAGTAAGTTGGGCAAGGCTTGTGCCCCCCTTTTTTTTATTACAGTGCATGTTCCAAGAATTGCTTTCAGCTAGGCAGGGTGCCTCGAACCTGTAATCCTAGCACTCAGCAGGCAGAGGCAGGTGGGTCTCTGTAAATTCAAGGCCAGATTGATCTACATAGTGAATTCCAGGTCAGCCAAGAAAGAAAGAAAGGCAAAACAAAATCACAGAATGGATCTCTTTCTAGACCCAGGGCGCTGACATTCATTCAAAGCCTGAATTTCTTTGCCTGCAAACCAGAGATGATAATAACTTACGATCTCTGAAGGTTGTCCTAAAACCAACAGTCTATTACTTCGAAAGTACTTAAACATGATTGTCGGGGCTGCTCAAGTCAAGAAACTCTCCTTTCCTTAGGCAAAAAGATTAAAAATTATTGTATCAAGATCAAAAAGTACTGGGTACTTTTACTTCTTAGAAAAGAAATAGCCTTCTAAGTAAATAATGTGCCCGGGAAACATAATACAGAAAAAGGCTCAAGATGGCAGCTCTCCAGGCTCTGCTGATACTGTGATGCAGAGATTTCCCATCAAAGGGTATGCTCTTTCTCAATCTCTACCAGTTTTGCTCAAACAATCATTTTTTGTTGTGCCTATAATCTTTGTTTTGTTTTTCAAAACAGTGTCTGACTATTGTGGCCCAGGCTGGCCTCTGAGATACAGGGATGCTCCTACCTCAGCCTTTCCAGAATTTGGATTACAGTTATGGGCCACTTTGCACAGCTAAACCTGTTAAAACTTATGAAAGACACAACTCGTTAGAGGCTTTCTAAGAGCCATTGTCATTCCCATGCAATACAGAGGCAGCAGAATTCATTCAGTTAAATAGACTTTAATCATAAATATGCCTAAAATTTCATCGACTGAATTTATCCTGGCAGTTATAATTTTTTGAAAATGCTTTAAAATGGGCATAGTGGTGCATGCCTTTAATCCCAGAGGCTGAGGCAGGTGGACCACTGAGTTCAAAGCAAGCCTGTTCTACATGGTGAGTTCCAGGACAGCCAGAGATACATAGTGAGACCCTGTCTCAGAACAACAAAACAACAGCAAAAAGAGCAAAGCAAAATAATAATAAAATAAAATATGCTTAAATAGCATATTGAGTTTAATAAGTAACTTAAAGGTAAAAAGAAAACCGCTATTCAACTCTTTTTTTTTTTCAGACAGGTTCTCACTATGTAAGTCCTCGAATGACTTGTAAATTGTTGTAAAGACCAAGTTAGCCTCAAACTCTCAAAGATCTACCTGCCTCTGCCTCCTGAATGCTGCTCACTGCCACGACCTGCCACAACCATTATAAATAATGATTATATATGAGTACAATGATACATATAGAAATCCTTAAATAGAATCACATTGCAAGTTCTTTCACGAATTATAGCACAGAGCAAAAGGCCAAATTCATGCTTGAGGTCCTAAGATCTCATTACACTCCAAGCACATGGGCTTAAGTTTTGTTTTTTTTTTTTAATGCATATATGAATACACACACATTTAGGTGTACAGAAGTGTATCCGGGTGTGTACATGTGTGTAGAGGCCTGAAACTGAGAGTGCCTTCCCCACTCTCCCACCTTCTTTTTTAAGATAACATTTTTCACTAAACCCAGAGCCCTCTATTTCTGCTATATTGGCTGGTCAGTAATCACGAGGAAAGTGTCTGTACTGCCCAAGGCCAGAAGCATCCGTGAGTGCTGTCACACCTGGCATTTTAATTGGGGGCTCAGGATCTGTCTTCAGATTCTCAACACATTCCCATTAAATTGTTCATCCCCTGAGCCATATCCCCTAGCCCCATTTTTTTTTTCTTCTTCTCTTGCAAATCACATTTGCCTGGTATAAACTCCTGGCATCTCTCTTTTTCATTTGACTATGGAGGGGTTGGTTGGTTTGTTCAGTTTTTGTAAGTGTAGCTGTGCATTTTCACCCTGGTAGTTTTGTGGCTGACAAAGAAACTATCAGACAAAAATCTCCCACCACGCAAGACATCACTGCAATCCGTTATTCTGAAATAGTATCTGCTTCTGAGTGAATCATCTTTATCTTTGTTTTTTTAAGATCTAACAAACAGGCCCTACTAGACTTGGGAGGCAGATGCAATCCCCCCAAATCACACAAATAATGGCACTTTGAAAGAATTCAAAATGCACATAAATGCAAGAAGACAAAAACCTAGATTGTTCCCCAACAGTGCCTTTGTCTGTGATCTCAGAAGAAAAAAAAAAGATGTGGACCCAGGGGAGGGGCAGCAAAGACCCTCCTCCACCACCATGTCACTCTAGTAAAGAGGAACTGACAAAGTAAAAATAAGTTAAGCGTCCTTAGGGGTCCCCCAGCCCACAGGAGAAATGTGCATGCACAGGTTGCAGAACACAATGGAAAAGAGGCAGAAAGGAGAGGAGGTGGGTAGTTTACAGCTCTTCGAGAAGCAGAAGAACATTCAGAGAATGCGGTCCCAGAAATAAAGAAAAACAAAATTGTCCCCAACAGTGGCTTTTGCCCGTTATCATAAAAGAGGTCAAAGCCCAGATGACCAGAAGAGATGGCCTGCACAGGTAAGACTGTGGAAGAAAGCGATGTAACTCGATGTTTAGACAAACATCACCTGGCCAGTGTCTGTAACGCTAAGCCAAAGGGGCCAGCAAAGCACGGCCTGCCCCACCTTATTGCTTAAGCAGCTCATTTGTGCTTTGAAGTTTCTGACCCTGGATTTCTCGGAAGGGGGACTAAGTGTGTCCTGGCTGTAAATCTACCTGGGTCTAGATCTCCACGGTCAGTGCTTTTGGCTCCAACTCCCATTTGGCCACATCCACTAATTAGCCCCCTGTAAAACACCTTAATGAACTGGTATTTAAAGCAGTACTGTGGTGATTTTTTTTTTTTAATAAGGGACTATCTTTTTTTTTTTTTTTTTTAAGTAGATTCAAATAACAGAAAGAGCCGGAGAGAGAGAATATGAATCTTCAGATTAGCTGCCTGAATCTGTGTTCAAATGCACACAAAGGAAGAGCAGGGCAGGGAACCTGGAAAGTGAGGGGTGGGGATGGTAATTGATCATTCCTTAGGTAACTGAAAAATACAGCTCTTATCAAACTATAATGTTTAAGGCAGGCATGATGGAGCATGTCCTTATTTCCAGCACTCATGAGGCAGGGACAGGTGGATCTCTGTGAGTTGTAGGCCAGCAAAGGTTACATAGTGAGACCATATCTCAATCAAACAGACAAACAGAGTTAAAAGAGGGTTACAGCACTAAGAAAGTAATAGGAAACAATTTGATAATCTTGAAATAAGACAAGTTTCCCCAGCCAGGTGTGGTGGCACATGCCTTTAATACCAGCACTTAGGAAGTAGAGGCAGGTGGATCTCTTTGAGTTCAAGGGCAGCCTGATCTACAAATCAAGTCCAGGACAGCCAAAGCTTATCACACAAAGAAACCCAGGGGGTGGGGTTTACACACACACACAGACACACGCACAAAAAGTCAATGCAAAGCCTGGCAGCCCTGAAAGAAATTAATTATAATTAATTATAAACTTTTTTGCACCGTTTAAGATTTTTAGACAGGAGTGATAATTGGGAGTAGGTAGGGGACTTTTATAAACACAAACCAGAGTTAAGAGATGGGAAACAATATTTGCAAACCATCCACCATGGAGGCTAGTTAGGCCTCAAGGGAGTGTGAAAGTACTCATGCAAATAAGAAATTTGCAAAATATAAAAAATTAGTGTGATTAGTTAACATGCATCTGAAATATTTAGTCAAGAAGAAGCCGGCTCATTATAAAAACCAGGCAAAGATTACAAGTTATAAATGCATGTTCATGAAAAATAGCAACTGAAATGGCAAGTTGCTATCAGATTAGAGCCAAAGAGTCATAACCCACGGTGGTAAACCGTAGTGAAACTCACATTGCGTGTCCTAGTTTTGGGTGATCCACAACATACAATGGGGCTCATTAAAATGCTTCTTATAACTGAAAAACACTACCAACAGCCTTCATGCTGCCAGACCAGTTAAGCCGAGCAGTCCAAGGTAAAAGAGCAGTGAGTTCCAGAACACGGCTACATGAAAAGGGCAGCGTGCAGATCCGTTTCTTTAATGTGCTCTCATTTGTACAGGAAACTAGAGGTACAGATCCATATGACTGACAGATAAGGGCTACTTCAAGAAAGATATGGAGCTTAACGCAGACTGGCTCTGGAGAGCAGGCAGGGAGGGGTGAAGGATTAGGGAAAGGAATACCCAGTTATCATTATGGGCAAGATAATTAAGGCTTCAACTTCTAAAGACTCCTGTGCTGATTTTTGATGTTTTGTTTTGTTTTTTAAAGTCACTTAAGAATTACTTTAAGTCTGAGGCAGGAGACTCTCCAGTTTGATACCAGCCTGGACTACGTGGAAGATTCTGATTCAAACACAACAAAACAAAGCAGTAAATTGACTGAACATAACTAATTTACTCAGGCGGGTCTCAAAGCAGGAGACGTGTTTGCTTGTTTGCGACAAGGTCTCACTGTGTAGCCCAGGCTGTCCTCTGACTTGTGATCCTCCTGCCTCTGCCTTCTGAGTGCTGTGAAACCACACCCAACGTGCAGATAATTAAACTCCAAGGGAGTGTGAAAGTAGAGGTGTAAAACTGAAGAGACCGTCTTTGTATCAGTACCCCATCACTTTTTAATTCTGTTCTTTATGGACGTAGTAACAATCAACTTTATTTATAGTGTGTGCATGTGAAGAGTGTATGGACCTGTGGTTGTGTAGGAGAGTGTATGTGTTTATGAGCTAGGTGTGTGCGTGTGTGGTTATGTGTGTCCATGTATGTGTTTATCAGGTATGTGGATGTGGGAGTGTATGTGTTTATAAAGTATGTGTGTGCACGTATGGTTGTGTGTATGCACGTATGTATAGAGTGTGTGCCTGTGTGAATAGCTAGAACCAGAAAAACACCCCCTTGGGAAAGAAATCCTTTCATCCGTGTCTCCTGAGGAAGGTTCTAGTTTGACCCCTCTCTGCATCCCTCAGGATTTTTAGTGTTCCGTGTGGAATTGGTGGGCAAAAGTCCCACAAGATAATGCCTCCATCTCCCCTAACCATGTAGAAATGAAAAAAGTTCCAGAAGCTGAGCAAAGATTGCTGAGATCACAGCCTGCACCTCCTGGTACTCCACCCTGCACCTCCTGGTACTCCACCCTGCATCAAGCAGCTCCAGACACATGGGAGATTATTATCCCCTCAGGCTCACAAACACTCCCCACCTCAGGAACAGCACTCCGGGTCCCGCAAGACTTCATCCACAAGTCAAAAGGGCCCTCCCTATCTTCAAGTCCTACTCCAGCACAAGCACATACAAACTCTCCCTTCTACCAGCTCTCTTCCATCCTCCCCTGCTAAATTCCCCCTTACAACACTCAGCACAATGAAACAAAAAAGGGTTTCTTCATAACAAATCAGAATGTTTGCTCCACAGGACAGACACTTGGTTTGCTCACTACTGAGCCAGGGAGACGCAGACATCAAAAAATACTCATTCAACGAATAAATGGATAACGGCAGGAATGAAAAAATAAATTGAGACACCTTCCCTTTTCTTCTGTTTCTACTCCTAAAAAAAGTAGTCAAGGATCCCTAAGCCTTAGGGAGGGATGAAAAGAAATGGATACACAACTGTTGTCAACAACATCTCTATTAAAGAAATTCCAAGTCCCCTAACACCATAACAATGCTGCTGCACAGATGGTAAAATAAAATCTTCCTGGCTAGGGGCGTGGTTCCCCAGCATGTGCAAGGCCAGCGCAACCATCAGCAAACTTTTACTACATGTTGCGGTCTCAATTCAGAGCGGTTGGTTTGTTTTCTAGCCACAGGTTCTATCAACTCTGTGTTACTGCACCCCAACAGTCCATGCTGCGATGGAAGACTTGTTTAACGCTAAAGGTCCAAGGCAGCCCCCAGGTACCCAATCTCCCCTACCCAGATGCTCGTGCCTATAAAAGAGCATTTACTGCCTTCGCTCTAGTATAATTATCCAACTCCATTCCACAGCATCACGTAAACAGTCTATTAAAAGATCCTTACATTTAAAAATGATAGATACTTATTTTCCTGCCCCTTTTGGAGTCAGGGTCTTATGCATCCTAGTCTGTCCTGATCTTGCTTTAAGACTAAGGAAGATACTGTGGATCCATCCCAGGGCTTTGTGTGTGCTAGACAAGTATTCCAACAGCTGAGCTGCATCCACAGCTACAATCCCTCCTTGGTAAATAATAAATATTTGGATTAATATTTATGTCCTCCTGATACCCTTTAATACAAACAAACAAAAAGAATTGCTATATTCTGACGTTTCCAACATCTACAAAATAACCTAAGACTCTCAGTGATATCTTGTTTTTCCCTGACCCTGTATTTCAGTAAGGACCACAATTGCTGAGCTTAGCAGCCATCGATTGTGAGTCTCATCTTAACCTGAGTTCTTGGCAGCATTTGGCACAGATGATCAGAGCCACCTGGATGGAATTTCTAAACTTGCTTTCCAGAAATACCAGATTGCCTGGGGTTTCCTCTTCCACAGCACATGTGCCCCTGGCTGCTCTTCATCCTCAATGGCTCAGCTCTGCTCTTGTCTTTCCTAAGGATGCTCACCCCCTGGTGTCCTCTCTCAGTCCACCAACTTCCAAGTCAACTTGCACAAGCTCATCCTAGTCTGTGCCTGGACCGTAACTATCCTACTGAATGAATGACTATCAGAAACCTCAATTTGCCTCAGGCTAGTCAACAGTCTATTGTAGCTGGTTGTGCGGTGCCTGTCTGCGATGCCAGCACTCAGAAGGTGAAAACAGTGTGATCAGAAGGTCAAGGTAATCCTCAGCTAGTTGGGAATAGAGGGGACCCTGTTTCAAAAACAGAAACAAACAAATAAAAGTGGCTCATAACTGCTGATTCCACAGACCCCTCAGCCATCCCACTCTGCTGTGATTGTTAACTCTCACTATTTCACAACTACAGATCAATTCCTAATCTATCTTTACCTCTGGACAATATGAGTACTTTCAACCAAACTCTGTGACTAAAAAAGACACTTACTGTGTCTCATGGGGGTTTTCTGAAAAAGCCCTGTAACTGATTTCACTGCACCTCTGGTAATCAGCTCCCCGCTCCCAACAGCAGTCCTGGGGAAGCATTTTAAAAAGCAAACTAAATCATGCTATTTCCTCACTTAAAATCTGGAATTGCATTTTATTCCAACTTGAATTCAAACTCCTTAACCATGCCCTGCCTACAAAGCCCTGCATGACCGGGCCTAGACCCAGGTCCCAATCCAACCTGGACACGGTCTGTGCAAAACACATGCCTCTTGTGTTATCTGAAGGGATTTAACAGCATGTGCAGTCAGCCAAGAAAAATGCTAGGAAGCACATCCAGAAAAATAGTGCTTGTGTCCAATCCAATCAATCCAGATTCCAAGCTCAAGTCCCCTCTAGCTCAGCATCACTTGCGGGATCTGCTGGCGCAGCTCTTTCTGCTCCAACTGCTCTTCTTCCATCTCAACCATACATTTGACAAGGCTCTTTACCCTATAATACAGCCTCAAACCACAGCTCTCTCGGCCTCTGAGATTCAACCTCTGCCTTTATAGAGGCTTCCTGTCATTGAGCATCTTAAAGAAACATCGACAAAAGTAGTCCACAGGCCAAATCTACAGTTTTCCATGACCTTCTTTTCCACTGTGCCTTAAGATAGTCCAGAATTTCCAACAGAAAAACGCAACTGTGAGCTCTGTCATCCCTAACTACCTTTCCCCAAATCAAGGTTGGGAAGACATAAAATGTCCTACACAACTTGCACAAATCCTGTCCTCTTAAAACCTACTGTGCTCTTGGGACCTCATAGCCTGAAGGCTACCCTCATCTCCTCAATGATGTGCACTAGTCTTCTTCGTTTGTTTTCTTTATTTAATCACTTCACAGCCTGACCCCAGTCCCCTCCCTCCTCTCCTTCCAGTCCCACCCTCATGCCCTCTTCCCCCATTCCCCCTTCTTTTTCTCAGAGAAAGGAAGGCACCCAAAGGATACCCACGCACTCTGGCATCTCAAGTCCCAGCAGGGCTAAACATATCCTCTCCCATTGAGACCTGACAAGTCAGCCCAGCTAGAGGAAAGGGATCTCAAGACAGGCAACAGAGTTGGAGCAGACCCTGCTTCAATTATTAGGAGACCTACATGTTGACCAGGCTGCATATCTGCTACATATGTGTAGAAGTTTCAGGTCCAGTACGTGTAGGCTCTTTGATTGGTGGTTCAGTCTTTTGTGAGCCCCCATGGGCCCAGGTCACTTTATGCTGTAGGTGTTCTTGTGGAGTCCTTGACAACCTCCAGCTGCCTCTACCCTTCCTCACACTCTTCCACAAGTCTCCCGAGCTCCACCTATTGTTTGGCTGTGTGTCTATTTGCATCTGCTTCCATCAGCTGATGGGTGAAATCTCTCAGAAGACAGTTATGCTAGGCTACTGTCTACATGCAAAGCAGAGTGTCCATTAACAGTGACAGGGGTTGGGTCTCTGCCATGGGGTGGATCCCCACTTGGGCTACCCATTGGTTTGCCATTCCCTCAACCTCTACATCTTTATCTCTACACTTCCTGTAGGCAAGACAAATTTTAGGTAGAAGCTTATATGGGTGGGTTGGTATCCCCCTCCCTCCAGTGGAAGTAAGGCCTTAACTTCCCACCCACCTTCCTGGCTGCTAAAATTCTCAGCTAGGGTCATGCCCATAGACTCCAAGGAGCCTCCCCTGCCCCAGAGATTCCCTCACACCAATTTCCATTCTCTCTCCCCTTCCTCTCCTCCAGCCCCCGACCCCCAGTCTCCTCACACTGGATCCCCACCCCTGTTACTCTCCCTCCCCCTCTCCCAATCAGTTCCCTCCTTCCACTTTGTTCAGATCTCTAATTTTATTTCCTCCTCTGAGGGAGATTCAAGCGTCCTCCTGGGGCCCTCCTTAGCTTCTTTGGGTCCATAGATTATAGCCTGGTTATCCTGTATTTTATGGCTTATATCACTTATAAGTGACTGCATACCATGTGTGTCTTTCTGGGTCTGGGTTACCTCACTCCTTGTGATCTTTTCTAGTTCCATCCACATTGCATGATGTATTTGATTTTAATAGCGATTCCATTGTGTGATGTACACTATCCTAATTCTATCACCGGTGGAATTAGATAGAGCATTTCCTAGCATGAATGAGGAACTGGGTTGGGAAGGCTGACGGGAGGGAAAGAGGAAGACAGAGAGGAGAAAAAGAATAGAGCATAGGGCGAGGTGATTGTAAAACCAGCCAGACATGCAGAAAAGATGACTCATCAAGGAATGTCCCTGAAGACACTGACCACACTCTCCTCTCCTTCCTACCAGACAGTCCCTACATTTGAGCCTCATTATCTCTGGCCTTTATCAGTCTATTCACTGTGGACTCCTGAGTACTATCTCAAGATCACCATTAAGAGCCATCCAATGGATTGCTAAATGAAGTCAAAGTTCTTGATAAACAGAGGGAGAAAAACCAGACTATGAACAGATAGGAATCTATCAGAAGATGAAGGAAGATATTTTTGCAGGAATTTAGCCAAGGGGAGCAAGGCAAAGATCACTTCCTTGTTAGGGTAGAGAACCTTCAGTTAACCTTGCTCTCCAGTGCCATTGGTGTAACAGCCTCACAGACTTAACCTCACTCACACTCTCTCCTGACTCCCCTTTTCTTCTTTTTAAACTTTTACTCTTCTCTCACAAATAACATCTCTAATGACTGCAGTTTCCCCTCCCTCCACTCCTCCTAGTCCCTCCCCCAACCTCTTTTCTCCCCTGATCAACTCCTCCTGTTTCCCTTAAAAAGAAAGAAAGAGAAAAAAGAAAAGCCTCCCAGGATACGGAAGGAAGGAAGGAAGGAAGGAAGGAAAGAGAGAAAAAAAGAAAGCCTCCCAGGATATCCACTGAACATAGCATAACAAGATACAGTAAACTAGGCACAAACCCTCATATCACAGTGGGACGTGGTAACCTAGTAGGAGGAAGAGGGTCCCAAGCACAGGCAAGAGAGTCAGAGACAGCCCTCACTCCCACTGTTGGGAGTCCCACAAGAACACCAAACTACAACCACAAGGTATATACAGAGGACCTAGCTCAGACCCATACAGGCCATTTGTCACTTTCGTTTCTGTGAGGCCCTATGAGCCTTGCTTAGATGATTCTGTGGGCTGTGTTCTGCTGGCCTGACTTATCTTGTACTCTTTTCAGAACCGAAAAAATCACCATCCCAATGACAGCCACTCCCCACCCCCTTTTTTTTTTTTAAAAAAAAAAAAAAAACTCTCTTTCATGCAAAACAGCCTCGGTCTCATTCCTTGGGCCGCTTTAAGGTGTTAATGATTCCATCATCAACTGTGAGAGCAATTGGTCCATGATAAGTATAACACGTTGACTTAGCTCACTTCTTTATACTTTCTGGTGTCTGGATACATTTCTATTCCTGGACGAGCAATGAACCCGTGTTGCTTCCTTATAGACCATTTTCCAGAGGGGGTCCACTTAGCAAAATAGATGCTGTCAATAGCTGCAAGGCCTCCCTTTCTGTCTGGGTATTTCCTGAAGCCACTGGCACACCACTTCTTTTTCTCCCTATAAATCTAGGTAACACAAAAAAAAAAGTTCAGTGTACAGTCTATTAGCTTCCCAACTTCAAAGAAAATTTACTGGGGAAAACGGATAATTTATGAGGCCAAGATTTAGATCATTAGTACCCTGACTGCAGAGCACATGAGAGGCAATGTCTGCATTCTCAGCACTGGCCAGCATGAGAAGAGGTCTTGAGTAGTTTTAAAGCATTCACACAGGTTATTTTATGCATTCCGGCGTGGTCATCATACGCAAGAAGTGCGAAGAAGAAATGGATGCTGAAACCAAACTTCCTACCTCTCCAGGCTACCCAGCTGCAGTGTGAGTGGAACATACTGGCTCACGCTCCTAGGCCATGTCTCAGCAGACAGCACAATCAACTCTAACATCTGATGAGTTAATAATCAATGACCTTACCCAAGAACAGCCAGTGCTGAGGAGATGGGACCTTGCCACTGTTCCGAGGAAGCTTGTCCTGAGCTCAGAAAAAGCTAAACACACACGTATTAGGAGCAGAACACAGTACAGTCACTCCTCTTCTAGATTTGACACCTTCATGGTGCTGTAATTTGTCCTTTACACTTTTCCCTTCCCGTGTATACATATATGTGTGTGTTTCAATCTACATGAGGGTGTGTTTATAAATATCAAATATACATAGATGCTATATTTAGTGATTTATGGTGCCTTCTAATTCTTTTTTGTTGTTTACTCGTTTCCCACACTCCCCCAAAGGGTACTTTGAAATCTTTCCAGTTTGTACAATTAAACCTAACCATCTGGACAAAAATCTTCACATTCACTAAATTAGTCACAGATTTTGTGGGTAAGCTGAGAAACTGAATGCTATGCTCGACGCTCAGATTTAAACCACATCTACCCCAGCAAAACTCTCTCTCTCCAATAATCTCTCCAATTACGCACGCACATTCAGGCTCAAATAACATGGAGTCGACTATACCCCACTGCACAGAATTATTTATCCAGTTAGTTTCATTCTTTGGAGCCTAAAACAAACGACAACAAACCCAAAACGAGGGAGACTCCAGAAACCTTTTAGAATGTACAGCAGACACGAGATAAATCATTACTTATTTCTTTACCAACAATTAACTCCTTCCTTCTACCGGTGTATAGTGTCAAGCAACTTGAGGGGCTGGAGGAACAGCTCAGCAGTGAAAAGCCCACACTGATCACCCGGAGGATGAAGGTTCAGCTCCTGGCACGCGTGCCAAACTGCTCACAACTGCCTGTAACTCCAGCTCCAGGGGAGGAGATTCAACACCTCTAGCCTCCATGGGCAAATGTGCTCGCACGCGCGCGCGCACACACACACTCAGGCACACACACATGCCAGCTCCACATACACATAAATAAATCCTTTAAACATCAATTTGAAGAAATCGGCATGTTCAGTGTTGAACTCTAGTAAAGATGTGGGCTAAATAAACAGTTCCAAGTATAAACGTCTTCTGGCTTCTTCAGTGTTTACAATTGTCAGAAACTTGAGGTGTTTAAGACTTAATATATAGACAGCTGAACTCTAACAAGGCAAATGATCTCATGTTATCTGATCCCTGGTACATAACTGCAGCTCGTTAAGAGCTTCTGTCAACTCTAAAACTGGGCAGGATTAGCCTCTGGACTGCAGTTGCACTTGCTTGGGTACCTGGAAAATACTGTTTGGTACCAGGAAATAATACATGATCTTGCAGGAGGTTTGTGGATTCATGAGGTAGTCTTTCAAAGTGTACCTTAAGCCTTTAATATAAGCTAAGATAGAAAGTATTAGACTTGGTGTAAGCAGATTTATAAAAATCATTTTCAAAGCATCTTCTTAAGTTAGCTCCCTCCCACACATTTTATACCAGTAACAAAGAGGATCCATCCAAACAGCATCTAAAATAGGCTAAACAGGGCCAACAAAACGCAAGAGGAACTCATATTAAGTTATAGGGACAGAAAACGGGCACCCGCCCATCTCCGTTCTGTATCCTACCGTCGAATACAAACTGAACACCTGGGTAGAAGGCATGTTTAGATGGTGACTTTTTAAGAGCCTTACAAGTATGTACATCATAAAGGCAGTGACAGCTGGTAAAAAAAAAAAAAAAAAAAAAAAAGCTTTCTTTCCAAGGAAGGTTAAAGCTGTAGAATCACTGATGCTTGCACTACCTCTGAGCCTTCACACTGGTGAAGGAAGCCATTTTTATTATTATTTGTACACCTATATTGTGATTTGTTAAGTAAACCTAGACTGAGAGCATATTAACATTTAAACAAAGAATGCTCACTGAAGAATCAAATCTAGGTGAGCTTTTTTTTTTTTTTTTTTTTTTGGACAGGTTCTCACATGTATCCCTGACTGGCCTAGAACTTGTAGAGTTCTGCCTCTGTCTCTCAAGGGTTGAAAACAAAACTGTAAGGTACCAGTTCCAGTAATTCTTCACAATTAAAAACACATTTTCATTTAGCCTGCTTAGTGACCATGGTAAAAGTGAAGATTTAAGTCTACAGTTTTGAAAGTTATGTTGAATTCTTACAGACATAAAACCCAGTCTCTTCCCCCATTTGCATAGACTATATTACTACAGAAGTATCTGGTATAAATAGCACATTTCAAAAGTCCTCAACTGTTTAACAATGAAGCCATTAAGACCTAATCTTTTATATCCTATTTGTTCCTCAACCCCTTCACCCCTGTTATGTACAAGTCTCTAGAAGAGAACTGTCAAATAAAGCTACCAGCTTCCACTTAGATGGTAGGTCAAGCCATGTCAAAGGGATAAAATAAACATGGTCATTTGAAGCAGACTGGGTAGCTCAGTGGTTAAGAGCACTTGGCTGTTCTCTCAGAGGACTGGGGTGCAGTTCCCAGCACTAAGGCCTCTCACAACCATCTCTAAGTCCAGTTCCAGGGCATCTAATGTCTTCCTCTTTGTGGACATTAAGCCTCCACTGGTGCACACACGCAAACCCATACACATGAAATATTAAATAAAGCATCACGTAGTGAACAAATGGTTTTAATGGTCCAGTGGGATGGCTTTAACTGTGGTCAAACAGATCCGAGGCAGTGAAAAATACTTGGAGTTATCAGAAAGTGTGGCAGTCTATAGACAAAAGAACAGTTTTCACTCACAAGATTGATGTAAAAATAAAAGTAGAGAATGAGGAAGTGTTTAGACTGACATGTCTAGAAAAGAGCAGTTTACTGGAGACATCCCTAAGTCTTTTTATCCAAAAGATTAGAAGGCTGAACTACAATTACTATGGGAACAAAAGCCGTCATTTCTGGTATTTTCCTGTACTAAGAAAAGTTCATGTATCCTGTTCTAAAGAGAATCACACTAGCTTCAGGCTGAAGGGCCCTTCAGCCCTGACTGTCTGCCACATCCCTGCCTTCCCGGGGAGTCCCTTTCTCTCCAGACCCATGCCACTACCCAATTTAATGGGGGATATTTCTGACAACTCTCCAAACAGTTCTGGAGAACATGTTGGGTAGGACCTTGGGGAAGCAAGAGCTCCCCACTCCCCAGGACCCATCCACTTGCCCAAACCTTTCTTCAACTCTCCTCCTTGTCTACCTCCCTACTTGACCGTCCCCATCACCACCCCAACAGAACAGAAGACAAAACACTGCAAGAGTCCTCAAGCCCTTCTCTCAGCTGTCTGGGGGTTTTAATGTCTTGACCAGGTGAGGAAGAAATAACAACCTGCTTCACCACCTCCTACCTCATTTCTTAAAAGTTTAAGACATGTTCTTGGCCAATCAGCCTCACCATTTAATAATGAACTATCCCTCCCCCCCCCTTTGCCTCCTTCGCATGCAAAGTAAGAATATGGGGTAACAGTTGAGTGTGGTCTCAAAACACAACCCTGGGCATTCGATTCCTGTACTTTATAGCCTCATTTTGTCACCTACCAGTCCCTAGGATTTAGTGAGAAGTAAGTATTAGCCTATAAACAGATGGTATGCTCTACAATTAACTCATTCATTCATCTCTGCTGCTGCTGCTGCTGCTGTTGTTGTTGTTGTTGTTGTTGTTAACAGCTTGGCTGCTGCTCAACCCAGAGACTTCCAGGTTCATCCATGATTTTGCTCTCCCAATAGTTAAAAGGTAATACGCCCATTCAGTTTATAAAACTATACACCATCAACAAAAGCCTGTAATGCTTCCAAGATGCAAGGTGGCTTCCACACACAATGAGGAGCTGTGTGCAGCAGCCCCACCCCCGCCCCAAACACAAATGCCAGGCCCCAACTAAGCACCCTAGGGGCCTTCAAAGCAGTTATGCTAAGTTGCAAATACAGCAAGATCCACTTGAAATCCAACTACCCTGTGTGTTTTTCCTCCCAAGATAGGGAGAAAGGCCGGGGCAGACTGGCCTCATTAAGGGGTAATTAGTGACCCCCAGGACTGGAGGGGCTACCACAGCCCTTCCTATTGTGAGGTTTTCCCTGATTTTTAAGCTAGGCTTTTTCCACAATCTAAGAGGCCTGTTTTTAAATTTTTAGGCATTTCAATCTGCCAATATTTCTTTATTCGGCCAGACATTAAGGGAGAAGAAAGGAAGCCATACAAAAGACTTCCTTACTGCTTTTACAGAGTTTGTACACAGTCTAAATCAAGGGCTTTTGTAAAAACCACTTGTGTCATTTATATTTCATAGATAATAAACATTATGAATTTTTGTAAAATCATCTAAGTAATTTATATTCCATATATAATAAATAATGTAAAATAAGACTTGTTTAAATGCGGCAAAATAAACACTCTTGATTACAGAGATTGAAAATAGCACATAAAAGGATGGTTTAAAAAGATCAATCAACATGGGCTTTTTATTATTATATGACAATGACCTTGAAAAGACAATGGATGCATCCATTTACACGTGAAAGTGTTATTTAGAAACTAACAGAGTGACGTGATCAACATAACCACTTTACCATCAATAAAATCCTTCACACCTCTTTAAAGCCCATTACTGCTGTTGGTATCAATCTGCCAAGATGCTTGAGGACTGAACTCTACTATAAAATGTGCCAATAAATTCTGCTGTTTACATCCTTTAACGTCAAAGGTACCACCTCTGCACCAAAGCTAAGCCACAGGCCTACTACAAGTGTACTAAAATTATCCAGTATAGTATTTGAGAAAGCAGTTTCCATGGAAGGCAATGAAATAGCGTTCCTAACTTCTCTTTCTAGGCCAAGATGTAAACACTTCCAATATTCACATAGATCAGGTGGATCCACAACTTGGTGAAAATTCACTGAAAAGGAGGCGGCAGAGTAATGAGAACTGATGTGTAAAGATGTCCCACACAGTAGAACCAACCGCTTCAGTATGGGCGCTGGGGGGTTTAAGTTGTGGTACTCCATGGATGGGAATAGAAAGGCACCCAGAGCCCCAGGACTTTGTGCTCCAGAGACTTGGACACAATTTAGAGTACTTCTTAGTGCCTACAGTAACAGCATTAATGCAACCCTGTTTATCAAGCCAAGTGATGACCCAATTCCTCTTTCTTAGGCTACAGCTTTTGGCCATATAATGAAAGAATTTTTAAATCTATTACATAACTCTGTGTCTGAGCCAAAAATAGCGGTGCTATATTTAGAAGTAAATTTGTATTTGTGTCCTATTAAAACACTCTACAGGAGCCCCGACTTAGCCAAATATCCTGTTTTGTTTATTTTAGAAATTCTGCTTTATTTATTTATTTATTTATTTATTTTCAAATTTTAAGCATATGCAGTACATTCTGGGAAATCTTCAAAGATGGCTGGAAGGGGAACCCTGACCGAAGGAGTCCCCTGGTTTTACTGTAGCCCACATATGAGAGTGGAGAAGGAGATGCGACCCCGGGAAGTCATTCCTAAGAGTCAGGAACTAATTCATCTTCGAGTAAATCCAAGGGCTCAGGAAATAAATAAATAAATATTGAAGGGCATTAATTTGTTTCTAGATGTGTGCATGTAAGTAAAACAGCAGTCATAATGTGGAAATTTCAGTCACATTTTACAACTAATTGGAAGCAGATTAGAATTCCGCCTCAGGGGAACGTTGTCAGACTAGAAGCTGGAGCAAATGAAGAAAGAGGTGAAGGCGTCCCGAAGAGCTGACAGATTTACTGCGCTCAGGGCCATAAACGAGTCCCTGGCTGCAAGGAGGGTGCTTCCCCTCAGGCCAGGAGCCCGCAGAGCAGCCAGGGGAGCCCGGGCCACGCCTCCAGGGAACCCCCTCACACACGCACAACTAAAGGGACCCGCAAACACTGACACAGCGGTGGATCCCCAAGTCCAGGGGAGATGCCTTTTTTGGACGGGTGGGGGATGGAAGGAAAAAGGGAAGCAGCTTGTGAGGGCCATGAAGTAATGGAAACAGCTGCTGGCTTTCGACTTCAGTGTCTGGCATCTGCTACTCCATCACGGAAAAGACTGGGGAAGGATTTGGGCGAGGAATGTAAATGGAGACAATTGCCCAAAGGGAGCTGGATGCTTGGAGCCGGGAGTGGAGGGAGACCAACTGCTCCCTTCTGAAAGGGAGGAGTTGCGCCCTTTAGGCAGCAGCAAAACACGTGAGACTTAACTCAGATTGTGACTTCCAGCAGTTGGCCGACCTGGGAATGCTCAGAGCTTCTCCATCGGTTACCAAGAGGTCAAGACAATGCAGTCTGCCTGGTTGACCGGATGTCCACCATTCATCAGTGTTCTGCTCAACTTCCACACAGCTTCACACCGAGTTAAAATGGACTACTCTCCGTTTCACTCACTTGGGTTTCTGTAAAATCATCACGGGCTTGCTTTTGAACTAGGTCAAGGGTCAGGTTCTATTTGCTGTTGCCTAGTTTCTCCTTTGCCTCCTAGACTTGGTCCTAATTTCATTTCCATCACAAAAGAACTGGAACCAGGGAACACAGAACTAAGCGCCTTTGTGCTAATCATGAGCTCATAAGAAAGCCCAGATTTGATAGCATTTATCCCTGTACTGTGGTGAGCCACATGCAAGTTCCCCGGCGAAGAATGAAAACCCTTGGTTTCAGACCTTCCAAGTCAAACATTATTGTTTTTAATATGAGCTATCCATATAATCGGTGAAGGAGAATGATAGGAAATTCAAAAGTAAGCTGGCCTGGCTGAGCACAGTTTGAAAAAGGAAAGGAGGAGGTGGAGAGGAGGAGGAGGAGGAGGAATGTTCTCCAAATCCCCCTCCTATTTTAAGTGAAGAATGAGCTAAACTGTAAAATCTGCACAGGAACATAAACAGTGATTTTATGCTAGCAGAATTCAAAGGTGTGGTGAGGCTAGGGCCTAGCCAGAGGGCAGCCCTCCAACACAGGTTGCTAACCTAACAAGGAACCATTTGGACATGACCTTTGAACCCTCAGTGACTAATGTGAAGGACAAAGAGGTGCAAGGAAAGCAGCCAGATGTGCTTTCATACCAAATGAGGAGTTTTCTTTAATCAAAAGGGTGAGTGACTTCAGGAGTTTGCAAAAGTGTGACCAACTGGAACTTTGTCGTCTGTTGCTAATTGAAGCATATAAAAGAGTCCATTTCGTAAAACATATTACAAACACTTTATGCATGTATAAATTTACTGCCACATGACAAAAACCAGAATCAAGCTCACTGGTAGAAGATCAGTACAACCAAAGACCATGCTATTATTTCAAACTGTCAGGGGAAGGCAGTAAAATTGCTACCAGGTCTCCTTAAGTTACCCTTCAATAAAAAGAATCCATCAGGGAAATAAGAGGAAAAGAAAACACATCAAAACCTTAAAAGTCCCTTTAAGTAAAATTATATGTCTATGGCACCATGCCATCTGCTCTCTGGTTAACATAATAAGCCCATTCTCAACCCTAAATACGTGCTTTCTACAGTCATTATGAACAACACAAAAACATAATCAATATGTTTTTTATTCACTCCTGAACTGCGAAACCTACATTCATATGGCATTATTGGGATATGCCTAAATGTATGTTTTTAAGGTTCTAGCTTAAGAAAGCTAGGTGTCTGTGAGTCATAGTATTAGTGACTAATAATCAGACTGAGTTGGGGTGATGAGATGGGGCTGAAGAGAGAGTGGCTTTGAAAAAGTCTGGAGTGGTGTGTGTCCACCATTCCAGACCCGCTTCTCCTAGTCAGAACAGGCTACCCTTTGAGTTCTCCATTAGAGCGTAGACTTCAGGCTTTCATTTAGCTTCCCTTGGGGGTAAACACCTCCTTCTTAAATATCAGGCGAGATGCCTGTAGTTTAAGGCCCACTGGCCTACCAAGACACAAGCATTTGCTTTGCGATCGCTTTAGTTCTTGAAACAGAGCCTGTAATCTCTTCTACTACATTCCCAAAGGTGTTTCTCAGCAAAACTTAGCAGGCATATAGCATTCAGCTTTCAGAACAAAGTGTCAGGCTCACCATCTTGAACTTCCCCGCAGCTCTCAAAATACCATTACAAACAGCCCAACTGCTGGTCAACCAGCTGAGAGCAGTTTAACAATCTCTCATTCAGTTGCAGTGGCTTTGTTCCAGTGGCCAAAACGTTTAGCTTGAACTGAGAAGAAGATGCTGGAACAGAAAGCAAACAGTCCAGTGAAATTTCAGTGGAGACACAGAACTGGGCACAGAGGAAAGCACCTCTTCTCTGCAGCAGAATGAAATGCAAAATTAGTGCTAGTTTTGTTTGTTTGTTTGTTTGTTTGTTTTTAAATTACATTTATTTTTTTATGAGTGTGTCTGCCCTCAGGCATGGGTGTGTGCCCCTGTCACAGGGTACAAAAAGAGGGTCAGAGAACAGATGATAAGAGTCAGATCTCTCCTTCCTCACTGTGGGTCCCAAGGAACACACTGTCACTGTCTTAGTGGTGATTCTCCTTTGTGCAGTCTTAAAAACCAGTTTTTTGCTTATTGGCTTGTTTGTTTTGTGTTATAAGAACAAAGCTCATACCACCCAAGACTACCAACTCAGCATCTGCATATGCACTCACATCATTTAGAAGCACAGACCTCTATGAAAGACCTCTTACAAGGCTGCAATCTGATCCTTACTTTATTTATTCTCCTAAACCATTACTGAAGCAGAGATTTCACCTGTTCCCTGTCCCTTCCAGATTTAGTGACCCAAGGCTCAAGTATGTACTATTCTCTGGTAACAGGCCTAGTAAAGGAGTGATCTGGTCCCTTAGTTCTGGCCGCTCCTTGATGGCAGGAGGCTGTACAGGTAACTTAGAACTAAACTGTTTAGTATTCCAGCAAACCCCTTGATGTTCAGATCACTGGCAAGACGAAAAGCGCTGGCAATCAAAACTCTGTTGTGTTAGAGTAATTACGACGACAAACTTCCCAATGCTTAATATTAAAGAATGGAAGAGCGTGATCCCTCCACCTCTCCTGCTCTTCCAGAGTGTGCTCAACGTAGCAATTATCTTCGTTCAAGCAGCAGAGTTTAAATTGCACTGAAACTCAATTATACCCATGACTTTTTTAAACATACACTTCAAACGGCAGGTTTCATCACACTCGAATCACTGAGCAAAATCTCTTTCCCAGCTTTTAAAAAAGAGATTTTTATCCCCCCTCCCACAAGACATCTTCAAATACAAAACTGACATCCCTGAAGCTTTGGATCTACTTTTTCTTTTTTTTTTTTTTTCTTCCTTTTTTTTCTGGCCCTGTGAATGAAGAAGGAAGGCTGAGCAATGATGAAAGACAAAAGGGGGTGCCCACATGATTTTAAAACAAACAAATGCTTCAACCTGCAGTACTCCCAAATGCCATTACCAACAAGCCCGAACTGCCACCACCTTCAAAGGGCAGAACAGGCACTCCTTAACAACAACAACAAAAACCACTCTATTTTGCTACTCTTAAAAAAGGCAAAGGAACTAGAAAAAGTAAATTTATGATTTGAGTGCTTGTGTCTAAAATAGCTTTGCAATTATCAAGGGCCTCTTAGACTGAGCAAGAATGCATTATGTGCTAATGACCACAACCAGGGGTCCCTTCTCCACTCCTTTGTCAGAACCCAAGCAGATACTCCCCTGCAGCTTCACCATTAACATGTCTGTTTCCTGTCAGCCCACTCAGAGATAATGTCATTTATCTCAGGAAGGCACAAGCACACTCATTAGCTCCAATAAAGGACCTCAAACAAAGGCCAGATAATGTTTTACCCAGGGTTCCCACTATATCCAGAACCAAGAATCCTCGCCTGTAAGAGTCAAAGACTCAAAAGTTATCCTTAAAGGAGCATGTGGTTGTTTATCAAGGATTCTGCAAGGTGGCCCTGAATGGCCTATGTATAGTAAACAGGAGTGGGCGGCACTATCACACAAAATTAGATTAATGAAAAGTGATGACCAGGGTTAGTCCTGGGGAGCCTTTTCCCCTCTAGCCTCCAGGAGGAACATTGACAAGATCATTTAGATCTTTGAAGAACTGACCTCCCTCCACCTCATTGTGAGGGTCTGTAGTGGTCAGTGGCTGAGTTTCTAGAAATCCTCAAAAAAAAAAAAAAAGTGGAACTGCTAAAAGAAATGTGGGAACATGTGTTTTCACAGTGGTGCTCGTATTACCTCAATTTCAACTTTCTATGAAGTACCAGGTGAACTTTTTTTTTTAAATAAAAAAAAAAAGCACAGACATAGTCAAAATTGGGGCAAATCTCAGTCATTCATTCAATCCCCGTGTTTCATGCTGGAAACGAAGAACAGATGGTACTTTCCATGTTGTTTGAATCTGGTTATTGAACACCTCTGTGGCTAGGGAGATTTCTGCTTAGCACTTTCGGCATTCATTTAATTTACTAACTATAAGACTGCTGCTTAGGAAAAAATAAGTCTTTATAACACTCTAATTAAAACCACCTTGCTCCCGAGCAATCACACTTGAAAGAGCATATTCTTCACCTTAGGACATTTGGACAGCCAGCCCCTCCCTGGCCCTTCTCCCCCTTTGCATTATGGGTTATTTGCCAAGTTATTAAAGTAGCGGAACATTATCACCTTTAGCTCAATCTGGGGCAATTGTGCATACCTTCACTTTTTTTTTTTCCTCCAGTAAACCTAACATTTCAAACGTTAAGCTCAAAATTCAACGATAGACCTGATCACACAAGTACCCCAAGATCCAGCCAGATACCTCTGAACAACTCCTCTGTCACTCTCCTAGGACATTTATGGGAAAGGAAGGAGGACCAGTGCTGACAGGAAGCCACCTTTAGCTAAATCCATATGTAACTTTCAGAACAGTACACTGTCCAGCTACAATGGACTCAGTTGTTTCATTAAAGCTAGTGACCTTCTGCCCTTTCATTCCATCATAGATCAAATGCACTCCCTAATTCACAGGACACACTATATTATGGGGGTGGGGACATAGCCACAAAAGTCATTAATCAAAACATGTTCTTAAAATGCTCACACTCACTTAGAGAATGTGTCAGGATTCCCTAGTGAAGTGTAAAAAGGCTTCTACAGGAGAATAAAACAAAATGAATGATGTCCTTTTATAGACAGGTCCATTTATAGACACCATCTTTTAGAAGACAAGGCCCATGGAAATGAAGAGTTTATAATATTACAGAAATAACCTTTCTCAGAGCACATACTGCATAGAACCCTAAGACACAACTGTCCTGCCTATGTCTTCCATTTATTTCAGTTTAAGTATCAACTGCTTTCAGGACTGTTTTTTTTTTTTTTCCTGTGTGTTTCCCAACAGTCTAGTGATTGAATAACCCCACTGAATATAACAGCACTCAATATAACTATTTCATCCAGCCCAATGGCTCCTTCTCTGATTAATCTAAACTGTAAGAAGATGAAGAGAGCTACATAAACAGCTTCAGTGCCTAGAAAGGAAGGAGGAGGAAGGCGGAGAGGCAGGTTTTAACAACCAAAAGCCAACCCATCAAATCTACTTACTCAGACATGCCACCGGTGGCTTAACCACAAAATGGGCTATAGAAATATAGCTCAAACATCTTGGAATTATGGTGTGTTTTGATTTTTTTTCACGTATTAAGGGAGTGGCGACTTTTACAACATACTTGTGGTTTCCACATAAAGGAGCCAGAACACTCATTGATTTAATTAGGCGTCATAAGGTCCAATTTATCATGTTTTACATGACTCTGTGTAGTGAAGAAACAGAATAAACAGACCAAAAATAGACATTTAAGCATGCTGTGAAAATTAACCAGTGACAGCAAGTCTTATGAAGCTCCTTTAACCTTTCTGTCAGGAAAAGAAATGATAACAACACACCTTAGCTTTTCAAATGTGCTTTCTCTTCACACAGGAACCACATACGATTGCTGCATTTTTACTCTTACTTTTTAATAACCTGGTTCTTCAAGCAATGTTGAACTTAAAACATATAGAATGTTAAAAAACAAAACAAACCAACTTCTCTAAAGATGTCTGGGATGTGAAACATTTTTTTTAAGTGAAGTGTGTCCTATTAAGTTTTTGCTTTTTAAACAGGCATCCTTCTGCATTGGGAAGTATTTTCTAAAACAAAGCCTAATTTGACTTACCCAATAGTTAGTGAAATTAGGCTTGCTTCCCTGCATGGCATTCATGCCAAAAATTTGGTATCTCTGGAGCCAAGGATGGACATATTAATAAGTGAATTGGGTGTATGGGGAGGACAGTGCTTAAGAAGGAATGTTTAAGATCCCAAGCCAACACTTCAGCGTGATAAGAGTGGCCAACACTTTAAGTCCCAGGCCCCTGAAACCATCCTAAAAGGATTTCTGGGACACTGTAGTTGCTGAGGTTGGTGCCTCGTTTCCACACGGCAGGGCAATGTTCTCTCTCTTCCCTCCCCCACCTTGGCTCCGGCCGTGACTTGTTTGCTCTTCAGTTATGAAATTCATATGATCCCATTTATACAGCTCTGCCTGAAGATGCCTTGCATGTGTGTGAATAATTTAGCCCTTCCATTCCTCACCCATTTCCCTCGGTGACTGGGAAGCAAAAAGAACACACACACACACACACACACACACACACACACAAACTAGAGAACCGACACCATGCACTAATCTCAGTTGCCATGACAGCAGCCTTTGAGATCCTGAAATGTTCTGATCGCCAGCTCAACAAAATTGTTGAATGTGAACATTTGGCTGGAAGATTAAAAGGCTAAGGGGAATGCAAAAGGGCAGAACCTCCCACATTCCCAGCAGCCAGTGGATCCAATCAAACAGCTCTGACTCCTTAACCACAGCATGGTGAGCACTGGATTAGGGCAATTCATCCAGATAGTTAAAGCAGATTAGAGCTGCAATTTGAAGACTATTGGCAACAAAAGTAAATGCCCCACTGTACTAAGTAATAAGAAGATTTCAAAGCGTCTTTTAGTAGAAATTATGTGAAACCACACATTTAAAGTAAGAAGGAAACCTTAGGGTTTTTTTTTTTTTTAGTTCATTTAAATTCATCAATGTAAATGGCTATCTAAGAGGATTTGGATTCAAAGAGTAATCAGTAGCCCTTTTGCAAGTTTGACATTGTTGGCTACACCTTTCTCTACCTCCATCAACGTTTCCAATCAGAACTTTATTCCTATGCGCCAATTTAAATGTTGAGTATGTGAAGTTGAAAGAGAAATGTGAAGCATTCCTTGCAGAAATAATTAGCATCACTCAAGCCAGAAAGAGAGTTAAAAAAAAAAATCACACCATAAAAGCATATTTAGAAGAAGTCACATTGCTAGACCACTTGATAGAAATACTACAACTGCATGCTACAACTTGTGGAACGAATCTAAAGATTAATTTTCACAGAAGCACCACTCTCTCCTCCCAACCAGCGTGCCTCGTGGACACATAACCAACAGTTCCCAGTCATTACCCAAAAGCAATTAGACCTAAGGCAAGCAAACCTCCTGCCTCCATGTCAAAGCAAGGTAACGCTGGGGCAGACTTTCCAGTACAGTGCCTAACCACAGACTTTAAGACGATGACCAAGGGCAGTGCAAGGATCCAAACGGCCTGAGTGAAGCATTGTTAAGGGCAACACGCACCTCTAGTGTTCGCTGCTGCCACCATGCCCCCTTTGGTTACAGCTTCACACTTGAGGAGCACGAGCCAAGCGTGTTGTCCAGTTCTTACAGACCTTCCAAGTTGCCCAGGCAAGCTAAATACCCAAGTGATAACATTCTCACGGCTCGAGCTAGAAAGAGGTGAGAGAGCAAAGGCAGAGTCCTCATAGCCACCAAAACCTTCACAGTTTGGCTGCAGAGTTAGAAAGTCAGTGACCAACACTCCTAGTCTGGAGTACATCCTCTGACAGAACTATTTTGAGGAGAGTAACAGAACAATGAGTCTAAATAACCCTCCACACTTCTTCCCGCAGAAGGAACTAGAGTCCTGTTCCTAAGGACACACTGTTGAGAACACAGACAATTCTCTTCAGGGAAGGAAACCAGGACGAAACTCAAGCTAGTGCAGTAGCAGGTTTTCTATTCAAAGCACACACGGACAACTTCTGGCTGGCCAGGAGCCCTTTCGAGGCAAATGGCACTTGGAACATCCAGAGCCTCCCACCCCCTGACCTTTCAAACGCTGGCACCACAAGCAGCAGCAGCAGCAGCAGCAGCAGACGCCAAGAGCCAAACATTCCACTCAGGAAAGCATCCGTAAAGGATGACAGTCATAGAAATCTCACAGAGAACCCGAAAGCACTAGGAAGTGTAAGACACCCGGAGGCACATCCCACATCCCCAAAGAAAGGCACACAGAGTGGGACACACAAGAAAGCGACCGTATCCTACCTTCTCGGTTTTCAGTTTCTTGATCCGTCTGTGGCTCTCTTCCTCCTCCTCTTCCTTCTTGACCAACATAGAGTTTCCCATGAGCGCGGAATCTGGGGCACTTTTGCTAACTTCCCCTGGAGCCCCGACACTGCCACTCCCGGCACCCCCACAGTGGAAGGGGCTCGCGCCACTTCCATTACTCTTGGCCCCAAAGCCATAGAGGTGACCACCGGAGGGGGCCTGGCCTCCGCTGCCATTCTGGTGGCCCTGCAGCAGGTCGTGCTTGTCTTTCCGGGATCTCGCAGCATCCTTATCCCGCTTGGCGCCTCGGCTGCTGTGGCTTTTCCCTGGCTTCTCTTCCTTGTTTTTCCCACAGGAGCCTGCCCCCGCGGTGGCAGCCGAGGTCCCGGTGCTGGTACCGTTGCTGTTTGGGTTGCCGCCGCCGCCGCCGCCGCCGCTCACACTTTGACCCAGCGCTGAATTCATGCCAGTAGCCTCTCCAGGGCGCCCTTGGACTTCCTGCCTCTTGCCAGTGCTGCTGATCTCGGGAATTCCATACAAGGCAGCAGAAGGCAGAGATTTATTAGCATCCTTAGAAGTTTTAGCCCTTTTCACTTTTGATTTGCTGGTCTCTTTGTGTGAATTCCCCTGGGGAGCCGAGGGCTGAACAGAAGCAAATTTTAGGCCATCAGCTAAGGCTGAGGTAGCACCGGTCCCGTTGGAGGCCGGACCTCCACAATCCTTAGTGTTGTTGTTGGTAGTGGTGTTGGTGGAATTATTCATCTCAAATTTCTGTCTGTCCTTTTCCAAATCGGCGTCCAGATCAATGATTAAATTTCCAACCCCGATTTCCCAATCATCGCCACTGTCATAAGTATCAACGGTATTTGGATCCACACCTTTTCCTGCAGTCGAAACGTTCACGGACATCCTGAAGATGAGCTCTCTAGATTAAAAATCCGATGAACTTTCCTTGGGAGATGAGGGGACATTCGTTTAGCTCCGCTGGGCTTTCTTTTAAAGGAAAAAAGAAAAAGAAAAAAAAGTCTTCCAATTTTCCTCTTCTCTTTCCTGCCCCAAGAATGTGTCCAGGGATTTCACACCCTTCACTCCAGGTCCAGCTTCTCCTGTGGAGGGGGGAAAAGTCGAATATTTCTTGTCTGGATGTTACCAGAATAGAAGGCGATTAATACTGGGGAGTCACTAAGGGGGCACAGGGAAGGATAGAGGGGAGGGGAGCTCCTTATTGTCCCCACAGTCCTCAGGTTTAGAGGAAAACAGCCAGACTTGAAAAGCAGGCCCCTGACAATAAGCATCTTACAGTAGCTAAAACGAAAATCCCTCTCAACAGCAGGGGGATAGGCAGTTCTTTAAAAGCATTAAAACATCTCCAAGGGTCAGATTCAAACCCTGAAAGGTTTTTGTGGATTTTTTTTTTTCAAGTTGAACATTTTTGCCAGGCACATGGGCTGTTTCAACCCCATGAAAAGATTCTGGACTCTCAGACAAGAAAAACACAGTGTTAAACATCCCTAAACATGCCCTGGCTCTTGCAGTGTAAAAAGAAAGAAAGAAAGACCAAAAAAAAAAAAAAAAAAAAAGAAAAAAAAAAAAAACAGGCCCTGAAAGTTCTCTGGGACTAGTGTTCAAAATGATGTCATTAAAATTTCCCTATTTCTAATTTTGTTATTTCTTCTTACAAATTGCCTGGACAATCTAGGTTTTGTTCTTCATAAGAAACAGGAAAAAAAAAAACCCACAACACTAGTCCCTCTTAGACACACACGTA
Source organism: Meriones unguiculatus (assembly GCF_030254825.1). NCBI lineage: Eukaryota > Metazoa > Chordata > Mammalia > Rodentia > Muridae > Meriones > Meriones unguiculatus. The sequence goes on along the minus strand of NC_083350.1, from coordinate 33,802,423 downwards.
CCTACCACCCTCTTTCCCCAACAGCCACACAATTCTTTCTGAAATATGTACAGACCTCTTTAAGAGTATTTCTCTCAGTAAAAAGACAGCGTGAGAGGAAAGGTTAAATATCTGCCTTTTGAGGAAAAAAGAAAAATCCATCTAAACAGTTTTGCCATACCCCTGGGCCACAGAACTGCTCAGTCTGTTAAATATGGTGCTACTGACGGTAGGGAAACTGATTAAGACATACACTTAAGTGATCTGCGCCAAGGCGGCCTCAGTGACCACAAATGAGTGTGTGTTTGACAAAGAGCAGTTAAAACAGTTTTTAAAGGGATCAGCCCCCTTTTAACAGTTGATTGTCAAGCAAATAAATACACACACACACATGCACACACACACGTACACACACAGAAAGACACACACTCAGAAAGAGAATGCTTACCTTTTAATCCTTTACCATTTTTTTTTAAATTGGGACCGCAAATCAAAAAGCATTTCTCACTCCACTCGGCACAAGCCTTTGCCTCATTTTACTTAAACGCCAAATGATCAAAAAGGAAGAAACCAAGTAACACATCTCAGCCAAAATAATCACTCAGTAACATTATTCCAGCTCCCCATCCCCCTTTTGGCAAAAAACTCTGAAGTCCTTTTCTCCTTAAAAAAATGTGTCACTGTGCAGCTGGGAGATGCTTCACACACACAACCCAAGCACCGAAGGGTGTTTTTCCTCTTAACAAGCATTCAGAATAATAGGGTGTTGAGAGAGAGGGAGAGGAGAGGGGGAGGGGAGGGAAGAAAGGGAGGGAGGGAGAGAAAGAGAAGAGAAAGAAGAGAAAAGGAGAGAGAGAATTAGAGAAAAAACTTTTCCGAACTTCTCCTTCCGCCTTCAGTTGCAGACTTCAGAGTCACCGTGATCAGTAAGTAATGACCTCGTGTAGCAAACCTACAGGCGTCCTCCAGTAACGAGACAGAATGTGCTAACATCGGGATAAATTAGTGAAAGGGAAGAAAGAATAAGAAGAAAGGACTGAAAATCTGGGCTGGATTCCGCCTGTTAGTCGGGAAGTGGCATTTTTCCGCTCGTCCTGACATTTGATTTCTCCAACTAACTTAAGGAGGGGGTGAAGGGATAGGGAGGAGGAGGAGAACGAGGAAGAAAGGGTAGGTTGAGAAGCTGGGCTGGAGGAGAAAAAGAAAGGTGTGGAGGAGGAGGGAGCAGACGATGCAGGGAGCTGATAAAACCAGTTAGAGCAGCTTTCGCCCGGGGCGGGGGGCGGTGGAGCGGGGGAAAATAACGGCGTCTAAAAGGGGGCTGTCTTGGAACCCTGAAGGATGTGATGTTTTCCTGTTTTATGTTGTTTTTGAGGAAAAAAAAAAAAAGAGCCGAGTTCTTAGAATAGTCCCCGAGGAGGGGTTAAAATCCTCCGCCGCGCAAGCCGATCTGTCATGTGGTAATTCGATAATTAGAGTCAAAAGATTTTTTTTTTTTTAAGGCGACCTTTTTCCAGGACAATTTCTCCCTGTCTACACGCAGCAAACAGTGCGTCTCTATTTTTTTTTCTCCTCCCTCCACCTCTCGCCCACCCCCTCCTGTGTTTAGTCAGATGGCCTCGGAGCTTGGCTTAGTATTTTTAATTAGCTGGCGTTTGGAAGCTAAAAGCAGTAATGAATTGTTGATGGATTGGAAGTGGAGAGTCGCTTTGCTGGAAATGTCGGGGCTGGGAGAGGGGGATGGGCGCGTTAGCAGCACCAACCATCTAAAAGGAGCGATTTTGTTACAGTGCAAGCCTTTCACATCACGTGAGGATCAAGGGCTCAATTGGTTGTCGTGAGAACAAAAATGGTGACAAGCGTATCAAGAAAATACTGATCTGGTCTTTAAAAAAAAAAAAGCTGAAGGTTTCCCCCTCCCCCCCACGCTCCCCCCCCCCCCGCGCGCCCTGCAGTGGGCGAAGCTACAAGTTATGAATGTGAAACATTTCTCAGCCATCTAGGATCTCGGAAGTTAGGAAGGAGGGAAATGTAATGGCCACAAGAGCAAAGCAGATGTTTTAAAGAAACAGCTTATAAACCTTTCCTCAACTGATCTCCAATTTGTCGACTTTCCCGAGGGGGCCAGGGCTGCGGACGCCAGGGGAGGAGGGGGAGGGTGCCTCAGAGCTGCTGGGATTTTAGGGACACCCCCCCCCTTCGTGTCTTAAACAAAGAAAAACATTTTGCTAGCTCCCAAACAGGGTCTTGTAATAAACACACCATTGTTACTATTTGTGGGTTTGTTTGGGTTGGGCGGGGCTCCCCCCCCTTATTTTTTTTTTCTTCCTGCTTTTCCAAGAAGGTGGAAAATGGTAGTTATAGTCATTACATGTAATGGATGAATATTCCCTAGTTTACTATTAAATTACTGAGCAGGAGGATGTGACAGGAGAGAAATCGGCTTGCTCAGCCCGGGTTCCCATTTGCTCGGCTCGGTCTGGGCGGGGGTCTGCTCAGCTCCGGTAGAAAAAGGAAGGAGGGGGGAAGGCAGGCTAGAGAGCAGACACGGAGGACCAGGGCGTGTAACTGAATCACTCTTAGTCTCCTTTGGGTTAGAGCCCAAAAGGTAATTTACTCTAAGTTAGCCCAAGTGCCCAGTCAAGCTTAATTTGTCTACAGAAGTTACAAAGTCACCCTCCACTGAATAAAATTCACCCTTCTTGGGTTGTTCTAAATGCAAAGCCAAACCCTGTAACTAGTTCCTCATTTCAATGCATAAAACTCGCACATTCCCCTGCATGAACACCCCGCTTAAAGCGCTAGCTAGCAACACACCACGCAACCGTACTTACGGTCTGTATGGGAGCGAGTTGACCTTTTCCTTCTAACTGCATTGAGTGTATTTGGCTGCAGCCGCTTTATTTTGGAAATTATAATTTCTTCAATTTTTTTGTTTGTTTATTAAAGATGGACCAGCAAATGTCACAGACCGTCCCGTGTATTTCTTTTATAAAAATAAAATAAAATAAAAACAACAACAACAACAAAATAAAGGAAAAAAAAAACAGAACACAGAAATCCCCCTGGTGCACACACACACACACCAAGCTTGTTCTGGAACAGTGGAATCAGAACTGAAACACAACACACGCACGGGGGAGTGGAGCCAAAGGAGCTCTCAGCCTGTATACCTGAAAGGGACTTTTCTTTGTTCCCAATGCCCTTTCGCAGCGGGCCAATCGGAGAGCAGCTTTTATGAAACCGGGCTCTCTCATTGGCTAGCTGCTTTCTCTTGGCTACTGTAGGGGGTTGAGATATACACACGTATAAAACACACACTGAGCGCGGGTGGGGGTGCGGTGGGGGGTGGCAGTGCAGACAAAGCGTTTTATTTTCCAAGCAGATTGGGGTTGCGGAACCTCCCGCAGGACGAAGGGAGGAGGGGAGGGGGGGAATGGGGCGCCCATTTCAATTACTACATCATTCACATAAAACACTTATTTATTAAAACACATCTCAAGCAGGCTGCGAAGAGAGGATGTCGGTAAATGCAAGTTTGATTGTGTTATCTTGGGGGAAATAATGTATGTGATCGCTCGGTGGCAGAGGGAAGCCAGCTGAGCCACCGGCGCCGAGCGGGGACGCCGCTCCGTGGAAAGCCACGCTAGCGGTTTGCTGTTTGTCCCTTCCGTGTCCCAAGGACTCGGCAGCCCAGATCTGCAGCTTCTGCCTCTCAGCCCTCCCCACCACCTTGCCCTTCCTGCAATCCTGCAAAATCTCTCTCTCTTTCTCTCTCCCTCTCTCCCAACCCCCCTCTTCTGACCCCCCCTCCCTTCCTCCCTTCCCCCCTCTCTCTCTCTCATTAAATAAGAAATATCAGTGGGGGGCGTCCGGTGGTGGGGGAACAAGTAACCCTTTTGTTTCCAGGCTTCGGGTCTGAAAGCACTGAAATGTAGACCATGGAGAGCAAACCTACTGAATGGCTGTCCTCAGATTAGCAACAAATATCTCCACCTCAACTTCTGTAAACAAACACACAAACAAATAAATAAATAGAGCAACGTTAACACCTCGGACCAGTTTTATTAAAAAATAAATCGGTTTGCGGAAAATAAAATACCCCAGGCATATTAACCCCTTAAACAGCCCCCTTTCCTCATTTTATCATCTGGATTACCTGTCAAAATTATTTTCTCCAATCTTTTACTCTTACGAGGGCTGTCGGGGGAGGAGGACAGAAATTCTAAATTCTCCTGATGCTGTGCCCACAAATCACAAACATACAAAAATGTTCTCACTTTTATGGTAAGACAAATGCAGCCTAGTTAATGGGACTCATTTTCCAGGGCAGGAGGCTAATGTAAAAACAACTCGTTAATATGTTTAAGCTAATATAATCTTACATATTAAGCCTTTAGAACATGGTTTATTTTTAACTTTGCCTTGTTATTTTCAATTATTTTAGGAGCTACAATGTGGAGATTTTAAAGTCACGTAGTCTATGAATTTTGAGAAACCTATTAGAACCCCAAGTTTGAAGGAGCAGGTAAAATTGGGATCTTCGCCTGACGGTGGGGGTTTTAGACATGCCGTAGCTTAGGCAAATGGGCGCGCAGGGTAAATGACATCTGGCAGAAGGCAGCTATGATGTAAATAGTTCTTGGTGACTCTGTGGATCAATAAAAACATTTATGCCACATGTTATAAGTAATGGCTATTGACTAATGTTTGTGTTTTTAATATATTTAGTCCATTTTAAAATGCCAATTAGTTGTTTCACTGCCCTAGATGAAGTAGACAAGATGTTGCAAATAGTAACAAACAGCAATTTCTGACCTTTATTGAAGCAAGACAGAGAAAGAGATCGGTAGGAATACTTAGATCACCCAAGCTCCTCTCTTACTCAGAATGAAGTTCTACATTAACAGATAATCGGAGCAGATTAGATATGCACCGTCCTCTCATCTTCTGCTTGAGCTTTGATGTCTGGGTGGTATTTTTGACAGTCCAGGTTTTACATTTGTGTATGGCTCCTTGGTAACAGCACAGTACCATATGGAGAGCCATAACTTTTCTTCTTTTAGAAGTGTGGTTCCTCAAAAGACCAGCTCAAGCTTGTGTGCTTCCTGTGTCCCTGGGGTGTTGTCTCCATTTCAGGCTATGGTTACCCCTTATGTTATACTAGTTTGGAAAAAAAATCAATGCCTATCTCTTAAAACAAAAACTCTTCACGAGGTATTTAAACATTACCATCCAGTGATACTGGGGAAGGGTAAAGTTCTTGCAAAATGCCCCTGACTAAAGAAATCACAGGGTTGAACCACAGATTTGTCTAACCAGATCCAAAATGCAACCATCCAGGAGTGTAACCGAACCTAGCACTGTCTTCAACACCCACCTCTAAACCTTAACCCTTATTAAATAAACACCACTGGCCAAAGATGAAGTTTTATGTTCAACTTCATTGCATACCTAACTCAAATTATTCTGGCAAATCAGAGTGGGTTTCCTTTACATCTTATCACTCCCACAGGCCTTTTTATTACCACCCCCATCTCTCCCACCTCCCAAATTCTTCCAGGCAACTTTTGAACAGACTTCTTTTGTTACTCTGGCTTCCCATGTGTTTGCTTTCCGTTTTGTTTTGCTTGACAAGGGGGTGGGAGACAATCAAGAGGCCCCCAGGACTCACAGTTCATTGAAGACTGAAAAAAAAAAAGGTTATTAGCTGCCAGCTTTAAGAAGAGCAGGTACTCTCTTACCTCACGAAATTGAAACGCTTGTTTTTGTTTTTGTTTTGTTTTGTTTGTGTGGAGCTGAAAATTTTCATCTTGATTTATTTTTATGGGATTTAATCTGAGAATTTCATTCATGAGAACATAATTTCCACCCCTCTGTCTCTTTCCTTCCAACTCTTCCTGTGTCCCCTATCCCCTTTCAAATTCGTGACCTCTTCTTTATTATTACATGTTTATTATAAAAAAATAATAATCTGCCAGGCAGTGTAGTTGTTTTCCTCTTGATATCTACTGCATTTGCTGGATTACACAGTACACTGTTTCAACATGTGCACTTTGTAATTTTACGTTACGTTGGGTGTCTCCCCAGAGACATGAGAGACAGAGATGTCTGGAAAAAAGGGCGGTGTTCAGAATTGAGGGGTGGAGGAAGCGTGAGGTTGGTGTAAAGGAGGTAATTAAGGAGTGTCATCCTGGCAGCAATAGCCACCACCGTCGTTCAGTGGGCCCCAGATCCACTCAACACCACACATAACACATCGTTTGCAAGGAGGTGGAACCATCCTGCCATCCAGGCAGGAGACCTGGCTTTTCTTCTCTCCCCCTCCCCCAAAGGAGCTCAAGAGGATGCCAAGGGCTTCAAGCAGCACCACAGAAAATTAAGGTGGTGAGTCTGGATTTGTGACTCTTCCTTTTGATTGGGGGTGTGTCATTAAGGGCTGGAAATCAGAATCAGTTTTACATCTCCCCTCCCCCCTTTTACAAGTACTTAACTGGGTAGCCCAGGCTAGCTGGGAACTTGATATCCTCTGTCTTCCATCTGGTAGGATTATAGGAATGTGCCATCATCACGCCCAGCAGACATCATTTCTTGAGTTTTTATTTCCTTGGAAACAAGTTGAAGCATCTCCAAATCTACATTCACCACATACCTGGGGGTTCTTAGGAGCTCTCAAGAAGAAGAAGGAGGAGGAGGAGGAGGAGGAGGAGGAGGAGGAGGAGGAGGAGGAGAAGAAGAACTGGGGAAAAAATCCTAAAATATTAATTATATGAGCTTAATTAAGAGGAAAGGGACTTAATTTAGGTGTAATGAGAAACCAATTGGCTACTGTACAAAACTATAGGGAAAGAATCTTATCTGCCTGGAGTCCTTAAGCCTGAAGGTCGTGGGCAGGAGACCACTTCTAGAGAATACAGACCTGATGAATGAAATACCCACAGAAACATTAGACTGTCTTTACTCTTTTCACCTCCAGATAACTGCTCCTACTTGCTAAACAGCTCCTAGAGGAGAAAAAAAAGCAAAAAACAAAACAAAAAAACGCTACTCTTTTACACCCTGCACATGAAATCTAAGTCAAATTTCCATTGAGTACTTTTAGCAATTTCTATCTCTGGATAATTGCGGCCAAAAAGAGCCAAGCAGTGTTCTTTTGGTCAAACATTTGATATTTTACATTATTCTGAAGTAACCTTAGATGAAAATAAAGCGTCAAGGGGAAAAAGATCTTATATACAGACCATTTTAAGTCCTTGGTAGAAAACATGAGGGAACAAAGATCACATGATATTCCCTGCTGGGAAAAAAAAAAAAAGCCAAAAAACATTTCTGATAGACAATCCCACAAACACGGATAGTCTACATGTTCTAACATTGCTACATTAGCTTTTCAGGTGGGTTTTATGTCCTGCCATTTTAGCTTAAAGTCTCACAAATGAACTCACAAAGATAGAATCATGCAGTCTTGACAGTTCTTTGTGATCTAGCTCAGTATAAACAACTGGAGATGATATAAAGCAAAAGTACCAATTGATTTAACATCACACTGAATTTTAATAGTAAAGAAATAAAAAGCTAGGGGTATGGTTCCATGGTAGAGGGCTTGCCCCGCCTTCTCGAGGGCGTGAGTTCTGTACTAAGACAGAAAGAGAAAGATGAGGGCGCTGTCTTCCTGTATGCTCGAATAACTACTGTTTTCTTGTACAGTTGCAATTCCTTAATGGAGAAGAAAAGGCAGTGGCCTGTCCCTGCTACGCTTCACTTTGAGAGTACGAAGCAAAACAGCACTTTTCTTTTTTTTTTTTTAATTGAAGAAAAACACTCTTAATGGTGCTTGTATTGAGAGAACGGCAATGTAGGTCAGTGTTAAGTGTCTGAAATCATACCTCAGCTTGGCCCTAGGCACTGTCAGAGTGGTGTTGGCTACTATGTCTGCACTGGTGCCCGAGCAGGGTCTAGGCTCAGCTAGCAAAGTTAGGCAATTTACATCACAAGCAATGAAACCATTTCTAGGAAGGGAGTTCTCTTTTATGCCTGTGAAGACCGGGTACATAAAGAAGATCAAAACACAAGCTGCGTTTTTTAGAACTACTTATTGGAGATTGCTGTTGCTGGTTTTATTACAATATGTATTTTACAGATTTAGGTAATAGCCCTGATTTTTCAAATCGACCTCTGTTTAGACACGTTTCACTTTGGGCTGTTTCTTGTCTGCAAAATTACAGTCATTTGCACGTTATTACAGTGAGTAGGAGACAGATTGTATTTAGCGCTGGGTGGGGGAAGGGTTATTATGGGAAGTGATCTGCTATGGTCAGCACATAATTTCAGCCTGAAGAAAATTGCTTCTGAATGGCTGGTCTGTTAGCCAGCCAAGGAATGGTCACTGGGAAAGTCTACAAAATACTTCTGCTTAATCTGCATTACAGTGTTAGTCTCCTCGCCAGAAAGAGAGCCAATGTGGGTAGGGAGGGAGAGGTTGTAAAACAAAATTTTAAAACTTGTAGGTGAAATGTTGCCACTAGCCTGTGTGATTTTTAAAACAGCAGAGTCGAACAGCACCAAGTTGGGAAAGGACAAAAGGCTGTTGGACACAGCCATTATATTTCTTGTCCCCTTTCCTTTGTGTCTTTGTGTCATTATATTTTTTGTCCCCTTTTCCTCCGGTCTGAAGTCTCTGCACGGTTTACTGGGAGCAGATTGTTATAGGTATAAAAACTTGTGAGGGCGTTATGAAACACACTGATGACTACATCTCATAAATTTTCATATATATGTATGTATATACAGACATATATGACTGCAGGAGGAAAAATAACAGCCAAGACAGCTTTGTTATTGAGGGTGGCAGAACTATGAAAATACTCAGTGTATGTAATAGGATTTTCATACTTGATGAACTATACTTGTTCAGATTTCATAAAGCTGACATTACGTTTAGTAAAGCAATGGTGGCGCTCATCAAAGCCAGCAAACCCTAATTAGTGGCTTATGATCCCCATGCCTCTCCTAAGACAGTTTTCACATATTTGGTTAGAAGAAATCAGAAGCCTAAAGTTGATTTTAAAGACTTCCATTTTGCTCAGCTTCTTGGCCGCTGAATGCCACGGTTGTTGAGAACAACTGTGCCTCTTTTGTTTTCTAAACAAGCCTTCGTAAAGAATGAATCACCACAATCATTTGGAGAATATGCAGTAAACAACAGAAAGTTGTTCTGCTATTTTCTCAGGAGAGAGTTTCTTCCCCATCCTCTCGTTGCTCAGCCAGCCTCCAGACTACTAGCCAATCATCGTTAAGGAAATGTGTCTCTCAGCCTCCTGATTGGCTGGTGCCTGCTGTTCGGCTTTCTACAGCTCAACACTTGCTGGCAGGCTAGCCTTTTGGATGGGTCCTCTTCTTCCAGTATTATTTTAATCATTTCTCCTACTCTTCCTCATCCCTGATTCCCTACCCATATTTGCACATGTGAGCTCCCAGGCAAACACACACACACACACACACACACACACACACACACACGCCTGTAAAACACAAAGCACAACAATCTTATTGGAAATGTTAAGGTTTATTCTTATTTGTGTGTATGTTTCTGTATGAATGTAGGCCACATGTGTGCAGGTACCAGAAAGGACTTAAGAGCTCCTGGAACTGAAGTCACAGGCAGCTATGAGCTGTGGGTACTGGGAATCAAACTTGGGTCCTCTAGAAGAGCAGTAAGTACCCTTGACCACCGAGGCACTTCTGTAGCCCTTAAGAATAAATTCTAATGTACCTCTCATCTAATGTTTTGTTTGTTTAGATTCTCACTGTGTGACTCTGCTTCTTAGCAGACTCCCACAAAACTTAATAGAACAAATGAATATTTTTTCTGATTATTATAATCTGTTTTGAAATGTTTTAGCTTAAATCTATTTAAGTTGGCTAGGCGGTGCTGGAGCTTGCCTTTAATCTCAGCATTTGGGAGGCAGAGGCAGGCAGATCTCTGAGTATGAGGCCTGCCTAACCTACAGTGCCAATTGCAGGACAGCGAGGGCATACAGAGAAACCCTGTCTTGAAAACAACAACAAACAAACAAACAAAAACAAATTGTAGCTCAAGAAAACAGTAACTGGGAACATGTCTGACTTACACATTCCAAAAAGCCTCTCCTTAATTCTTCATGCACATTAATGTACATTTAACCTTTACAGCAGACCAGAAAGCTAAGTACTAGTATCGTCCAACGAAGGAATTGAGATTTAACCCAGGGACCCTGTGTGCTTCGCTGCTATACTGGCCTGCCATGAAAGTCTATACCAGCGTCATAACCCTTTTAAGTTACACACAGGAGCATTAGATGGAATGAATTATTTTCCTGGGTGAAAGAATTCAAATATTTTCATATCGAAGAATAATAAAGTGGCAAAGCTTCCATTAAAGGTCTATGTCACAGAGAAAAGATGGCACTGATGAGGTGAGCAACCATGTGGCAAAATGTATCCTCTCCGGTCCAATGACTCAGAAACATGTACCTATGCATGTGTGTGTTGTATATGTGAACATGGTTTTATGACACAAGGAATAATGTGGGGTGGGTCAGAGATGGGGCTGAAGACCCAAGTTTGATCTTCAGATTCCACGTAAAAAGCTAGATAGGAAGGCACACATCTTTAATCACAGAACTCGCACCTTGGGATGGAAGGCAGAAAGCAGAGCACTACTTGAATTCACTACTTGAATGTTCAGGCCTGGACTACGAAACACAGCAGCAGCAGTAACAACCACCACAACAAAAAAAGCAGGACAAAGTGGAAGGTGAGAACTGACTCCCAAAAGCCATCTTCTAGCCTTCACGTGCGCGCTGTGGCTTGGCAGGTACCCCCATGTGTTAACACCTTCAACCTCCACAGCACACACATGCACAAATAAATAACTATTTTTTCAAAGAGTAAATTATAACTACCATTCCTCATACAATATAGGTATGAAATTCACTATACTAAAATTTGAAGGAAAAAAAAAGTTTTGAGGATTTGGGAGAGAAGCACGATTCAAAAGCACAATTTAAGCCTTGACATTGGAAACTTGTTCACATTACCCTAATATGGTGGAATAACCTCAAATGACAATATAGCACACACAACACATGCAAGCAAGCAGCAGAGTGCAGCTGAGCCCTATCCTGTATTGACACAGGTTTGTTTGTTTGTTTGTTTGTTTGTTTAATTAACCAAATGAACATGCAAGCCCATGCATAGTGAAAATCTGTAATGTTCTATCTGACTTCCTGGAAGCATGCAGCTCTAAGACTCGGTGAAACACTTTACAGCTTCCCTCCACAAAGCACATTTCAATCAAGAAGTAAAAATACCAGTCCCATAGGGGGATAGAGTCAGTTAAAATTAAGAAATAAAGATCCAGTATTTCATTACAGGTATATTATACTTTGGAAGAAAGGGGGAAAAAATTGGTAATTTAAATTTCCTCAGTGCATGCCTTCTCATTCCCTCAAAACATAGAATTGTAGAAATGAGGCCTGCACAGTTCAGATGAAGAATTAAATTCTTCAAATAAAATAGCAACATACAGCGAAAGACACTTATACACGCAACATTGAACAGAATTTTACTAAAGGAAGAGAAGAAAATGTTTAATCTTTTCACAAAGAGGGCTAAAACACTGACACTGAAAAGAGCATTGGAGATAAAAATCACGGTAACAGTTACTGTTCTTAACAAATACGATATAATTTTGTGAAATAATGAGATTATAATACAAGGAGTTGCTGATAAAACTGTTACAGCAGAAAATGGATAAATCATTAAATATAATGAGATTTAACTATCACTGGGAGAGAAATGATATGTAATTAGAAAAAGGAACAGAATATAAAAAGAAAGCCGTGTTTCCATCCATGGTTCTACATTCGTAGGAGTCTGGTAATAAAGAGAAAATTATCTGAGTCTGTTAATAAATTATAGACACCATTTCCAGTAATTACAATAACAATAGTCTTCCTAAACCCAAGCCTATGTCCTATCAACCCTTTATTTTATTTAACAAACACCTGTATAACACCCTCTGCACAGAATTACACTAAACACTTGATAAATATTAATTCATTTTCCATGATTAAGCTTGAGCCATTCATCGGGTAATTATGAGGTTTGCAGAAGACATGAGAAGGCAAAAGACATTGTCACCTCTGCCCTTGCGAAGATTCACATTTCCTAGGTAAGATAAGATACTTGCCAAACTGAAAAGGAATTGATTTATGGTAGTGCGTACAAAAGGTATGACTTTGGCAAAGAAGAAAGGCTGGCTTTATCTAAGGAATCATTCTAGGCTCTGGGGAGGACGCAGGTTAAATTGACTGCCATGCTCAAACAAAGGTGGAGGAAAGGTCTGTGAACAGGGGAGGGGAACGCTGACTCAGAGGGAGCAAAGACAGCCGGCTTCAGCGTCAGCCCAGGTTGACTGAATCTTAGAAGTCTTGAAGGAGAAAGACGGGGTACAGAATGAACGGAGGCTGCCTTCCCGCTACCTTGCGTTGATCACTGAGTGCTTGGCTCTGTGCTGTGTCCACCAAAGGCATTGACTGCCTCGTGTCACAGGTCCTACGAGGAAGAGTCTGAGTTAATCACGGGATGGTGGCCTACACTAAATAGTAACTGTAGGAAACCCTTCAATCTCTTCTAATTTACAGGCTTTTATTGACATATATAAAAAGTATTGTGAAAAGCTCCAAGAGTTGATATATGAATTATATAGTACGCGTCTGGACAAGTTTTGAGAAATGAGGCTGTTAGAAACGTTTGGTAGTAACTTTATAGAACTTCCATGTGTGTGAAGACTTGAGAGAGCAGATTCCTCAGAAGTGCAGGGAAAGGAACTGAATAGTGAGAATTCGCTCAGACGTTCCTTCAGCTAAACAGCACGTTCAAGGGAGATGATCAGGCTGGGGCTGCCCCTCAGTCAGTAGGGTACTTGCCTAGTGTTCTGGGCTCGATCCCCAGCACTGAATAAACTCAGTGTGATGGCACATATCTATAATCTCAGGCCTCAGAAGCTGGACACAGGATGGGAAGAAGTTTAAGTTCATCGTCAGCTACCATGCCCTGCCTCAAGACAACCAAAAAAAAAAAATAGATAACTAATTTTTTAGACTAAAGAAATCCTGAATTTAGAAACTCTCAAACCACAAGGAACAAATTCTTTAAGAATATTCTACACCCTAATTACAGTCACCAGAGCCAGAAAAGGGCTGTGTGAATGAATTCCTAAAAAGTGAGGACTCCCTGTAAATAACTAAAAAAAAGAAAAATGTGTTTATTGAAGAAAAAGTTAAAGTCAATGAACAGAACATAAGATCAAAAATAGTCTGTCAGAGAATACCAACATGTAAGTATGTGGCAGGAGATAGAAAGGCTTGAGCAGCACAACATTGTGGCACATACCAGTACCCCAATACTTAGCAGGCAGAGGCTGGAGGACCACTAAAAGTTCAAGGCCAGCCTGGTCTGTGGAGTATCTGCACAGAGTTCCAGTACAGCCAGGGTTGCCTCAATGATGATGATGATGATGATGATGATGATGATGATAGAAAAGGAGAAAAGGAAATACGAGTACTTGACCAAAAAAAAAAAAAAAAAGGAAAGAATTGGGAGTATGTCTAAGGAGCAAACAGTCAATGACTGCACATGAGTCAGGAAAATCAAGTGATCTGCAGGCTGAAAAGCCTCCATTGGTTTTATTTCAGGGAAGTGTACAATTAAATGAATTTTAACATTCAGCCTTGCAACCATCACCACAATGTAATTTTAGAACAGTATGATTACCCAAAAAAGAAACTGCATTTCTATTTATAGTGGGGTATGGGTTTCAAAGAGTAACATTAGAAACCACATTTACAGGGTATTACATGGTAGTCACATAACAGTTATGACTAGAAAATAAGGAGGCTGGCAAGATGGCAGAGTAGGTAAGAGTGATTGCTGAGCAAGCCTGATGCCTGAGTTCAATCCCCAGTCACCACGTAAAGGAAAGAATTGACACCACAGTGTTGTCTTCTGACATCTACATGAATGCTATGGCATGCATATACCCCCCCCCCCCACACACAATTAGTAATTAAGAAGAAAAGAATAAATTTCATCACAATATAGGGCCATCACTGGTAAACTATTCACCTTTGGAAAACATTTGAGTAATCCTTCAGAGAAGTTGAAATAAGAAGTTCAGCCTCTCTATTGTAGGGTGGAATCCTGGCACACAACAGACAGTAATTCCAGTTATCTTTCCTTGCCCTCTCTGCACTCAGCTGACCTGTGCTATGTACTAGGTGATATGAATCTGAGCCCTTTAAATGCTTTCCCTTGCTGGCAAGCACAACGTTAAGTGTTATTAGCCGAGGGTGCTGAAGAAGAATTGCAGAAGGAAATGGCTGTACGTTTTTGGTTTCTGCGAGTTCAGCTGATAGGGGCCTCGGAGCATACGAGGCGCCTCTAGCACCAGCATTCAGCAGTAAAAGCTGCACAGTCCTGCAGTGGAGAGCCAGCAACATGCAGTGGCCTATCCTCACACACCAGTGTCACCTCAAGGCCTGGGGCTGTGTGCAGTGAAGGTTACCTACGGCTTAATACAAAACTATAAACTTAAAGTATCAAGAGGTTCTCTCTGTGTGTGTGTGTGTGTGTGTGTGTGTGTGTGTGTGTAGTTTGTGTTAACTTTGTGAATGACACTGCTACATTGTAATGTCAAAAGGTTGACTATGGCTGAGCCATTCAACTCCCTTTGGTATCCTCCTGGCCAGTATGGTAGCTACATAAAGATATTATTCTGACTGAGAGAAACAGAGCTCAGTTTGGATCCCCAGAACCTGTACAAAAACCTAGTGATACACACCTATAACCCCAGTCCTGGGATAGGGCTGAGGAGAAGAGTGCATACCTGCAGCTCATTGGCCAGTCAGCTTGGCCCAACAGATGATCTTCCTGTTTAACAAGAGACCCTGTCTCAAGGAAGTTAAAGGTGGAAAGTGGCCAAGGAAAACAGGACATTGACCTCTGACCTCCACACCAATGTGCTCACATGTAGGCATACACCCATATTCCAATACATCTGTCGTATATCATGACACACAGATTTTGCTTTGTTTTGTTTTGAGACAAGAGTTTCACCATGTAACCCTGGCTGTCCTGTAACTTACTCTGCAGACCAGGCTGGCTTCAGGCTCTGTCTTCTGACTCTGTCTTCTGAGTGCTGGGGTTAAAGGTGAGCGTTGCCATTCCTGGCTACCCTCAAAGATGTTAATCACAATTTATTTTGTGTGTGGTGTGTGTGGGGGAATAGAATATTACTCCTGGGCTTCATCTCAGCACTACATTATATTTTATAACTTCTGATGTTACATACTATACTTGC
Organism: Meriones unguiculatus; assembly: GCF_030254825.1. Classification (NCBI taxonomy): domain Eukaryota; kingdom Metazoa; phylum Chordata; class Mammalia; order Rodentia; family Muridae; genus Meriones; species Meriones unguiculatus. The sequence goes on along the minus strand of NC_083350.1, from coordinate 33,787,041 downwards.
TATTGCTTTGGTCTTTGTTTCTTACCTGATAAATAAAATCCTATAAATTGTGCACATTAACTGATTATCATGATTCACACATCTGTACATACTGTGATGTTTTAATTGTGTTAACTGTATTTGCTCACTCTAAAGATTTATTTCTTTATGATAAAAAAACCTTCAAAATCTTTTTTTCTAGCTTTTGAAATATACAGTAGAGTTCCCATGTTCTCTAACTTTTGTCTGTCTATGTATCTATAATCTACCTATCTACTTTATTTTATCTTCCTATCTATTTATTTTTTTGGTGCTAGTGCTGAGAACCAACTTCATGTAGGCATGGCAAGTGCTCCCTGACTGAGTTGTATCACTCTTTATTTTTTCTCTTTATTAAAATGCAGTTTACTGTATGTAGACCAAAAAAATAATAGTAATAACAATAATGTCAAGAAGCTGTATCTCAACTCAGGAAGGGAATACCTAACAATTTTGACAGGATACATCTCAAGCCTGGGTTCTGGTACAGTGACATCTTGGGAAATTTGGTGGTTTTAACCATGGTTCCTATTATCTGTAGCCTGGTATCAAGCAATGCCCAGCCCAGAAGCTTCAACGACAGCTGACTCTGATGTGTTTCAAAATTTGGACTGTAGTACTAAGAGCATACCTCCCTGGTAGACCTTTCTGTTCAATGTGGTGACAATGGAGCTGACTTAGCGGCCCTGAGCTAGAGCATGGTCTGGATTGGGAAATCCAAGGCAACTTCTGTCACAGTCTGGCACCTTGTAGAAATGGCGCCTATGACCATTCCAATACAGCAGCCTCGGGACCTTAGGTCTTTGAGAGTGAATTGCATGGCCTGTATGAGCCAATCTTGGAAATTACATACAGCAATCATTTCTGATGACTCCTCTTCCTAATTTGTTGGTTCAGAGTAGACTCCTGGAGGACTTCCAGTACTAAGGATTCTATTTGTAACCCCAGACAGTTCATTACAAGAGCCAAATGTGTCACTGGAAAAGTTCCCTTCAAAGGGAGAAAACACAGATCCATCTCTGTAGGGTTCTATGGAAACACGTCAGACAATTTTGAATGACAAAATTTTTAAGCCTCCTGATAAGTCTCAGATGCCTCATTTCAGTGAAGAGGTTTGGAGTGAATACATTCTAAATGTTGATCCAACTCCAGCCATGACCTTATCAATCGGGAGCAAAATCAGAGGCCTCAAAAACTATCCCATAAGACAGTATGCAAGAAATTCATTGTGCACATAGGTAGAACATAGATAATGGTATCAATGGAGATTTTTTCTTATTTCCTAATTATTCTAGTTTGATTTATATGGCTGTGATAATGACCATAAGCAAAAGGCATTTGGGGAAGAAAGGCTTTATTTGACTCACACATCCTGCTCACAGTCCATCACTGAGGAAAGCCAAGGCAGGGACTCAATCAGGGCAGGAAACTGGAGGCAGGAACTGAAACAGAGGCCAGGGTGTTCCACTGGTTTGCTTCTTATTCCGTGATTATATTCTTTCTTCCATTATGTTTATTTCTACCTCCCTGGAAATAGTATTGAATAAATGTTATTTATTTTTTTAATTGAGGTGTGTTGTCCATTTCTTAACCACCTTCTCAGGCTTGCCATGTTTTGTTGTTGTTGTTTATTGTTTTTCCCTGTGTTGTTTTGCTAGGGCTGAACTATAAAAATGTTACAGACTGGGTAGGCTCTACAGCAGAAGCTGTCTCTTAGAAGCTGCGAATGCCAGTCAGCCTGGGGTTCGATCCCTCTCTCCTTGTTCTCCTTATATGGGCTTTCACTATGAACACCCGTATTTGGTCTGTCTTTTCATGTGTTCAGATTTGGTCCTGCTTCAAAAACATCAGTACGATTGAGCAAGGCTCACTCACAGGACCTCATTTAACCACCGTTACCTCTTCTATGACCCTGTTTCGAGACATTCACACTTTGAGGTAAGAGGACAGGGGGCTTACACATTTGCACTCAGGGTGTGCACAGTCAGAGCAGTACAGGGTCCTTTTATCCTGCGCTCTAGCAGACTACTGCACTCAGTTTTCTCACTCATTAATTTGATCATAAGCCTATCCATTATCCTGGCTTTCCTATACACGGAGAGCTTCTATTTCAATGGCCTTAATTTTAATTTCTAAAAATCTTGCTTATTTTCACACCAGACCATCCTATCACCTGTGTAATGTTTCTTCAGATCTTTTACAGCATTAGTTCTTATTAGCTTAACTATATCCTTTCTCCCTCAGGAGAATTCTGATTTCTGAACTCTGGCCCTGTCTTCCAAGGTGTTTACATCTTCAAATCACTAGTGACACCTTTCCATCTAGGCTTGACACTCAGGAGGGACTTATCCCTGATTTAATCCTCTGGCCATGGTGTCTCCTCTTGGTGTTTATAATTGATTGGGTAAGCTCTGTTGTGACTACCTTATAAAGTCTCTTACTTCACAGACTTTATAATGATGTTCAATGGTTTATCCTGGGATGTCTCCAAAATCTTTGATGATTTGATTCAACACCTCAAGGAACAAGACACTTTATTACTCAAAACCATCAAATAATATTCTATCTTGTGATAAAAATATTATTAGACCACTACTAACTATGGAAAAAGGAGACTATTCTAGGAAAACCTATTCAATTTTTTCCCTTATGCTTAGGATTAACATTATTCAGTAGAGAAAAAAGCAAAACAAAACCAAATCCTACGTAGCTGTCGGCATGAGCTCAAATGCCACATCAAATATTTGCTTGCCACCTTCTCAGCCCACATGGCTCATTTATAGTGAGGTCCTTTCCCTCTGCCTACATGTGGAGAAGGAAAAGAGAGGAACAAGAGAGAAGGTATCTTGTGTCTCTTCATGTAAGATGCTGTTCTTACAGGATCAAGTCTTATGAACTTATTTAACCTAAGCTTTCTTCCTTTCCCTCCCCAGACATAGCTATATGAGGGACTTCAATATGTGAATTTTGGGAGCTGTAAACATTTAACACCCAAGTAGACTTTTGTGTATACTTGTTTGTTTACTTGATTTTGTTTATTTGGTTTTGACACCGATCCTGAATGTACAATCCTCCTGTCTCAACATCAAGCACACTAGGATTACAGGCGTGCTCCACTGTACGCTGACAACAAGTACTTTCTTGGCTGTATCTGTCTTTCAAGACTTCAAATGTACAAATGTTACTTTCTACATCATTTATGTTTCTTTCAGAAGTATTAAACTGTGGCTAGACCTGTCAAAGTTTGCTTGAGTCTATCTAAATAAAATTTGATTTCACCATCTATTTAGTATTCATCTAGTTTATTTATTGCCTACTGAACTAGGACTCAGACTTACCTACTGCACTATGGGTAACCACCCTACCATTGACTCAGGCCTGAATTTTACACATTTACAACTCAAAAGACACAGAAATAATACTGTTATATAACACACGAGACTGAAAGAGAGCAATGATGCAAGATTGAAAGGGGGAGGAAACATTTTTAAACCTTTAGGTTTTACTAGCAATCCCCATGTTGTTACAGCAAAAAAAAAAAAAAAAAAAAAAAAAAAAAAAAACCAAAAAAAAAAAAAAAACAACAACAAAAAAACAAAAACTAGGCAGGTATCTTTAAGTCAGCAAGAGTAACCATCTACCTCAAGGTTCATTCAAGGTCACAACTAGAACTCCACAGTTCAAACAGTGACCATTTTTCACCGTTTCCTACAAACAGCAATGGTGTCCGCTTATTCACTAAAATCCTGGTGCTTTGAATTGGTTAAAGCTGATGGTTGCATCCTATACCACACTGGGAAGTAAGAGTATACAAAAGCAGAGCACAGCCAGGGTCTTAATCTCTAGTATCATGTCACATCTACAACTGAAAACCACAGCTGTGCACCTCCGCTAGCTCTTCCTCTGTATGGAAGCGTATGTATGTATGTGTGCATTTTTACATAACTGATTCTAAGACTAAGTGGCGGGGGTAGGAAAGCGCTCTTCCTGCTGTGCAGGTTTGGGGATGGGCACTTTGTGGGGTGAGTCAGCTGGTAAGAACGGGGGCAGGCAACATGGAAATAACCCACGATTGGGAGTTAGAATCGTGGGCTCCTGTCCTACTTGTTATTAATCAACTGTAGTGCCTAGGGCATGCCACTTCGGTTTCTGCTGTGTCCTAGTTTTTCTCGTATAAATTGGGACAATAAACTTGCCCTACTTACCTCATTAGTTTGTTGTGAGGGTCATAGGAGTCAGTGTGACTAAATGTACTTTGAGTTGTGAAGGTGTTGTAGTGAGAAGGAACAATGCCTCCCATGTCCCTCATGGGAGTTAAGCTGTCACCTCCATAACCAAATGCAAGCTAACATGAAAAGCACACCAGATTTATTCACTCAGAGTCCCACGCGACATCGAAGCCTTTAGAAGGAAGACTCAGGGGGAAAGGTGTATGTCATGCTTAGGTTCAGTGAAGCAGGGTGAGTCCTGCAGAAATGTGAGTGGAGGAAAAGGATCGGGCAGCTGGTAACTAGAAAGGCCTGTCTGTCCAGGTTTTTCTTGGACTTTCTCCCCCCCCTCCCCACCCCCCGTAGAATTTCTTCCTCCTGGGTGTTGAGCAAACTCTTTTTCTGGAATGGGGTCTTATCAGTTACTGTCACACAACAGCAGCTAAAGAATTTCTTTATGGCCAGCATTTACAGAAAGTTGGAGGTTAGAGTCATGTTTTCAGGTTTTATGGCTGGTTTGAAGAGAAAGGTTCTAGTTTCTGTGGGTGCTTTAGAGAAAGGGTAGAGGTTACAGACCTGAAGATGGAAGGGGCTTTCAGAAGCTTTGCTGCTGAGTCTTAACAAACACACCCAGAGAGGAGATACATTGTCTTGAGAAAGAGTTTTTGTGTACCCTGGCTATCCTGGAACCTGTAGACCAGGCTGGCCTCAAACTCAAAGACCCTCCCACCTCTGCCTCCGAAGTGCTGGGATTAAAGGCTGTATTGTTTTTTTCTTTCTATGTTGTCTAGTGAAGCTATTCAATCTTGCATCTGATGGCACTCCAGCTAGGCTGCTGCGGACTGTAGAAATATGTCTCGTTGATTTGCTAATACTGGAACCCAAGATCGTACTTCCGGGATGAATTGATAGAGGAGTCAGTTTGTAATGGATATGTGTGTGTACATATGCCAAATTGTCAGAAATCCACAGCTGTAGGAGATGCTGAGATGCATCAGCACATAAGAAATCTGGGTCAGGTAGTCCAACTTTGGAGAAAATGGTGAGGTGGCGTCCCTTGCTGTAGTAGGGATTCTTTGAAAATCTAACCTGCAAAGGTATGGAAGTAAAACATTTAAGAGTCAAACATTTTTTAGCTGGAAATAATTTTAAAGAACATTCTTTGATTTTTTTTTCTCTATTCCTCCCCCTCCTCTTTCTCTTCCTCCTCCTCTTCTGTGCTTACAATAAGGGCATGCTAGGAAAATACTTGAACACTGAGATGTGCTTACAACCCTTAAAGGAGATTCTCTTCATTTTTTTTAAATAGATTTATTATTTATACAGTATTCTGCCTGCACGCCAGAAAAGGGCACCAGGTCTCATTATAGATGGTTGTGAGCTACCATGTGGTTGCTGGGAATTGAACTCAGGAACTTTGGAAGGGCAGCCAGTGCTCTTCACCTCTGAGCCATCTCTCCAGCCCCCAATTCATTTTAAAGATGAAAACTTAGCATGTGGCTTTTCCACGGTGACACATCAAAGACAGTGACAAGACTACTCTAATGTTTAAGCAACTCATAATTTTCTTTGGAACCAGGTTTCAAGTCCAAATTAAGAGAGTGAGGGAAGGTTGTACTTAGACTTAGAATCTGATTCTGGGACTACACAAGCTGCACGTGGCTGGTATGGACAAGGTATGAACCTCAGGCCCAGCCATGGCTGTGTGGGGCTTTCCAATGAGAGAGCACACATCAACCAAGCAAATGTTATAAAAGAAAGCCAGCCAAGTTAGCTGATGGGAGACCTTGAACCAGAAAAATGTAGATAGAAGAAATACATTTTAGAAGTCTAGTCTGGATAGCTAAAATAGGTCTGGAAATAACAAATAATGATGCTTCCAGTAATAGTAATTTTTTATTGAATGCTATCTACTAGTTATGATATTAAGTATCTCACATAATCCTCATCTGAAAATTTCAAAAGGAGAAGACCAGGTAGTAGTATTAGCAGTAGTGATCATCCCATTTTTTGGTGAATGAGCACATCAAGGCACTGTGGGAGAGCCAGAGCTTGATCTGCAGAAGTTCAAATCCCATCACTGAGGTAGGAAGAGAGAATAAGATGGTTAGTGCTAATATCACCAATGGAAGAGCGAAGTGTCTGTAAGTGTGAACAGCATGTTACCCGGAAATGGGTTACCCGGAAATGGGCTACCCGGAACCTACGTCTAAAATTGTCTCTAAGTTGTAACTTAGCTTATGGTTAACATCTCCTGTTGTTTGAGGTTACTCATATGCATTTTGCATTTCCATTTCAATGTAGATGCAAAAAAAAAAATGTTAGTAGTGACTGAATCTTGTCAAACAGTTTTAGTTTAGTTTGCTTACACAAAACAATAATCAAGTAATTTGAATAGTAGTTAAATATATAGAGAGTTTTAGAATTAAACATTAATCAACTGTTTACAATGCATGTTTACAATTCTGTGATTAATTAATTGATTCTTTCAATGACTATTTATTGAGCACCATGGTATACCAGGCTCCATTTTAGATAGAAGAAATGTCAAAGTCTCTCTTTTCATGGGACTTATATTTGTCATAATATAATATAACTAAGTAGCTAACAAAATGTGATGATTTCAGATAGCAACAAATGCTATGAAGAAAATAGGAAAGGCTGACAGAGGGAGGCGGAAACATAGGAATTTAGCTCTTTATCTGCTTCCCGCTTTTTTTCTTATAACATAGAATACTCCTCAGAATTAGGTTCACCATTTTTCTTTTTATTTTAAAAACTTTATTATAAAAACACCCTGCAAATAAATAAATATATCAAACACCAACATCAACTAGACCCAAAGTCTATACAATTCAATGAACATCTACACCAGTGGTTCTCAACCTTCCTAATGCTGTGAGGCTTTCGTACAGTCCCTCATGTGGTGGTGACCCCCAACCATAAAACTATTTCATTGCTATTTCTGTCCTGCAGGATATCTGATAATGTGACCCACAAAGGGGTCGTGACCCACAGGTTGAGAACATCTGAATTCCATACTTACTGGGCATTTGATGCTGGAACTGTGGATTTTCACATTCAGCTCTCCACTTTTCACACAGTCACACACCCATCCACTACCAAAAGCAAAAATTCTAATGAGAATTAAAATTAAAAAAAAAAACACTTAGCTTCAAATTCTTTTTCTGTACCTATTACCTGCATTCAGGCCTTCCTCATCCCCTGATGGTCAGCTTTTCTTGTTCTCTTTTCTCCCAGTCGTACTGTGCCAAGCATACATTCATTTACATATGTACATATGTTATTACCCAGGTTCTCCATGTGAGAAAAAGCACGCATTTCTTTTTCTTTTGAGACTGGGAGACCTTGCTTGACATTATCCATTCTAAGCCCATCCTTTTTCCTGCAAATATTTTAACTTCATTTTTCTCTAGAGCCGAGCATGCGTGTATGCCAATAAGAACTGAGTTTAAATCAAACTTCAAAACTCTGCTCTAAACGAAAGGGAATAGTAACCAAGAATCACCTGCTTCATTAGGGCCAACCCTAGAGAAGCCTGAGCTTTGTATGCCTGAAGGATTGGTGGGAGTAGGGTTCCTTGCACACTTTCCAAACCACCATTATCCTTTTGCAGCATCTCCCTTCCGGGTAACTCAAAGCCTGGATCCAAATCAGCTGTTAAAGATTGATGAAGTAGCTGACTGCTGTGGTCCGCTGAGCTCACACGGTGAAAGCACAGAACACATCCAGCCATAAAATTAGGCCAAGCTGAAAGTCCAGGCTGGTCCCCTGAAGTTATTATCAGGAAACTCCCAACCTTGGCTGTGCTAGTTTTATGTTTTCATCAGCAAGGAGGCCATGTCTGGGAAACGTGAGCCGCCAGGCATTAGCACGGACATACAAAACCTCTGCTGAAGTTCACGCACTCTGCTATGGAAGAAGGCAGGCCTCATTTTGGTAAGCTCCTGTTGTGAGCCTGTAATCCCAGGAAGCTGAGACAGGCAGACACTGAGTCTGAGGCCCCCCGTGAGATAAATAATAAACAACAAAGAAAAGTTTAAAAAATACCGTTTTGTGCAAAAAAAAAAAAGTTAAAATTGAACAGTTTGGGGGTAAACAATAGGGAATAGGAAAGATTGTGGTACGAGAATGGGGAGGAAGGGACTATCAGAAGGTGAGGTGAAATGATTATCCCATTGGGGATTGGAGGTGGGGTGGGTCTTGAACACAGATGCATCTTGCTTACAACGAGGAAGCCCTGTTCTCAGATTCGAATAGAGATCCGGATGGCTGTCAAACCCTCTATGGAAGCCAGGGAAGATGGCATACGTTGAAAATCGCATTTGGCCTGGACCAAAATCCATAGGCTTTCATTAGAGAGCTGTCCCCAGTGTTCTTCCTTGGAACCAGGGCAAGCAATGCATTTTCTTTCAGTTGATCCAGAATCCCTGTGGGATACTGACTCCATCAAATGCAGATTGACATCTATTTGCAGTGCAAGTAGAAACGGCCGTCTCACCCTGAATTATTTAACACGGCAACATTTTGCACATATAAATCATGTCCAGCTTTATTAGATTAGGCCAATTGAGGAAATATATACACCTGCCTGTCATGTAAAGCCCTTCATCTTGGGGAGCAGACTCCCCAGGGGGACATCCCAGGAAGTAAATTGAATACTGAGTGGTTTGCCCAGTGATAGGCCCGAGTTGAAAATTGAAATTCTTGCATGGACATTGAAATTCACATCAAAAATGAAAACCCAGGTATCTCTCCCCGTCACCAGGGTACTAATCACCAGAGAAGTTTAGATTGGTGTGACTGTGGTGATGGGCGCTTTGCCTTTATGTTGGAGCTGAGTCCCTCCTATGTGAGAGTGTGTTTAGTTTAAGGTCCTTTCAGGCCTACAGAAGAGCGACATCCTACAAATGGCAGACTATGGCTGGCATAAATCAACCACATAGCTTGATAGGATTCCTCTGCGTTTGGGGGCTTGTCAGAAACGGGTGGGAGATGACAAGTGTTTTACAGCGAACTAAAGCACCGAGATTAGCAGGCAACGACTCTTTAACCAGACAAGGCAGTGTGGAGCTGCTCAGCCGGTAGGCTTGATTTCTATTACAAGAGGCTCGGGTGGGATGGGGGCGGGGTGGCATCCAGGCCTGTTCTCACTGTGCTCCTGAAATCTCAGAGGAGAATCTCTCATAAAAACAGACTGCATCTCAAGTCGCAGCCCCACGTTGAAACTCTTTTTCCCAATTTAAGATCAGGAGGGGGAAAATCACTTAGTGCCACATATGGGGACAGAGTTGAAAAATAGCATTGTCTCCACACAGCTACCGGTCCCCCACCCACCCAACCCCCCACACCATCCCCGCCCTAGTTAAAGGGAGAAACTATTCATCTGAAGGGAAAAAGCACTATGAGGGGACACAGCGCCATTACTCTGAGGGCTGAGAGGCGAAAAATGAAAAGGCCGCTGGTCTCAGTTTACTACCACAAAGGCCTTTTATGAGAGGGGATTAGACACGCCAGGAGCTGGTGCAGCATTCAGCGGTGCCCCTGACGACAATCTGGAAAAAAGATGATAAAATCAGTTTGTCGTGAGGTTAAATCACCAAAGACTTCCTAGATTGGCTTTTTGGAAGTGTCTCCCCCCACCCCCACCCCGCCCATTTTGGAAAGAAGATGAAAAAAAAAAAAACAAAAAACGAAATATGGGCTGAAAGCTAATTTTTTTCCTTTCCCTTCCTCCCCCCAGCTCCCGATGTGCAAGATGTAGCATTCAGAAAACATGTTGAGCGAGTTGAAGCATTAAAAAGATCAGTCTTCGGCTGCTGAATGAGACTCTGCTGTGCGTGTGACTCACATACTAAACGGAACCTGCCTTCAAAGCCCATTTTACTGCCTAATTATATATACACAAAATGTAGCTGTCTGTTTCAATCAAATCAGAGGAAAAGGAATAAAACTCCTCCAAAGATGCAATTTTCATGGTTTGTCATAACCTTAGAAACACTGCTAACGCCAAAGGAGGAAGTACAGCTGCATGGGCCTGATAACGCTCCAGCAATTGTTTTGTTGTAGGTTTTTTTTTTTTAATTATTACTTTATAAAGACATTATACCTCCTCCTCCTCCTCCTCGAAAGAAGAAAAGTCAGTGTCCTCTCTTGCTCCCTCCCTTCCCATTTTCACAGGGAGCTTGCTGATATGCATTTCAGCTGGGGCTGGAAGCCAGCGTAGCTATGGAAATAATATTTAAGTAACCACATAACTACAGGCTTTCCAACAGTTCCAGGGAGGAAACCATTTTGAAATTTATGTTCTAAACTGAGTGGCGCTTTTCGCTTTTCAGAGCACCGATAGAGCAGGGGCATGCAGATAAAGTGCTCAGACTAAACAAGGTCTGCACTCAGACTTCACAGGAGTCCTTTTTGCTCATGATAACTAATATACTTATATTTTTTAAATTATTAACTGCAAGAACATTTCCATTCTTGTTGGTCTCTCTGAAGAATGATGTACAAAAACACACAAAAGCATCCCCCCCACCCAGCATTTTCAGTGTGGAGATTTTGTTTTACAATAACCCAAAACTGTAAAGTTTAATAAGCCATTACTAATTTACATATTTTTGTAGATTCAAATCATTAAAATGCAATGATTTTTTTAATGGTTTAATATATATCTAATTGCGGATTAAAAGTTTCCAACCCTGGAGATGGCATTGAACATACCACCAAGGGAGCCCAAGTGTTTAATTCTAAGCGCATTGTCTCTTCCTAACATTTCCTAGAGAATTGGGCTTCATTGCTGGATGTGTAAACTGATGATCTTATAATGGGCATATTCTTAAAAGTCCCCCTTTCCCCCTCTTCCTTTCTTTCCTTCTCCATCCTTTCCCTTCCTCCTCCTTAGTTTCTCCCCACCAAAGCCCAGTTCTAGCTCTAGCCCTTTTATGTTCAGAATCTGCTGCCCAAACCCACAGAATAAATAACTTGATTTGAAACTGTAATGATGAGGCAGATGTGATGTGAAGTGGCTCTCAGCCACGCGGAGCCCCTCTGGAGCCTAAGAGGCACACTAGAAAATCAGAAAGAGGAAAACATTCAAGGAAACTTTCATTCTGGGAAGCTTGAACCCCAGACTCCGAAGCGGAGCTTGTGACCTATTAGAAAGAAGTATGCGTGGCGCTCCAGGAGCATTATTCTCCATAGCTGAAAGTGGAACCAGTCCAAATGTCCGTCAAATGAACAGTTAAATAAATTACAGCATGCACACACAGTGAAATATTATTCATCTGTAATAAGGAGCCAAGTACTCATAGATGATATAATGTAGGCGAACCTTGACACTATTACACTAAATGAAAGAAGTCAGACATAAAGGGTCATATGCTAAATTATTTCATTTATATGAAGTATGCAGAAGAGTTAAATCCAGAGACACTGAAAGGGGAATGAAAGTTGTTAGTGACTGAAGGAAGGAGGGAACTGTAAGTACTTAACAACAGATACAGGGTTTTACATGTGAATGATAAGAAGGTATTAAAATGTGGCATAGTATTTGCAGAATACTGGAACGCACTCAATGCAAAAGAACTGTTTTCTCTTAGAACTGTTTTGATGTAGATTTCACTCTGTGAAGGAAAGAAACATGATCCCGTATTCACGCACACATTTACTCACTCAGTCACTCCCTCCTTCACTCATGCCTTCTTGACTTCAAAGAGCATCTATTTCCCACCAACCATGGGCCAGGCACGTTGGTAGACATTGAGGATTTAATGTGGGATCAGCTGAACAAACCTCACATTTTAGCTGAGGATAAAATACAACAAAACAAGCGTGGTACTCACACTTACCATTTCTGTTTGTTTTTAAGATACTCTATACTCCGAGGCCAGTTATCTTCAAATATATAACTCGGGCTGGCTTGCAACTTTTGAGCCTCAGGAGTGTTTTACAGGCATGATTGGGCAATGTTGAACACAAGCCACTTTAATGACTCAGTTGGTGGCAGTGGCATGCCTTACTTGGAGAAGGCCAGTAAAGGCCTTTTTGATAAGCTGCTATTTAAATTCAGACATGAAAAATAAGAAGCCACCATAAGGAAGAGAATGACCAAGAGAGTAACAAATGACCAGGAGAGCTACGAACAAGATAAGTAGATGTTTGTCATGTTACAGGAAAAGGATAGTCCAGAGCAGTAAACAAAAGACAGTGAGGCAGAGACAACAGGAGAAACTCCAGAAAGGAGGCGCAGAGCTCTGTGTGGCTTGAGAAACACTGGCTATGACTGTAGTCCGGGTCATTTCAAAATTCTTCCTATGTCAATGGTTTCTTCGCTCTAGCTTTTATGACATGTCATGGCATTGTACAAACTGATAAAAAGAAAAACATTTTGGGAAAGAAAGCTTAATAGGATAAAAAGAACTGGTTAAGAGCAATCCAGAGAAGGAAGTAAACTTGAAAGTTGGCGACCAGAAGCCCATGGAGGAATTTACTAAGAGATGATTGAGTGGTGTCATGAGGGACCCAAGAAAACAGAAAAGGGCCCTGCAGAAACTACTCTGAGGAAATTCCCAGAGACTAGTTTTGGAGGTCTCTGAATTAAAAAAAAAAAAAAAAAAAAATCAAAGGAGAATTTTTATTACGTTTTTTTAGAAATGTGGTGGGTGCTGCCTTTGATCCGAGCATTTGGGAGGCAGAGACAGGCAGATCTCTCTGAGTTAGAGTTCAGCCTGTGGTCTATATAGCAAGTTCTAGAACAGCCAGAGATATAGAAAGAGGCTAAGAGACTCTCATATCTATATCATATCATATCATATCTATCTATCTATCTATCTATCTATCTATCTATCTATCTATCTATCTTTCTATCATCTATCTAGGTTGGTTGGGTCTCCAAATGTTGTCCCCAGACCAGCAACATTCACATCATCTGGGAACTTAGTGGGAATAAAAACCTTGATTTCAACCCCATTCTTTACTTTTGTTTAATATTTTTCTCTTTCTTAAAAAAATTATTTTATTTTTATTTTATGTGCATTGATGTTAGTTGCCATGTGGGTGCTGGGAATTAAACCCACGTCCTCTGGAAGCAGTGTTCTTAACTCCTGAGCCATCTTTCCAGCCCCTTCACGAAATTCTTGTTGAAAACGCTGGGAATTAAATGCAGAAATCTGGATTTGAAAGACGCCTTTGAGTAATTCTGAAGGTACATCTAATCTGAGAGCCAGTGATGCAGGAGAGTGACCATGACCTAATGTAGAAAAGAGACTGATGTTACAGAATGGATGAGGTGCCCATGTCCTCAGGAAGACTCACAAAATGAATAGAGGAAAGAAAAAGATAAAAACAAATTACAAAAAAAAAAAAAAAACTCTAAACTGTTCCTCCTTGTAGGATCAAATCCTGGGACAGTGAGTACTAGGCAATCACTTCCCAGTGAGCTATAACCCTTGCCTCTGCTTCCATTTTAGAAAACCAGGACTAGTTAAGTAAAAAGAAAAATGAATGCTGTAAAAATCGGGAGGCCGTTAAATAAATTTCAGATGACATGCTAAGAAGGAATGAGTGATAAGAGCTGAGTGATAAAGAACGAGTGATTAAAACCCCTCAGTTAAGGGATTTGAGGTGTGACAGGTTAACGCTCAAAGATATTTCTGGAGGTCTCCGAGCAGCAAGGATCCACACTGGTCTTTCTCTGACCAATTTTTTGTCATCTACATTGCAGAAGACATGGGGGAAGGAATGTGACTATTAAATTTGAGGCACCACTAGGAAGGCAAGCACATATCCTTGTTGACATAATGTGGATTCTGACAAACTAGGATGAAATCGATAGTAATGAGAAAACTGAACAAGGACAAAAGATTTTGTATGTGAGGGTGTGTAGTGACAATTTGGGGTAGGAACAAAAAATCAGTTTTTGTATCTGGGCCAGTTTATGGGAGAAAATCAGAAAAGATTTTACTTTCTGTAAGTTTCATATCAATTCGATCTTAGGCTACACCAAGGAAAAGGAAGCAACTGAGAAATACTTCTGTTCTCAGAAGTATTGGAAGAGGATTACGCTAAGTCCTGAAGGACACTGAGGATAAGAAGACATTATGGACTAACTATAGATGCCTGGAGTTAAAAAAAAAAAAAAAAAGAAAAGAAAAGAAAAGAAAAAAGAAAAATCCAGAAACCTTGCTGCAGGGGAATTATGAACGACTTGAACTGTATTTGTTCAGGACCTTGTTGAGCTAGGACAAAGTGGAAAACCAAAGATGATACTCTGTGTTGTGCTACTTAAAATTGAGTGGATGAGAATAGATCATGAGTATAAGAAAACCAATGAAACAGGTAATTTTACAGAATGATAATTGCTGAGAGGAAAATGAAACACTTAGAACGAGAGGGCTGGTTCAGACAGCATTTGATAGAGGCCTTTCTCGGGACGGAGTGTGGAAATGCCATTAAAGAGCAGGAACATTTGAAATGTGGGGCAAAGCTCTATGTGTAGGAGCAGTCCGTACAAAGGCCACGAGGCAGGGATGGGCTTGGTGTCTTGAGGCAGAGAAGGAGGACAGAAGCAAGAGACATGCAGAAGGGGGCAGGGAGCTAGGCTGCCAGAGCTGCGGCTAGGAATGAGGTCAGTCAGGCTCTTCCAGGCGGTGTGTAGGAGGCTCGATTTCATTCTAAGTGAAAAGGGAAACCGCTGGAAAGTACTAAGAGGGAAGCGATAGGATCTGACTTTGTGTTCTTAAAATACTGGCTGGGCTCTACTAGAGAGTGTGTTGTGGACCTGATAGAAGGCAAGATGGCATGAGGAAATGAGATGGGAGAAAAGGGAGGATCCGGAGCCACAATCCGAGGGTAGGTGGCTGGCAACATGGGTGCTGGTAGTACTGGCAAGGACCTCAAACAACAGTGTTGTTTCAGGCTGTGTGTTGGGCAGCTTCCAGGCACTTAGGAACACCGCCTAAAAGCCCACACACTGCAACTGTAGCAAAAGCCATCAGATAAAAGGGGGTGGGGAGAAGGAGACCAGATCCAGGTCAAAAACCACAAAGGTGGGCAGATGTGATGAACAGCTGTCACTATAACAAAGACCCTTAAATTTACACACACACAAAAAGAGAAAAGGTCCACTCAAACACTTTAAAAAAATAAATACTGATAACATGTGTCAGCTATCCCTAAAGTCAAGAGGATCTTGAGTTCAAGGCTAACCCGGGCTACATAGCAAGAACTTGTCTAAACCACTCTTGTCTCCAACAAACAAACAAACAAACAAAAACAGAATTTGCTATCATTAAAAAAAAATCTCTATGATAAAATATTATTTTCCTGGTAACATGATACGTGTGGGAAACTTGACATTTGCTCCAGCTGTTTAAACGTTTTTTAAGTATTGACGCACCTTGGTTACCGTCTTAATTACTGTTCCATTGCTGTGAAAAGACACCAAGGCAACTCTTACAAAAGAAAGCATTTAAACCAGGTGTTGGGGTTGCTCACCTTTAATCCCACCTCTTAGGAGGGAAAGGCAGGTAGATCTCTGAGTTTGAGACCAGGCTGGTCTACAGAGTGAATTCTCCAGGACAGCCAGGGCTGTACAGAGAAACCCTGTTTTGAAAAACAAAACAAACAACAAACAAAAAGCATTTAATTGAGGGCTTGCTTGCGGTGTTACAGTTTTAGAGGTTGGTTTATTATCATTAGGCAGAGAGAGACAGAAAGACCAGGTCTGGTATGGAATTTGAAAATTAAAGTCCCCCATCCACCCCTATCGACACACTTCCTCCAACGAGCACACACCTTCTAATCTTTCTAATCTTATCAAAGAGTTCCACTCCCTGGTGACTAAGCATTCAAATCTCTGAGCCTGTGGGGGCCATTCTTATTCAAACAACCTCAGTCTTTTTTTTTTTCACAAAGGAACTACTCTGAGATTTTAGAGTCTTCTAGACTTGCACACAGGAGGCCCCCTTTCTTTCACTGAAGTACGGTTTCTTTACATCTAGGCTTTGCAACAGACTTGGCAACCACTGTTGCTTTGGTCAATGGGACATTAATAAATAATGAAAGCAAAAAAAAAGTGGTTCATATGTGGCTGTAATCTTGAGATCACAGTTGAATGACTCTAAGCTGGTCACTCATGGGGACAAAAATGGAGGAGCCCAGAGAGACATATGAGATTATTTAGAACAGTGGTTCTCAATTTTCCTCTTGCTGCAACCTTTTAGTATAGTTCTTCATGTTGTGGTGACCCCCAACAATAAAATTATTTTTGTTGCTACTTCATAACTATAATTTGGTACTGTTATGAAGCATAATGTAAATGTTTTTTGGATATCGAGGTTCTTTGAAGGGGTCATGACTCACAGGTTGAGAACCACTAAAATTTAGATGGTGCAACCTTAGCAAAGTGACTATAACCCTGGCTCTGGCTTAATGTCTGATCCCAAGATAAATAAGCAGCACCTTGTGGATTCTCATAAAAAATGTTGGCCCACATAATTTCAGCCATAAAATGGAGATTGTTTTTTAAGCTTGTTCAATTTGGGGCTACTTTGTAACACAGCAACAAATAAACAATGACTTGGGGTGGTGGAGAGGAGACTTTGGGAGTTGCTCACACTTCAAGAACCAAAGGGCTTGGATTGAGATCTAAACTCCTGACCACATTGTCCATTTTCTGCTTTGAGTCAGTTTCATTGCTGTGACAAAATAACAGAGAAAACAACTTACAGGAGGAAGGAGTTCTTTTAGCTCACAGTTTTGGAGGTTTTGGTCCATCATAATAGAAAGGCAGCTGAAGCATCACTCCTCATGATAGTGGCCCGGAAGTAGAGAGAGCTAAGTGTCTCTCTCCACTTTACTATTTAATCCATGTGGGCTCCCAGCCTATGGAATGGTGCTACTAAATTCAGAGAAAATTAACCCTTAGCTAATCGTGTCTTGAAACTCCCTCAAACACAAACAAACTGTGCTTGACTAACCTAGTCACTTCACAACCCAGTCAAGAATTAAATAGCACACGGGGGCCCACCCCACCGTGTTTCCCAAGAGCCAGCCATTAGCTTAAATTCTGTGTGAGTGAAGAAAGGATGTTCATGCGGATATTCTAAATCATGAGATAAATTTAGAGACCTGGCTGTATGGTGAGACTGGTTTCTTGTTGAAAGGAACAATGCCTTTTAAAGTCCTTGACCAAAGGTAGGTAATTTATCCTATATTTGGAAAAAGCCCTTGAACCCACTTTATGTGTGTCCAGAAACCAAACACACCCCCGCTGTCAACCACCCTTTTTCTAAAGCCAGGTGTGGTGGCACATGTCTTTAACTTTCGAAGCAGAGGCAGGAGGATCTCTGTGAGTTCAAAGTCAGCTTAGTCCACAGAGTGAATTCCAAGACCACCGGGGTGGTTATACAGAGAAACTCTGTCTTGGAAAAAAAACAAAAAACAAACAAACAAAACCAAACCAATTCCTTTTCTAGTCTTAAAAACAAACAAACAAACAAACAAAACAAATGTTTTAAAAACTTTTGAGAGCTCTAAGCAACTACATCAACTCTGAGCTGAGAGGTGTCCATCCCTTTACTACTGGGGCTAAGGGACAGCTTTTCTTGTGGAGATAGCATGGGCCTATTCCAGACTGATGGGAAAGCCAATTGGCTGAGGTTAGGGTTATATAATGTGTGAATGGCCTTCCCAGGAGTAGTACAGAGCCTAGCTTGCACAAGTCACAAAATAAACCTGATAGTGCAGCCAGGAGATGAGGAAAGGATGCCTGATGCTAAGCTAGAATACACTGTTCAGGGCCCGTGTAATAGGAGAGAACTGATTTGCAGGGGCTGTCTTTCCATCAATACATAATATTTTGTGGCTTATGCAGGCATGCACGCCCATGCATGCAGTCCCGTCTGCACACACACACACAAAACAAAACTTCATACTGAGTCTGTGACATGACATGTCAGTGAATGCCTGTTAAATAAATGAATGACTATAGGAATGAATGAATTACTATATAAGACCATAAAGTCCTCATGGGAATGCATATACTCCCCATCTGGCTTTTAATATTCAGAACTAACTTTTCAATCGTTTCTTTCCACTGGACAACAACCACTTCTTAAACTTTCGATACTAATGAAGATGAGGTCATGCAGAGGAGAAGGTCAATTCAGCCTCCTACTTGGTTATCTAGATCGAAAGGAAATCCAGCTATTGCAAACTCCAGGAGCAAAACCAACCACTTTGTCTGCACACTCATCAAGAGACACCATCTCCGGACTCTGAAGAGTCTTGGGTGGGTTGTAGTTAAACTGTAAACACTAACTTTGTGTATATTTTTATGATTCAATTTCCCCTTTTTATGAGAGTATAAAACGTATTTTAAAAAAATAAATAAATCTTTAATGGAAGTGTATGATGGTTGACATGGGGAGTTTGTGAACCTGTCACATACAATGCGAGCACATATTTAAATATGCATATTATGGACATTTAAAACAGCCATGGCTCAAGATAATGTAAGCCACTTATTTGAAACATTACTCTCTAAATAGGAACCCACTAGCCTCTTAAATACAGATTGCATTACATGTATAGGCAAACACTGTAAAATATTTTAATCTAATGTTTGTTCTCGAATTTTCTGTCTTTCAGAAAATATTGTACCATGGGCCAACTTCACTAAGATAGAAACATAAAAATTCTTCATCTGTACTTTTTGTCTTAATGAATAAAAACTATCACATAAATATAAAATAGCTTCTCTCCTGTAATTCCTTTCCTGGGAATTATTATTCTATTCTTATTCTATTTTTCTCCTTATTCTATTTTTATGGCTTTAACATTCTTATCTTCTTATATGGGCTACTCAAATGCAAGCCAATATTTTAGACCCACTGTCATTCATCAGTGCCCTAACACCACACCAGGCCCAAGATCCTAATGGAAATAACCACTTCAAAATTCTCCTGACTACATGCCTTGGCCAATAGCATTGGATATGTACATTTGACCCAGTGAACTAGCTCGCCATCCCCTTGTCTTGTTTTCCCTTCATGCCTCACATTCTGGCTATATTCCTTCCCACCTTTCCTGCCTCTTCTCCCCTCCCCACCCTCTCTCCATTCTGTGGTCAAAGTGAAGCTGTTGCGACAACTTCTGAGCACGATGGTCTCCTCCTCTTTAGAGATAGTTATTGTAGTTCCTGACCGCCTGATCTGCCACCAGTCTGCTCACTTCTCAAAGTACAACAAACATGTATTACAACCAGGCTGTCCTAATTTTTCTACATGAAATTCTTCAAAGACTTATCACTGCTCTTCACATACGGTACTTGTTTGTAAATCTTTGTGCTTTGCCTCTGACCTCTTCTCTAATCCTATCTCGGGCCACTTTCCTCCACATTTAAAGAGTAGCTTGGTGCCTGTCCTGTCCTGTGACATCAAGAAAGCACACAGCATCATGCCTCCTGACAGCACTCCCTGGGCTTTTTTAGTTCCCTTTGTCTGAATGCTTTCTCCTTCTTCCACTTCCAAAGTCAGTTCCAATAAGTTTTTTGACTTCCAGTCACTTTATGTCATTTTCTATTTTTCTCCCTGAGCCCTACTCCCATCGCACATGGCTGGGTGTCAGCCTACCTGGTAGATCACACACTTCCTGGCTGTCCTATGACATTGGGAAAGCAAACAGATTCAGGCAGGAGGAGGGCTCTGCTTCCATCTTTTCACAGACAATGGAAAGATGGTGCCTATTGTGGTGTATGCACTAAAAAAAAAATTTGGTGAGTGAATGTTCATTTCAAATCATTGGAAAGACCTGACATTGACCAAGAAACTTCCAGAAATAGGAAAAAAAGGAGGGGGGCTACAGGCTCAGGTCGTTATTTGACCATGTGTGGTGAAAACAGGCAAGCTAGGTAGAAGACAAACCACAGCAAGCTAAACCCCTTTTGCTTGTCTCTCCTCTGTGTCTTAACAAACGTCTAATTTTAGATCCTTTTCACCTGCTCCCCTTGCAAGGTGGAAGGTTCCTGATTAATCTGGGTTTCCCTTAATACTGCTGGGAATGTGTCAATGACCTCAGCTGAACTGGCAAAGTGATTAATGCTGTATGAACTGAATGAGGAATTTAGAGGAAAAGAAAAATCTCTAGATCCTAAACAAACACATTCATGCAAGATTCTGTTGCAGACCTTTGCTCAATGGAAAATGCCCATACCACGATTCCAAAGAGCAGTGGTCGGGGTGTAGTAAACAGCATTAAAGGAAACCCAGTCCTTGTTAAAGAAAATGCTGTTTCAGGCTAAAGTCCCAGAGATCATAAAAGATACATGATGTGATAAACAAAACGAACCAGACAGCCCTGTTCAGCGACTAACCGCTGATTGAATTTTCCAACTCGCCCGGACTGTCTGAGAGATAAAGCATTCAGAAAAGGCCCGTGTTAAATATTAGGCTGTCATTCTTTTTTCTTCCTTTTATGTTTCTACTGGGGTCCAAGAACAGCTGAACATTTTTTCCTTCCTCTTTCAATTTTCTTCTATTTCTTCCTCTTATTGGTTGTTTGTGTTTTTGAATTTTTTATGATGTGTGAAGACCGGCAAACAGTTGCTATGATTGTCAAATGCCTTAAATCAAAAAGAGAAAAATGCAATAAAACAGTTTCCATGGTAACCCCCTGCAACTTAGTACCTCTGGATTATGAGCCAGCTCACATCCATGATCATTACTTGTTGACAGGCATAAATTGAGCCTAAAAGCATTAATTTTAGAGATAAAACTGGGATGTGGGACTAAGTTATAATGATGTTTTGATATTTCCAAGGCAGTGACAACAAATGGACACCAACTGTGTCACCGTTCAGATGACATTAATAAACTAAGCAGAGTGTTTTGGAGAAATTGGCAAGCTTTTCTCTCTAGGTGCTGTAACAAATGCTCACTCCACTCTTGAGGTGCAAGTAGTAGCAGACGTGTGCTTGATGGAGTTAAAAGAAACCCAATGCCAGCAATTATATGGAAGGATAGCCGGGCGTGTTCATGAAGGAGTAGCTCCAATATGGAAAGGGTTCTTCAAAATGTACATAGTACAACATAAATAAGCAATATTTTAGTAGGCATAATTCCTTCTTCTGTTTATTTTTTTCTTTTAGAGATTTTTAAAGTGTGTGTGTGTGTGTGTGTGTGTTTGTGTGTGTGTTTGTGTGTGCGCACACATGTTTGTGGGTATCCAAAGAAGCCAGAAGATGGTACTGGATCCCCTGGGGCTGGAATTAAAAGTGATTGTAAGCTACCTGACAAGAGGGCTAGCAACCAGAGCCCCCTCCTCTGTAAGAGCTGCAGATGTTCTTAACTGCTGAGCCATCTCTTTAACCCCCTCTTGTTTCTTTTATTCTTTCTTTTTCAAAGAATAGATTTGAGCTGGAGAGATGGCTCAGTGGTTAAGAGTGTTGGCTGCTCTTCCAGAAGACCTGGGTTCAATTCACAGCACTCAAATGGCAGCTCACAACTGTCTATAACTCCTGTTTCAGGGAATTCAACACCCTACACAGATATACATGCAGCCAAAACACCAATGTACATAAAAATAAAAATAAATTACATAAAAAATAGATTCAATTAAAATGTGAAGAACCATATGTTTTTCTATACATTCACACTCATATTCTGATTAACAACGCTCACACGATCATCAGATATTTTAACGTTAAAGAAAAAAAAACAACAAAACACCAGATACACTGAATATAGCTGCTTCCAGCTGGCTTCCACAGTTCCCATTAACCAATGTTATCAACAACTGAAAGACAACATTTTTCAAAGCTGTGATATTTCTAAATATATCTTTTTGACAATCCATAAAATCTGAAAGGATCTAATAAACTGTTATATAGTAAAATTAGTCTGTTTTCTCTATATTTAATGTTTACTTAAGAGATGATTTCATTTCTCCAAAGACTTCTGAGCTCCTTTTCCCTCCAAAATTGCAAATGTAAGAGATGGATTTCTGGGCCAGCAAGAGGGTTCAGCAGGCAGAGGTGCTTGCCACAAAGCCTGATGATATCAGATGTCTGAGACCTACATGGTGGAAGGAGAGGACTGACTCTCACAAGCTGTCCTCTGGTGTCCACACTCATCACAGACACACAGACATACACACACACACACACATACACACACACACACAACAGTGTAATAAATAGAAAAAAGAGACAGGTTGTTGCTGCTGGACATGGTGGCTCATGAAATTGAGAGCTGGAGGCAGGTTGATCAAGAGTACAAGACAAGCTTGGACTGTTCATCAACTTTGCAGCCTGGAGTCCATGAGACCCTGTCTTAAACCAGAGTGTGTCAGACAGAGGAAGGGGAGAAAGAGAAGGCCGAGTGGGAGGGATTGCCTCCCTTTAAAGCTTGTTTTCATTATCTCATGTCCCGCCTTCAGGGGGTCTAACCATCATGCCATTTTGAGTAACGGCTATTTTTTGCACCACTATTATCACCACCAATAATACCTCTATGACCACCACCATCAACACTACTACCATCACCATCACCATCTTCACAGACACCACCAACACAACAGCATCACCACCACCATTGTCATACCTTACATCCATGGTGTTTCAGGCCTACAAGTGCCTAAAAATGTGTGCTGAATTGAAGGTCTATTTGTTAAGTGGATGTCAAGTAGGTTTTTAGTAACCGTCGTTGTTAGAATGCGTGAGAGTTGCAGGAAATCTGGTTTTGTGGTCTTTCTTCACTTGTTCTGTACCCTCAGAGATTCACAAAGCACTTGTTAAGGGAGCTCAAGTGTTTTGAGCAGGAATGCTATCTCCTGGTTTTGCCAATTTGTAAAATTAATCCCCTAGGATTACTGCAGGGCCTCTGAACTACCGCAGCACTGACTGTGTTTAACCTTCTGACCTGAACGGGCACATATTTAAGAATTCTCTCTATGTTCAAGCAGCGATTTGGAAACTTGCTAGCTACTTCAGTGTTTTCAATTATTTTTCTTTGCCTAGCTCTCAGAGAATATAAGAATTTTCCAATACAAGTAATTTTCTTCCATTCTAAGACTCTGGATTATGTCAACACAGCATTTAGTTTGTCTTGAAAAAAACGTAGACATTGACCCGTTCTTGGTTTGTTTTCAGTACTTCTTACTATTAGGAATTCTTTCCATGTATTTCTGGTCATTTCTGTTTGTGTTCCTTAATATATATTCTCATATAAAATCAATCTCTCTGTCTCTCTGTCTTTCTGTCTACTGCAGCTGGTCTTTGGTACTTTGTGGGTTCTCCTTTTTTCTGCCCTTTATCCCTGCTCCTCCACTTTCATCCCTTGATTATTAGATAGGAAACAAAGAAAGATGGAGGGGAGAGAGAGATCCTTTAAACTAACTTCTTCCTTCCTTCCTTCCTTCCTTCCTTCCTTCCTTCCTTCCTTCCTCTTTTTTCTTTCTTTCTTTCTCTCCCTCTCTCTTTCTTTTGAACTCATAGGCATCGCTTGCCTCTGTCCTCGCAAATGCTGAGATTAAAGAGGTGTGCACCACCATCGCCTGGCTTAATTAATTTAGTTTAATTATTTTTTTTCTTCTTGTTTCTTTTTTGAGCACAACTACTAACAAGCCTCAACTGACCTCCCTGAAGGACCAGCAACCACCAACCTTGCATTTTGGGGCCCCAGCATTTATATACCCTCTGAAAAGTTCCCAGAGTTCCAAACATCACATAGTTACAAAAGCTATCTGGCAAAACCACGTTTCTGCTAGAGCATGAGGCAAATCATATCTGCTGTAAACAGCCCTAAGCGGCCCCATATTCCTATACCTGCAATTAAAAAGGAAACCTATTCTTATAATATTTCTGTTTTTTTCTCATGAAAAACATAGGGCATAGGATCCCACAGAGTGGGAGCCAAAGACAGTGGTGAGCTCTCTTATATTTTTTAATATATTTTTTATTTATTACAATTTATTCACTTTGTATTCTAGCTGTAGTCCCTTCCTTCATCCCCTCCCAATTCCACCCTTCCTCTCTACACCCTTCCTTCCCTCAGAGTGTAGGGAATCTTATGAAAGAAGGGGGAGATAGAAAGACCTGGAAGGGTCTTGAGCTACACAAGCAGAACAACAGAACCAAAAAATATGGACCCAGGGGTCTTTTCTGAGACTGATATTCCAACCAAGGACCATTCGTGGAGATAACCTAGAGTTATCACTATAGTCTAGCTCTCTGACTCTGCCTCTCTTTCCTTCCCTCTCCCAATCTCTCTTTGCTACTCTCCTTCTGTGCCCTTCCCCCTCTCCCTCCATGTTCTCTCAGCAAGAGTCCCTGTTCTTTGATTACAGAGAAAATAAAGGCTGTCAGGTACCACATTGTGTCCTGGTCTCCTAATACATGGGAACTTGGGGGTACACAGCTTCTGGCTGCAACTGTAGTTACTATGTAGTTACTACATAGGTAAATTTTGTTCCTTCTCTAAAGGAAGGGGTTTCCCAGTTTAGAACAAACAGTTTTCAAATTGTTGTTCATTTTCTCTGTGTTGCTTTGTTGGCTTTTCAAGACAGGGTCTCACTGTGCAGCTCAGGCTGCCTTCAGGCTGGTGACCCTCTTCCCAAGGGCTGTCACCAGAGTTGGGGCCTGCCACATGCAGTGTCAACGGTAATTGCCACATGGCTTTTGTTTGTGGTCCTCATTTAGAATATGTTATGATGGTTTGCTTAAAAAAATGAATTTAGAAAGTGTTTTATGTGTCGAGTGCCCTTTCATAATTGACTTCTCATGTTTAGGATTATTATTAATGTACTTTCACCTAGGAGCAAATAGCTCCAGGTGGTTTCTCATTGTAGGCACCACTTTCTCTTGGGATGATTTCTTCCTAGTCGCCAGTGTTCACATATGTGTGTGTGGTGCATATAATTTATAATAATATAAATACATAACATATTTATATAAAAATATATTTAAGACTCACCGTTTTGGGGGCAGGCAACTTCACACCATTATTTATTTATTTTTAATTAGCATACAAAGTTGTAGGCAACTCTCTTTCCCCTTCATCTCCTGCCCCGATGCCTGTCTCCTTTCTGCTTTCATACCGCATGTCCTTCTATCCTCTGCTTTTCTTCAAGCTCTTTTTCTTTTTATCTCTTTGATCTCCTTTTTTAAAGGCTTTACCCGCATCCATTGCCCTTTATATGCACACACACACACACACACAAAACAACCTAGGATCCACATATGAGATGACATGCTTTTTCTTTTTTCTTTGTCTTTTGGAGTTTGGCTCACCTCCCTTAATATAATACTTTTGGATATTTTTCCACTTTTTTTTTTTTTTTGCATATCCCCTGTGTAAATGTACCCCATTTTTTTTCCATTCATCTACAGATGGCATCTTGGCTTTACCATATTGTGATGAAACTTCATTTTATAGTTACTTGTGTAGGAGGAAGCCCAGGGTTTTTCTTTCAGTCTGAGCATTTTCACTGCCAAACAGAGCCTGACTGTGCTGGCCATGGACAGCAGGAGGATGTGAATAGTCAGCCTGGAGTGATGGTTCTCCTGGATGATACAGAGAAGAGTGACCTCAGCTTTGGGGTGCTACTGTTCTCTGTAGAGCCCATCCCAGGGAAGGGTGCGGCCTCAAGGGCAGCAAGCAGTTGAGAGGATACTAAGGCTTCCCTAGTCTGGTCAGCCAAAGATGAATTTCCTTTTCCCAAGACCTTTAAAAGGTTCCCTGGAGACAGTCAGTGTCTTTCTTGCTATGCATTTCCATTTTTTTTTTTTTTACCAAATGAGAATGATTGTATTTAATGGCTATGTTCCCCTTGTCATGGAATGCTGATCAAACTAGCCTTCCCTGCACTTTTGCTTTGCTCACACAGTTTCCCTGTCATGAAGACTTTGAAATTTTGTAATAAAAGGAAAAAAAAAAAAAGTCAGTGGCCCAGTTTGCCTGTCAGAGCCTCTGTTGAGGCTCAGAAAATGATCTCTGAAAATTGACCCCTCTTAACTTCAAAAGGAGAGGAGCAGATGCAGGCAAGGAGTTTCTCTGAAGTTTCCTCCTGGGCCTCAGAGGACAGATCTTCCTGGAGATAGTCAATTGCTGTGACTCCCTTCCCAAGGTAGCTCATTAGCAGAAGAGACTGATGTGTATCTTAAGGACAAGTGGAGTTGATGCCACACCCAGAGCCCAGAGAAATTTATACCAAGTTATACCATTTTTCTTTAGGTCCATCTAGCTAAACTCACTTATTCTTTCTCTAATATCACTTACATCTTCTTTCACGCTTCCTTAGGCAGAAGGTAAGGAAGCTTCTGAATAATTTTCAATGGTTACTTTTCACACAGTAATAAATTTGCACCCCTTCTCTCCTGTTTGTCTCCTGCTATGTTATTCAGAAGATCCAAATTTTATTGACACATCGGTAGAGAAAAAGATGTTCTTTTTGTTTTCATATCTATGAGTTGCATGATCATATTTGCCTGCTCTGTGTTCTGGTTTTAGTGCCTAGAACTGGCGCCTAGTCTTTGGTTTCTACTTGGAAATACGAAATCATTGCTGTATGAGCATTCTGGGTGTATCCCTTCTTTTCCCTAAAGGCAGTGCAAGAGAGGAAATCACCTCTACTCTGTCATTTCAGTCTACAATTCTCTGTACATTCTGTCCAAGCTGCTGCCAATTTCACTTCATTATTCTGATCATTGAACACATCTTTGAATCACAGCTTTATCTCTATCTGTAACTCTTCGGTTGATTTTTAAAATTTTATATATGTGAGTGTTTTGCCTGCAGGTGTGTAAGTGCACCTCATGTGTACCTGGTGGCTAGAGAGGCCAGAAGAGGCCAGTGGCTCTCCTAGAACTAGAGTGATAGTTATGAAGCAAAATGTGGGTGCTGGGAACCAAACATGGTCTTGTGGAAGAGCACCCAAGTGCATTTAAATTCTGAGCCATCTTTCCAGCCCCTGTTTGGTTGGTTTTTGAGGCAGAGTATCCCTCAATTGTGCAGACTGACCTTGAATTCTTAATTTCTCTTTAGCCTCCAGAGATGGTACCAGAGGACATAGATTAACTTTCTGCTTTTCTATTAAGAATGTGTTTTAAAATGACAAGATATCGGGTTGTTTAATATTTCCATACTACAGAGAAAATATCTAACACTTTTTTTAGTGATAGTCAAATTAAATTTCCCTGATTATTTTATGTAGGGTTAAGGTACTCCTTATATCTGGTTGCAATTCTTGTTCTGAGAATCTCCTGTCTAGATGTTGCATGAACACTACTCCTCAATTGTTCCCTTGTATGCCAATAAAGCAACTTACAGCCAGTCACTGAGCAGGGGAGAAATAGGGCTAGGCAGGGGAGAAAGAATTAGAGGAGGAAGAGGTGATTCAGCCACTGGAGAGGTTCAAGAGACATCAGGAGAGGAACTGGATCATGGAATGCTACAAAGTAGCATCTTTGGGCTGTACAATGGGAGGAAACGAAATTAGCTTAGAGGATTAAGAATAGAGGAATAACTGCTCAGTTCTTATGCTGTGAATCTTGTTAAAATAATATAATAGAGTCTCAATTATTTGTATGATAGCCAGGTTAAGAGAGCAACTAAAAGAAACAAACACAGTTTTACAAAATAACTGTAACAATTTTATATGACAAGTACATTCAAATAATAGGTGGCATAGACTGGCCAGGTATGATGATATCGAATTCCTTATGTAAATAGTACTTCAGGAAAAAAAAAAAGGGTTGAATTCAATATGCAAAATTGAAAACAAGTTCTATCATCATTATGAGAAGAAACAGAGAGAGGTCTGAAATACTGGTCTATGGACATGAGTGGGAAAAGGAAGAACTGCTTTGCCTCCTTACGTTATAGGTGAATAATCACCAATTCTACCTTTATCTGATCCTACACATGACCTCAAAAACAGAGGATCACATCATGGAAAACTCCTCACATGCAAAGGAAATAAAAGGGGACATCCCTACCCCATGTCATGGATGCAGAAACCATGGACGGACATTCAGAACATGTCTACCTCCCTACTTATCCCAGCATTGTCAAGATAAGCCCTTTATTGCACTGTTTCAAGGTTTTGCAGAGAAGGTAATTTACAACAGTAATTATGTTGCTAACTTGCATTTACTTAAGCATTCAATAGGCTGTTGAAAACTCAGAAAGCATGTATATGTTACTATTTAAAACATGACATTTTGATGAAACACAATGTTGGTATATCTTCTACTCCTCAGAGGTTCTGGGGAAAGACCAGAAGAATACTAACTCCAAAGTTCCTTTGTAAATAACGTGGTTTTGAGAAAGAAAAAGGCCTGTGCTGGCTAGTCTAATGTCAACTTGACACAAGCTACAGTTATACGAAAGGCGGAAATCTCAATTGAGAAAATGCCCCCATAAGATCCAGCTATTAGGCATTTTCTTAATTAGTGATTAACAGGGGAGGGCCCAGCTCACTGTAGTGCCAACCCTGAGCTGGTAGCCCTGGATTCTAAGAAAGCAGATTAATCAAGCCATAGTAAGCAACACCTCTCCATGGTCTCTGCAATTGCTCTTGCCTCGAAGTTTCTGCCCTGTTGAGTTCCTGTCCTGACTTCCTTCTGTGATGAACAGAAATGTGGAAATCTAAGCCAAATAAACCCTCTTTTCCCCAATCTGCTTTTGGTTATTTTAGCATTTGAAACTCAAACAAGGACAATGCCTTTTCCTCAGTTATTTATTTAATTTTGTAGAGAGTATCATGATGTAGCCCTGGTTGGCCTGTAACTCACTGTGTAGACCAGGCTGTCCTCGAACTCACAGAGATCCATTTGATCTCTACTAAGATCAAAGGCACATACCATTGCATCCAGTAATAATAGAAATATTTCTGAAATTGAAAGGTAGAACATAGACCCTTATTTATTATGCATTTAACACAACATGGGAACTTGTGAGAAAATGACCCAGAGAAACAGGTCTAAGCACTTTAGCCTTGGGTTGATGAAGAAGTGGGTAGTTATAAAATATGGATAGACCAAAGACTTAATGGTAGTAAAATGGGGAAACTGGGTCATCAAACATGTTTGTTGAAATTCTTTTCTAAACTGCTGTG
Organism: Meriones unguiculatus; assembly: GCF_030254825.1. Classification (NCBI taxonomy): domain Eukaryota; kingdom Metazoa; phylum Chordata; class Mammalia; order Rodentia; family Muridae; genus Meriones; species Meriones unguiculatus. The sequence continues at coordinate 33,757,681 of NC_083350.1, read as the reverse complement.
CCTTATGAGATCATGAGGTTCCTTTCTTTGGGGCTCAAGGACTGTCTCCCAACTGACGCTCTGTAACCTGCTTCACAAGGTCAGAAAATCTTCCCCAGGGTTGTGGCCAGCTTCAGAGGAGAAAAGGAGAAAGTTGGAGAGACTGTCCTGCTTCTAGAATTTACTCAACTTCCTTCACTTTACAATACTCAGCAGGCCACCGTGCCATATTGTTCCGGAGTCCTATCTGTGTTCCTTCCTTCCTTCTTTCCTTCCTTCCTTCCTTCCTTCCTTCCTTCCTTCCTTCCTTCCTTTCTTTCTTTCTTTCTTTCTTTCTTTCTTTCCTTTCTTCCTTCCTTCGTTCCTTCTTCCCTCCCTCCAACCCCCTCCCTCCTTTCTTTCCTCCTTCCTTCCTTCCTTCCTTCCTTCCTTCCTTCCTTCCTTCCTTCCTTTCTTTCTTTCTTTCTTTCTTTCTTTCTTTCTTTCTTCCTATTTGTTTACTATTTTATGTATTTATTTTTTGTTGTTGTTTTATTTTTCAAGGCGAGGTTTCTCTGTGTAGCCTTAGCTGTCCTGGATTCATTTTGTAGACCAGTCTGGTCTGGAACTCACAGAGATCCATCTGCCTTTGCCTCCCAAGTACTGGGATTACAGGTGTTCATTCCCATGTTTCATTAGAAAGAAGCTTGTATGGTTTATTGGTTTTTCTCCTCAAGTATACTTATTACTATTTTCTGGGATATGTCACCAAGCTATCACAGGTTTCTGTTTGTTTTGGGGGTTCTTTTTTGTTTACTTGTTTTTTAAAATATGACATTCCCAGAGAAGTAGTTTATAGTTATAACTGAACAACCAAAGAGCTTGAGACAGGAGGATCAGAAGTTTGAGGCCAGCTGGGACTATACAAAGAAAGCCTGTCTCAAAATAAATACATAAAAAAGAAAAAAGAAAAGAAAAGAAAAAACCAAAACAATCAAACAAACAAAAAACACTCTGACATCGACACTTTTTTTTTTTTTCTTAATCCCTGAGGTTCAAACAATGAAAAGGAAAGCAATTATTTTGCTGGACATTTATCTGAAACTTTGACTTAATGCAGGCCTTACTAACATTTATTTCATGCTGCTAGTTTGTTTAACCTTTGGACTTGGCAAACACAGTGAGAGAGGCCCACCGGAAGTTGACCGGCCATCTGTGTTGTGTCTTATAGACGACACATGGGGCTTTTCTGCCTCTTCTGGTGTCCCTAGTCTCAAGGTTTGAGCAAAGATAACATTGTCCTTCTTTTGTGTTGATGTATTTTAGTATGAAAGTCACTTCTAGAAGGGATAACACACTCACACCAACACATACCTACTTCCTTTCATTGTTTGTCATGTGTGCCACACTCAAAGCTTTTATAACAAAAGGGGGTCGAAAGAAAAGCACAAGCCAACTGATTGGCTCCATATTTTATGGAACACAAGCGCCTTCATAAGGAAAGGAGGAAGCAGGTTAGCTCGTATAGTCTTGTGCTTAGACTTAAAGAAGGGCCTCTTGCGGTGGTGGAGAAATAAGATGGCCTGTTGTTTTGGTTTGAATGTGGAATACCCCCCAAAGCTAGTGTGCTCAAACGTTCGGTCACCAGCTGGTGGCTCTGTTTGGGGAAGCTGTGGAAACTTCAGGAGTTGAAGCTTCATTGGAGGGAGTGAGCCTTGGGACTTTACAGACTGGCCCTACTTTCCTGTTCACTCTCTGTTTCCTGAGTGTGATGTCATGTGACCAGCCAGTCTCTTGCCCCTGGCACCATGCTTTTCCTTTGTGCTGCTGCTGTGTCTTTCCATGTATAAAAGACTGTATTCTTGTGCATCTGAAGTCAAAATAAAACCCTCTGTCCCTTAAGTTGCTTTTGTTAGGATATTTTATTACAGCACGGAAAAGTAATGGAGGCACTTGTTAATTTAGATTTTTATAGGATGTTTGTGTCTTTAAAGACAAGGATGCTTTTTTTGACAAGGTACCAGGATGATTCCTCTCATGTGGATCCTATGATCATTAAAGGAACCCTTCCTAGGTTTTATGACTTGGTTCAGGAGAGAGACCTTCTTCTACTTTCTCAAACTGCTTGAGCTTAGAATGGTTAGTATGTCAAGCTAGTGTGTCATTGATCCCATAAAGCTTTTTCCATTCCAAAAGAAGGGGAACTGAGCCTCAGTGGGAAACTACTAATCTGTGCATTCCTTGCCAACTCTTTCTCCCATTTCCTTGCATCTATTTTACATATCTGTAGGTAATTTATAGACATGCAAATCTTCCCTGTCTGGTAAAAATGTAATTGAGTTACCTCCTCTATCCCTTGCGGGGGTGGAGAGGAAGAAAAGAAGCCCACTGTTTTGTTCTCTTCCATCCTCATTTCAACCTCCTGTCTTTCCATGTATCACTTTCAGTTTTGTTGAAGACATGACAGTATCTGCTGGGCTGCTCTGTGATTAATGACTAGAATCAAATCTTGAACATGTGCTCATTTTTATATCTGTAGGAAGGTCATGATTTTACCCTTCTTTTGAAAATGATCTTTTAATATCTTTATCCTTAGCCTTTAACCATTTTTACCTCCCCCCCTCCCATGGTAATTCTTTATGTTTATAAGTTGGGCAATTATGTTTCCTGAATTTGATAGTTGACAAGAATAACCAGTGTGTGTGTGTGTGTGTGTGTGTGCATACATGACTGGCTATAATACTAGGATCAGAATGTTCCAGAGAATCTGGAATGTGTGGCTGTAAAACAGTATTTTCCCTAGAACTATAAAGACAGAAAATGCCCAAAGTTCCTTTGATCTCCTTCCACTGCAGAGCCAAGGCCAGCCAAAGAGGAGACAAATGGAGGCTATTTTAAAGTTTGCACTGATTCTGAAATAGATGTGGTGACATACACATGCTTCTTATCCTAACTCAATGGAGGAAGGTGAGAGGTAGTACAGGAGGCTCAGAAGTTCAAGGCCAGTCTACACAAAGTTCAAGGCCAGTCTGGATATGACATCCCCATTGTACACATGAACTCACTGCAGCTTTGGTCACCTCATCCCGAGTTTATCATGCAGGGGAGAGAAGTTCATGAAGCTTAGCCACTCGCTGAGGGAGTTCAGGCAGGTAATGGGTGCCGGGTGGGGAGGGTTCATTGTCCTCAACGTTACAACCACTGATAAATTGTTCCTATTTCAGTAAGTCAGCTCCACACATGCTCATGTGAGCAGCCATTGCTACGTTCAGTGGAAACAAACAAATAAACAGAAAAGTTTGAGGGACCTTATGGAGAGAAGAGTTTCATTGGGAAAGAGGATTAGGAGAGGGAAAAGAGGGAAGTTGAAGGTGAAAATGGCCAAAATCTAGCATATACATGTATGAGATTACCAAATAATTTAGAAAGAAAGAAAGAAAGAAAGAAAGAAAGAAAGAAAGAAAGAAAGAAAGAAAGAAAGAAAGAAAGGAAGGAAGGAAGGAAGGAAAGAAGGAAGGAAGGAAGAAAGAAAGAAAGAAAGAAAGAAAGAAAGAAAGAAAGAAAGAAAGAAAGAAAGAAAGAAAGAAAGAAAGAAAGAAAAGTAGCCCAGGAACTGGAGAGAGATAAGTCAGTGGTGGTTGAGGTCACTTGCTGCTTTGCAGAGGACCCAAGTTCAGTTTCCAGCACCCAAGCTGGGCAGCTCACAACTGCCTATAACTCTAAATAGAGGATCTACCCCCCATCTCCTGGCCTCTGTGGCTACACACATATATGTGCACAATCACTCACACCCACACACACATACACAAACATAAATACATAGTAAATACTTTGTAAAAATCAAGTGAAATTCAAACCAACCAACCAAACCATCAACACTCCCCCTCCAAAAAAAATGAAAGGCAGGAAGATTGCTCAGATTTGAAGAGAGTTATGGTGTGACAGTGTTTCTTTGAACAAACCCATGTGAAAGCTTAGTTGCCAAGGTGCCAATATTAAGAGGTGAGGGGACCTTTAAGAAGTATTAGTCATGGGATAGAGTCCACATGAGTGGCTTGATGCTTTTCTCATGTGACTGGATTCCCTCCCCAAGAGGTTTAATCAGCCCACACTGGACCATGTGCCTGCTTGGCTTTGGCAGTGAGACTCTCAGTCAGAGCTGAGAAAGGCAGACACCCCATTAGGGACCTTCAGCCTCTAGAACTTGTGAGAAAAATACACATTTTCCTCTGGATGACCCAGTCTTGACTATTCTGTATAGCAAAAGAAAACAGACTAAGACAAATAACAACGCAAGCCAGAATAATTCAGATGTCAAAGTCTGAAGTGCCACAATACATTTACTCGTTTGAGAGGCTGGAGAGATGGCTCAGTGGTTAAGGGCACTGGCTGCTCTTCCAAAGGACACGGGTTCATTTCCCAGCAACCACATGGCAGCTCACAACTGTTTGTAACTCTACTTCCAGGGAATCTGACACCTTCACACACATACATATACAAACAGAACACCACTGTACATCAAATGATAAAAATAAATTAATAAAAAAGAAAGTCGGGATTAAAAGACAAAGTTACAAACCTGTCAGACTTACCTAAACACTATGAGGGTCTCTGATGCTCTCTTGGGTACAAAATACGACGAGAAAGAGAATGGCACAATTTATACATCTGATTGGTCTCCTAAATCCATAGGCACACTTTCTATGTCACTTATATTTCCCACAGTGCCTGAGCCCGTGAAAAATACTTAATAACATTTTATTGAATAGACTTGATTGGAGCTAAATTAGTTATGCAAACGAACCTTAGCTGATTTTAAACAAAGCTTCCTTTGACTGTAGCACTTGAAGGAGAGAGCAGGCTGCTTTGTGACTAGCGGTAGCCTAACCTTTATTCCAACCACATGTTCTAAAAATAGTCCAAGCAGGTGAGTGGTGAAGAATTTAGAATCTAGAGCAATTGTTGAAAGTGAATACCTGGGCTTACTTTCTGCCAGAAAAAAAAAAATCATTCTGATTTGCATAGGAGTATCACCATAAGGGTTTTTGAATAAGCAACTGTCCAAATAAGCAAATCAGTGGCTGTACTTTACACTGAATGACTGCTTCTTTCCCCCAACAAATACTCCCAGGTCAGAATTCAGCTCAGGGGCCTGAGGCTGGGCAGTCTTAGAACACTGAGAGCCCTTTAGGCGTGTGCTAACAATATTTTGATATACTCTGCCTCCCCCCCAACCCCCCACCCCAAGCTGTTTCCTTTACTGCCTGAGCTGTTTGGTCATGTCTCAACTGCTGCTGCTGCTGCTGCTGAAGCCTTTTCTGGCAGGCTGCCCAGGGAGCAGCTCGCTCTAGATTCTGCCTCTCTCCAGGAGCTGCCTGCTCTCTGTGTAATGGGCAACACTGAAAGCAGCAAGGCGTTCGGTCGACAAGGTCAAAGTGCCTTTCGTTCCTGCAATCATCAACCAGTGTAGCTCTTCCCCAGACCAGGAGAGAGAGAAGATAGGAGTCAAAAGAGCAATTACATTTCACACTGACTCCAGAAAAAGGCTTGGATCACAAGATGAAAAAAAAGTGGATCCTAGCCTCATTTTTAGTCCGTCCCCTTCTGGTCATCTTTGTGATTGACACAGCTCTGAGGCCATAGCAAGTTTCAGCTTGATGGCATGAGATAACACATTTTCTGCCTGCAGATGAGACCCTTCTTAGACATTTCGGCTCTGTCAGCATATTGCAAAAGAATGCAAATGAGCTGCAGGATCTATAACCGGAGACAGTAAGCAAAGGCCATTAATTATGTTTTTAAAAAAATGTTAACCCTAGCAGACTGTATAACAAGCAATTGTGCTAATTTCAATCTGTAATCAGTCCCTACATTAGCATAACTTTATTTATTTATCATTAAGGCAACAATTTAGTGAATATAATTTGGTTGGAAATGTCAGTAATTTTGTAGTGGCAGATTGCTGTTACACAGCTACCTCTGTTTGACCCTACAGCTGCCAGGACTAATTACTTTAATTGCATTAATTGCACTGACCATTCTGGTGGTTAATGTAGTTGCTGTTACACTTCCACCGTTGAGCAAATCAGCCCGGCTGCATTCTTAGCAAAATGGGCCAATACACTCCTGGGAAGGTCTCTGTGGATTCTTTTTGTGTTTGAGAACCCAGATGAGTCACTTGTTATTTTGTCAGTGCTTCTCATTGACAGCATGAATTTTGAAGAAAGCCTTTGGAAGCTGGAAAAAAAAAAAAAAAAAAGCCCCAAGCCCTTCCAAACCAAATAATAGCAACAATCACACACACACACACACACACACACACACACACACACACACACACACACACACTACACAGAGAAACTGCTCTAGTTCTAGCAGACTGTCATTGCTTATTGGAAGTTGACTAAAGGACAGTGCTGTTGTTTGGGCTGTCTAAACTGAACACGTAGCTTTCCCAGGGGATTAGATTCAACAGAGATTTGAGTATGTAGCTCTGATGTGACTGATGGCCCATGGTCCTGTGAATCTATGAATCATATACTCTCTCCTGCCAAGAGGTGTTCTTCAGGACATTTGATAAATAATTTGCTAGAAAGTGCCTGTAAAAGTTCTTGTGAAGTTACTGAGTCTGCAAGTCAGGAAACTGGACCACTCTTAGCTTATCCAAAGCAGCAAACAACAGCCTGTTTCTTCCCGGTGACCATCTATCTAACCTTTGCCTAAACACCAGGAAACTCATGGTGGTTTTGGTTTTTGTTTTTCCAATTTTATATTATTTATTTATTTATACACTACTAAGGAATCAAACCTAGAGCCTTGTGCATGCATTGAGCTGTGTCCCCAAACACTCTCCGGTGTTCTTAAGTTGCCTCATTCAATTACATGAATTGCAAAAAAAAAAAGGTTTAATATGCAATAACATAAGTGTATAAGTGTTAGGTTTCAAATCTGGGACAAATGGCTGTGGTGCCTAGTTAATATATCAGAGAGGACGCTGGCCACCAGGTTCTCCTTGAATTCCTCAGTCCCTACTTGTCACAGGCCCCTCTGGCCAGACTATCCCAGCCACTACTCTGAAATCTCAGGAACAGAGGGCTGAGCTGTTTGCTCTTCCCTATGTAATCCAAACATTTTGGTGACCCACAGTCTTTGTAGTTTTGGACCTGAACCCTTTGCTGCTACTGTACCTGGTTCTCCTCTCTCTCCTCTCCCTTCCCCTCCCCCATCTCCTCACATGGTTCAGAGTCACGACCACTCTGGACTCTCTAAAATGTCCCTGCCTCTCTGGCTATGCTCTCACATATATCTATAATAAACTTTCTCCTCCATCATACCTAGGAGCAGTCATGCCCTTTCCGTTTTATTTATTTTTTCATTCATTTGGTGCGAGAAGTTGGAACCAGTTATGTCTTTTCTTTTTATTTCTTTTTTTTCCATTCAATGTGCTTATCTGTTTTATGACAACTTATACTCATTTTACTCATTAGCTAAAGTGTTGTTCAAGATGGCCTCAGACCCAAGTCAAGAATGACCTTGAAGTTTGGATTCTCCTACCTTTACCTCCTACATGCTGGGATTAAAGGTGTGTGCCACCTTTCCTAGGTTATGCACTGTTGGGGAATGAACCCAGGGCTTTGCACATACTAGACAAGCTCTGGGCTAAGTCAGCTGTGTTCCCAGCCCTGTGCACGGCACTTGCATCACACAGTCATCCCTCCCACAATCTGTGCAAAGCGCACTAGTCACAAATGCTATCGAGGAAGCACAGAAGATACCTAGGAAGTTGTATAATTCATGCAGGATCAGGCTTTCCTGACCCTAGCATTTGGAGAAATGTTTATTTAAAATTTAATTGTATATATTGTCATTAGTATGATGTGTGTGTGTGTGTTTGTGTGTGTGTGTGTGTGTGTGTGCACATATGCATGAAGGATCAAAGATCAAGGTCAGTTCTCTTCTTCCACCTCTCTGTAGAAGTATCTCTGTGTGTTGGATCACTCAGGTTATTAGGCTTGCCTGATGTGCTAGAGTGCCTTACAATTGGATGGATTCTTCCTGTAAGGCTTTGGAGAGCTGATGAAACAGCTCTTCTCCTCTGCCAGTAACTCTGAGCTAGCTGTTTCTGGTTTCTCATATCACTGAACTCCAGCTTGGCAATATGTCTCCTTCGAGTGAGACAGCTGGATCTGAGCGAGCCTGAACTCTCAGAATGCCTGCACTGTTGGCTTCGGGCTAAATTCTACTCATCTTCAAATTTTCAGGCCATCTGTCACTTCCTTGAGAGAGCCTTCCTTACCTCCAGTCTATCTCCGGAAGCTTCAGCATAAGCTTCCCTGGTAACGTCCACAGCCTGAAATTGAATAATTAATAATTCCATTTCTTGGCCTTTAACAGGGAATAGAGGGATAGCATTGCCCATTTGCAGTAGTTCTATTGTTATCTAGTAGATTAACTAGTTAACTGACTAGTTTATCCCTGTACATAGCTGAAAGAAATTCACAAATTCCTCTGGGTATTTCTGTATTCCACCCATATTACTATCACAGCATTACAAAGCAAACTATGATAGGTATCATAAAAATATATATATACACATAGGTATCATAGTTTGCTTTGTAATACTGTGATAAAGGCCGTGCCCAAAGGCAACTTGGGGATGAAAGAATTTCTGTGATTCACGAATCCCAATCACAGTCCATCACTGTGGGAAGTCAGGGCAGGGAGTCAATCAAGGGAGGAATTTGGAAGTATGAACTGAAGCAGAGACCATGGAGGAACGCTATTTACCAGCTTGGTTTCCACGGCTTGCTCAGCCTGCTTTCTTATACTACCCATGACCACCTGCCAAGGGTGGCCCTGCCCACAGTGGGCTGGGTCCTTCCAAATCAATCATTTATCAAGCAAATTCCCCACAGACTTGCCTACAGACCAATCTGATCAAGGCATTTTTTTCAACTGAGATTCCCTCTTCCCAGATGACCCAGGCTTGTGTCAAATTGACATATTTCTGTCTTTCACATATTTGCTGTGAAAAAAATTTCATATTTTTGCTTGTTTCTTTCTTTTTTAAAACAAAACAAAACAACAACAAAAAACAGTATCTCACAATGGATGTATCCTTGCCTGGCATCGAACTCACCACGTAGAACAGGACAGCCTGAATCTCTCAGAGATTGCCCCAGACTCTGCCTACTGAGGGCTCAGCTTGTGCCACCACATTCAGCTGTTGTGGTCTTTCTAATGCATCCTCATTTCAAGGTTTATTGATAAACTAGATGCAAAGAGTTCAACAACCAGAACAATCATAGCAAATGCTGCAAGAATCTTTCTAAAGCACTAGTTGCTTACTCTTGGATTTCTTCATTTATCAGTTCAGACTAGGGTCAACCATAGAAAAATGAATTGCTACAAGTGCAGGTAGCTGAAGGCCATCTGTGTGCACATTTAACTCCATGATGAGTAGCTACATCAGAGACAGGGGCCCATATAGCTCAGGCTAGCCTGGAACTTGATATGTTGCTGAAGCTGGCCTATAATTCCTGACCCTCTTGCTTCTACCCCAGATGTGCTCCACCACACCTGGCTTGTGTGTTGCTAGGGGAGGAACCCAGGATTTCAAACAAGTCAGAGAAGTACTATATCAACTGAGTTATGTCTTCGTCCATTGAGTGGCTTTTACTTAAAAACTTACTGTACTAGGTGGGTGATCACCGCCTGTAATCCCAGTACTTGGGTTGAAGCAGGAAGACTGAGTACCAGGTCAGACTGGGATATGGCAAAACATTATTTAAAAAAAAAAAAGAATCAATTGCCCCTAGAACTTTTCCAGGTATGGAGCCCTTATTATAGACTTTAAGACAGGCTTTATCCCTTCCTCTATTATCCCTCTACACACAGCTATTTCCTTGGCTAACATCTTGTTAACATCTTGGTTAACATCAGGTCACTGTGCCTTAAATGTCCCCCAACAAAGAACAGGAGCAGAGGGCAAGAGAGTCACAGAACAAGGCAGTGGCCAGTCTTAAAGGCTAGCATTTTCCATCTCCATCCTGGTTGGGAGTGATAGCTTTGAGCTCTCATTCTCCACAGTCCTTCTGGCTTTCCCCTCTGGAACCCTTGTCAGGACTCTCCGGAGGCAACATATCCTAAGTTTCTATGGTCATATCCTCTGCAACTACCTAACTTGGCTGCTGGGAACTGAACTCAGGCCCTCAGGAAGAGCAGCAAATGCCCTTAGTTGCTGAGCCTTCTCCCCAGCCTCCCTCAGACCCATAACCACTTTATTTTATACTTCATTATTTTTTTAACTTTTGTTTATTTGTTTGTTATCACAGTAGACCTCCTGTTGCCAAGGTTGCATTTGAACTCACTATGCAGTCAAGAATGACCCTGAACTTCTCTCCCTCCTGTCTCCACCTCTCAAGTGCTGGGATTATAGGCCTATACTATCACATTTAGCTTTAAAAAACAAACAACAAGCACTAAACCAAAACAATCACAAAAAAACACTTCTATTTCCCCCACCCACTCCAAGGGAGCAGTGGGAGGGAAAGGGTTTATTTCAGCTTACAGGTCCCAATCACAGGCCATCGTGAAAGCAAGTCAGGGCAGTAACCTAGAGTTAGGAACTGAAGTAGAAGTTCTGGGGAGATGCTTACTGGCTTGCTACCTATATTTTGTTCAACTTGCTTTGTTTTGTTGTTTTGTTGTTGTTAATATATGTCATATATATCATATATATATTAGATTATAATATAATTATATCATTTTCCCTTCCTATCCTTCAAACTTTCACATGCACCATGGCCTTTGCTTTCTTTCAGATTCATGGCTTCTTTTTCTTTAATTGTTGTTACCCATATGTGCCTGCGTTTGTGCTGCACGTGCCTGTATGCGTGTGTGCGTGTGCGTGTGGGTGTGGGTGTGGGTGTTTCTACATATAAAACATACAACCTTCTCCATAGCCAGTCGGTATGCTCTTCCCTGGGTAAGGCTGTTTCTCATGCTCCCAGACTTCCTTTGTCTAGGACTGAAGCTTCATGTGCTTTCCTTCTTCTATGTTACGATATCTATTGATGTCATCCTTGTTCAGGTCCTGTTTAGACAGCCATGTTGGTGAGCAAAACTTAATTCTTTACCACACCATTTTTCTAGGGCTGTGCTATCGAATCGCTTTTGTTCTTGGCTGTAGCTCCTTTGAGCTCCTAAGGATGCTTTTAAAAGGCTGAGCTTAAAGGAGCATTCCCTAAGCAACCATATTGATTTCTTTAGTTTTCCTTCCATCTCTAATCATTTTTATTGTATCGTTAGAATTTCATTTTCTTTTCCTTCTGGGTCTATCCTGATTCTTTAAAAGAAAAACAAAAAACAAAAACAAACAAAAAAAACCTCTCTGGACTGGGACAAAACATGTTTTCTTTACACTTTCAAAATTTGTTTTTCTGTACTGTGGGATGCATGTGCAATAAGACTCAACACCTTTGCCTTCTCATTTGCATTTTATGATCTCTTCCTACTCCCAAGCTTAGCCCTTTTTTGTTCTACAACTGCCTTTCTTGAAGATCTGAATCAAGTTCAGAATACACATGTCCAAGTTGACAAGCTTCATTTCTTTATTTGTTCCTGGACCTCTGCTTTCAGAGATGAGAGGGACCCCAAATCCTACGCTGCTTAGTAATGGGCACACAGGGCTTCTCTCTGATTGCATAGGCACTAATGAGAAATGCCAATGGACCAAGTGGTTTCAAGGAGAGGTACCCAATCTCCTGACACTTTGGTGAAGGCGACAGGGCACTCTCATCCCAGTGATTGATGCCAACATCCTTCTTCTGTGGTCTCCTTTACCCAGAGGCGTTCCCCTGATGAAGCAGAGGAGACACAGGATCAAAACAGGAGAACTTACAAACAAGGAAGAGCAAGATGAATAGATGGTAGATGTTATGTATACAGAGTGTGCTGTGATCCAGGCCCTGTGCTAAGTGCCCATAAAAACTAACCACTTCTAATTGCTAATATTGTTGGAATGTAGGAGAAAACTAAGCGATGCCTTAGTCAATTTCTCAATATCACAATGCCAGTGGGAATCTTAGGGTAATGAAGATAGAGCAAAAATATAAAACTACAGGAGCTGAAGAAATAGCTTAGTGGTTAAGAACACTTGGTTCTCTTGCAGATGTCCTGGTTTTGTTCCTAACACTCATATGATGGCTCATCACCATAGGTAACTCTAGTTCCAATGTCTTTTTCTGGCTTCTATGGGCACCAGACACATGCACATGCTGTGCAGACATTTGTGCAGGTACAACATTTACACACTAAATTAAGTAAATACAAAAGGTACCCAAGGGACATACAAGCATCTTATTTATGTGCGTTACAAAAGTAATGGCCTTATGTCATGGTTTTGTCAACTTGACCCAATCCTCACCTGAGAAGAGGGAGCCTCAGCTGAGGAATTGCTGCTATCAGATTAGTCTGTAAACACATCCATGGGGGTATGAACTTGACTGTCAATTGATAGAACACGTCCTAGACTCTGTGAGTGGTGTCACACCTGGACATATCATCCTAGGGATGTGTTAAGAAAAGCAGCTAAACTTCTACCATATAACAAGGACATTTGCTCAACTGTGTTCGTGGTGCCTTAATTTGTAGCCAGAGACTGCAAACAGCTCAGATGTCCCTCAACCGAAGAATGGAAAAGAAACTGTGGTAACTCTACAAAATGGAATACTATTCCGATATTAAAAATAAGGACATCATGCAATTTTCAGGCAAATGGATGAATCTGGAAAAGATCATCCTGAGTGAGGTAACCCAGACCCAGAAAGACCCACAATGTATATACTCACTCTTAAGCAGATATTAGCCACTCTTAGTTACAGGATACTACAAAGAATAGACCTAAAGAAACTAAATAACAAGGAGGGCCCTAGGGGAGTTGCTTAATTCTCATTCAGAAGGGCAAAAAGTATAGAGACGGGAAGCATTTGAAGAGAGGGAACAGGACAGGAGTCTACCACAGATGTCCTGTGAAAGACTCAACCCAACAGGGGGTTGAAGCAGATGCTGAGACTCAGCCAAACTTTGGGCAGAGCACAGGAAGTCTTATGGAGGAGTTGGGGGACAGAAGGACCCAGAGGTGACAGGAGCTGCACAAGAAGACCAACAAATCTGGGCCAAGAGGGGGCCTGTGGAGACTGATGAACCAACCAAGGACCATGCATGGAGAGGACCTAGGCCCCATCCTCAGATGTAGCTGATCGGCAGCTCAGTCTCCAAGTGGGTCTTTAGTAAGAAGAACAGGGGCTTTCTCTGACATGGTCTCTAATGTCTGCTTTTCTATCACTTCCCCCTGGTGGGGGAGGGGGAAAGACTGGCTTGCTAGGCCACAGAAGAAGAGATGCAGGCAGTCCTAAAGAGACTTGATAGACTACATGAAGGGTATTGGGGAGAAAGAAGGAGGGAGGGGAAGGGGGGATTGGAAGGAGAGAAGAGACTAGAGGAGAGAGGAGGCTATGCTCAGGATGTAAAGAGAACAAATTAAAAAAAGAAAAGTCACTAAACTGAACAGAAGTCTGAGAGCAAGCCAGTAAGCAGCATTCTTCCATTGTCTCTGCTAAAAATAAAGGTATGGGCTTTTTTAAGCCTGCTCTATCTCCCAGATAATGACAGGAGACTTATTACATTTATTAATGAGCTTTAAGCACTATACCTGATACTCATCTATTCTAATCCATCTATGCTGGTCTGGCCTACTTTCTAGCCACAAGCCCCATTAAATGCCATCTTAGTAGTGCCCTGGCTACCTCTTGTTCATCCATGTCCTCATGGTGACATCTCCATGGTCACTCTTCATGGTCACCTCCTCAGGGCTACCTTTTCCTCTCCTCTCTGCTCTACTTCCTTGGACCCCTAACTGGGATTACAAGTCCTACCTCAATTCTCCTGCCTAGCTATTAGCTGCTCAGCTCTTCATTAACAAATCAGAGATGATGGAGAACAATTTTTATGCAACATTGAGACAGGAGATTCTTCAATAATAATGACAATGCCCATGTCTGGACTGCAACCTGATCTCTGGACACAGAAATCAGCATCTGAATATACAGTGCACAAAACCATAGTCTCTGCTTCAGTTTCTCTTCTGGTTCCTGCCTTAGCTTCCCTTGATGGTGAATACAAAGTATGTGAGGAAAATAATCCTCTCCTTCCCATCTTGCTTTTGGTTATGCTGTTTATTAGACCAACAGAAAAGCAAACAGGAGCAACTTATACTTATAAATGAGATATTCGTGCTGAGCTGTAGTGGCACTCAACTTTATTCCCAGTACTCTGAAGGCAGAGGCAGGTGGATCTCTGACTTTGAGGCCAGCCTGGTCTACAGAGCGAGTTTTATGACAGCCCAGGCTACACAGAGACACCCCATGTAAGTGTGTTTATACATATGTATGTATATGTGTATATAAGTAAATAAATGAGATGTTTAAATGTACCCCTGTTACAGCAAACTTCAAGAGATCAGCTTCTTGGTTTCCGTATATCACTAATAATTTTAGCATCTATCACTAGGCTTTTATCATATTTTCTCTTTGGGAAAATGTAGTCTTTTTTTATGTGAATATATTTTTGCTGGGCAGGTTTTTGTTTGTTTTCAGCTTTGATTTTTACGGATAAGATTTCTAAGGAAAATTCAGAGAGAAACGTGTGTCATCACACTGGTAGCCATGCAGTTTTTGGTCTTTAAAAATATCTGGTTTTCTTGGTACATTACTGTCATATAAACAAATAAATGTTCTTTGAAAAGTGTGCTTTTAATGCTAATGGAAAGATTGATTTTTTTTTTACCTCTTCTTTTTTTTTATAACCAGAAATTTCTTATTTGCCTCCCAATCTCCTTTCTGAGTTCTGTTCTCTTAAGCGTCAGTGTCACAGACAAGTGCTAAAGCCAAGGTGACTAAGTGGGTCTCAGGCCAGTGGCAGAAACAGAGGAAAGACTTAACTAATGGCACAGGTCTTCTGAGTCAATGGACCCTGTCTCTTCTAATTTCATTATCAATTCACCACAGGAGCCTGACAGAGTCAGATGTTAAGTCAAATTTAAAAGCTTAAAGACAAAAGATGGGGGAGAGATCCAATTTCAGAGTCAGGTAAAAAAAACATCATAATTCAGAGGAAATCTTTATTATTGATTCATAGCCACAGAATGTTGTCCAAAGGTTTCCTCTTTAAATTAAGGATACTAATGATTTTTGCATCCTGAAATAATCCAAAAGCTGTAGATACTAGAAGAAGGGATTGAATGTGTTACTTCAACCAGAAAATGCCAATAAGTGGATACTGGGTTCTGTTTCCTCAGCAACCAGCCAGCAACTTGAGAATCCCTGGCTTGGAGGGACTGGGATTTGTGAAAGAAGATCCTGTTTGCTGAGGGACCCTCCTGGATCATCCAAACACAATGACTTTCTGATAAACAGATTGATTGAGAGTATACGTTCTGGCCTAGGTAGTTCAGAGACTGGAAGAAAGGACATAGACACCAGGCGAGGCATGGTGGGAAGCCTAGGCTTGGGCAAAGTGCCGATCATTCTAGAGAAAACCAGTAGCTGCCAGGAAACCAAGAAAAAAAGAAAGCCTTTTCCCTCCTTGGGGAATACCAGATTAATGTTACTAGGAAATTGCTATGGAATGGTTTTGCTACTGAATCTTTTAAGTTACTTTGTGCTATTGTGTATGGGTGTATCCAGCATGCAAATCACTTCTCCCATCCTAGGATGGAAGAATTTCTGTCCACCATCAAGAGAGTAGTTTGTTCTGTGGCTGCTGGATGTCCCCGAGTGCAATTAAGTTCTGACACTGTACACCTGGACACAGCTTCAGATCCCCACCCGACACACCGCCGCCTACGTTGAGGTACCAGCCACAGCTGTTTTTACCTGGACATCTGACTGGCCAACCATGGGAGTTCCCATAATTCCCTCAAAGCGCAGTTTAAAGAATGGAGTGAAAGACTGTTTACTCTGCAGAGCACACTAAGTTCTTATAAACAGATGGGCAGGATGGAGAATGAGAGAAAAGCTCTCTCCTTCAGAACATCCTACCACAGCTTATATCGGAGTTCAGCTCTTCAAAGTTTCTCCAGTTCTGTGCTTTTCAACTCCTCATTTTACATAGCCTTGAATAGAAACCATGTCTGACCAGGCTGAAATGAAGCCAGACAAGACGGCTATGACCTAATGCAAGAAATGAGAAGCTCAGGACCTGTCTGTCCAGATTCTTGTAGGCCCTCTGTGTAGCATTCTTACCCGGTAGGCATGGGCCAAGACCTGCTTCTGAGATAAAGGTCTTATCATTGAGGATTTGTGGCCATCTCCTAGGCAGCCAGGCAGGCACTCCAAGATAGCAAGGCAAGGGAAGATTTGAGCTTTGATAACATGCCCTGAAGAAGAGACGTTTTAGCCAGTATGGCCTGCCTTGCTAAGGGAGAATAAGCCAGGAACTGTGGTCAGAAAAAAACGACAGCAAAATTGTACCTAATTGCATAGCCTTAATATCACCATTTCTTGGAGCTTACAGGGGAAACCTTCTCTGCAGATCTGACATATGGAGGGATTTGTCAGGTGAGTTACGTGCAATTTAAAATGCATCCTGTGTGAACCACAGTAACACTGCTTTGCTGACACATGGTCTGGTCCATTCTTATGAGGTGACTGCTAGGCTGGATTGACTTTCCGTTGTGGTTCCTTCAGACCACAGCCAGCTATAAAAGACAGCATGGGCTATTCCCTTCTGAAGATAGTGCCTACCATTTCAATGGCAGACGCTTTTCCACTTTGTACTATGTTTAGCTTGTTGATCCTTAGAGTTATAAGGTCAAGGCAGAACAAGGCCTCTGAGGACTTCAAAGACGCTTTTGGAAGTGCTCCTCCCACCCTCCTGACCCATAGTGACATTAAAACATACCGCGTACCCCCATTCCCCTGCCCCCCATCTCTGTCCTTGAGACCTCTGTCCCAGATGACCACGAGCTGCTGCCTCCAGTTACGGGAGATTCCACTGTCTCCTGTCTCCTTTCCCGTGGAAGCCTTTTTCTTTTGATCAACAAGACACTGGTAGAAGCCCAGCGTTTAGCTCACTAGTAGAGTGAGCCTAGCTGTGTGAGGCCTGTTTGATTCCCAGTACCAAACAAACAAACAAAAAACTAAGCAACATCTAACCTAATAAAACCACTCTGCCTCTCTGCATTCTTTCATTTTGGTAAGTACTGTGTAATCAAGACTATGGTCAAAATAGAAACTGGAAAGAGGAGTCCTGGGATCTTAGTCAGGGGTTGAAGCTGGTGGTTGGTTACAGAGATTTCATTCAGGAGACAGTTTGCTTCCTCACACCTCTTAGTAAACCAGTGGTTCTCAACCTTCCTAATACTTCCTTTGACCCTTTAATTCAGTTCCTCATATTGCAGTAAACTCCAAGCACAAAATATTTTCATGCTACTTCATAATTTTGCTACTGTTATAAACTATAATGTAAATATCTGTGTCTTCTGACAGTCTTCGACAACCCCTGTGAAAGGGTCGGTTGCCCCCCCCAAAGGGGTCACAACCCACAGACGGAGAACCGCTGATATAAACACTGCTGCCTTGAGAGTATCTAGTTCAAAGCTTGAAAATTATAGACTAGTAGGTCTAGGCCCTGGCTGTGCTCCAGACACAATGGTGTCATGAGAGCCAAGGGATGGCGGGGAGATGTTCAGTGGAAAAGGAGTTTGAGCCTGCTGCCAAACCCCAGGACCTACGTTTGATCCCCAGGAACCACATAGTGAAAGGAAAGAACTGACTCCCCCTCCCAGTTTTCCACACATTCACCATGAGGTATCCATGTGTGAGCAACCCCCCCACACACACACATACAGGGGAGAGAGAGAGAGAAGAAAGAAATGTAGTTTAAAAAATTGAAACATAAAAGAGAGGGGAGAGTTGAAAATAAGAATACACCAGTTTCCAATTTCCTCTCCACAACTGAAAATTGCATAAATCCCCAAATTTCACCTCAGAGCTTCTATACATTTTTGGTGTATTTTTAAAGCATTCCTGGGGTGCTCCTATTTCCCTGGCTGGTGAAGAAACTCTGAGTATGAAAAGGTGATAAAAGGACCAGGATGTCCCACCGCAGTAGATAGCTTGTGTCTCCTGAGCTGGGGACCTGGATGAGTGCTACTGACTTCAGAGTCAGAAAACCCTCCCTGTAAGTGCTTGTGAGGCTGAGGGAAGGTTTCGCTTTGCAGATGGTGCTTGACTTAACAATGTCTAACTCTCCATGGTTTGCCTGAACAAAGGTGCAAAATCAAGAGACATTCAATAGACACTCAGTCTTCTTTTTATCTCTTTTAATGCTGGAGACCAAAGCTGGGCCCTTGCATATGCCAGGTTAGTGTTCTACCACCAGAGTACATCCTAGGCCCCATACTTTGAACTTTGAAATTTTATTGTTACACGGGCTAGGATGTTCCGTTGGAATGCTTACATGTTGCTGTCATTGAGCATTTGCAGCTACTCTTGGCTCCTAGACAGTTATTCAGTCAGTCCTAGGAGGAACCAGCTAAATATATACTGTCATCAGTAAATTATATGGAATATTCAATAGTTTAAACGAAGGTGTAGAGGAATTTTAATACAGAACAAGGCTGTTCTGGCAAGAGATCTCATTTGAAAACTGTCTAGGTCTGTGTGATCTAGCTAGAATACAAACATGCCTTTAATCTAGGAAACAGAGGCAAGCAGATGTAAATTCAAGGCCAGCCTGGTATAAAGCGAGTTTCAGGTAAAGAAAAGCTTAGGTCCAGGCATGGTGTCACACACCTTTAATTCTAAACAATGAAGGTAAAGTTAGTTTGTAGAAGAAAACACCCATGTTTGAAAGTGATGTCTAATTGATTGGCTGAAACTGTAAGGAATCAGAGAAAGACTCTCTCATGAGAGAGGAAAGGAAAACTACTTAAAGGGCAATACACAGAGAGAAGCAGTTTTTACTGAGACAGTAATGGAGCAGAACTCAGGTGAAGACTAGATGAGCCAGAGAATGAGAAGGAGCCAGGGATTAGGGCAGATAGTTTGAGTTACTTTGAGGCCAAGCAGAGCAATTCAGAGGCCTAGAGAGAAGCCAGATTGAATCAGTCAGCTGGGAGAGGAGTTTGAGCCAGAACAGCTGAGCTGAACCAGCCAGCCCAGAGTTCATTAAGAACAAGGAAGGGGGGCTAGAGAGATGGGTCAGAGGTTAAGAGTATTGTCTGCTCTTCCAGAGGTCCTGAGTACAATTCCCAGTATTCACATGGTGGCTCATAACTATCAATAATAAGATAAGGTGCCCTCTTCTGACCTGCAGGTGTACATGCAGACAGAGCAGTGTACACAGAGTAAACAATAAATAAACCTTAACAAACAAACAAATAAGGAAAGGTTAGTTTATCAAGTAGTAAGTCTCAGAGGCAGAAAAGATTCTAGGCATAGGTAAAGGTGGTATGGAGGCTAGAAGCTTCTAGGACTAGGCCTAGGAGAGCAGAGGGAGGTGATAGGCTTATGTGATAACTGAAGCAGGCGAATAAAAGTTACAAGAAGGTTTGTGTTAGATAATTTTGCATAACTCTAGGATAATATAAGAGATCTATTGTATGTTAAGGTTTCTATTGCTGTGACAAAACGCCATGACCAAAGCAAGTTGGGGAGGAAAGGTTTTATTTAGCTTACACTTCCAGATCACAGTCCTTCAGTGTGGAAGTCAAAACAGGAACTCTAGCAGGGCTGGAATCTGGAGGCAGGAGCTGACACAGAAGCCATGGAAGGGTGCTGCTTACTGGCTTGCTTCCCATAGGTTGCTCAGCCTGCTTTCTTACAGAACCCAGGACCACCAGCGCAGAGATGGCCCCACCTGCCATGGGCTGGGCCCATCTACATTGACCATTAATTGAGAAAATGTTTTTCAGCCGGATCTCATGGAGGCATTTTTCTCAACCGAGGCTCCTCTCTCTCTAACTTGTGTCAGGCTGAAACACAAAAACAGCCAGTACAGAGTGGCAGGGGGTAAGCCAGGTTGAACCACGATGGTACATATGTCAGCCACATACTTTCAATGTGAAGATTTTCAGTTTACAAAGGTCTCCTAAGGTCTAATCTTGTTGGAAGTCATGCAGTGTCTGTGCTTGACCTGTGAAGTACAGCTAAGACAGAAACAGTTTAACAACAACAAAATAAACTTACAACTTTGAACCTAAGGGAAGTACCTAGATTTGACATCATTTATTCAGTTACTCATTGCGTGCCTCTGCCCCACATTTGAGAAATCAGGGCTTGAACACTATGAAATCAGTAAAGCCTACTTGTGAAGAAAGATCAATAGCCTATTCTGGACCTACTTGTACTTCTTCCTAAAGAAGCCTGATTCAGTTCAGATATGAGGGATCCACCACAGCCTGAACACTTCAAGGGAGGCTGACTCCTGCACGGCCAGCAGACTCTTTCCTCCCATCAAATAGGGACAAAAAGTACCATGGGGATGAGGACCATTACAGCTCTCCTGTGACTGAGGTGGAATAACCCTTTGTCCCGAGCTAACACTGACCCAGGAATGAAAGAACTGAGACCTGTGTCAATGTATTGACTCATCATCCAGCTGGGCTGTTGCCCTCACTCTGTCTGAGCTTCCTGATATATGAACCAACACATCCACGCTTTGAGCAATTTGGAGCTAAATTTTCTGTTACTTCAAACTGAAACCCACCTAGATAATCCATCTCCTTTAAGTCTAAACCTCTCACTTAAGATTTTAATTCATCCCTCAATTTCAGGTATCTTTTATTAGCTTCTTGACCCTGTCTTTCTTTATTCTTTTTTATTTTTTTAAGCTTTATGACCCTCAGATAACTTAGTACCTATTAACTGGCCATTTTTAAAAATTATTTCTTCACTCTGCTCTTGGTCTGTAGCAAACTGGCATTCAGAAGCATTGAACTATGTCTATAACATGCGCACCCCAGCTCTTGCATGGACCCCGAAAGTCTTTCACAAAAAGAGAGGAAGCTTCAGGCAGTCACTCATTTTGAAAATCCAGTCTGTAGCAGATACTGCCAGTGTTCCATTTCTAGAGAAGCAAGGGGCTTTTTGAATCATCATGCTAATATAATGAGAAAAAGTTTCAAATATAGAGTTTTTTTCTTCTCTACCTTGGGTAGTCAATTTTATAGAAGCTGAAAGGAAGGAATCAACTTTTTCTTCTGTTTTATATCTCAGAGTTCTTTCATATGCAAACAGTTAAGTCTTGCAAAAAGCTCTAATGGTGGGTTCTTAATTTTTATTTAAAAAATTTTAAAGAAAAATCTCCTTATTACAGTTGGGACATCCAAAGCTTATACAACAGCCTATACAACAGCCAAAGCCAGCAGAGCCACCTTTAAACCTTTATCTGCCCTCCTGGTAACTTGTTAGGACTTCCACAGTCCTGTTAGGTGGTGACCTTGCTGAGCAGCTGGTGGCCTTCACAGCTTCTGGCTTTGTTGGTTATGGCTTCCAGCTCTCTATAGCTCCTCTTGGGAGGGCAATGAGAATGTCCAGCTGCTTCCCATCCTCAAGCCTGTAGTAAACATGATCACTGAAGAAATGGCTGCTTCCTATCACAATGTCCCTAGTTTGATCTCCCTGCCATACTTGGGTGGTCTCTGTGGTTCCTGTGTGTGAAATGATAGCATTGGTTATAGCTTCCAACACTGTAGGTCTTTGAAATGTATTAGATTGTCCACAATTGCCCACAGTCTTGTTTCTGTACTGCATATTTCCCTTTTTTTTTCTCCCAACTAATCCATCCCCACTCTTACTGAAAAGTGACGTGATGCCAAGGAAAACATCAGCAGTACTCTCTGACATGTCAAGGTTGGGGTACAAGAAACTGTGCTGCATTGACTTAATATTGCCAACATCAATACTTTTGGAAATTATATTTACAGACATAAGCTTCATAAATTCCAGATGATCCAGTCCAAAAATATAAACCAATTCTTGAGAGTGTGTATGTGCAGTGGGTCATTCTTGTTATTGAAGTAACTATGTGGGGGGGAGGGGCTGGAGGTATAGCACAATTGGTAGAGTGCTTGCCTAGCATGCATGATGTCCTGGGTTCCCTGACCAGCTCTGTCCAAATTGAGAGTGGCGGCGGCACTTATCTGTAATCTTAGCATTCAGAAGGCAAAGGCATGGGAACAAAAGTTCAAGGTCGTCCCTCACTGCATAGTTTGAGACCAGGCTGGACTAGGTGAAATCTTGTCTCAAAGGAAAGAACCATCCAGGTTACCATGATTCTCTTCCCCATAAGTTCAGGGAAAGAAATAGACACTCATGTATTGATGTCTCTTGTGTGTCAGATTTTCATCCTTAAGAATGTATTTGTTTATCACAGAAACTCTGCAGGTGAAAGGCAGTGGAAACCATTTCCCCCTATTTTTGTATTGACAAGTGACATAGTGCTATTCAGAGAACTTGACTTATACTTCTTCTTGTGAGTAAGTAAGTAGAGATTGAACCTGGTCTTGTACCAGTTCTTTCACAGGCATTTCATTCACAGAATAACTATGAGTCTGTCACAGTCATGGAGGAGCCCAAAAATCTAAACCTGAAGTGTCATCAGGACCAGTCTCCTTGCATGGATTCAGGGGAGAAGCTAGTTTGCATATTCTGGCTAGTGGAGTTGCCTGGCATTCCCACCTTGGCTCGTGGTATCAAAGCTCAGAACCCAGTGTTTTCTTCATAGAGCCTTCCCTATGGGTCTTTATATCCTCTTCTGTCTCTCCAAGGATATGTACTAGATGGACATCAATTCTCATCTAGTGAGATCTCACAGTCAGTTCCTTGAATATAAACACTGAGTCTTTCTATAAATTAGGTAGCATTCTGAGGTTCAGGATAGACACCAATTTCTAGAGAATACTACTCAATCCTCTATAGAAGTCAGGAATATTCTTCCTATGCCTATGTGGGATAAAGATCTAATTAGGATTCATAGTTAGTTGATACCAATTCTTTTTATCACAATTTTATAACCAGCCCTCGAGGATTCAAAGTAGTGGGCTTTGCACAGGGTCCTAAGGACTTAAAATAGCCGTGGGAAGGAGAGTCAAAGAAAAAGGTAATTAATGAGGCTCTCATTTAGCAAGGTTGGCTCATGTGAAAAGATCCACATGAGTATTTTCAGTGGGAATGAGAGAACAGGAGAAGTATGTCTTCTATGATGTGGTGTTTTGAAAGAAAACAACCTCTATAGGTGGTCTTTTTGGAAGAAGTGTGTCACTGGGGTGGGCTTTGAGGTCTCAGATGCTCAAGCAAGGCCAGTGGCTCACAGTCACTCTCTGCTGCCTAAAGATCCAGATGTACAACTCTCAACTTCTTCTCCAGCACCATGTCTGCCTGCACAGCACCAGGCTTCCCACCATGATGATAATGGACTAAACCTCTGACCTGTAAGCCAGCCCAGGCAAATGTTTTCCTTTTTAAGATTTGCTGTGCTCATGATGCCTCTTCATCGCAATAGAAACCCTAACTAAGGCAGGTTAACTTATCAATGGGACAATGCCTGGGAGACTGATGCTAGACTGTGATATGAGGAAATGAGGTACGAGGGTTCCAAGACTTCAGAGACAGGACAAGAAATCTGAGTGGAAGATTTTAAGTGAAGTAGTGAGCTTTAGATTATTGGGTCTTCTGAAGTATGTAGGAAGGGCACAGATAACAATTGGGAATTACTCTTTTGGCTGTTTGCCTTCATTGAGATAACTCTGCAAACCAGGTATAAGGTTTATTGCTGAGTTTATAAATGTTATACACACATTATATGGAAGCCAGTGAAAATTTCTAGCTATTCTGCTAAGAGTTTTGCATTTTTCTCTGTATTGCTCAAATCAGGAAGAAAACAATTATTCAAATATTTGAAAAAGAAGAGATCAAAGGAAGGTCAGAATTGGGATGAGGGGCAGGGCATCTACCCTACAGCTAATGAGAAACATGGGCCAGATATCTGATAACAGGGAAATCAGATTTACAATGGTGAATTAAATTGAAATTTAAAAGTCGACCTTGGCTTCCCAGGGAGATGTGTTTTCTTTGGCCCACTCACAAACTCCCTGTTCCTGGTAAGCTGGAGCCTTTCACAGTCTTTCACCACAGAATGCCAAGGCCCTGCAGTGGGGCATCCATTGTTGAAACAGGTGACATTTTTCAATGTAAAACAATGAGCATGTGGCAATGCTTCTGACATCTAGTGCTCAAAGACTCATCCCCCAGAAGTTTGGACTAGAAGCATATGTATTGAGGCTGGACCAGGACGGGAGAAATGGAGGTACTGTTGACCAAAAGGTGAAAAGTTTCTGTTAGATCAGTGAAGTAAGTTTGGGGGTCTTCCCTGAAACTATGCTCTTGGCTGTATCAGGAGTGATGCATTATGCTTTTCAAAAAAAGAATAGATTGGAAAAGTCTAACTAAAAGAAAGGACAGGTAACTCAGCTTATGGATATGATAATTAGCCTGATTTAACCATATCATCTTGTATCCATATATCAACCTCTATATTATTCCTTATGTAATATACAATTGTGACCTGTCAATCAAAAGTAATATTGATATTTTTTAGGTCTCTAGTTACCTTAAAAAAGACCTCTTTAAAAAATCCCACGAGGAAACACACACACACACACACACACACAGACTGAGCTGAATGGAAAAATGTACTTTAATATTGCTTGCCAATAGAGAGAATAAACTATTAACTAAAAGTTTGATTTTATGAGAAGTCTCCCCCCGCCCACCCCTGCTTTCACATTTATAATCCAGCTCTGACCCTCACCCCCCATCAAATTAGTGGGGAATTTTCAGAGTCTTGAGACGTCCTCAGTGTTTCTAAACTTGGATTGGCATTGAGTTACAGGCAATTTAACAAGTGAAAAATGGACAAGTTTTTTTTTTTTTTTAATTTCTTACTCATTTTCAAACATAATCTTGGCAGAACTTTTAAGAGAAAAATAAACAAAATGTCAGGAACATTTACAAAGGAACAGAACAACAGAGAGGCCAAGGTGTCAAGATCAGATGAATGGCTATTGTCCCAGAGATGGCAGCCTCCTCTGGAGTGGTGATGTAGTGGTACTGAGTGTCCTTCATGGACAGAGAGCTCACCTCAGATAGCCTGAAGAGGGGCAGCCTTTCTTCTTTTCCCAGCCCCGTGTGATAAAGTCTCGTGAAGTGAAGTCATTTTCTGTAGCTCATGGCTATTTACTTGCAGAGAAGCTGTGAGAGTAAGCGAGAGAATAAATGCCTGGCTTCTCAAACCATCTTCTTCCCTGGGAAGCTTCATGAAACCCTAATAAGACTCTGTGTCGATGCCCCAGATCTGCCTGTTCTAAGCATCCACAGATGTTTTCTCTTGGCACAGATAATAAGGATCTAAGATTAAATGTTAACGTTTAATAATTAATACCATTCAGGCTCTCAATCCCTTCTGTTGAGAGTTGGCACTGTGGCACAACCACTGGTGTGCTGGCATTCTGTAACACCCAATGAGCACATTTCCAGGCTCTTGTAATATCACATCCGGGATAAGTGTACTTTTAGCTTTTCAGAATGTCATAATTATATTTTTCAAAAACTGAGCCAGATGTTGGAATCTGCTCATATGCATTTAGTGCCATATCTACACTTAAAAGTTGTTGATATCTTTTTATTAGTAATGTGCTCTCTTTAATATTTTTTGGAACCATTATCATTCTTATTGTCAGGTAGAGTTGGGGATTGAGCCCAGAGCTTTGCACCCAGTAGGAGAGCACACTAGCACTGTTCAATATTCCTCCAGCTCCAAGTTAGCTCTACAAAATTCTCAACAACGAAATGTTAACAGTTGAGGAATCTGAGCAAGGTGTTTCCAAGCAGTCTTTGTATGCGTGTAACTTTTTCAGATTCTCTGTAAATCTGAAATTAGGTCACGAAAAACACTCTTAGACATTTATTCTACATACCCAAACTTGCTCTATACTTTCTTTTAAAATATGCCAAGGTTTAAGGATACAATTCAGTGGTAAAGCATGTGCACAAGGCTCTGGGCTAAATCCCTGCCACTGTTAAAAAAAAAAAGTGATAATAGAATGAGAGAACCTTTCATACCACCTACAGAGGCACTGACTAAAGGAAATCCGTCTTTCCATATGCAGAAGCAGAAAGCAGGTAGATTAAAATCCACCCCCCTCCCACCAACCACCACCCAAGCAACAGAGACTATCGGTTCTGTGTATTGTGTAGCTAACAAGGTCACAGGCTGTTCAGCTGCTGGAGCAAACCTGATTAAGACCGTGATAATCTTTTGAAAGACTGTAATTCATCTCCATTTGAGGGACATTATCTTAGCATTTCAGCCATCTCAGTGAGCAAGGTTAACAAATATTCAGTGATAAATTTTTGAAGGCTGTAGTCAAATCTTGTTCTCTTAAGTCCCTTTAAAGGGTTGTCAAAAGGCAACTGAATACAAATATCAAGTTTGTTCACAGACCCACACAACGGCTGCTATCTGAGAAAACGGTTTATGGTTCGCACAGTCACTACCTTTACTTGAGTCATTTCTGGTTTGCTTTAGATGAAAGACAAGCTGTTCCCATCGCTCACATGGGAAAATGTACCACAAACACTCTGTTTGCTTGAGAAAAGAAACCAGGAAACAGAAGAATCCATGGAAAGGTGAAGGGTCAGCATAACTGATCATCTCATGAAATTTATCTTAGGTAAATGTATTATTCAAATGGCTTTGAAGCTTATTTTTAAGAAAAGGGAGATAGAAAAAAAAATTGAAATGGTCAAACATCTTTTTAGGGTAGTGGATCTGCTTATAACAGGTTGGTTATTCATACTGAGTTCTCTCAGCAACCCCTTTGAAGTGTGTGTTTGCTCTATACTCATGTATTTTACAAATATATTATATACATGTATGATGCGGACTCCTGTGCATTCATCTCAAAGATGAGTACATATAATCATGGAAAGATAAAATGGCCTCCACTCACACTGAGACCGTTGGGAACTGGGAAAATACTCTCTGAATGGATGTATCTTCCATTGCTGTCGTTGGTAAAAATCTTTGCTGAGTGTTTCTATGGAGTCCTGCTTTGCCACTTATTCTGTTGACTAATTCTTTCTTTTCATGCTGGGACCAGTTTCTCTAAGGTGGACTATTGCTATGACATAAATATCCAATGGTGGTGGTGGGGGACCCCTCAGTAACCCATTTTTCAGCATAGAAAAGTAGGAATGGGATCAAGGAGGGATGGCTGATGAGCCATTCTCATTGTCTTTATATTTTGAATGTCCAGTTCTACTAGCATACTACTCATGTAATTTAGCTTTTTGGCACAGTTATTTTGGGAGATATTGAACAAAGAGAGTAAGCTTAGCATAACATAAAAGAGAAGTTCAACTTAATTATTAATAAAGAAAATATATCATACACACCCCTTCCTCTTTTTGTTTTCTGTTTCTATCTTTTTTTTTTAATGCAGCTATGTATAAAACCTACTGCATAGTTGTGATAAGATCTCTTAGTGAGAGAAACCAGAATGCTCTGGCTTGTTTGATGGGTCTGAGATGGTTTTAAAGATGAAGTATGGATAAGATAGAACACAGAAACACTAACAAATACTTAGCATCTTACACTGACCCTGTTTAAAGCCAGTATTTGCAAAAGAGTCAATGGTTATGATTAAAATGGTCATTCATAACGTAAGAGAGTATGAGCAACAATACAAGGCAAGCTTATAGTTCTGTGACGGTAGTAGTTATTTTTGTCAGAATTCATTAGCTGTTACACTTTAGGAACATGAATTACTCTGAAGCAAATCATAGCTCAATACACCCAATCTTTAGAAAAGCTTGTGATCCTGCCAACACACTTCTGTGACTCCCACGTGGAAGCCAAATAAGCCCTTTCCTTCCTGGTTGCTGTGGACATGGGATTCTCTCACAGCAACAGAAAGCAAAGTAGGATGCTAGGTATATAGCCTTAACACTTTGCAGAGTTTCAGGCACACAGTGAGACTCATGTGTGCTTGTTGATAGAGCACATGAAGGTCTCTTATTCTTCACTGAAGCACAGGCCTGTGGAAGCGTCTGAGCTCTATATTAATCTTTAGCCAAAGGTGCCCAGCAAGGCCAGCTGCCCATAAAGGGTTTTATGGGTATTGGTGGGTAATTTTTTCCTGTATTGGCCTGTTGAAGAGGAAGGTGCACCCTGGATTTTCTGAACTGCTTAGATGCTCTTTCATTTTGAAAGTAAAGGAAGGGATATCCTAGAAGCCCAAGTCTTTTTGC
This sequence comes from Meriones unguiculatus, assembly GCF_030254825.1. NCBI lineage: Eukaryota > Metazoa > Chordata > Mammalia > Rodentia > Muridae > Meriones > Meriones unguiculatus. Next base: position 33,729,347 of record NC_083350.1, on the reverse strand, counting down.
ATGATGTCCTTCAGGAAGTACAAGGACTCTTCCACCTTGGCTTAAAAAAAAAACAAGCAGTAAAGCATGTCCTCCTGGAAAAGCATGCTTGCTCAAGCATTTTTTTTTTTTTTTTTTTTTTTTTTTTGTGAAATGGATAATTACTTTGGGGATTCCTTTCTGTTTCGTTCAAACAGATAATTTTGGATAACCATCTTGCAAAACTAGGCCTCAAAACAATAACAAATCCGGTGAGGTGGAATTCCAGGGCATTCAGAAGTTAAAGGCCAGATAGTGGGGTTCAAGGTTAGCCACCCCGGACTACATTAGAACTGGTCTCAAACAACAATAAAACAATAACTGTAACAGCATCCTAGCATATGAGAAAATGAGAAGCAGAGTTCTCCCTCAGTATCTTTGGGATTCAACTTATGAATCTCCCTCCCTTCCTACCATTACAGAGACTGAGTGGTGCTTAAGGCCCTTGTATAAAATGCCCCAGTATTTGCATATACGCTACACGTATTTTTGCATACACTTTAAATTACCTCTATATTACTAACACTAGCTAATAGGTAAACATTATGTAAATAGTCAAGGGAGTAATGACCAAAAAAAAAAAAAAAAAGCCAATTGTGTGAGTTTGGTATGGACTCAGTTTCCTTATTTGTTTGTAATTTTGTGTGTAGTTGAAGGATCCCACATGGAATTTGTGGATGCTGAGGGGCTGTGTGCTCATGCAAAGAAACTCCTTTGAATCAGAGAAGTCCATTTATAGTATGTCACTTTCCTAATTACTCCTATTATTAATTTTGAATTCATCTTATTATATGAAAATCATTTGAAGAAATACTTATTTCAGCTAACAGAAGATCATAAACATAATGGATGGTTTTAGCTATTTATAGTTAAATATGCAAATTTAATAATATTAGAACTCAATCTTTATATCATAATCACAAATAGGTTAAATTATGCCGTCATGTTTTCTAGGAAATTGGATGAAGTCTGTTTTCTTCTGTCAATTAAGATAAATACGTACAAGTATTTGGGAACACTACTCTCTTGTGTGATACTTAGCCAAATCAGAAATATTTTCATAAATGTTAATTGCCCTCTAAATTTCTAAAATCATCCAGTGTGACTTGAATGATTTTGATATTTTTCTCTGTAAACCTTTTTTTTTATAGCAGAGGTAGAGCTGTTCTGATCTCTCTCTGTCTTTCTCTCTCTCAGTCTCAGAATACTGATAGAGTCATATTATTTACTAGTAATTTCTCCAGTGGGACATCTGGAGGGCCATTACACAAACCAGGAAAATACCAACAAGCAGAATGAATTGTTTCTAGGAACTGATTATTATATTTTTAGGATTGTGGCAAATTAGTAGTTAAATAGTCATTTTCGTAGAAATTAAGGTATTAAAATTTATAATTAAGTACATTTTATAAAGCAAAGAGAATACATCAAAACTTCCCACTTCCTGGTTATTCCATTACCCATCCTCTTGAGGTTATTTGCACCTATTACATGATAAAAGTATTAAAATAAATCATGTAGCCTATCAGATCTTCCCACCTCCATGTTCAGAGGTTTCTCCTTAGTAACCAGGAATTGATTATTGTTTGGTCTCTGTTATCTTGGGACATATAGTACAACTCAAATGCCTACACTCATTTCCCAGCTACCCATCCTCCTTCCACAATAACTTGAAAATATTTACAGTTACATTTGATCACATTTTATTGACAGTAATTAGATTTTAAAAATTCTGAAATTATGTCTTTAGTTCTTCTGGTATGGTTTCAGTATAAAGTTCTTCCCAAGAAGACAAAGGTATTGGAGGCTTGACCGTGATACAAATAATATTTGGAGGCAGGCTTTTGGAGAAGAGATCGGATCATCTGCCCCTGATGGATCCATAATTTAAGAATGTTATCATGAAAATACCAGCAGGTGAGGCTTGACAGGAGGAATTAGGTCACCAGGAAGTGCTCCTTTGAAGGATGGATATACTCGTCTCCATCTATAATTCCCCTCTCATTGCATTCCTGAAAGAGAAAGAGATGCAGTGAGCCAAAATAAGTTCTTCATCCCTAAAGTTGTGTTTTCCATGTACTTGTCACAGGGATGCAAACAGAACAAAACAGGAGAACAAAACGCTCATCACATCAGTAAATAGTCGCAGTGTTATACACAAACACTCTATAGAGGCAAATAGACAGGAACAACAACAAAAACCAGAGAAATGCCGAGTGCTAACCTGTTCATGGGCTTTGGATTCACTCGGACCTGCCATGAGGCCCTGGTGAGGTAGGAAACTGCTCTGCCAAGTGTCATGCCACAACTGTGAGCTTCAAGGGTGACCTGAGCTTTGCATTTCTGAGCATCAGCTTCCCCAAGTATGGAATGAAGGAGAGAAAACTGATTTTCCAGGGCTTTTGTGAGGATTAGGTTGATATGGTTATCCTATGTAGGACAAATATAGTTTCATTGAAGAAAATAGATAGAGGATATTTTTCCAGTGTGTGTGTGGGGGGTGTTATCAATGGAAATTAAAAATTGATCAGTTAGTCAATGAATTTTGTGTGTGTAGTGGCAAGCATGAGGAAGTCAGAAGAACATTTGTGGGAATTGTTCTTGAGAAATGATTTTACTAAAATATTGTTTTTGTTTTCTGTAAAATTTAAATTAACTGAGCAGACTGTATTCCACTCTGCAACCCAAACATTGAGCCCTTGCTTCCGAAGTCACGGCAGGCCTTTTTGACCTGCTTTGCCAGGCTCTGATTTGATAAGGGAGATCCCAGAAAGCTTTATTTTGGCTCACAGTTTCAACTGGGAGGAGTCAGTCTTAGCTGGTGAGTGCCTGGGATTGGAGTCATCTCCTCATCCCTGGTACCCAGTTCCTTTATCCCTTCAGCCATCTCAAAATGTCAAACATCCATTCTAATTAGAGGTTTCAGAGTAGCTTGGTAGATGCTGCAGTGTTTCCTTTTGACCTATTACCCAACTGTCAAACTGCTAGAAAGCTCAGTAATTACTTCCCACCTCTGCTCTGACACCTTGTGCAACTGGACAGAATGACACAGGCATTTAAATCCTGTCCTCTGAAAATCCTTAACCAAATCGTGTCTTCTGGTTGGACATTAGTGGGATAAAATTCATTGAGAAGCAGGAAGTCATGCTAAAATACCTGCCTGGCAGCTTTTCAGTGAGACTCAAAAGAGATGAAAAGCTTCCAAACATTAATTAAAATTTCCATTTCTACTTTTCTATTGCTTTCCAAAATCTAAACTGTTGATAGAATACTGTGCATCAAGTATATTATTGATATTGCAAAATGTTGGAGTCTTTCATTTACCAATGCTATCAGACCAGAAGTTAATGGATCACAATGATTTAGGTGTCTTGAGGATGAAAGCAACATAATATCTTGTGGTGGAAGAAGAAAAAGTCCACACGGAAGGTGATTAAAATACCTACAGCGGCCATCGATGGTAGCTGAAAAAGAAATGCTGCTAATGCTGGAAGCCTTTTATATTGCAGCAAAGAAGCAATTTTGAATAAATATTCACTCAGATACCTTCTCAAACATCGATCCTATTGATAGTTTAAAAAAGGCTTACAATCCCCTTCCTTTTGTTCTTTCTTTGTGTTCTGTACTATAATATTCTGATAATTGCTACCTATATTGTTAAAGACAGCTACCTCTCTTTAAAAGAGTAGGGGAAATTAAATGAACCCCCAGAGAGAGAAAGACTCTGGCAACAAGGTAGAGATCAGTGTTTTAAACTCCAATCAGCTTCATGTCCTTCACGTGTTTGTGTTTAAATGCGGTCAACCTCCTCACGGAGTCAGAGCCCAGTAGAGTGGGTCATAAAAAAAAAAAAAAAGAAAAAAAAAGAATGCCCTGTGACTTCTGAACCTATGGCTCAAAGGTTGACTTGCAGGATCTAATAATCCAGTCTAATCTAATCCAGTCTGCCCAGTTCACTTGAAAATTTCAGAAACAGAGGCAATATTTTAGAAAAACAGCATCTCTCTTATGTTCTGTGTTTACACTGAAGTTATCTGCAAATTAGATTCAAGTGACTGTCCTATATTTTCTCCTGCTAAATCTTGTGAGCCCGTGCAGGGCATCTGGCTTTACCTGGCTTTGTCTACCTTCATCCCAGGACTGTTTGCTCTGTGTTAAGGATGTTCACGAAGCCTTTGGGAAGAGAAGCTGAGACGGCCTCCACTGCAGCATGGTCCAGCTGTGTGGGAGAGCAGCCTTGCAGCATTCCAGCTGCTTCTCATTCCTCCTTATATACTTAAATGAGCCTCTTTCTTCTTCTGTGGTTTATTTGATGTCTGCTCTTAGCAGTTCCTTTCCACAGGTTTCAGTAGCAGGGCACCGTCCTTGGTACCCAGGTGCCCAACACTGTATAATATAATATATGTAACATATACATATATATGACAATATATATGCAACATAATTTATATTATATATGTACAACAATTATATATATATATATATATATATATATATATATATATATATATTTCTTTGTGTTTTTGACACAGACCTTCATTATGTAGCTCTTATACTGAAAAATCCCTCTGCCTCTGCCTCCCAAGTGCTGGGATTAAAGGTGTGCCCCATCATATTTGACTCTTTTTCTTTTAAAGAATGAAGAAGGTGTGTGTGTTTGTGTTGTGTATACGTATACTGGAGCATAAGTCATAGTTGTTGAAACACTCCACCCCAAACCCCACTTTCAGTGACTGCAGGCCACATTATTAGCCATTAAAATCTGACAGGTTTCCACTGTCACCAGGAGTGGTGCAGTCTCCTCATCCATTGCATGATGGCTCCAATCCGACAAGGTATCACCTGCCACTTAATGATACTGGGCTTGTGGAGGCCAGAGGACAACTTTTTAGAATTTGTTTACACTTTTACCTTTTACCTATTTGAACCAGACTCTTGTCTCTGCCACTGAGCGCATCACCACCCTCAAGGCTATCTGGCCCCTGACCTTCTAGATCGTAGTAGTTCTCTCTCTGCCTCCATGCTTTGGTAGGAATGCTTGAATTAGAGGTGAGTGTCACAATACCCAGCCTTTTATGTGGATACCTGGGACCAAACACAGGTCCAGGCTTGTGTGGCAGGTACAGAACCATGATTTCAGCTCCACCTCCAACTTGCTTTTGATTATGTCTCATAGTGTAAGCTAGTTTGGCTTCAATTCATGATTCTCCTGCCTCAGCCCCCCATGTGCTAGCATTACAGACTGGTACCTCTTGCCTGGCCCTGCCTTTATCCTTAAAACAGTATAAATGGTTTCTAAACTGGACTTGGTGGCACACGCCTATAATCCCTGAACTCAAGGAGGCAGAGGCAGGCAGATCTCTGTGACTTTGAGGCCAGCCTGGCTTACAAAGTGAATTTAGTACATCCAAGTCTACCTAGAGAAACCCTGTCAAACCAACTGACCAAACAAACAAAAAGTTTCTACCTTGTAGGGTTGGTTTGAAGATTAAATGAGTTAAAAATGAGCTCAGAAATATGTCAGGTTCAGGGGAGGAGCTCCATGAACGACAGAAGAACCTTCATTAGTTCAGTGATTAGCTCGCATGAGAATCAGCTGGAAACAAGGCTAACACTGATTACTGGGCCCCAACGCCCCCTAAGTTACTGATTGAATAAGTCTGGATGTGGCCAAGTGCTTCTGCCGCCGCCACTGTTGCTGCTGCTGCTGCTGCTAATTCTGGGATTGAGCCCTGCCTTCACTTAATGCTTTCAATGGCTGTGGCCTTGCTGAGAGAATGCTTTCTCATTTCTGTTTATAAATGATTGGTGTTGGCTGGGTGCAGCTCTCAGCCGGGGCAGAGCTGTCAAGAGTGGGAAGTCTGATTTCTCTTAACTCAAGCAGGCACAGAAGTTTCTGATTTATTTCTGGCTATAATCAATACCTCGAGGCCAGGGGGTGCTCTTAGGCAGCAGGAAGTCTAGAAGAGTAGAAAGACAGAGCTTCTGTTCTAAATGCAGAAGCAATCTCTATTCCACTACAGGCGTTCTCCAATACCCTGGGAGGTGGAGAGCGGGAGGGGACCAGTGCCAGGAACCTTCCCCATTTCTCTTGTGCCCACATCTGCTGGTCTTCAAGTTTCTTATACAAAACAGCAGTGTTTGTATATAATGCATGCTTATCTTCCCCAATACTTTAAATCACTTCTAGGTTATGCAGAATACCTTACACAATAGAAACGCAATATAAACAGTTACCATACTCTTTTTTTTTTTTTTTTTTTAAGCCAAGATAGTTTGGGCATAGTCAGTGGAGATGCAATTCTTTTCCTGAGAGTTTTTCATCTGTGCTGGCTTGTCTATGCATGGCAAATCATGGCTATTTAGAACTGAGCACAGGGCCTTTTTTTTTTTTTTTTTTTTGTGGCTCCTGGACCCTTGAGCGCAACCTTCATGAAATGCTAAGAAGTCAGTTAGAGAATGAAATGCTAATATTCGGTTAGAAATCTCACTCAGGCATGGGAGGTAGATTTAATGTACATCATCCTATCTAAGTTCGGAGCAAACATTTTTGGTTCTCCTTATTAGTATAGGTTTGTGTTAAGTAAAGAGTACCTAAAATTGTTCTCTGTCCTTTGATCCTTTTGTAAATCACAAAGTCATCCTAAAGTAGCATGGCAGGGGCAAAACTGCTTGTTCATTTGTTTCTCTGTGTAGACCTGGATGTCCTGGAACCAGGCTGGCCTCAAAGTCACAGAGATCTGCCTGACTCTGGCCCCCAAGTGCTGGGACTAAAAGCATGCGCCGCCGTGCCCAGCTAAAAACTCTATTCAAGTTATTTGGAAATTAAACTGACAAAAGACAAATGATAGAGTGGAAGGAGACATGCTGTGTTAGCATGTTCAAATGCATGAGGTCTTTCCAGAAAAGCCATGAAGACCTAGTGATGCATGACAGTTCGGCTCTCAAAGGCTGACGGGCAGAAAAGATGAGAGATGGGGTTTTGAGCTCCTGAAGGCAGTAAATTGGGGCAAGGTGACTAGGAAATGTATGCTAGAAAGGGCTGCTCAGTCAGGTCTGTGACTCAGAGCTGCTTCTGGTTCTGAGGGCTCTCCTCTTCCTGATAGGGGGACAGGCTGTCTTTACAAAGGGAGATTTATTCCCTAGCTTTTAGGCAGAAAGGGCTACACCACGGAATCTTTCTTGTCCTTGCACCTTCTCAGCTGCTGTCAGTTAAATGTAATCCTGCTGGAGTGGCATTTTGGGGGAGCAGACCCTATCACCTTCGGTGACTTCAGTGTATTCACAAGACTGCCTGAGGGCTTGGTTCTGGTGCATGCTCTGAGTCAGCAGGTCTGGACTGGAGGCCTGTTATCACATAGCTCCAAGCCAGTATCACATCTGGGAGCTTCAGCGCACCCGAGCAGGAATTCGTATTGGAGGTACTGGTTGTTAGATCCTGAAGCTCATAAGTATTGGCCTTGCTACTTTCTTATCTTCCTGGTAGCCCTAAACTGGACCATCTTTTTTTATGTCCATGGAACCCAAGACAAGTGGCATCTTTGCCTGACAGGTACCCATTTTAAATTCAAGTAAACATTAATCTCAAGAAGATAAAAGTACTGTACCGACTCTTGGAAGGAAAAGGGGATGTTTCTTGTTATTTATTTATTAGCAGAAAACATAGGATGAACCCTTGGAAATCATAATGCATAGTCATTCATTCAAGTAGCATTTATGGAATGGTGTCTCTGCTTCAAGGATTGAGCACACAGCTATTATTTAATTTAAATATTTAACTTAAGCTGTAATGGTTTTGCTAAATACTATTCTTGAATCCCGGCTTTAACAGCTTGTGCTTCTTGGCTTTAAAAATGGTATGCCTAATTTTTAATGTACCAAATAATGTAAATTTCACTTTATTTTCATCATTTTTCCCCCCCAAGGAATGAGGGTTAAAAATGAACATCTTTGTTCATGGAAATTGCTGCTTGAAGAAAAACAATTAAGATCTTACACATGGGAAGCAAAAACGCATCTGATGAAAGTAAAGAGAAATTTGAATTATGATTTACTGCTTATGAAAATGACTTTGTTTATGAAATGGAGTTTGGCAATCTCGCTCAATGAATATAGTAATTTAAGCAAATTTTGCATTAGGAGTGAATCATAATAAGAATTCTCTATTGTGACATTGTAAGAGTGTAATGGCCATTTGTTTTACAGCAAGTTTCTCAAAGAATTGGTCAAGTACCAGAAGCTCACTGTGATGACAAATGGCTCACAAGGAATTGCTTTGAGAGAAAACACTACTTTTTGTTTTTGAAACAAGTTTGTATAAACACTAAACATATTCCAGCATCTGTAAATTACATGCTTTGACCAGAAACTTCAAAGGGTCAGCTTTGTCTTTTAGGTCATTCTTTCTTTAAAAAAACAACAACAACATAACCAAAGACCTTAAATTACTTTTAATCTATTTATTGTGTGTGCACATGGATGTGTGTGTGTGTGTGTGTGTGTGTGTATGCACACATCCAAATAGAGCTTGCAGGAGTCACTTTGGGAACTCAGGTCATGGGGCTTGATGGCAGGCACCTCCACCTACTGAACAATCTCCAGTCCTTTTCCTAAGCCTTATCCCTGTGTCTTCTAGGGTAGCAAAGAGTTGGACAATTTATCATTGCTGCATCTCTCTCCCATGTTTTCCTTAAGCAAACAAGCTTTGTGGGTTGGCTCAAGTTTTGTAGTTCTTCAGTCTGGTCAGAAAAATATGAGCTTTTTCTTTCTGTGAGTCCCCCTTTAATGATGTGGAGTCGTCCAGATGTTTCTTATAGATCTTCCTCGGAGTTTTACTGTGGCTTTTCCAATAAATGAAAGACCTTCCTCTCAAACAATCACAAATCTACATTGATTTACAAATGTAACTGCTACTATGATTGTAATGGCCTAGTTTCAAGTAATGTTATTTATAATAGGAATCGTATAAAAATCAATGAGCATACAAACTAATGTTGTCCATTTTCAGAAAGTAAGATGGCTGTCAATTTTCCAATTGCAAAACATGTGTCTTCGTTTGATTAAATTGTTCTAGGGCTATTTCCAGATTAAAAAAAAAAAGAAGAAGAAGAGAAGAAAGAAAGACAGACAGAAAGAAATGAGCTAGGGAAGGGTGTTCATTCATTTCTGAGTTTGTCACTGTTCTTAATTGGTGGCCAAATTTGTTCTATAAATAAACATGGACCATCTCTAGGGCTGTATAGAAGTCACACAGGATTGGATGTTGATGCGATTTTATAGGCTCCTTTTAAGAAAAGGTTAAAAAATATTTTTCTTGTATAAGACTTACAAAGAGAAATATCCAAAGAAACTTGCATTGAATCTACTCACTGGTGCAGATGACGGACCTGATGGCTTTGGATGGTAAGTCCGCCACTGGACGTAGAAAAAGTTGGGCAGGAAGCTGAAGAAACCTCTTCCTGAGAACGTGATTGACCTGTGCATGGTTTATGGACTTGTGCTCTATGGAACGCGCACTGTGGTGTAGAAGGCTATCCATTCCTCTGGATGTATCAGTAAAAGGTATTTTCCCACTAGTCAGCAGAGAAGTTTGTGGACTCACCTACAACATGGTCAATTTGATTCTTTCCAAAGGTCTACCAGAACGATCTCTGATTATTCGAGGGATCATTCTCAGGGTTATTCAAAATAACACCCCAAATAAATTTGGAACAGTTAGTTTGCTTTTTGTCTATGAGCCTGCATGAAGATTTTTTTTTTTTACCTAATCATTCACATTTATGAATAATTAATTAATAATACAAGGTAGCACATAAAATGGGCAAATTAATGGCAGACAAAAACCAAAGGATGGGAGGAATCGTGAGGCCCAGTAGGGTGCGGCACAAGTGGACCAAGGGTGGGGGTATAATTTCAGATGCAGACGCCATGTTAGTGCCGATGAAAATATCCCTAGGAGAATAAATAGAAGATTTTCACCTTCAGAGACTCACTCAGAGTAGATGAAGGCTACAGCATTAAAAGAAAGATCATCAATAGCAAACTGAAAGGGTGGTCTCTAGACTGGCCAGTCTCACCCAGAATCTGTTAGATACAAATTATCAGGCTCCATCTTGCCAGTCCATCTGATGCTCAGGCTGTTTCCAGAAGCCTAGACTAGAGCAGACCAAGGCTTCCTACTCTCAGTTATACTAAACCATAGACCTGAAAGAATGCGAAGGGATGTTTTTGGAAGAAAAGATGGCAACTGTAAGTTAGATATAGTGCCTAGAGAAGAAATTGGAAGCTGAGAAGTTTATTTATTTATTTATTATAGCATGGTATCTTAATCAGCAAGGTGTATATAAATTATAACATTTGCTCCTGCATGTTAAAGCTGCTCTTGGTTAAGCATTGGGCATCTTAGTTTTTATGCTACAGCCTATTAAATTGTGCCAATTCACTGTAGTGAGCCTACCTTAAATTATTTAATAATTAACTTAATGCTTTCATTTTATTATAACAATAGCTGATTTAATGATTATTAGTAAGGAGTCAGAGAAAACCCCATTTTACATCCAGCCATGTTGTGAATACCCATCAGATAAAGGGAGACTCCTTTCACGTGAGGGGACTGCAGTGTTTGTAGGTCGTTGTGAATGAGAACGCCTTTTCTTAGACATAACTTCAAGCAAACCCACTAACCTGCAGTAGAGTTAGTTAACAGAAAGGAAGGAATGCAAAGGGGGTATAGTGAAGGAGCAGGAGTCGGCTGTTGTGATACATGAGTGGTCGAGGGAGAGGACAAACTGACGAGGAGAAAAGGAGACACGGAAAGAAGAATTATGCAGCTGGGAAGTGTTAGAAAAAAAAAACGCACCTCAAAAGTCTGTCAGCAGAGAGGCGAGCGAGCGTGGCTACTGGGCTGCGGGGGTTCCGTAATGAGTGTCACCCAGCAGGTCCCGCTCCAATCTGCTCTGTGCCTCCGGGCACAAGCTGACTGTAATGCCACTGGACGGCTGCCCTGTAAGTGTTTTCTTAAGTTTGAAATCTTGGCACTCTGTACACACCCTTTGCATAGGAAACCTGCAGAGTGAGAAATACGCAGCAAAATGTACTTACGGAACTCAGTGTGTGAAGCGGTAGTGTTTACATAAGTCTTACACAATTTGAGAATAACGCAATTTGACAGAGGAGACAGGTTGATGAAATAGCTGAGCCTTTTTTTTTAATTTTTTAATTTTTTTTTTCTTTCTGGCATTATAGTCGAGTGGGTAGAACAGAACCATGGGAAAGTCGGGAACTGGCTCCAGTTCCTGGCTGTGTGGCTGACATCCTGTGATTCAGGGCAACAGACAAGGCTTCACCCAGAAATTATTACGGAACTGACTGGGAGGAGAGTGGTGAGAAGGTCTGTACCGGTTCCAGTCTTCTGGGGTTTCAGAAGATTGGGAAGATTATCCAGCAGCCAGCAGCCAGGCCACACACTCCCCAGCCCGTCTCCTCAGGTCAGGCTGTAAAAAGAGAGCTTTTGAAGCTCAAACCTTAAATGGTGTTAGTGTTGGAGCCATGCTGGGCAGTTGGACATGGAAGCAGGCTAGAGGTCTGGGAGAGTGTGATAAGAAAGGGCGGTGCTTGGTTTGGAAACCCATCAGACGCTGGAATCAGTGCCTGAATGCATTAGGCGAGCTTCAAGGGCCTAGAGCCAGAACAGAGGTTCAAAATTAGATGACACATGTGGGTCCTATCAGCAGCCGAGGTAGTGGGGGTCATAAGTGCACAATACAGGATGGCAGTCATCACCTAACAGGTTCCCAGGGCTCCCCGTGGGTCACTTACACGGCCTGCTTCATCGCTGTCTCATACAGTGTGCCTGGGTGCCGTTGGACTCTCTTCTTACAGATGAGGGAACCGAGGCACAGAGGTCAAGAGAATATTCCCAGGCAGTGGCTTAAAGGCGATGGGCCTTTTGCAGGAACGGAAGCAGACAGGGGTGGGAGTGTTGTCACCCTTTAGATCAGACATGCAATTGTTGGCACCTGGGTAACAGCAGCAATCAGAACGACTTCTCTGTGCGTCCTGTGGGGGCACCACAGAATGGAGGCCAGAGGAGTTGGCTCTACATTCATTCAGGAGAACAGCAGTGGTATGCTCTGTTTTGGTGCTCCAGGCTGACTGAATTCTCCTCTAGGCTGCGGAGAAGCCCAAGAGTACTAGCCTTGATCCCTCAACAGGAGGTTGGCTTGGGAACACTATAGAATCACAGACGTAAATAAACTCTGCTTTCTTAACAGGAAACAAAGAGGGAAGTTTTGTAATTACTAATTTATTTTAACCAAGTAGTCTTCCAAACTGGGTAAAATAAATCAACAAATGGGGAAAATTGAAGATCTTTACTGTGTAATTTAGAGACCAACATCAATGTTCTTGCTTTTCTCCGGCTTTCTCTCATTCTCTCTCACACATCCTGAAAATCTAAAATGCAAAACAAAACAAAACAAAAAAAATCAAAACCTCTGAAAAACTTCATTTCAATAATGTAATGATGAAATTCTTTTAGTTAAACTCTAATTAAATATTCAAATGTATTTTTATGTGTGTGCCTGCTTGTGTTTCTGTGTACCATGCACATGCCTGGTGCCCACAAGAGGCTGGAAGAGGGCATTGGGATCCCAGGGGTTTTGGTGTTAATAGTCAGTTGTGAGCCACCAACTTAGTGCTGGGAACTGAATTCCAGTCCTCTGCAGCAAGTGCCCTTAACTGCTCAGCTACCCCTCCAGCTCGGTGAAGCTCTATTTTAAGAAGAACAAGGCAGAAGGCAATCATGAGGACCAGCACTTCGACACATAGATGAATGTGTTTCTCCTTCTAGAAACGTTAATGCCTGTGATGAATTGGTGCCCTAATTTTCTTCTCAACTGTGTCTTTCAAAAAACCCTAAAGCTTTTTAAAATGAATCTTAATTTCTCTTTCTCTAATACTGAGAAAAAACCTACACCTTGAACTTTGAAAACAGTGCCTCCAATTTGGGATCTGGACCTGGATCATCATATAAAACCATAGTGCAAGATTTGCAAGCCGTAATCTTTAGCTGATTATTGTTGAGACTTAATAATCACATCATTAGTGCCCTTGTTACACAGATGAGGAAACTGGAGAGTAATCCAGTCTGATAGGATTGAAATCTGGGAATGCAGAGACAAATCTATTCTCCCCCCCACCCCCCGCCAACCACCACACACACTCTGGCTTGGCTGCCCAGCTGTATTAACATTTCCTTACTATTCTTAGAGGTTTCTTTCTTTCTCTTTCTTTCTTTTTTCCTTACATTGAAATGAACAGCAGCATTCAGCTTTCCTGCTAAAAAAAAAATAAAATTACTGGAAACAGAAGACTTGAGAACAAGGGTTCAAAGAAGTATTTGTGCACACTTGCTCATAGCAACATGATTTTCAAGAGTCAAAAAGAAAAGCAACTCAAGTACCTTCAGGTAAACAGTAGATAAACAAAGTGTGGTGGGTACACATGGTACACATGGGGGGGTGTTCACCTTTTAAAATAAAGGACTTTCTAATATACACCAAAACACAGATGAACCTTGAAGGCAAGTTAAGTTCAATAAATCAATCACAAAAAGGTAAATACCAACCATATGATTCCACTTACAGTCTAGTCAAATTCATACAGACAGGAAAAAGTGTGTCCTGAGGAGAAGGCGAGGGGGGGGGGGAAGGCACTGCTAGCAACTGGGGAAGATGAAAACATTCTAGAGATCTGGGGATGGGTGATGGTGATGCTGGGTGAGAGCTGAGAGGATGTATTTGTTGCTTTCCTCATTGCTCCGATAAAAATACCGTGCAAACAGTGACTTCAGGTGAGAAGGGCTTATTTGGTCCACAGTCTGAAGATACCAGGCATCCCCGCAGGGAAGGCATGCAGACAGAGGAGAACAGTTGCTTGCTCATACCTGCTTGGATCAGAATACAGAGTGATAAATGTCAGTGCTCAGCAAGCAATTTCTTCTCTCCTTTTTAATTCACTCCAGGGCTCCACCCGACCTACTTTCAGTGTGGGTTTTCCCACCTTGGTTAAGCCACTCTGCAAACACCCTCCTCTGCATGCCCAGAGCTGAATTTTCTAGGCAATTCAAAACCCGTCAACTTGACAACCAAGACTGACCAGCATAGATGGTAAATTGTATGCTATGTTTATTTTACCACTGTGCTATTTTGTTTTGGTTATGTTTACTGTACATGGGAAAAAAAATCTGTTTTCCCTGAATGTCTGAAGACTGAGTGTATCACTGTTTTATTCTTTAAAGCAACTATTCTTCATATGCTTTTTTTAACATATACTTTTTTCAACAGGCTTCCATGGAAATCACGCTCTTAGCATATGAAGTAACCTAAAGTTTGAACACACAGTTGTTTTATCAAGTAGTGTCACGTGAGCTTTATCAATCTACTTGATAAAGTAAGTAGAAGAGCTCAGTAGTGTTTTCACTTACTTCAGAGGACAGATGATATGAGAGTTTAAGAACACAGCCTCTTGCCCAGAGCTCAATGCTTGCTCCAATTGCATTTTGGACAAAGACCCAAAGCAAAGAATCATGGATTCTGGTGTTTCCAGTGGAAAATAAGAAGTTAGGAATCCTAGCTCAAAACCTGGAGTCTAAGCTCTCAACCTTAAAATTATGTTCTACCAAAAGAATCATTTGTTATGATACAGTGCCTTGACCTATCAATCCAGAGACATGGGTGATTCATTTTTATACAGAAAAACAATAAAAGCTATTGAACCAGCATTTCTATTTATTTTAAAAATGGATAATTTCTGTCTGGGCCTACTGTGAAGATCGTTGTAAATATTAATAAGTTATAATTTTTACTTTTTCCTTTTGGTTTGTTTGTTTCTGTTTTCCAAGTCAGCGTGTCCCTATGTAATACTGGCTGTCCTGGACTCACTCTGTGGATCAGACTGGCTTTGAACTCAGAGATCTGCCTGCCTCTGCCTCCCAGTACTGGGGTTAAAGGTATGCACCACCACTGCTTGGCTAAATTTTTTTTTAATTAAAAATTATTTTATTCATTCATATAAGTGTTTTGTCTGCACCTATATCTATGCACCATGCATGTGCCTGGTGCCTGTGGAGGCCAGAAGAGGCTTTCAGATCTTCTGGAGCTGGGGTTACCGATGGTTGTGAGCTGCCGTGTGGGTGCTAGGAATCAAACCTGTATCCTTGAGAAGAGTAGTCGGTTCTCTCAGTGTCTGGGCTGTCTCTCCTGCCTCTGAAAACTTTCTGATGATTAATTATAATGTTCTGAGAAATTTCTTATTAAAGAAATCTTTAAGTTTTGATTTTCACAATTTGGTATTATAAGTTAAGTAAGACTCTATCAACTCTTTCCGAAGTCTGATTCAGTGTGAAACCAACATTTCACCGTGGACAGCTCTGCAGACAATCTGTGTGTTCCTAGAAGAGGATGCTGTTTCTCAGCTTACAACATCACCGAAAAATCTGACAGCAAAGTGCTAATTCCAGGACTGCTGTCCTTGTTGATGTGGGAGGCAGGAAGGACCTTGCCTGATGGTCAGATGTTTCCATTATGGACAAATAAACCCACATAATGCCCTCATAAAGAAAGGCCACCTGGCCAGAGCAGTGGAAGTCCAGACATGCTATGAAAAAAATGTCATCGGGATACCTTTGTCAGAGTTTTTTGGGCGAAGCAGAAGTTTAAGTAAAACAAACAAGGATGCTTTAGGGATAAACAGGAAACAGAACTATTTGAGATAGTAGAAATGACCTCTTAACCCTCTTTCCTGTTTTACAGGGTCTGTACCCTGACCCCATTAGATTGCTAAAGGCAGCAGTCTGTTGTTCAGGTTCAGCCGTGTCCAGCTTGTGCTCCCATACAGACATGTACTTGTCTGCATTGGTCCACAGCTAGCCCAGCATGCGTCTGTGTTCACACTGTCTTCCACCAAGGGTTCTGATGACCTTTGCTAGAGAATTGAGCGCAGATTTTTTTTTTTTTAAAGGGGGCTTCTAGAATTTTGTAGTTATCGTCTTTACCCTTCTGTCTGCAGCACAAGACAGTACTGATGGCTGGCCTGCTATTTCATTCCCACTCTCCTACCCCTTCACTCTGAAGACTCTCCAGTCTCTACCATACTTAGTAGCTAGAGGTGGGGTCACTGCTACGTAAGTGAAAAGCGCTAGCAGAGCTTATTGACACTTTGGAAAGTGTCTCAATTTTAAGCCCCTCTGCCCCCAGCCTTTCCTTACTACTTCCTCATGATTGACTTATGGGGTGTCCACCATGGGATCCTAAAGAGATGAACTCCTCTCAGAGACACACAGAACAGAAAGATAAACAAACCTGCCCAGTTCTGAGGAGCTCTATCATTAGCTCCGGTCAGCTTACCTCTATAACTAAGATAATAGATTAATAATAGCGAAAAGCTGCTTAGAATATCCCTTCTCGTCTTCTTGTTACCTACCGGTTTACTTCCCATTCACAGGAATGTTTGTGAGCAGAAATTTCAGAAGCAAAGAAACACTAGAGCCTTTAATGAAAGGTATTTCCCTAGGCTAACTTGCTTAATTATGAGAATGTTTAGTTAATATACAAATTATGAAGCTTGAATAATTGGCTCTGATCAGCATCCTCATTATTATCATTAAAGAGATTTTTTTTTTCAGTATTCATTTGCACAAGGAAATCTCCTCAGCTGTTTACCTGGTGGATAGCTTTCTATGAGGCGAAGGTTCTCTCAGGCTGGGGGATCACTGACGCAGTGAATGACGTTTCTCCAAGCTGCTACCGCACGTTAGAGTTATTTGCATCTGCACTTGTAACAAAGACTCCAAATAAGAACAGTTATTTATGAACACTCACCGTGATTGAATATCCATGTCAAGCAAACTCAAAGCTGTCACCTCATTACATCTTTCATAATAACGTCGTTTTCACTCTAAGTCCTGAGTGATTTCTTGAGGCGGATGGACAATGACAGAGCCCTGGTTAGCAGCCTGGGAGTTTCTTCTCACTGCGGGCAAGCCCGTGCGTAGTTCACATTGTGAATATCATCTGTCCCGTTTGTTGAAGCAGAAAAAGGAAGTTGGCAGTGGCTCTACGCACGAAGAACAGAGCCCCTTCGCGTGTATCCACAGCACCTGGGCAGCTGATGGCGTGCAGGTCTGTCTGCTCTCAGTGGACATGGGGTTGAGGGAGTTGACTACCCATCCTTTGTCTCAAGGACGAAGGCTTGAAGTGGTGTACAGTAAAAGTTAAACTTCATGCGTTAAGTCTCAGATTGCACTTGGCCCAAAGAACTGATCGTGGCAGCATGAATTTTCTCAGTGTGAGAAGTCTCTTGAAGGTGTGTCGGGCTGACGGAGGGAGGGTGGTGTGACTGTTCTCTTGGCCTTCTGCTGGGCACTCCGTGTCCCCCAGCCTTGCTCTTTTGCTGACTTACACATTCAGTTTTGGACACTACTTTCCGTAAGATTGTGTAAACCTTGGCTGATCAGCCCATCTGGGGCATTGTATAAATCTGTCTTTGTTTTTAATCTGCGTTAGCTCAGATTAGCTTCCTTGTAAACAGCACTGTACTTTCAGATAACAGTGGTTTAAATGATAGAAATGTTTAATTCTTCCTTAAGTAAACTAGCCCCAGAGGTGGTAAATAAAGGGCTAGCATGGATCTTCCAAGTTTCCTAATTTTCCTGATCTACCTTCCCTAAGGGAAGGTCTATGTTTTCAAGTTCAAAGTAAGAGGTAAAAAAAACCAATAATGATAATAACAAGGGTTCATTTTTCACCTGGTAGGGAAGCACTACAGACAATTCGGTTTCGTGTCATTAACCAGATCTTTCCGAGGTTACACTTGACTTCAAGGGAAGCTGGAAGTTAAAGTCCTGTGTCTGGATTCCTGGATACCTCCTATAATCAGACTCAAGATTCTGAGCCTAGGCTAGAGGAGAGTGACTACGGAGCAGAAATTAACCGCCCCTGCTGTCATGTGCAAGCAACTGTAAATGAGGGTGTGGCTACTTGTGAATGTGCTGGTTTCTGACATATGGGCTATAACCTTGGTCCCACTTAGCACCAGAAGTGCTTTCTCTACTTCCTGGGGGTTTATGGGAGCCAGATGGTGGCCAGTTACCAGTTATCAAGGTATATAATTTCTCTCCTGCTTTGGTTTGTTAGATTCTATGGAAAGAGAACAGGCTCTCATTTATTTTTCTTCTAGACCCCAATTTACACAGTGAAGTTGCTTTCCAGCAGGACTTACCTTGCTCTTCTTGCTTATTTTTGAAGAGTAGGATGTGTTTCAAGTATAAATCCCACCTTAGGACACAGACCAATTGCCTGGTATGCTACGTATTAAAGAACTCTGCTTTTAATTTGGTGATTACATTTTAAAAACCCCACAGCTGGGAAAGTAGTTAGAAAAAAATAATCAAAAAGTTCTTCTAAAGAATGCTACTTTGGTGATTATTGTGGCAGTGACGAGGCATAGGACCCCCCTTTGTATTAATTGGGACAATGATATCCTTTTGTCTTCTCTTCAAGAAGCAGGATGACATAAGATTGCCAGTGATGCCCAATGACTCATTACTGAGAAGTCATAAAGGCTTAACAATTAGACAATTGTTAGTTGAAACTTCTTGATATCTCTTAGCAGGGGGTTTTAATATTTAAAATATTTATTAGCAGAAGTTCTATTCTTAGAAGGAATGGGATTTCAGGTACAGATTATGGTATGATTCTCAAAATAAAAACAACATATATACTTACTTATTACATAAAAAAGGAAGTTCTTTTTCTTTAGTTTAACATTCAAGAGCACTGTGGCAGTGTAATTTGTTTCCTTTGGACATTTTGATGAAATAGCACCACTGTGCATGGAGACTTGAGGAGATCCACCATCTCCAAAGACTGTAAGTCTGTCAGTTCTATTGTAAAGACCACAGTGCTGAAGGCACCACAGTGCCACAGAATAAAGAGATGTTAGCAACTGCTCAGCGATTCCCATATGACTCTCTTTAATTCCACTCAACTCAGCACACTGCAATAAATCAATGGAGCTCAATTTAATTAAACCTCGATCAATTATATGGTGGAAGCATAAAGAGAAGCCGCCTCTACTGGGAAGACTGTGTGTGTAGGCTCACAAGAGAAGAGCATGAGTCACCCTGTTTAAATGCCAAGGTGCTTGACATGGGGTGCAGTTGAACCTGCGTCCTAGTGTTTGCTTGACTTTAATTGGATTTGCAGAAGGTGTTCCCAAAACACCCTCTGGAGATGATGCCTGGCACCAGAACATCATTCTCCACAAAGGTGTAATCTGAGACAATTATTTACAGAGGAATAAGTATGACATCAACATTTTATCTGTGCTTGTCAAGATAGAAATAATTAATGTTTTATCTCTGGGTAGGGATTTTGTTTCTTCTTCTTCTTCTTCTTCTTCTTCTTCTTCTTCTTCTTCTTCTTCTTCTCCTACTTTTCTCATGCTTTTCTGTATCTATGGAGTAATTGATAATGACTGTAATATTTCATCTATTATAAAACTACAAGTGCAGTAGATGACATTTTAACCTTTGATGAATCTGGACATTAAATTAACACTCTTAAAAGTTGTTCATGGCTGCTTCTTTTTGTTATGCCTTGTTCATTCTTTTTTCTCTTTAATCAGTTTTCTTTGAAACCTATACATCCCATTAAGTTTAATGAATGTAATAAGATTTGTGTTTTAGTCCCAAAGTAATAAACATTGAGATATTATGGCTCCATACAGAAGGTCCTTTGTTCACACCATGGCCCACTTGACACCCTCAAGACTGCTGAAGTGAGGGACTTGCAACTTATCCCTTGTTTGGGATTCTAGGATGATGCCAGATACTCAGTATGCCCTTGACCAATGTCATTTTTCATTCTTGTTCATTCAGGTGGTTACTTTGGGAAAAGAGAGTGACATAAGGAAACCCTTCTGTCATGATATTGAAAAAAGATGTGGGGGGGAGCTCAATGAAGGAGAGTGAGGGTGGAGCTTGGCTATCTGGCTCTCGATAATACTGGTGGACAAGGCAGCAGGGTGGCCACAGCTTTCAGCCAGTCACAGTTGCTAAGTGGCTTTCTTAGCCTCTGTTGGCTTAGTTGTAAATAACATGGCTGATGATTTTCTCTCCCTTAAGGGAAAAAGATGCTATGGGGCTAAATTGAGACAATGGATGAAAGTGTGTTTGCATAATGCTGAGCTCAGTAGTGGTAAGGACAAGGATGAGTACAACCAATTGTCCAAGAGCAATGAAGACCTCTGAGTGTGTGGTGTATACCTGAGTAGTGTGTGTATATTCATGTGTGTGTGTGCTGTGCTCATGTGTGCATGTGTGTGTGGATGCTGGCAGTCAACACTGAGTGTCCTCCTCTACCATGTTTTAATCTTATATGAGCCTCCTTGAATCTGAGGCTCAGGAATTCTGTGAGATTGTCAGAATTGGCAATCCCCAGGCATCTTCTAGACTCCATCTTCCCAGGGATTACACTCATCTACCACTGCTCCTTATTTTCAAGGAAGTGCTAAAGACCTGAACTTAGCTTCTCACACTTGTTCAATGAACATTTTACCAACTGAACCATCTCTTCAGACCCTAAAAGAGATCATTGAGGTCAATATTGTCTTTTGTCCCCTTTCATCTGCTTTCAAATTCCTCCCGTTTAACGTAGTGTAAACCTTGAACATACCAGATATAAAATGTTGTGCTGGACGGAGACAGTGGATGCCAATGTTTTGTTTATCTAAGCTCCAAGTAGACAGCCTGTGGATGTCAGCTAAGGACAGTAGTGAGGAACAACTATTTGTACAACAGTTTAAGATCGGGTTTAAGAGTACACATTGACTTGTTTACATCTTTTGGATAACAGTGTCAGTAGATCTGGGTCCTGGACATCTGTGTTGAGAGAAAGCACCACGCAGCTCATGATGGAATCTCAGTTCTGCAGCGACCCTCTTCCCACAGGTTGTGTGCTTCGAGCAGCTGGCTACATCTTTTTCTGAACCTGTTGGTTAAGCAAGTTGTAATTGCTCCCACAATTATAAAACGTAATTAACATTTATGCAGCCAATAAAATATCAAGTTGAAAATAAACTTGTTTCAATGAAAACTACATTAAAAGTGTTAGAAATATGTGATACACATCATTGCTATTAAGGAATTACATTTGACCAAGTACAGCAGATACAACTATGGGTATTGGGAAGAGCTGCTCCTAGAAACTTAGAGGGATTTTGCTTTCAGACATGGAGATGTGTTTTGGATGTAATCTCTGTAAATAAATGATATTCTGGGCTGGGCTGCAGCTCAGTGTAGGGCACTTCCCTAGTCTATGCAAGGCTCAGAGTCTTGTCCTCAGAACTTCATGGAGTTCCACACTGGCTGGAAAATAGAGTTATTTTCCTTACAGAGCTAAGATGCCAAAAGGAAAATAACTGTTTACAAACCTGTGAGATAAGTGTGCTGCATTTAGGTGATGCTCCTCTGGCCTGATTTGAATTCATCAGTGGCTCTGCTACCTGAGTCTTTTCTGACATGGCTTGGCTTCCTGCTTCTGGACGTAAAAGTCTTAATACTTCCTTTGTCTTTGATCCTGCTTCAAGATTTGGGAAATGATGATTCTTTTAGGTTTGATTCTGCTTGTATGTCAGGTGGTGTTTACCTCGTGGAATCAAATAACCTTCCAATCTTACTGTTCATGGCTTGGCACACCCAGCTGTGTCCTGTTTCTGGAAATTCTTGGATGCTATTTTCTCTGCTTAATCCTTTCTTGGAGCGTGAGCTCAGTTAATGCCCAGTGTTTTGTCTTTACATGTATGGATGCGAATGGAAAATAACATGTGTGTTTCTTACCTTTTGTCAGCATGACTAAATATCTAAAACAAAAACAAACAAACAAACAAACAAAAACCAAGGAAGGAAAAGTTTATTTTGGCTCTTATTTTGGGAGGGTTTGATTTAGAGTCATTTGTCCCCATTTGCTGAGGAAGGGGTCATGGGATTGGGAGAACCACTCAGTTCATGGCCTGTGGAAACAAAGGCAAAGGAGAATGGAGGCAAAGCATTGACTTTCTTGCTTTCTCCGTTTTGTTCTGTCAGGCTCCCCAGCCCGGGAGACAGTGTTAGTCACATTCATGCTGAATTCCTTTCTTGGTTAATCCTCTTTGGAATCCCCTCCACAGACATACCCAGAGGTGTGCCTCCTCATTTCCTAAGCTCTGCCAACTCCAGTTGAGTTGACAGTGAGGATTAGGTGCCAAAATAGAGAACATGTAAATAAGACTCAACGTGTAGCGTGACAGGAGAGAGTAAACATCACTGGCTAAAGCTCCCGAGACGACGGTGCATTGAGAATAACTTGTTATGAAGAGTGAACCCGAGAAAGTGACATTTTAGTGTGGACTACCCTGAGACATGGGGCGCTCCAGACATCTGAGAGGCAGAGCTCTCTAGAAAGAGCCCCACAGATGGGGAGGCTGGAAGGGAGGGCAGCCTTGGTCTCTGTAGTACTGGCTGAGAGATGGGTGTGGCTGAAGGAGTCAGGCAGGGCATGGATTTTAGTCTTTCACTAGAACCTCTGGTCCTCCTCAGAGAAGATATATATGTGTGTGTATCTTTACATAAATATGTGTGTGAATGCGTGCATATATGTATGAACATATATTACACACATATATGATTATGTATATTATATACATAATATATATTACACATACATACACACATATCTTGATATCCCAGGCTGACCTTGAACTTCTGACCCTCCCATCTCTACCTCTCCAGTGCTGAGATAACAGGCATGCATGCATCACCATACCTGGTTGATGATGAGCTGGAGAATGAATCTGGATTCTTGTATGCATACTGAGCAAGCATAATGTCAACTGAGCTAGCTACATCCAGAGTCCTCTTTGCTTGTATTTTGAGCTCCTTCTTCTTTTGATGTAAAGATTAACAGGGAGATCAGGATATGAATAATGACATTTACTTATTTTTTAACTTAAATTTGAAGTGGCACCCGGTTGATATTTCTTACTCTTTTCCTACAAGTAAATATTAATAATATGAAGTCAAGATTCATGCTTTCTTTGTAGTCACTTTATCCCCAGCACCTATGAAGAGCTGAGCACGTGAGAGAGTTTAGTAAATATCTGTTAATGACAGGAAACAGAGTTACACGATGGTTGTGGGGGGGGGTTGAGTCTGAGGGTGAAGGCGGTAGGTGTCAGCAAACTGTTGCTTGGAGAAAAAGGAGAGGCGGACAGCCTCAATCATAACCACTGAGGCTCCGTTACAGTAATGACTGGCTCCTGGTGGATGTGAGTCTTATACCAGGCCTTGGATTCAAATGACAGCTTGAAATAAATCAGAAAAGATTTTGATATTTTTCTAGTGATCGTAAAAATGCCAGGGCTGGATGGAAACTCTCTGTGTCTGGCATCATTTAAACATGGGCTGTTCCAGTGTTTTTGGCAGGGTATAACTCTGGTGGCTTCCCTAATTTCAACACTGCAGGCTCTTGGGGGAAAAGAGAACTGAAGTGTTAACGAAAGGGTTCTCCAGCATAGGAAATGGATGGAGTGGCCTTGGCACTGGCTTCATTGTATGCATCGTTTTCCTGTTAACACAGAGTCTATGGACAGTGTCATTTCTGACAGGAGCACGATAAAATGTTGCGTGCAGAGCTATTCCCCCTCCCCACTGCCTCAGAATCCCCAAGTTTCACTTACCACGAAACCTTGCAGTTGCTTCTTGATTGATCTCACGTGGTGTGTATTGCTGGGTCTCTGTGTGTTGCTACCAACATTGTGGATGCGTCAGCTATGTTCTCCTGAGGGTAGCTCGAGTCACAGCCTGCTGCTGTCCTTCCCACTACCACTGCTGTGATCCTTGTGGTTCTGTGAGCAATGCTTATGGAAGCAATTTGCATCATGCTGCGCTATGTGGAAACCTCTCGAATCTGCATTATTTAATAGCAACCCCCCCCCCCCCCGCCCCGGTTAAGTTCCAGCAGCCTCCAGCACAGGTTGGCTCTAATATATTTAGCGCTCAAAGGTATAGAGGCATTCACAGTTAAAAAAGAAAAAAAAAAAAAGAAAAAGAAAAAACCTGTTTGAAGGGAGGGGAGGGCGGAAAGAGAGAGGAAACTGCAGTCAGGATGCAATGTATTCCAGAAGAGTAAAAATAAATAAAATAAAACAAAAAAAAACAGACAAAAAAAAAAACCCTACTTGATTTGGACTTTTTACAAGAAATGAGTTTTAGCTAACTACGAGCACAAAAATAAAGACAAAAACATCTCTCTTCATATCCACTATGCCCACAGAAGTCCGACCACTTAACACGTTGCTCATCAGAATTATGGGTTCAGAAAAACTCCAGCCATGTTTGCTTCAGGCCTCTTCCTGGCATGTTCAGTCCCGAGAAAGATTCAATAGCTTTTGCAGAACGGTGACTTAAACAAATTTCAGGAATGTGTTTGTATGAGTTTCCCGCTGCCCACATAGCCCAGCTTTATCCGGGTAGGCCGAGATGTTAATGTGATCTGACTGGAAACTGAAGTGGGTTTGCTTTCTAAGTTACACGTGAAATCGGCCCCACCGCTCCACTGGGAGGCATTACTTAGGGTGAGTGAAGCAGTTCATGATAATTAAGATGGTTAAGGTGATGATGATGACTTTAGGGTTATTGGCCAGAGTCCGTCGTTAATTGGAACTGGAGAAAAATCTCAGAAATTCTAAGACACACACACAAAACCCTCCTAACACGGCTAAATAACAAAACTCACTGGAGATATGTTTAAAGCACAGAATTTGCTGCCTCATAGTTAATGACTTGAGTCCTGCCCAGTACCCCTGAGGCCACCAGCATCACCCGCATCACTGTAATTATCTTTGGATTTCTCTCGAGCTCCTGCTGCACTGGGTGGGACCATAGCTACTTTGGTGCTTTCTATTGCTCAAAATCCTGGCTTATTGAGGCTTGCTAATGGCATCATCTCGTTTTTTAATTGGTCAGCTGTCAGAAAGTTCGAAAATATGAGTCACCTCCCTGAGCAAAATTGGAGCCTCTCCGAACCCAACTTGAGTTTACCATGTAAAGGAGACAGAAGCTGTCCAGTGAACAGGAAGATCCAGAGCTTGGACAACTCAAAGGTGTCCCCCATCTACTCAGTTCCTTATCATCAAGGTGATCTGCCTGTCACTGCCCATATGCTGCCCGAGGCAAAGGGTCAGTGGTGCTGAGTGTGACATCCCCGGCAGCTGCAGCTGTGGCAGTTACCTGTGAGTCACAGCTCATCTGTGCTGTGGACAGACGAATAGAAGAGACAACAGGCCACCATTGAGTTTCTTGGTGAGACTTGCTGGATACAGCAGTGAAAATCTGACCAGCATGGCCATTAAAATCTGAGCTGTTACAATCACCTCTCTCTGCATCCTTGGACAATGTCCTTCTGTTTTCCAAATTGTGCATAAAACTATTCATGTGATTATGTTCCACGCAGGCCTTTCTTTCTTCTTGGGGAGGCAGGCTTCTCTGAAAGCTTAAGGGACCTGGAGAAGGAGGAAGGCATTGTAAAATGAATGTAACAAAATCCACCAAAGAAAAGGGCTTGGGGGATTTCATTTAAATGAACTCAAATAAAAGCAAACACAACAGGATGAGAAAAATGGAAAAAGAATGGCAGGATGCAAAGAATGAAGCCAGCAGATGAGTTCAGGAAGGACACAGAGAAGGCAAGGAACCTGAGGAGAGCAGCCCCCTAGGCTGCCTCTTCCTGTGGGGCTCAGGAGTTCATGCTTTAGGTTTATCCCCAAGGGAACTAAAAACCTGTTGTGACAGGACTTAGCTCTGTGCAGGCAATAAGGACAAAGGTCTCTGGTAAATCACTAGTTAGTTATGTAGCCAGGAAGCAAGAAAGACAACTGATGTCATCAACAGCCTACAAACCATCTAAAAGGAGCAGAGGGAGACTCTACAAACTTGAGCACATCACCTGACTGCTCCCCTGGTTGGACAAACAATATATGACCAGCTCTCTGGTTGAGCTGAGGAGAAAAGCAAAGGCTTTTTTTCACTGGTTCTACCTGTGATATGATGGTCAAAGAATCATCATTCTCAGTAAAGGTACCTTGGCCTCCATCAAATTCCCGTCATAAGCTTCACAAAGACCAGTGGGCAGGACAGCAAGCAGAAGCCCCTCTCTAGAGACAGCTGTCCCTCAGGAGCATTTCCTGAATAAATGTACATTTTCTTCTGTGCTTACTTCTCGATCACCTTTCTTACTTTTATTGATCCCAGGGCAAGGAACTGGAAAGCCAGCTACTCAGGGTGACTTCAGTGACATTTGATTATCTGATACCTTAAGCTTCTCAGTTAAGATCACTAGAACCAAGAGATTCTCCATCATTCTAAGAAAAACTCACACCAGTGTCTATGAAGGAACTGCGCAGGACTGGAGAGATGGCTCAATCACTGAGTGCCAACTGTTTTTTCCAGGCACCCCCACTAGGAGTTTGGAGTGTACCAATGTCTCTGGCCGCTGTTGGCAGGTTCTGTATAGTACCTGTACACAATGTTCAAGAAGTATTAGTCATAATCTTAAAAACTTGCAAAAACCAACAACAGTCTGTGCTATGTTCATTTATTCATTTCTCCAAGTTATGCATATGTAAAAGATCTAGGTGGGCAGTTCTGGAGAGATGAAAATAGATTAGTGGTTTGCCTGGGAGCAAGGCTAGGAGGAAATGGGGAGTTACTACTCATGGGGTGAATGGGTGTTGGGGGGGATGATGAAATGTTCTAACAGAGGAGCACTGTGGTGGCTGCGCAGCTCTGTGAGGAGACACTGAACTGTGCACTTCCAATATTAATGGGGTGCACATCACATGTCTTGGTAGAGCTGCTACTTAGGAGGACAGTATTATGTCCCTTGAGCTTTTCAAGCTCTCCCGTATAGATAGGCCTGTCAGTAAGTCTGACAGGTCCATGAAAAAGGGGGGAAGAGAGAAGGGAACTCAGAAGTACAGACAGAGACGCTGGAAGGAAACAGATGTAGGAGAAACCAGCAGCAGGAAGGACTTTCAGTTATGTTACAAAATCTTTAGGGAGCCGGTGGGTGGGCTCAGGGGTTAAGACATCATTTGCTCTTGCAGAGGACCCAGGTTTGGTTCCCAGCACCAAAATGATAACTGCAAACTTTAGTGTCACGGGATCCGACACCCTCTTCTGACCTCTGAGGGCACTGGGCACATATGTTATCCGTCTTTGTGCACCCAGGCAAAACACCCGTACACAGCCAATAAACAGACAGATCTAACATGACTAAAACCAAACAGGAAACTTCGGGCAGAGCTTGAGATGCAATTAAGGTGCTAGAGCGCTGCCTCACATCCCAGCACCTCGTAAAGCCAGGGGAAGAGGCACGGGCTTGTTATGTCAACACTGGGGAGGCGGGTAGAAAGAGTGCAAGTTCAAGGTCGCCCTCAGCCATGTAGTGAACTCCAGGTCAGCTTGGGCTGGGAGCCAAACACCTCAGGATCAGGTACATACTTCGGGCAACCCAAACTCAGGCTCTACTGGTGTAGAAACTTGAGGAAAGACCTTGAAATGGTCTCGGGAACAAAGGCTGCTCTTGCAAACAGATCTGTCACTGACACATTGTTTGGACTGGCACCTTATCTCCACTGTTGTATTCTCTGCTACCCTCCTCTTTTCCTTCAAAAGGGCACCAGGTGACTTTAAAGACATGTCACCTCTAAATCCGATTCTATCTAACATCATTCTTAATGGAGTCAGTGCCCTCTGCCTCAGTGACTATATTATTTATTCTGTCTAAATAATCCTCTAAATTCTCATTTCTGGGCCAGTGACATGGATACATGTGTAAAATCACTTTCCATCAGCCCTGTTCCCTGAGTTCCACCCCTTGGATCTACATGGTTGGAGGAGAAGAACCAAGTCTTCTAAGTTGTCCCCTGACCTCTACGTGTTTTCCAAGACACTGTCTCTCACTGGTTTTGAACTTAACAAATAGGCTAGGTGGCTGGACAGCCAGACCCAAGGGTTTATTTTTCTCTGAATCCCTTGTATAAAACCCAGCGAGGGTTTTTTCCTTTTGTTTTGTTTTGTTTTGTTTTAAATATGGGAGTTGGTGATTGAACTGTAATTAAAACAAGACAAATTAGAATAAATGAATAAAAACTAACAAAATTTCTCCAAATATTCAAACGACCCAATGACAAGGAGAAAAAATATTTTGGAGTGGAACCAAAACAAAATTAATTCCCAATATTTACCAAGTAAAATATCTTTTTTGACTCATATATCACAACCCATGTGCAAAGTACTATCACAAGAAATAATGCATAAAAAGCAAGTGTTTTGATACTTCGACTTCAAAGTACATTCACATACACCAAAGCATTGAAAACCGAGATTCAAGACATGCTTGTACACCAGCAGCCATAACACCAGTCTTCATACTAACCACAGCGTGAAAACAACACAAATAAGGATCCACAGATGCGTGGATAAACACACAGTGGGGGGGATATCAAACTCCTAGTTCAAGCCCGGCGACCCCACGGCTGAAGCTTGAAAACAGTGAGCTAAGTGAAACAAGGAAGACACAGCAGCACAAACATTGATTGCACATCTATGAGGGTCTAGATGGGAGTTAGTAGAGACAGGAAGTAGGAAGTAGGATAGTGATTAAACAGGGCCTAGAGGGAAGTGTTCAGCTGGGGCTTCTGCTGGGGCTGGTGGAAGCATTCTGCCTAGAACAAAGGCTGAGGACAGACAAGCCCACACCACCGAAAGTGCAAAGTTCTATGTCCCACAACACACAGCAGAAGAAGAACAATGAAAAATACACACTTGGGCTGGGATGGTGCTTGGGTAGTGAAGTGTGTGAACACTTTGGTTCCATCTTAGAATCCAAGTCAAAATTGCAGTTGGGGCATTTACCCAACACTGGGTAAGTAGGTGCAGGAGAGTCTCTGGTGCTTGTGCCTTGGCCATTCTAGCTGAATCAGTGACCTCAACAGTAGTAAGTGACTGCCTCAAAAAAATAAAAGAGTTCCCTCCCCAGGACACACACACACACACACACACACACACACACACACACACTTCAGTCTAGCCCAGATATCAGGGCTCACACAGTATCCTGATAGTCCCAACGTTGTTAAGCGTCTGAGCTGCTGTATGAGGAGACACATTTCCTTCAGGGGCAAAAATACAATGCTCGTTCCAATTTTTTCTCCTGCTTTCCTTTTCAGATATCATAAAGTTTGACTGTCTCACGTGGAAGCTGTACAAGTTATTAAAAAACAAGAAACCACAAATATTAGGCAGAAGCAAGATTTCTTGGTCACCCCCACGCCAGCTGCGCTTCTCCACTATTACTTTTCTTTGAAAGATGAGGTTTCCTTATAATAAAAATGAAATGTAACTCTCTTCCTGTCGCTTTTTATGAAATGATTTCTGGCTATGGCTAAAGCACAAAATATTACCAGCTTAGAAGTTTTAAAGCTGGGGTTGGGGGTGAGGGTAGATGGCTAACCTTTCCCTTATAAGGTGCCACTGTCCCAACCACGCTAACCCATAGCTGCTGTTATCTTCAGGGTATAGGCACGGAACTGCTTAGATCACTGTTGCCTCAGCAAGGACCTAATGCTTCTCAGGTAAGGTTTTAATGTTTTAAATTTGCTTTTAATTTTTATGGCTATGACTTTCATTATTGCCACCCTAGAATTTTTGTTTGTTTTTTTGTTTTATTGTTTCTGGGTAGAAACCTTTGAAGTGAAGTGAAATTGTAGTCATCAAACACCCTTTAATCTTTTCCTTTCTTTCTTGCTCACCCTGCCAGCTTCCCTTTTCTTTCCATCACGCCCAAAGCCAGATAACACTTTCCTGCTGAGAAAATTTTAAAGCCACCACCCAGCTCTAGCAAATGAGGGCTGTCATGGTTTGGGAATGAGAAAATCTACTGCAGCTCTCACAGATCTAGAGTTGATAGTGGGTAATTGACAGCCGGAAGGACTTGGTCTCCTGGCAGAGTCAGAAGGAGGGTGAGCCCTGTGGGCTCCATTTGGGCAGAGATAAAACAGGTTTTCATTTGGTACTCACAGAGAGAGCATAATTAACCTTTTAGAAGTTTAAGGATGATCAAATTGTTATTCATTTTGCAAATGAGAAGAGAGAGCTTTCCTTCCTGCCAACAAAATGCCAGTGCAGATTTCAAGGTCACTGGATGATCTCTTTGAGGAAAACACACACACACACCACCACACACATACACACCACACACACACACACACCACACACACACCACACACACACACACACACACACACACACACACATACACATACACACATACACACACACACCACCACACACACACACCACCACACACACACACCACCACACACACACACCACCACACACACACACCACCACACACACACACACACCACCACCACACACACACACACACACACTACCACACACACATACACACACCACACACACACACGCACACATGCACACACGCACACACACACAGGGATGAAACGGAACAAATGTACTTTTTTGCTTTGCTCCACGCTGAAAAGCAGTGGTAATGTTTTGCACACCTACTTGGACATTCTGGAGGACAATGGCGCTAGCCTGTCAGAAAACAATATGAGCCGCCACCTAGTACTGGCGATGTGCTGGTATGGCTCAATGCTTTTTAGAGGTTGGAAGGAAGGGTTTCTTGAGATACAAACACATTCAATGATGGCCCGTGTAACACTGATGCCATGTGAGAACCCTGCTTTGTCAACCAACGCTAGTGCTTTCAATGGTTTTTGCTTTGCTTTAAGTGTGTAGCTAAGTCAGGACTTGAAAGCCGTGGTGCTGTGGTTGTTCTGCAGTGTCATGTGAATGCTTTGCCATATGACACCCATTTCATCAACTAGGGAAGGAATACTCTCTGCCCATTTCCGTTAAAAACAAAAGAAAAGAAGCACACACACACACTAAAATTTATGATAATTTCAAACAGAAAGAAAACACTATATTAAAAGTACAAAAAAAAAACCCTACATAATAATTCACACAATTTCATCAGTTTTTTTTAAACATTTTGATTCGTTTGCTTTACTATTCTACGTATTCCTCTGTCAGTTTACCCATTCCCCCACATATTCATCTCTCCATCTATCTTTCATCTGCACCAGGGTTTCCTCTGATGCCCAGGGAGCATGGTTACCCCATATACACACATGTATATTCCTATCTATATAATATCATTATAGTTATAAACTAGTTAAGAATAAAATGTGGGCATTTTTTTCTAATTCCTGGTGTGGATGTCCTAACATACTGATACCCACTCATAACAATGATACCGTGATAAGAGGGAAAAGCTGAAAATCAAATTAATTCATCATCCACATGGTAAACCTTCATTTATACTTTGCAAATGGTCCAAAACAATGCCCTTTAGAGTGAGCATGCCATAGTTTAGAGAGAATCTGGATTACATTTAATTTTTAGTCTGCTTATGAAAATTAATGCTTAACGTTCTGAACCTTAACCTTTGTGTTGCATGATGTTTTTTCTTATTGTTATTATTATTATTACTATTATTATTTACAGTTTATTTGCTCTGTATCCCAGTTGTTGGCCCTCTCTCATCTCCTCCCAGTCCCACCCTTCCTCCTTCTTCCTTCCTTATCCCTCTTCCTTCCTTATCCCTCTTCCTTCCTTATCCCTCTTCCTTCCTTATCCCTCTTCCTTCCTTATCCCTCTTCCTAGTCCACTGATAGGGGAAGTTCTCCCCCCTCTATTGTCTGACCCTAGCCTGTCAGGTCCCATCTGGACTGCCTGGACCCTCTTCCTTTCTTTGCTGGCTAGGTTGCCCCACCAGGTAGAAGTGATCATGGAGCAGGCAACCCAGTTCATGTCAGAGACTGTCTCTTCTCCTCTTACTAGGGAGCCCCCACGGAGACTGAGCTGTCTGTGTGCTACATCTGTGCCATGGGTCTAGGTCCTCTTATCATGATATTGTTTTTAAGAGTATATGCCATTTATTCTGTAGCGTATTTCTCAGGTTGGTTTTATTTGATATTTGAATACAACAGGATTCAAGATGCGTGTTTACGCCTCAGTAACACAAGGTGAAGAGCATCTGTGTCCTTGTCACGGTGTCAAACTAGGGGTCTGGAGTTGGAGAGGGTGGAGAGCTACACTGGTAAGCTACTGGCTTCTCCTTCATATTTAATAAGTCTAAGGTCAGGATTTAGAGGCGTAGAAGCACTTTGTAGACAACATTGATGGCTTTCTTTTTCTATTTTCTTTTCTCTTTTTTTTTTTTTTCCTTCCTATGCTGGGCATTGAGATCAGGGTCCCACACACGCTAGGAAAGTGCTCTACCCCTGAGCAACAGCCCCATACTCAGGATGTCTTAAACAGCAAACAGACAGACAGACAAACAAACAAACAAACAAAAACATCTTTGACTGAATTAAATATAGTGGAGTTACAGTTTTTCCACACTGTCTATTGTGCAGTCCTGGGCAGAACCAAGCAGAGTCTTTTCCTTCTACCATCCATTCCAAAGTTAAATTATTCCCTGACAAGACAAGCAAGGAATAGTCCTCACACATACCCTGGTTGTGAGAAAAGATGACAGGCAAACAAAGGAATGTTCAAGGGGATAAGGAATGAAATAAGAATGAGAGGATGGGAATCACGAGAACCCCAGACGACAGTTTACAAGGCTGCACTGTTACTGTAGGCTTCAGCTCAGATTTATCTTTTCAACCTATACGGGTCCTCCAGCATTAGTTTCTTCCTCCGGAGTTATTTCCTACTTCCATCTATTGTTTTCCATTTTAGTGAGAACAGTGGTATTTTCCTGAAGGAAACATGCTTACTTAATTTGAGGCAGAGTTTATTATCAGTTTCCTTAAATTGTCTAGTCCTGCCATTCCTGACAACATGTTAAAAAGTCAATATTATTACGGAGACACTGAGAGATGGCAAAACAAGGTAATGTCTAGCTAGCTAATGCTGCGCTTAGATATATGATCCATCCATAGAAAGAACCCAGTGCTCAGGGAAAAGATAATTCTCCTTGGCCTGAGACAGGAGAGAAGTTCTCCAGCACAGAGAATACATTTTGCAAAGAAATTTAAAAAAATGTTCCTGACCACATCCTTACAGGAAAGGAGCAAATGAATTCCAAGGCTGATTTTTTTGTCACAGCCGCCCATTGCCTTACACCAAAGCACGTGGGGATGAAAGGAGGCAGCCGGTTAGTGACAATGCCTTGAGTAGTCTTGTTTATTCCAAGATTAATTTCAAGGGTAATGAAGGCGTAATTTTCAAATGTGCATTTAGTCTCCTCAAGCCGTGTCCTCAGCTCTGTGAGATGGGAAGGACGGGCCTTCCTCCCTGATGTCAGGCAGGCCTGAACGAAGTGAACCCACGGAAACCACACAGCAGTGCTGGAAGAAGAGGCGAGCAGGTGGGAGTTGTTCGCTTTTCATTTTCAGGGAGAAATTATAATTGAATGTTTAATCAAAGCTCCAAATAGATCATGTTCACAATAATTTACTTGAGAAAAAATTTAAGCAGTTTTGCTAGGCTGCCACCTTGGCATATCACCTCAAAAATGTCTGGCTTTGTATAATTTCTGTGTGTGTGTGTGTGTGTGTGTGTGTGAGTGATTTGCCTTTCTACCAAACTAGGCAAATGAAGATGTGAAGCGCACACCTGTGGACCTTAATGAGTTTTCCGTTTAAGGGGTAGCTCTAACCCAGTTAACTGTTGGCACTGGTGACAGAAAACAAGGCTCTCCCATGGCTTCCAAAGGCTGGGCAAGGAGACCTCGGTGCCATATGGGAACTTGCTGTAAATGCAGACTCTTTGTCTCCCGTACATCCTCCCAGGCAGGAGCTCTGGAGTGGAAGCTCGATACTCCGAGGCCCCAGCCCTGCAGGTGCCTGACGCTTCCCAATGGTTGAGAGCCGCTGCTCTCCAACTGAGAAATCAGGTCCACCATCAGCGACTGCCCCTTCCAGCAAAACCTCCTGTGCTCGGGAGAGAAGAGGGCAACGGTATCCACTGGGCCACACCATTTTAAACCAAGAAGAAATAAGATCAGCCTATCTGCATGCCCGGGGCATCCTATCTGCAGCGTTAGATTTGGTCAGTAGTTTACCTCCCTAGTCTACCTTTGATATAAACTTGGCTTAATACTGGGGTCAATTTTTAGGATTAAAAAAAAAAACTACAAATGATTCTATGACCCCCACCTCTATTTCTAGTCACCCAATAGCACTCAACCCCTTCGTTTGTGTGCTGCTCAGAGCAAAGTAAAAAAATTTAAACATGAGTAATCATGTGTGTCTGGCTGGCTCGTTGGGTATATTTAAAACTTTATTTTTGAGAATTTCAGTCATGCATCCAATACAATGTCTACTCCTATTTTCTCTTTCCAGTTTCCCCCTTGTTCTCCATACATGTCACCCTCCCAACTTAATGACATCTATCCATCCATCCATCCATAATACATATATACATATATTAAGTTAAGTATATATGTTATATACACCCACACACACATTTCAACAAGTCCAAGTTAGTGATGTCCATATGTGCATGGACGTGGCGCCATTCATGGAAGCAAAGAAAATATGCCAGTGGCCACATCTTCAATAATGGATGATCCTCTCATGCCTAGCAGAAGTCTACTGTCAATAACCCTTTAGTATCAGGTGGGTCCTAGAAATTATCTACCGTGTGTATGCTGGAATTTGGACTGGCTCGGTCTTCTACAGGTATTGTACAGGTAACCATGGCTGCTATGAATTCATGGTTACATTAGTCATGCCATCTCCAGAAAACAGCATTTCACAGCACCGCTGCTTGTCTTCTGGCTCTTATATTTTTTTTTTCTGCATTTTCTTCTGCAATGTTTCCTGGGCTTTGGTGGTAGAAAAGTTAATAAAAATGTCTCATTTGTGATGAACACTCAGTCTCTTATGCTTGTGCATTGATTAGTTCATGAGGGACATTTTACAAGGATGGATATTGACTCGTAATCTTACCTTGTGTATGAAGCAGGGAACTGTGGGGGAGCTGTGAAAGTCTTGAGTGCATGTGTACTGTTTGACCTGGGCAAAAGCCATGTCAAGGACCCCAATGCCTCAGACTCGTGGCAGTGGCAAAGCCTTCTTCCATGGGTGAGGCTCTAATGAAATTGGCAAAGTCTTCCTCTGATCTGAGTGTGAATGTTGACGGAGTGTGCAAACACTAATACTGCTTCCTTCCCCTGGATGACTGCAACATGAGACCGTTCCTCTAGAGCCATGGCTCTCAACCTTCTGCACCCCTTTAATATCCAGTTCCTGGCTCTGTGCTCACTCTCATTCATGAAAAAAGTAGCACATTTCACGGCTACTTCATAACAGTAATTTTGCTACTGTTATGAACTGAAATGTAAATCTCTGACATGCAGGCTATCTAATAGGTGACTCCTGTGTCATTTGACCCCTCAAGGGGGTCGAGACCCACAAGTTGAGAACCTTTGCTCTACAGAGATTTTCTGCCAACACTATGCAATGCTTTCTGCCTGGGCTGGAGGTCATACATGTGTGGAGGTTCTGTGATTGCATAGTTGGTTCTGCTCTAGTAGAGAGAGCCCAGCCCACCGGCCTCAGCGTTTCCCTATGAGTTTCAGTCCCTTACAGCTCTAGTCAGGATCAGGTTTCCAGGACCAAGTCTACCTGGACACAGCAGAAAACTCAGGAAACACAATTTCTTTTTAGTTTGGGATCAATGTTCACTAATAAATTTTTAGGAAAAACAGATTACTTTTAATTTTAAGTTTGCCTCATTTAGTCAAATGTCATATCCATTTCAAAAAGGAAGAATGAATGCATTGCTATCTGCTGGCTTGCAGCAAGCTCTTAGGTTTTTCCATTTTGAAAAACTTAGTTTTTACAATATGAAAATTATAGACAGAGTGACATTTAAACCTTTGCTTTTCATAGCATTTCACACTTACACCATTTTAAAAGACAGCTATTAACATTTACAAAAATCTTTCAGAAACCAAATGTTCTAACATGCAGAATTCCAATTATACTGTGTAAGAGGGTTATCAACCATTCTTCTACAAGAATACTTTGAAGTGTCTGGTATTAAACCAAGAGCTAAAATGTCAGTTGCACATAGACAATAAATTAGGGTTTATAAAATCTTGTAAGATTTATTTAATATTACAATTTTGACCTTTAGGCTGCCTTCACCATAGCTTACTTCTGTCTCTCTCCCTACCACCATCTCTCTCTCACACTCTTTTTCTTTCTCTCCTCCTCACTCTCTTGTCACTTTCTCGTTTTGCATGTGTGCTACACAAAATTGTGTGACCTATTCAGGTGCTGTAAGAATGCTGCCCATGACCTCTCCTGTCCAGTTCCGTCTCTGCTTCCTTTTCCACTGTCTATTCTAACTTCCCCATCTGAGTGAGACTCAAGGAGGGCCTCCCTTGATCCATCCTTGTTACTTAGCTTCTTTAGGTCCATGATTATCCTGTACTATGTGTCTAATATCCACTTATAAGTGAGTATATACCATGTGTGTCTTTCTGATTCTGGGTTACCTCAGTTAGAACGGTGCTTTCTAGTGCCATCCATTTAACTGCAAATTTCATGATTTCCCTGTTTGTAATAACTGAGTAGTATTCCATTGTCCAGACGGTTGGGGAACAGATGTAGGGAGAGTGGGGAGGGGAGGACCTGGAGAGAGACGGGAAACTGAAGGTGGGAGCATCACTGAGACAAGCTGGAGATCTGCCACAGCATAGGCTACAGGCAGCATATAATGATGTCTCTAGCTAAGCCTCCTCACAGCGGAGGACAAGAGATTTGAGGAGTCCATCTTCTGGCCAGGCAGGACTTATAGTGGTGGGAGAGGAACACCAGTCCACCTACAAAACCTTTGAACCAAAATTTACCCTACCTACAAGATGGGCAGAAGTAAAGATAGAATAGGGACTGACAGAATGACCAACCAATGCCTGGCCCAACCTGACACCCACCTCTTGGAAGAAATCCAATCCCTGACACCATTAACCATACTCTGTTATGTTTACAAACAGGAACCTAATTTAACGGTTCTCTGAGCAGCTGATGGAATCAGATGCTGAGACTCACAGCCAAGCACCAGGAGGAGGCTGGGGAGTTCTGTGGAAGAATGGGAGGGAAGGATAGAAGGACCCAGAGAGGATAAGAACACTGCAAAAAGACCAACAGAGTCAACCAGCCCATGGAGACTTACAGAGATGGAAACACCAACCAAAGAGCATACATGGACTGGACCTAGGCCCCCAATGAGCAGTTTGATCTTCATGTGAGTTTACTAGTAAATTGAGCAGGTTCTGTCTATAGCACGGACTCTTGCCTGCTTTCGATCACTTCATCCTAGCTGGGCTGCCTTGCCTAATCACAGTGGATGAGATGGAGCTCAGTGTTGATGTGACTTGAGGTGCTGGGGTGGGTGCTTTTCTGAGGACAAGGGGAAGAGGGAAGAGGGTGAAGAGGTCAAAGGGAGGGACCTGGAAGAAAGGAGGGGGATACTATGGGGATGTAAGGGATGTAAAATAAATATATAAAATAAATAAAAAAGAATGCTGCCCATGCCTCTCAGCTTTCTATTTCCCTCATTCCTCCCATTTAGAGTAGCAAAACCCTGGGATATGGTGCCCATTTCTATGCAGAACACAGTAGTTGAGTCATTAGCAAGATGTCCCCCTTGACAGCCTGTGTTTGGAGTAGGAGTTCCTTCCGTTGGGACAGATCTTGAAGACAAACTAGAGGCTATATGACATCTTCTCGGAATTTTTAGCTACTTTGCAAGGATGACGGAAGATGAGGTGCCCCACATATATGATTGCAGTGTTGAATGAGACTGACTAAAACCAGAAGTGAAAGGCATATCAGACAAAATTTCATTATCCCCATTGAGGAAAAAACAAAACAAAACAAATAGGGAATTTTCTTTAAAGAATGGGCACCAATGAGGCTGTAATTTCTCCCACATCTTGTAGGAGATGCCTACCAACAAAGTGTGCTCATTACCAGGCACTTTTCCAAGATATGTAGCAAATGTAGAATAGAGAGAAGGGACATTAGAATGGAGGGGTCAATAGCCAATCATCTTGGTCTTTTCCAATTGTTGATAACTGGGAATTGTGTTCTGCCTTCCACACACTGGAAAGGAGCTAGGGCCTGAGTAGTTAGTTTGTAAGAATGTTTTAAATTCAATTATCTCCTCTCCTCCCTTCCCCTCGCCTCCCCTCCTCTCTCATCTCCTTTGCTTTCTTCCTCTCTTCTCATCTTCTCCTTTTCTTTCCTCTCCTCCCTTCTTTTCCCCTCCCTCCCTTTCCCGCTCCTTCTTTCTTTCCTTTAGTGTAGATATGTTCTCAAATAGTTCAGGTCTTATACCTACCATGTGGCCTAAGCTGAGGCTGGTCTTGAAGTCCTGACCCTTCTGCTTCTACCTCCTGTGTGCCCGAGTGCCGTGGTTACAATGTATGCCACTATACTCAGACTTTTTCCATTTTTAAAAGCATTGTTTTATTTTTAATTATGTATCTGTGTTTGTGTGTGGTGTGTGCATGTGATTGCTGGTATCTACAGAGGCCCTGGATCTGGAATTCCAGGTTGTTTTGAGCCATCTGTCATGAGTACTGGAACTAAAGTTGAATCCTCTGCAGCTCTAGGCCCAGCTTATATGTATGTATATATATTTACAATACATGAGCACTTTAAAAAAAAAGATTTATTTATTATTTATATAGTACTCTGCCTGTATGTATGCATGCATGCCATAAGAGGGCACCAAATTTCATTATAGACTGTTATGAGCCACCATGTGTTGCTGGGAACTGAACTCAGGACCTTTGGGAGAACAGCCAGTGCTCTTAACCTCTGAGTCATCTCTCCAGCCCCAGCTTTTATGTTTTTATAGTTTTATTTATTAATTTATTATTAATTTTTCATTTATTGGATTTTATTCTGAATATTTTATTTATCCAGTCCTTAGTAGAACTGAGATTTACTGGTAAGTAACTCAGACATTGGAAAGCTTACAGAATTTGCTTACAGCCGAACAGTGGGGGGGTGGCAGCAATATAGTTTGTAGCCCAGCAGTACAGCTCTGCAGTCCTTGTATTACTGATGTTTTCCTTCGGAGAGACACCCTAGTCAGGTACATTGAGGCAAGTCTATTAACTTTGCAAAGAGTCTTTTAAGAAACAGAAATCTGAAGTTACAAACGACCTGACATAAGGCCTCACACTTGAACCTTTACAGCAGTCACTTTGTCATCTGCTTTTGAAGCTCAGTGCTGGAGCCAAGAGCAACAAGGCAAATCTCATGGTGAGGAATTGCTCCAGTAAGTGGTTTTCTGCACCCATCTGCCAAGCCAGAAGTCCATGAGTCACATGCAGCTCGCTGACGCATTCATGACCCTTCTCACGTGTGGCAGATAGGAGTTCTTTAGTTTTGTTTAGTTTTGTTAGGCAGTGCATTGTGATGCATGGTAAGAGGTAAGAGCACATTACTGGGTGTTAGTTTGTTAGAGTCTAACGTAAATACACACACACACACACACACACACACACACACACACACACACGCATACACCTGCCCAAAGGAGGATGGCTTGTGCTGTTTCGAATATTGTTATGATATTGGTACAAATCCTCTGCTGTTTACCTGAAACAATGCTGGCATGGAGTCTTATTTTTAGTGGGCAGACACCTTCTTTTAATTGACATCCATCTAATCAAATTCTATCATAACCGAAGAAGTAGGTCATGTTCCCGGAGTTCGTCAGAGGACACTTGGCATGCAAGCGTCAGATGCGCGCAGCTCACGTCTCTGCCATCCGTCTCTCGTACCCACCGAGATCTGCTGCCTTTCTAGGCTCTCAGACACGTCCACCTGGCACTCCTGTCCATTTCACACACGGGGAACAAATACTTCATGCGTGAATGGGCCAGCTCTGTGAAAGCCACCCATTGTAGGTCGTCATGGCAGCTGAAGGGGATCAGATATACTGCTTTGAGATGTGTCTCTTTAAACAAAGATTCTTTTGAACTAAAGGTGCTTAATAAATTGAGGCAAACACAGGAATTCTTGGCACTACACCCCCCACCCCAGTCTGCACAAAAGCAGATTTCCTTATTAAAGGAAATCTGTATTTGTCCAGGGAGTGTCCATTTCTAAATGTATCCTCCTATGCTGGGGAGGAAGGGTGACTCAGGAGATACTATGTCACTTAAGAGGATGCAATTTCACACAGCAAGGCTTTCTAAGCAGCTTGTTTATGGCCTGTGTGATTGTCACCCTCCTACAATTTAGCCTTCATGGAATCCCAGCTCCCTCTCCTAGCTTTGTCTTTTCTCTTCTTTTTTGTTTGGTTGTTTAGTTTTTGTTTTGTTTTGTTTTGTTTTGTTTGTTAACATGATATAGTAGCCTCCAGGGTGTAGGAGCCCTTTGGAGATTTTTGCTTTTCCCTCGTGCTTGCCTCCCTCCATGTGCTTGTAAAATCGACCTTTTCTCCATTTAATCTGCCACTCATCTGTTTAACTCCCTGTCTCCAGTCACTGAATAAAAGAGGATAGAATATCCTCTGAAGTCTCTTTAAGGGTAAATTCCATCATGCTTTAGAATCATACCACCATTTCCAAGTACCATCCATCCTGTTATATAATGAGAATCGCAGTTAGCCATTGTATTCTGGAACTTCTCTTCAGAAACCATTTATAAAGAAATGAAGGTGAAACATAAATATATCTAGCATAAGTATAGATATTAACAACGGTTAAAAGAGTTAATTCCTTAATCAGAAAGCTGGGGTGATGCTTCAACCAGGTTGAGGGAGATTATTTTTAACATTTTGTTTATGTATTAAAAACAGTGAAACCAATGAGCAAATGGTGGCGGAACTGGCCTCTTTCACAGTGGGAAATGAGCCAACTGGACCTACGCTGTGGGGGATCTGTGTATCAATGGACAGAGATGGCTTTCCATGGTTATCACTTC
This sequence comes from Meriones unguiculatus, assembly GCF_030254825.1. NCBI lineage: Eukaryota > Metazoa > Chordata > Mammalia > Rodentia > Muridae > Meriones > Meriones unguiculatus. Next base: position 33,688,169 of record NC_083350.1, on the reverse strand, counting down.
TCTGGACTGTCCAGAATTATAAAATATTACAGAAACGAGAATCGGACATTCCAGGGAAGTATTTCTGCATGTCTCACACCTCAGGAGTTAACAGGATCCTGCCTCCGCCCCACTTCACCATCTTATTTCCCACCTGTACTGGTACAAAAGCTTCCTCCCTGGTCTGTCTGCTCCTGGAAGCATATTCCTCTGTTGGAGCTGCATGCCTTTACCAATTTAATCTTCTTTCAGCTCTGAGATGGTCACAATCCGTTTAAAAACAACTAATGGCTTCCTGCTGCCTGTAGATAATATTTGAAAGCTCTAATCTGGTCCACTAGGATTTAGCCACAGACTGACAGGGTTTCCAGTTGCAAATTACAAAACACAAAACAAAACAAATAATAACAAATAACAATAAAACCTCTTGTCGATTTAAAGGGGAAAAATGGATTTGTGATGATATTATACAAATCACAGACATGCCAGGAGGGCAACAAAACCAGGGTTGGAAGCTTCTCGACTGAGCTAGTATTCAAAGCCACCCAGCTAGTTGGACAAGGACTGTGCCATTGCCACAGGATGGCTAACACTGAAGCAATTGCCATGGTTACTGCCTACTGCTGCAGGCACAGTGTCCCATGTACTCAGTTATGGAACTGCCACCTGTACCATAGTTCAAGAATGCTTTCTGCCCCTGCTCCTTGCATCACAGGCTTCCTATTAAAAATCAGAGGGATGGATGTCTCTGATCATTGCCCACACCCTGCTGCAAGGAATGTTTGAAAAGTAGTTGGTGCCACCTTGAATGGTTTTACTTTATATTTTCATGTATGTATCATTATACTTTGTTCTTATTTGACCTCCTCACTACCTTCCTTTATCCCCCCATCCATCTGTTGCTGGTACCCCCTCCCCCACCTCCCACACAGAAGGATTTGCCCTTCTCTCTTGGTGACACTAACTCCTTCACTTCCTCCTGCTCCTGACAAAAGTGAAAGGAACCCAAGAATTCCTCAAAGGGAAGAGATGGAAGATGCAGAATAGATGATAAATATTCCTGCAAGACTTCCTAACTTAATGTTCTGCCAGTTACAAACCTCTGTTCTATACACAAAAATGAACAAACAAAGAAACAAAAACAAACAAACAAAGAAACCCAACCCATTCAGTCTTTGTCTAATTTAGTGAACATGTAATGGCACCCATATGCTAAGTACTATACTAAGTGGTGAAAATCAAGCAAGAATTGGTATTTCTATGAGATGCAAGACAGTGGGCAGCCTCAAAGCCTATAGTACAGCAGTGTAAACTTTGGGATACAAGCTGGATGGTGAGCAGATTCTGTCATCATAAAGGAACAGGTTCCGATTCTGGGTGTGTTTCTTGTCCTGCTCATGCGCAAAGCCGTGCTGTGTAGGCTGGCTATCCCCACCGTATGAATCATATCCTTCTACCGGCACGTTCACTGACTACCCTGTTCATAGCTATTGGCTGCAGCCACCTTTAGACTTTGCCTGGATCTTTCTTTGTGACTTTGTGTAAGCTGGTCTTCTCTACCTGGAAACCATCTCCACAGCCAAGGCCTCTGCTGACCTGCTGCCCTACTGAAGCTCTGACTGGTGATAGTTCAGCTGCTTGTGCTACCCAGCCTCATCTCCAATGTGCAGCACGAACTACCTGTTGAGTGACACACGTCTGTCCCTGGCAAATGGATACTGATATCCTGCTTGCTTCTGGCATATTTTGGTGGTTTTATTTGATTGTATCCGTGTACCCATGGATGACTTTCAGTGGCACCAGTTAAATCTTAGCTTTTTTTTTTCTGGCACAATTGTGGGTGTGTATGTGTGCACCTCTATGTTCGAGAGCACAACAGTTCAAGTTCTTAAATCACGATCTGTGGGAAACCTAAACTATGTATACCGTCATGGAGCAGCAGAGCAGCTAAATGCTGGCCCAGAAATAGGTTTTTCTTTTTCTCTCCACTTCTGAACTTTGTTATTAATAGGGAACCCACAAACATGGGTGTTCAAGCTGTGGCATTGCAAAATTAGTGTTGCATGACACAAACTATATGAGCCTTTGTGTCGTTCTTTCCTGTAGCCTGTGGGTCCCCAGAGCCAAGTGGCTCTGAGTCATTATGGAAGGACTCAAAATCTCCATCAAACTGTCTCCAACTCGAGAAACAGATGTCGAATATATAAATAATTGAAATAAATGGTCTTCTACTAATAACGCAGTTGGCAGCCTGGGTTTCACAGGATGACTTGACCTACTTAGTATTTTTAAGTGACATGCACTGCCTCAACAACTATCTGACTGACTTCCAATGGCGGCAGTGGATGGCAGGTGTGGGTTCTGGCCTGTAGGTTTGCTGGCTCTGGCTTTCTGGCAGGCAGAGAGTAAAGAATGCTGGTGTTAAGAAGAGAGACTCAATAGAACACGCTGGATTCCGTACTTTATTTCTGTGGCTTCCATGAGACCAGATTACCCACGAGGAATAAAGCTATGACTTCATAATGGTTGCTTCTTGAAACTGCACCATCATTGCCTCAATCCATAGAAAGATGTGCCTTCCACCCACTGCCTAAATATTAAATATTCAGTACCTTTCACTTATTCATGTTCATAGAGCAAGCATGTTAGTTGTAGCAGAAAATTGATTTATTTTGTCATTGTCAATATCTGCAAGGGATTTATTCTAAGAGCCCACGCTGATACAGAATCAGAGATTATCTGGAGGTCTCGTATAAAATGGTATGATATTTATATAAACCTATACATACCTTCTTTAAACCACTTGTAACCACTGAAAATATGATATCTGATATAAATGCTACCAGAATGGTTGTTACATGGTACTGTTTGGAGAATTATGAGCAAGAAAATACCATACTTGTTTAGTAGAGAGGATTTTCACCCTATCATATTTCAATCTGAAGTTTATGGAAGTAGAAACCAGACAATAGAAACAAAACCTAGAACATGGAGCAGAAGTAGTAGAGGTAAAAGTGGAAAGAACTGACTTACCAACAGATACAAGAGTGGTGACCTGTTGGGGGGCACAGGTATTCATGTCTGAACAAATTGAGCTCAGCAGTCTCAACAGAGCCTGTCTCTCCTTTGCCCAGTGCAGGGGTTTGAATGAGAGGAGCTCTCTGAGGCTAATGTGTTTGAATACTTGGTCCCCAGTTGGTGGAACTGTTTAGGAAGGCTTCAGAGGTGTTGCCTTGTTAGAGAAGGCATGTCACCTGGAGCCAGCTTTGAGTTTTCAAAAAACTGGTCTCATTCCTGGTGGGCTCTCTGCCTCCCGCTTATGGATAGAAACCGGGGCTGCTGCTCCAGCTGTCCCACTCCTCCAGCTGCCTGCTGCCTTATTTCTTCCCCTGCCACCATGGACTCTAACCTTTGGGCACTGTGAGCCAAATTAAATGCTTTCTTTTTTATCAGTCGCCTTGGTTTTGGTTTTTTATTACCGGACAGAAACAGAATCACCCAGAGTGTCAGTTTTCTGCTTCTTTCTGTGTGGAACCTTGTACCTTAAGCCTGTGTTTAAGTATGCTTTCAGCTTACTTGTTAGAATCTTTTATTAGTCCTTAGTCTTCAATACCAACATTCCCTAGGCCATAGGAAACATTCAGTAAGCTTTTACAGACTTGGTCAAGGTGAAAAAAAATCACCATAAGTTGGTGTCATAAATAGAATCAGAAGGTCAAATGTCCCCTTAGTATTTTTTTCTTTAATACCCTACCTCAATGACCCTGGATACTTTCTTCTTCATTACTACACTGGAGATGCCTGGAGCATATGGTTTATTTTTTCTAACAGAGGGTCTCACATTTTAGTCCAGGTTGTTCTCAAACTCACAGTCCTCCTTCCTGAACCCCCCAGGAAACAGGATTACACCCATACATCCAGTTTCAAACTCCTCCTTTTGCCCATTCTTTTAGTAACTCCTTCTCAAACCAGCTCACTTATTTACATCAGGAATCATTACTTTTTGTGTGCTCTCCCCTTTTCTGCTTTTTACATGCATGAGCCTGTCACCCACATGAGATTCTGAGCCCATTTCTTATCTTGGAGAGACATTGCTTCTTACATTCTCCACTCTGCTGTATCTGCAATTTCCAGCAGGCCCACATCCTCTCCAGCTACAGCACCTTCTGTTTCCTTCCTCTCATTGTCACATTCTTTGATGAATGGCTGCACTCTCTCGCCTTATGGTCGTTTCTATGCTAGGGACTGCATCTGTTTTTGCCAAAGTAGCAGCAAACAGCTCCATGACTAAAGCCAGCAGACATGTTTTCATGCTTATTTTAATTCCCCTTTCTGACACATTTCAGCCTATGCTTAGCTCCTGTCTTCAGTCCTTGGTTCTCAGCACCAACGTCTTTCCTATCCTCTCATCCCTTTTCCTGTCTCTCCAAATCTCTGCCTTTGTCTCAATTACTTTTTGTCTAACTGCATAACAGTTAGTGTCTTTCATCTTTCAGCCTCTTTTTTCTTTCTCCCAATAACATATACTCCCTAGAAAATCATATTCTCACTGGTGAGCTCTGCATCTCTGAGCAAAAATGTTGCCTCTGCTTGTGAAACTCTCACAGCTCATCTTCTTACCTTCCTTTCTGACTCAGCAGAAGGGCTTTTTCTCTATGTGAAAGCCTACCTGCCAAAATGGCAACTCACCTCTAGGTTCCCAGTTCCAGGGTAAACACTTTTTTTTCTGTTCCCCAAAAACATACTGCTTAGTGCCTGCAATGCCAACTTCTGTTTACTTATCTTTCCCCAAAATAGAATGGAAACTTTTGCCAGTTCTTGTGCCTTATCCCTGGCAAAGGGCCCAACAAGGAGGAGGTACCTCAGTGTTTGTTGAAAGAAGGAAAATATCAGATCTCTACTTCAGGTAGTCTGAAGATGGACAGATTCTGTTGATCCAGCCTTTGTGCTGTTGACTTGAACTTCTTATGGCTCAGTCCCTCCACCCCGCCAGCACTATTCTGCTAGCTAAGGCTGTTCTAGCTCTCATGAATGCCTACACAGTTTTCCCCTGATGCTTCCTCTTCCTACCATTCATCAAACATGTTCATATGCCACTAGCCACATCTTGTGAGTCATAAGGTTTACTTTACTTGTCCTGTACTCTGTGGCTAAAAGACTAGGTGCAATTATAATACATATGTATGACGTATTCAGAGATGCATACATCTCAGTTGTAATAGGTAGATTCCAAGATAACCCAGATGTCCCCAACATCCTTGTGGGTCTCCACATTGTAAGAGGATGGCTCTCTGAGATTAGAATATGGCAAAAGCACTGATGAGCTTCTGCCAGCACCAGACTATAAAAGCAAGATAGATTTTCTCTTTCCCTCTGTCCCCAACCCTGTCCTCAGTTGCAGGTGAAGTCACTTGCCATGGTGAGAAACACATGAAGGTAAATTAAGGTCTTTGGCTGACAGCTCCTCGAGTTTAGACATGGATCCTCAGCCTTAGACGCATGTCAGAGCCCTGCAGAGCAGACATAGGAAACCTTGATTGTAGCCTTATGGGAAAACCTGAAGACCAAAACTGCACCAGGATCGCTGACCCATAAAGACTACTACAAAATGATGATTGTTGTCTGAAGTTGTTAGGTTATGGGCAATTTTTTATACAACAGAAGGCAGCAAATACTCTTGATCTGGATGCTTAGAACCCATGAACTTCTCCACATTGCCTCATATCCTGCTATATGTCTGAAGCCCCTAATCTGTCCTCACACAGCACCAGAGGATGAAGACCTTCACACCCATCCTTTTCCTCAGGATGGCCTTCCATCCTAGCTACCCTTTCTAGCTAGTCAACTAGTCAGCATTTTCACTTCCATAAGGCCTGGCTGGCCACACCTACGATCTGCTCTTTTTTTTTTTTTTTTTTTCTCTTCTCCTGCATACAGCAGCTCTTATCTATGATGTCTCCATCTGAGTGGTTGCCTTGCCATGTGAACTGATTTGCCCAGAGTATAGAATGTAGAAATGACTGTTGAATGAGAGCATTATTCCTAGAGCCTGAAAAGCAATCGCTTAGCAGGTTGGCTTTAGTCATTTCCATTTACACTGTGTCTTTCTGGCTCAGGCTGAACAAGTGAACCATCTGGATTTCACCACTGGTGCCTAGCTGTTGCCTTCTCATCTGCTTCAGGGTCCTGTCTTCAGTGATGAGGCTTTCAAAGACAACATTGTTTCTTTGACAATAATGGTTTCCATAGTTCTTTGATTTCCTTGAGCATCCTGAAGAAGCGGGAGACCTTGTAAATTCCATGTGTCTCATCATTTCTGCAGACACACCTGGAGAGCAGAGCTTTCCCACTGAGACTTAGACTGAGGCTTTAATTTTTCAACCTATTTGAAAGTCTAAGTAAATTTCCCCCCGCAAGCTTCCTTTTCATCAACTTCTATGACTCACTTCTTAACGCAGGAGATGCTAATACTTGAAAATGATTATACGAATGAGCAAATGAATTCGCTTTGCTGTTGGCTCTAGCCCTGTATTTTATGTGAAAGCAACTGCATCCAATTCTTTTTTCCACCTCGGATGTGAAATTAAGGTACACATTTTATTTTATAGTTCTGCAGGGGACTGGGAAAACTGCTGGAGCAAATGGGAACTGGATGAAGAAAAGAACATTAAAATAAGAACATATACATGGGGAAAGTGAGGAGATTTCTTTAATGTTTGCTTCCAGCTTTTGAGGCTCAAAGGGCGGCATAGAACAGGCCTGTTTTTCAAGACAAATCTAGTTACCCAGACATGTAGAGGTGAGTATAAAAATCACTCCGGTACTTTGAAGGAATTAAATTAATTAAATATGAGGTAGCAGATGGTGACTGGGACTAGCACGGCTTCAATTAATACGTAGAGGATGAAGTTCATTCTATGGCAAAATATTTAAATTCTCCCATTTGTATGTCATGTCAGTGAACTAATTCCTCAAGCTTAAAAAAAAATAAAGAGGTACAAAGAGAACAAGAAAAGGAAACATGGACTGAGGGGCCATGCTTACAAAAGACAAATCTGACGAAGGGCAACTCAAGCACATTTACACCACAAACCCTAAGACCACCTTAAGGACACCTATAGTCGCAGCACTAAAGATTGCCTAAAACTCACCAAAAAGAAGCTAAAACACAACATGTACAGTAAAACGGACAAGAGATCTGAACACATGTCATCTCAAAAAACGTGGAATGAGAGCATGAATGTGTATGTGAAATAGACATGCATGGTCTTATATACTGAAGAAGTTAAACCAACAATAAGATACCAGCATACGCCCATGAAAGTGAGTAAAACGGAAACTCCTGGTCGTACCAAACAAGGAGACTAACTAGTCCGTGGAGTAAGCTCTCATGCACGTGGGAAGGCCAGGTGGCTCAGCCCCTAGGAAAATGTATAGCACTTGCAGGCTAGTACAGTCATTTCGTTCAAAGCTGGGAATGTTGTATGAGCCAGCAGTCAGGCTTTTTTGTATTTAATGAAACGGAATGAAAACTTGAGTCTAATAACAAACCTGCACACAAGTATTTCAGCAGCTTGGGATGGCCAAAACTTGGAAGAAATCAAAAGGCCCTCCATTAGGTGGATAAATATGAAGGCTACCCTTCATAGTATGAGATGATTTGGGGCATGAAAAGGAAGAAATTGAGCTATAAGGTAGAGTACTAACCTCTCCCAGGGATGAGCCCCCTTCTTGGTTGTTCAGTGCAGACCACACATACACCACCAGCAAAATGGACTCAGCATGTTTTACTTATATATGTCTGTGCATACACATGAACACATGCATATGCCTGACGATAATAATCAAAGAGAAAGAGACTATCACCTTGAGAATGGAGGGACTCAGGAGGGGCTCAAGGGATGGCAGCTGGGAGGGGGAGGAAGGGAAAAGTGGTGTAACTATTTCAATTAAAAGCATATTTTAAAAGTTTCTGGAAAAAAAAAAGAAGGCAGGATAATGTTAATGACGAATCTAAAAAGGATGCCTACTTCACAATTGCAACTACAGTATTCTAGAGAAGGCCAAACTATTGAGGCAAAGAAAAAAGAAAACTAAAACCGAAAACTACCAGTAGTTGCCAAAGGCTGGAGTGAGGGATGCCCCATTGGCAGAGCACAGAGGATTTTTTAGGGGTAGGATAATATTTTTCATGACAATAAGATAGCTGTTAGACATAATATACTTATCAAAAGTCGTAGACAAATATAGGTTGGCAATGTTGGTGTATTTCCAGCACTTGGGGGGCTGATGCGGGTGAATTTGGAATTTGAACCCTACCTTGATGACATAACAAGTCTCAGGTCAGTGTGCATCTCATGGATAGACTCTCTGTAAAAGCCCCAGAGCCAAAACCAAAATAAAAACGGAATATTTCATTTCAAGAATGAACCCTGATGAGGCTGTGGATTTCTTCTACGTTAAGTTCATCAGTGGTAACGGAAGTGCTAATTTGCCTGGGCTATTGATAGTAGGCTGCTGGGTATTTGAGTATAAGGGATGTGTGACAACCCTGTATTTTCTACACAGATTTTCTGTGGAGCTAAAAGTACTCCAGAAATAGACTACTAAAGACTGGGCTGGCGAGGTGTCTCAGCAGGTAGAGGAGCTTTCCATCAAGGTTAACAACTTGAGTTTAATCTCTTAGGTTCACATGGTGAAAGAAGAGAACTGACCCTTTCAGGTTGTCCGATGGAGGTAAAGTGCAAGCTGTGGCACACATACACCCCACCCTGATCTCCACAAAACAAATACATAAATAAAAATGATCAAAGTAAAGAGGGGCATGGATGGTTAGGTTAGTGGTACATGGAATGTTTGCCTAGAACATACAAGGCTCTGGATTTGGTACCTAACATGGTCATCACATCCTTCAAGGAAATAAGTAAAAAGACCAACACACCAGAAAACAGGTTAAAGAATGGATCTATCATTAGGTTGAAAGTTGTCAGAACAGGGGGCTGGAGAGACAGCTCAGCACATACTGCTCTTGCAGAGGACCCCTGTTTGGTTCTCAGCACCCACATGATGGCTCACAGCTGCCTCTACCTCTAACTCCAGGGAATCCAGCATCATCTTCTGGATGCTGTAGGCATCTACTTGCATACACACACACACACACACACACACACACACACAATTTAAAAATTGTACCAATGTGATAATACATGCGTTTTTTCCCAGAACTCGGGAGTCAGGAAGATTTCTGTGAGTCTGAGGCCATCCTGGTCCACCCAGCAAGTTAACATGCCAGTCAGGCCTTCATAGGGAGATTCTATCTCAATTAAAAGAAACATTTTTTCTCTTTATTTACTTTTATTTTTTGATGAAAGACTAATATAATCTATTCTTGTTTATTGTGATAACAACTGTATTTGGTCATGTACTTTCCACTGTGTTTGGTTATATTTATTGCTTCTGTTTCACTTGTTTTTTGTTGTTGTTTTTTTAAACCTATTTTGCATTTATCTAGTTTTGTCTCACCTTGTCCTTTCCCCCACACAATTTGTTTCTCTGAATATACTCAAATTGTATATCAGTTACATTTACCTTATTTTTATTTATCATTATATCATTTGTTTGTTTATTTATTTAGGTAGGTAGGTAGGTAGTTTTTTCTAAAGGCAGCACTTATAGGTCTGTGTGATCCTGGCTGATTTGGAACTAGCTCTGTAGACCAGGCTGACATCAAACTCAGAGATCTGCTCCCTGAATGCTGAGATTAAAGGTGTGTACCACTACCCCCTGACTTTTATTTGATTTTTTGGCTTTTTGAGACAAGTCCAGGGGATGCTCTATTTAACAATATTGCCTGTCTTGTAACTCATTCTGTAGACTAGACTGGCCTTGAACTCACAGAGATCCACCTGCCTCTGCCTCCCGAGTGCTGGGGTTAAAGGCGTTCCCCATATTTCCTGACTGGTATTATGTTTTAAATATAAAAATTTTGAGAATCTTATGACGCTGTTGTATTTCCATCATTTCTACCCCATCCTCTTGTTCTCCAACTTCTCCTGTGCCTGCGCTCTCTCTCAAATTTATATTTTCTTTTTCATTATATATACTATTTATATATTGTAAACATATTACTTATATGTTATATTATATTCCATATATATATTTAGTATCTATTAGTAATATATATTACTGAATGAATATATATATATATATACTATTTAGATAAACAAAAACGTTACTATTATATGCATGAGTTCATTTAGTACTGCTCATATGAATATGCGTCACTTATGCATGTTGCTCATATTCATGTGTGTGTAGGCTGAGCACTTGGTATTGGATGATCTATCAAGGGGCTCATGGCTGGAGAAGACTAATTCTCCCTTTCTCAACAGACATTGCTTGCCCCACCCCATTGACCTCAGACTGGGGCCCCACGAGATTTCCTCTGTCCGCTTTGGCGTGTCTGCTGGTGTTATCATTGTTCAGGTCTTGCTTACACAACCATGCTGTTGAGGTTTCATTAGAGCAGCTTGCCTGTTATGTCTAGAAGCCACAATCGAGCAGCAGTTTTCTTGGCCCTTTGGTGCCTACACTTTTTCTGACCTCTTTTCTGTGGTGTTTGCCGAACTTTCAGTGTATCGGCTGTGTTGTGGATGTCTCAGTGGCCGTTGAGTGCTCCACTAGCAGTTGTTCTTGGCATTTTGACCAACTGTTCTCTGTGATTACTCTATTGCAAAAATCAACATCCTTGCTGAAGGCTGAGAGATACACTTATTTCTGCCTAGAAGGATGGGCTTTAGAATGAAGCTAGGAATTAGACTGCGTAGGAAGAATGGCAGTAATGGGTATTCCTTTAGGGTGCACGACCTCACCAACCACTCACAATCGGCTAGGTTTCCCACACCAGGCATAATTCTCTTCTAATTGGCTAGGTTTACCATACCAGGGACAATTCTCTCTTCCGAGTGGCTCTTAAGTCCAATTAGATAGCTGTTGGTTACTGCCACGATATGAGCGCCACCATGTTACCCTCATATATCTTGCCATGCTTGTCATTGTCATGGGTCGAGGCTTCAAATGATGAATAGAATTATTGATTCCTTCCCCCCCTTGACAGTGATTGGATTTCTTTTGGAGTAGACACTTTTCAAGTGTTTATTTATTTGATTCAATTGTGACATAATTTTGGTGTAATTTACCATTTCCATTTGTTCTTTTGTTTTGTTCTGTTTGTTTAACGAATATTTGTTTATTTTAAATTTTACGTTTTAACGTGTTCATTCTGCATGTATGATATATAACATGAGGGTGCCTGGTCCTTGCGCAGACCAAAGGAGGGTGTCAGACCTCCTGGAACTGGAGTTACAGAGAGCTGTGGACTGTCATGTGGGTTTTAGAAACTGAACCTGGTCCCCCTGCAGAAAGAGCTAGTGCTTTTAACGCCTGAGCCATTGCAGCACTTTTGTCTTCCATTCTTCCACCCCAGCCCCAAACCCCGAAGCATCTCAGTGAAGGGTGATGCCACGTGTTGAGTGATCTAGTTCACCGGACACCTTGCTCTGTCTTTGGTCCAGATTCCTGAATGTGTCTGTTAGCCTCATTGCTTCTGCTCCCACGCATCTCTGACTTACTCATGACAGCAGGAGGTATGACCCTTTTGAACAGAAATCCCAGCTTGCCGGGTTTTGCCATGACCTCTCTACAAGCATCTCATCTCACTCCAGATAAAATATAGAGTTCTACCTCACGGGTGTGGTATCTCATGTCTATAATACCAGCACTCAGGAGGCAGTCACAGGAAGATCAAGAGTTCAAAGCCAGCATTAACTCCATAATGAGACTGAGATCTACATGAGAACCTGTCCCAAGGAAAAACAAAACAAACAAACAAAAAAAAACACAACAGAAACAAGAATGCCCAAAGTCCTCATAAGAGTCTCTCCACCATATGATTGATTCAATTCAGCTTCTTAGAAACACTCTCATTGACCTTGTGTATGGTTCAGTATCCCACCATAGTCTCCCCTTACCACCATCCTGCTTCGAAGTTTTCTTTACAGTGCCCGTCTCCACCCGATATACCCCTTTTAGCAGGCAAACACTATGAGAACTGTGTTTATAAAATAAAAACCAATCTTATGGTGCAAATCATATGTCAGAACTCACAGTTATCTTTGCAATGAATTAGAGTATATTGACACAATTGTGTAGCCGTAGCCACATTCTAACTTTATAACTCTGCCATTGTGTACAAGAGAAATTCTAGACAATGTCTATGCGTGCGCATACACACACGGAGAATGAGAGAGGGAGACAGAGAGATAGAGAAGAAAGACACAGAGAGAGAGCCTTCTTTTCTTAACCGTCATCTCCCATTGTCCCTGTTCTCTCCAGTCTGAGGCAGCTTTCATCTTTGCGTCTCTTTATATTTGCCCAGCACTTACACATTTCCTGTGAATGGAATAACAGAGTATGCGGTCCTTTGTCACCTTTCATTTATTATTATGCTTCAAGATTCATCTGTACTACAGTATGCATTGGTATTTTGTCACCTAGTAATATCCCATAATAGCTTATGCCATACTTTGTTTATTCATCATTTAATAGGCCTTGCATTGTTTTCCTTTCGTTTGGCCATTATGAATAACATTCCCATGAACGTTTATGTACAAGTCACTGCGTGGGTAATTCTTTTCAGTTCTCATAGGCAGACACATAGATATGCAATTTCTGGGTTATAGAGTCATCCCACTCTTCATCATTTGAGAAACCAAAAGATCATTTTTCACAGTGCCTAAAAGAATTGATGTTCCCAGTCTAGGGTCTAGCTAAATGGTAGACCGTTTGTCTACCACGCATGAGGCTCTGAGGTGAGTCCCAAGATAAGATACACACTTTTCTTCCCTTCCAAGTAATAGGTTATTACTGACTAAGGTTCCAGTCTTTCTTCAACCCTGCCTTTCTTTCTTTCTTTCTTTCTTTCTTTCTTTCTTTCTTTCTTTCTTTCTTTCTTTCTTTCTTTCTTTCTTTCTTTCTTTCTTCTTTGTTTTTCAAGACAGGGTTTCTCTGTGAAGCCCTAGCTGTCCTGGAACTCACTGTGTAGACCAGGCTGGCCTTGAACTCACAGAGATTCACCTGCCTCTGCCTCCCATGTGCTGGGATTAAAGGCATGCACAAACACTGCCGGGCTTTTTACATAGTCTAAACACTTCACATCTTATGCCTCTGTTGTATTAAAGTTTTTCTATTTTGTTCAGTATTATCTATTTTTTCTTTTCTTTTTTCTTTTTTTTTCCTCTTTGATATATTTATAAAACATATATAAAACTACTCCACTTTGGAGTAGTTGGGATTATAAGTGTGTACCACCATGGCTGTCTCTCTGGTCTGCTTTAGATAGTTTTTGTATGTGTTATGAAATGAATTAGGGTTTAGCTGTGTTTTTAGCATGTGCATATCTAATTGTCCAGAACTCTTTGCTGAAAAGACTGTTCTTTTGTCACAGAGTCATTCAGGTGCTTTGTTGGAAATATTTGGCTTTAACTGTGGAAGTTAACCTCCTCAGTACCTCTACCCATATTCCCCTGCAAGTCCCATGCTGCTCTTTTAAAAATATATATATTCACGTGTGTATGTAAGCCTTGATGTGTGCTTACATGTAGCACCTGCAGGCGAGAGCCCATGGAAGCCTGAGAGGGCATCAGATTGCCTAAAACTGGAATTATAGGTGGGTGTTATATGCCCAATGTGGGTGCTGGGAAGTGAACCTGGGTCCTCTGCAAGAGCCGTATGTGCTGGTAACTACTGAGCCATCTCTCCAGCCTTCTCGTCTTGTCTTGATGACTGAAGCTTTGTAGTAGGTTTTGCCACTGAGAATTTTGTTCTCCTTAAGGATTATTTTTGCTCTTCTAAAGTCTCTTAAGTTTTTGTGACTTGAATTTTGTGACTTGCCTGTCAATTTTTGCAAGAAGTCAGGCAAGATTTCCCTAGGGTGTATAGTTCATTTTAACAATTTCATTCCCAAGTGGGCATTTGATAAATATTTGTTGAATAAATAAATTTAACAAAAGCTACAAGTAGAGGTCACATATGGAGTTGAAGGCAGGGATCAGAAATGGGTCAGAACTGCTCTTTTATGAGAACTTTCTTTTGCAATAAAGATTTAAATTTATAGTTACTTAGTTTAAATATACCCCGGTGGAATTTTCTCCCAAGAATCTTGTAACAGCATCAACTTGACAGCCTCCAGAATTAGCTAAGAGAGAGACCTATAGGTATGTCTGTGAGGAAGTTTCTAGATTAGGTTTGTTGAGATGGGAAAACCAACACCAGATGTGTTCAGCATCATCCCATGGGTTAGGGTCCTTGTATGAAGAAAAGGAAAAAAGCAAGCTGGGTACTGCCATTCATTTCTCTATGCTTCCTGAATGTTTAGGCACAAATGTTCCTGTTGTCATGCTACTGTCATGCTACTGTCATGCTACGTCATGGACGGTGTCCTCTGGAATTGAGAGCCAGAATAAACTCTTCCTTCCTTAAATTGCTTTTGTCTGGTATTTTGTCACAGAAATAAGGAAAGTAACTACCACAAGTTTAGACATGTGAAAGCAATACTGGATCATTCTGAAACAGCACTGCAAGCGTGCTCTTTGCTTGGGTTGTATAGGTGATCTTGAAGTACTCCCTTGGCTTGGCTGAGACTCAACATTTGCTGAAAAATCTTTTCTTCGATTTTGGTATATAAAATAAAAACAAGTAATAGTTGAAGCTAGAATCTGGTACTATTACCGCCTTTCAGATAGAAGTTTGCTTAAGAACGAATGAATCATCGTACACAGAAACCAGAATGCAGAGATTGTTACATTTGCATTTTTAGTTAATTAATCAGTTGTGTGTGTGTTGTTTGAAGGCCCGTGTGCCTGTGTGCATGCGGAGGCCAGATGAGGATATCGGGTATCCCGCTCACTCTGCCACATCTGCTCTATTCCCTTAAGACAGAGTGTCTCAATGAACCTGGAACTAGGCTGATGGCCAGTAAGTCACGGTGACAATCCTGTGTCAGGCGCTTTCTGTCCCTCAGTGATGGGGTTACATGTGCATGTGACCACACCCACTTTTTTCTTTTCTTTTTTTACATATTTGCTGGGGATTCACACTCAGGTCCTCATGATTGTGCATCAGGTGCCATTATTCACCCCCTATATTTTCGTCTTATTTGTATTATAACAAGGAGAACTTGAAATGGGCAAATATCTACACGCTGTGTGAGGCTTGGTCTGATGCTTGTATTTTGCTGCTAATCACTGGCCCTCAACATCTGGTGACTGCCTGGATACACCTATCCTTGTTGTGTAAATCTGCCTAAGACATTATTCCTGATTGGTTGATTAAAAGGCCTAAAACCTGGACAGAACAAAATGGGGTAGGTGTGCCTGGGGTTCCTGAGCTTTGGGAAGAGAAGAATCATAGGAAGAGACAGGCAAACCAAAAGAGAGGAGGAAGGACATCGCCACAGAGGGCTAGCATGGAGAAGGAGCCACGTGGGCCCAGCGGGAAGACTTCAATAACGGGGTGGAAAGGCTCAGATGAATACAAGCGACTATTTATATGATTATGGTTGGAAGATAGCCCAGATGAGTGTGGTTAAGGAGGATGGCATTGGATGGGAGCTGGGAGGTAGATGGGGAGGTTATTGAAATAGTGTGGATGGAATTATCTGTCCATTCCAAGGTGTTTTAAGGCAATTATAAAATCTAACGGGTGTCTGTTTCTTACTATTTGATTGATAACAGATTAAATAATACCTCTGCAATAACTATAGGGATAAATAATAAATGATATTTAGCTTAACACATTTTTATCACCAACAACAACCACATTTAGTCAACCCACTCCAGTTTCATTGGGTCTGAAACTCCCCACTCAGCACCCCTTAGAAAGAAGCAAGAGGTAGTTAGAAGAGCCAATGGGTACACTCCAGGCTCACATCGTTTGGGTTCAAGACCCAACTCAGTGTCCTGACCTTGTAAGTTCTGTGATCACCTTGAACACAGGGACACATAATAGTTTTGCAGTTGTCTGTGCATGCTGTGTGTAAAGTGTTTAGAATTGCTTCAGTAATATATTTCTATCTTAATTGAATTAAGAAAAAATCCAATAAAAACCTTCAACTAAATGTCTTGCCATTACCAAATGCTTGGTTATCTAACTCCATCCACTTGCTCCATCTCTTAGTCTGAGTACCACTCTATAACCAGCACTGATGCCAAAAAAAAAAAGTTCAGTGTATCTTCCATAAACTCAAGGGTGAATGAAAACTGAAGAAAATAAGTTTCCTTAATTCACAGTATCGGACCACGTTTCCAACACCTGGCTCTGGTGAGGGCTGCCTTGGCTGTGTGACACTCATTTAGGTTAACATCATCGCAGAAGCCCATGTAACAGAGAGATATATGAGGATCAGAACCGAGGGAACAGGAATGGAGCAGGTTCACTCTTTTAAAACAACTTTATTTCTGAAGAACAACTGGGGTCACATGAGAACTGTGTTAATCCTTTCCAAAGGAACACCCCTGGTATCTAATGATGTCCCTTTAGATCCCACATCTTAAAGGTCTTAACTCATTGTTAATATCACCACACTGGGGACCAATCTTCCTGTCCATGAGCCCTCTGTAAGGGGCTCCTCAGAGTTGGTACAGAACACAGCCAGACACCAAGTTCTCAGCACAGAGAGATTTATTACCCCAGAGAGACAAGCAGAGGGCAGGGTTGCCTCTAGATTGGATAAAGGCAGACAGCAGGTGTTTTTTTGTTTGTTTGTTTGTTTGTTTGTTTGTTTTTGTAGCAGTGAGGTCTTTTTTTCCCATTATTTCACTTTGTATCCCAGCTGTATCCCCCTCCCTCATCCTCTCCCAGTCCCACCTTTCCTCCCACTTCTCCTCCTATGCCTCTCCCCCAAGTCCACTGATAGAGGAGATCCTCCTCCCCTTCCCTCTGACTCTAGCCTATTAGTTCTCATCAGGACTGGCTGCATTGTCTTCTTTTGTGGCCTGGTAAGGCTGTTCCCCACTCAGGGGGAAGTGATCAAAGAGCCAGCCACTGAGTTCATGTCAGAGACAGCCCCTGGTCCCCTTACTAGGGAACTCACTTGGAGACTGAGCTGCCATGGGCTACATCTGTGCAGGGGTTCTAGGTTATCTCCATGCATGAAATAAGCTACTGTAGAAAAATTGGCAGAACAGTGGCAGTGTATGTTCCTTAGAATATGTCTATGGGCAAGAAACAGTTGTCAGCAACTACAATTCAGTGTGTCTCAGTTTGGTGCCACTTTCCTTGAATAAACAAACTGCCACTATCACCACCAGTAATAACAAAAAATCAGGAGCTTGGGGCTCAAGAGGTGAGTGGTTAAGAGCACTTGCTGCTCTTACAAAGAACGCTGGTTCAGTACTCAGCATCCACACAATGGCTTCCATCAGACTGTAACTCCATTCCCAGGGGATCTGAAATCCTCTCCTAGTTTCCCTGAGCAGCAGGCATGCACATGGTGCACATATATGCATGCAGGCAAAGAACATTCATACATTTAAAGTGAACCTTTAAAAAAATATATATATCAGGAGCTCTTTGCTTTGGTAGCAATTTATAGGCCCTGGTGAATCAGCTGACTCAATGAGCTATCGCTGACAGCAAATACTCAAGGAACATGAAGTGCTAAAAAGTTCGGAGAATTTGATTTTTTTCAGTCCAGTAACCAAAAGCATTTGATCTTTTATTACTGACTATGGTTGCTGTAAAAAGAAATGAAATGTCCTAAGTATTCAGGGTTGAATGGCCACCAATGCTTTCTATTTTCCCTGTTCAAACAGCCTTAACTTTATGTTGTATATAATAATATCTCAGCACGCTCAGGCTTTATAAAGAAAAGGTGTATTTTTTTTCCTTACTGTATTAAGATGGTCCCTTAAAGTGCATATTTCAACAGGATGAACTTCTCTTCACATAATAGCTTTTTTTTTTTAAAATTGGTCTTCTGTTTTGTGTAAGTAAAACAAGTCAGGTAAAAGTAGCATAGAGGGATCTTTTTTTCTTTTAAAAGAACAGAAAATGTGGTTTTCTTCCAAACTTTATTCCCATTAACAGATGTCCTGAAACCAGATCCTGAGGGCTCCCCAGAGCACCCTTGGGATCAGTGCTTAGCCATACCCTGGAAACTGTCCCACTGGACTAGAGCAGCAGCTCCAAAACTCAGCAGGGTGAGTCCACACCCCCCACCCCATTAGCGTGGTGTGCAGGGTAAACAGCGGTGTGTCTTCTTATTTCCCACCATTAGCTCACTTCAGGACGGTTCCTTAGACTACCACTGAATCAAGGGCAGCAAGTCAGAAAAACAAAACCTCCTCAGATGTGAGGCTTCCTTAGAGAGAATGCTCGAGGAGGAAAGCTGCCTGGGTCAGGACACAACTGATTTACGTTCAAGAAGAATTAGTTCCAGTTTAATTTTCAAAAGTCTTGGAATCTGTTCATTTGAGAGAAAGGCTTCTTTATGAAAAGTAAAATTCATGCTTTGAAAAATAGTTCCTTTGCTAGGTCATGGCTAACTGGGGAAACCCATTTAGTTACCAGTGAGTCCCAGGAAAACGTGCACCCTCAATCTTGTGGCCTATAAAGAGAAAAATAAAAACAGAGGAATGTCCCCTGTTGTATTGAGTAAGGTTGAACTGGTTTTGAAGTTCACAGTGGGAAATGATATTTATTTGATTTTCTAAAAATATTTGATGATAGTGACTCAAAGGAGGAAGGAATTTCATTGGAGAAATCTAGAGTAGAGAATCTGCTTTTTTATCTTCAATCCCAGAGAAACTAATCCGAGCATGGCTAATCTTTCACTAGGGAAGTGTTCCCTGAATAGTCTACTTGGCAAACTGCTTATATATCTTAGCTACCAGGGTAGAACCAATGGACCAATTTATACAGTAAGCTTGGGGCCTGGAAACAGTTTAGACTGGGTAGAGATCAGCCCACTAGTCATTGGTGTAGAGCAGCTTCCTCTTGCCCTTCAGGCGTTATTTATGCTAAACAGTGTTTAGGAAGGGGAAAGTGAGAGCCAATGTCCTAGCCCAGTATATTTGAGGGGGAGACAGAATGGCATTCTTAATAGTGACAGGAGCAGTGTGACAAGCCTGGATTTGGAGAAAATTGTATTTGAAAGACTTGTAACTGTGAGGTCATTTATCTAGTCTTACTCGGAAATGAATAGCTTGCTTTGCATGATCTTTTCCAAAATCTCTCCCCACCACCAGATCAAGACAGATCCCAGAAACTCTGACCTTCTTGGCAAATGCTTCACCACTGGCAAATGTCTCCAGCCTCTTAAGAATGAAGCTGAAGTCGGGGTTCCAATGCAACATGGTCTTCATCCTCCAAGGGGAGAGCAGATGTAAGGCTTTAGGGATAAGACCCTTCCTTTCCTTCCATCTTTCTCTGTCTTAGTCACTGTTCTCTTGCTGTGATGAAACACCATGACTGAGGCAACTTATAAAAGGAAGCATCCAATTGGGAGGTGTGCTTACAGTTTGAGAAGATTAGTCCGTGATCATCATGGCTCAGAGCATGGCAGCAGGCATAGCCCGGGAGCAGTAGCTGAGAGGTAACATCCCAAACCACAGATGGGAGGTGGGAAGGAAGTGAGACAAGGCCTGGACTGTACTTCTGATCTCTCCAGGCTCATCCCCAATGGCACACACCTCCTTCAGCAAACATTCTACCAATTGGGAACCAAATATTCAAATTCCTGATCCCAAGAAGTTCATTCTCATCCAAACCACCACAGTAAAGCTGCAGATGGACAGACACACGCAGACATGCATATACACATATAAAGGCTGAACTACCCGAAGAGCTAATGTTACCTTTTTGGGGTGTTTCAGTTTGCAGCTGACACTGCCAAATTGAATTACAAGATAGCCCAATATTTTATGGAAGACAAGACTCAAGGTCAACTGCTCTACACAACCATCAAACTTTAAGGCTCCTCAGTTGTTTACAATAGGATAAACCCCTCTTTTGTTTGTTTGTTTTGTCAGATTTTTGGTTTTTATGGTCTCCCAACAACCCACTCTCTCCAGTGATAAATACTAAGACAGTTTCAAATCCATAAGGGCCAGAGTCAACCCCTGAATATGGGCAAGAAACAATCTCTTTACTTTGAATTTCAAGTAAGCTGTGTGAAGTTCTGGCTCATTTCTAAGTGTGTGCAAGGCATCTCTGCCTCATCTTCAGCATCTCTGCCATCTATTTGGATGCTGCATGCAAACAAAGTCTGTCTTGTCCTATGCAGCCCTTCCACGGCACTACAAATATGCTACAGCCCTTGTGTTTAACATGCGGGCTTAGTGAAGGTACAAATTTGATACAGTTCGACTTTCATAACCTCCAGTTTACACTTGAACGCTGTGACTTTTTAGTGCTGACAAGGAAATCAGATTGGACGACCCTGGGCCTACAGCTTCACAATGTGTGTAATGCTGGCTTTGCGACTGAGGAAAATCAATGAGGGGAGCATTGATCTCCTTGCAAATGCAGTTACCTCAGAAACTCTCTGCCAGGGATTTGGGTATTCAAGTCATTGGGCAGCACAGCTTGCTTTCAAACCCTGCTCTTATGGGGCAGCAGCTTTCCCAATTCACCTTGCTCCACTTACACACGCATAACCACGTCTTCTAGATGGAGAAAGGACTTGGCACACCCACAGCTCAGCCTCTGTGTTTGCTCAAGGCTAAGTGAAATAGCCTGCATGTCAATGACATTGCGCTATGTCACTGGGTAGGGAAAGCGCCTGCAGAATAGTGGGAGTATTAGCCTCTTCAAGAAAATATTGCCTTCAGCTAGATGGATTTGATGTTTGTCTGGGCTCTTTGGCCAATTTGTTCTCAATTTTATTCTTTAATCAAGGAAGCAAATGTGATCAAGAAATTACCTGAAAGCTGCACAATAGATAAACACTTCGGTGCAGATACTCACGAAAGTGAAAAATATTACACAGCCAAATATAGTATGCATAAAAATATGTATTGCAATATTTCATGCTTGTTAGTGGAAATATTTTTACAACATGTCTCCCAAGTGCAGAAAATAAATCAAGCCTTTAAAAAGAGACTGCAGATGATTCATTTAGTGCTGTCATAATATGGTGTTTTCTTTAATGAAAATTTATATCATTTTTCCTGGACTCAGTGGAATAAATTTATACTGAAAGGTGGGAGAGAGTGATAAGTTCAGAATGAAACACAACCAACCCTTGACAATAAACGGGAGTAAGTGAGGAATAGACTGACACTCGTTTTTCTAGGAGATTTCATATTCAAGCCATCATTAATGAAGCAGAAATAGAACTGGTGGCATTTGGCGGAGATTCAGCACTTTCAGATGAACGTCATGGACACCAAAGCCATGCTGAGTCACATCCAGATAACTGGTCTGGAGCTTAAGCAAGCTCATCCATTAATGCCTTTCCTCAGGAGGAGGGAACAGGAACTAACAGCTCTAGTGCCATTTTAAATGCAGGAGATGCTTGGGGACATGTCTAAGTGGTTCAGTGCTTGCTCCTCAAGAATTAGCATGTGAGGAAGGATCCTCAGAACCCCTATAAAAAGCCTAGGGTGGTATCAGGCTTCTTCAACTCCAACAGTAGTTGGAGATGGGGCAGCAGAGGTAGGAGGACCCGGTAGTTCTTTGGCTGGTCATCCTAGGCAAACCTATGAACTTCTAGATCATTGAGAGACCAGGTCTCAAGAGATAAAGGTGGAGGGGCCGGAGAGATGGCCCAGCAGTTAAGAGATGCACTACTTCTCAAGAGGACCTGGGTTCAATTCCCAGCCCCCACATAAGGTGACTAACAACCATTTATAACTCTGGCTCCAGGGGAGTTTGACACCACAGACTTTGCAGACATTCACATGCGTGCACACACACACAAATAATAATAATAATAATAATAATAATAATAATAATAATAATAATGATAATATAAAAAAGATGAAGAGCTGTTAAAGAAAGATACAAACATACGACAACAGCATTAGATCTCCATATTCATCTTCATGCAAACATAAACACTGTATACACATTTTGTACACAGATATACACACAGACACATGTATTATACACATAGACACACAATAAATGTATTGCTGTGCATATGAGTGTTTGTGTGATTGATGATCCTAGAATATGAAGCAACAGCCCATGGGATGGGAACACTAGCTAGAACTAAAGAGAAGCTGGACCTGATGGCACAGGCCTGTGGAGACTGAAGCAAGACTATTACAAGTTCAAGGCCTGCCTGGGCTACAGTGTCAGCTCAACACCGGTCAGGGTGACTTAAGAAGAGCCGGTCTCAAAGTTAAAACTGAAAATAGGGCTGATGTATAGCTCAGTATTCAAGTGCTTATTTAGTATGCTCAAAACCCACAGCTTAATTCCCAGCATCATATAAGTAAATAAATAAATAGATTAGAAAAGTTCTTTCCAGCAAAGTCAAACTAACATAGTAATATATATAGCTTAAGAAACAACCTTTCCAATGGTAGTGAACAGAAAAATATTCTAGTGTGAGGGTGGAGGAGTCAGGGAAATGTGAAGGTCTTCAGGTCTAGAAGAAGTCACATGAACCTTCAGAACAGCATTCTCATCTCAGTGTTTGAGGACCGTCAACACTGTGGATCATAGACTGTGCTACAGAGTGTTGAACATAGCGCTGGCCGGCAAGATGGTCAGTAGGTAAAGGTGTCTGCTGCCAAGCCTGATGATCTGAGTTCGATCCTCATGGGGAAGGAAAGGGCTGACTCCAGTAGACAGTCCTATGACCTCTACCTGAATGTCGTGGTGCGCTCGCATACACACACACACACACACACACACACACAAAGAAAGGGAGAAAAGAAGGAAGAAAGGAAGGAAAAAGAGAAATTAAAAGAAA
This sequence comes from Meriones unguiculatus, assembly GCF_030254825.1. NCBI lineage: Eukaryota > Metazoa > Chordata > Mammalia > Rodentia > Muridae > Meriones > Meriones unguiculatus. The sequence continues at coordinate 33,665,209 of NC_083350.1, read as the reverse complement.
ACAAGGCAGTTGAAGAGCCCCTGGTCCCATGTTCTCAACCCTTAAAATTACAACTGTGAGGAGAGCTTTTTAATGGGTTTTAAGTGAAAATCTACGTCATATTATGTTTGACTTTACAAAACTCTAACTTGAAACATGAAACAAAATCTGAAATTATTCAGTACTGCATCAGTCAGGTTCCATTTGGAAGAAAAGAGGTGCAGTAATTTGAACATGGAATGTTTCCTATGAAGAATCACTGATTTCAGAAAGAGCAGGGCTTGCAGGGTGTGGCAAAAAGAAAACTAAAATTATTCTAAAGAAGCATGATCCCAGAATCATATTAAAAAAGAAAAAAGAGATAGAAGATGTCATGCCCAATCGTCACTACCACTAAGACTAATTGAGAAACCAAAGAAGACTGCTGGATGAGGCCTGGCCATAAGTCTCTAAGTGGCAAAAAAGTTGCTGGTAGAACTTGCTGGGAAGCGACACTTTCGGGGAAAGCAGCCTCTCTGGGGATACTAGCATGCAAAATCTCCAGAAGTGAGTTCTGGGATGAGGCAGGAGCCTTGCCTGGAGAACCTGTCATCATGAGGGCTGGAGAAGCCACTTTTTCTGCAATTGATAAATAACATGCTCAGAAGCAGTAAGGAAGGACTCCTGAACTGGGACCCGGAGCTCTTCTCCTGCTAGGTACGCAGGGCCTTCTCCTTAGAAAGCTAGCCACCATTTTGTTGGCAGACAGAAAATATTTAAAGGGCTCAGATCCATTTTCAATGATAAGGCAAAAAAGCCTGAATTTGCAGTTGAAAGGCCACTTCATTAGCAGACCCAAGTATAGATTTAGAAGCCATTACAATCCTTGCGTTGAGACTTTGAACATTTGAGTTACGCTTTGTGTTCATACACATGCATACACAAAGCTCGTGTGTATGTGTGTTGGAGAACATTTTAATTTCTGTGAGGTCTTCATGAGATACTACTTAGAACAATTTCAGCAGCCCATATGTGAGAAAGACGCAGGTGATTTGGAAGTCTAGATCAGCCCAAGATGGTAGTACATACCTGTTATTCTGCCTGCTTGAGTGGCTGAGTCATGATACAGTCAAGGGCAGCCTGGCCTACATAGTGAGCCCCTGGCTCAAATGAGAACAGACACAATTACCATGAAACATATCTCAGCATACGCTACTGTGTCCTGGGATAGCGGAGGGAAATATTTGGGGGTACAACACCCAGTATATAACCACCGGCTAACTGTCACTGGCTGCCAGAATGCCTCAGTTCAAGTTCCAGGCCAGCCAGATGCATCTTTCATCTGTGAAATCCTGTGCAGTTCAGCTCCCATCTTGAACTTCACGTCTGTCTTCTACTTCATGAAACCACTGCGCAAATTAAACCACCTAACATGTCAAACACTTAGAACACTTTCATGGAATGTGCTAAGAGCAGGAGATGTTAAGTGGTCTTACAATTGTGGTTTATACCCTGTATTATTAAACACATAATTACTATTCTCAACTGACCCAGTAATTTTGGTGTAAAGAAAACAGAACATACAAAAAGACAATTCTCAAAAAAAAAAAACAAAACATTTTTTTTCCCCATCCAGTCCTTTACTTGTACTGTTTCTTTTGCCTCGAGGTCTACGTTGCTGGCTTCTGGAATCTTCTGCCTGGAAGATTGGAGGTACCCTTTCACAGGTCTTTCGCCGCACTGTGTAGTGTTCATGCTAATTTTTGTTCCGCACCCTGTGAATGCCTCTTTTCTTCTCTTGTCCTAAGCCCATTCTAAAGCTCCTATTTATCCTCTGATTTGTTCTCTGTTTCCTCCACCATAACATAAAACTGTATTTCTCACTTGAGTTCCTAGTATCTGAAAGCCTGGCACACAGAAGACAGCTAATCGTAAATATTTGAAAGGCTCAGACACAAAACACTGCAACACCCTATGTGGAGGACTGTGTAAGATTCACAAAAATGTGTCACTATATATCCATGGCAATACTGTAAATAGAAAACTTCAAAATGGAGAGGAGAATATGTTCACACATTTCTGAATAATTACATTTTTATTATTCATGGACACATTTTTTTTTCTTAATCAGTGGAAAACTATTTTTCCCCTCTCTGGACAATGGTCCCTGTATTACCATTGTAACACGTTACCATTAGAACAATAAGTGGATATCTAAAAATATTAGCATCTATATCCATGAATGAGAGTTGGAACTCTTTATGCAATCCTTGTGACTTGCTGAAAATGGTCAGAAACTGAGCAGTTAATGACCTCTCTTCTCCTTTCTTACCCGACTCACTCTGCCGCATCTGATCAGATCCAGGGTAATCACAGACTTCAAAAGAGGTTAGGGTCAGCTCTGCGGGGCACAGAGAAAGGCCAGGGAAAGCGCAGTGAGCACGAAGGCCATCAAATCTGAATACACATCTCTCTGACTGAATCCACAAAGCATGAGAATTGCAACAGTGATTAGTTTTGGCTTAGGATTGCTCTGTTAGGCCTGTACCATCAGGCAGACATTTAAATGGCCAGATCTTGTTTTGCTTGTAGCAAAGAGCAACCAAGTAAAGCTACACTGCATGCATTTACCTTCTCCTCGGGAGTGTTTAAGTGTAATTATTCAAAATTGTAGTTATCAGGATGATTTGGAGTAGGGATTGTTCAGCTTATATAACTTGTATCTGTTGAGCACCTTGTCTGTTGTAGCTCACTGTTCAATCATTATTCAATCACACTGATGGAAATGTAAATTTAAACCTGAATTTGAGACCGAAACTTTGTAGTGTTTTTTTAAACAGAAGTTGAGATAATAGGCTTATGATGACACAATAAATAACCCATCCCCACCTTTAAGGCTCAATTTCAAAGGAAGTAATATAAATTATCTGCAACTAGTACTCCAATCTTGGCTCAACAAATATGACAGTCTTAGCAGGGAATGGGGCAGGATCTGAGTATGACGGGACCCTCAAAGGGTCAGACAATGATAACCTACTTTAACCTGTAGTAACAGCTGAAAAATTCCTGAATTACACTCTTGTGTTTCCATACAAGGGAACATTCAGAGTTTCCAGAAGTCGCAATATCCCATTCTGCAAAGTCCATTTTTATAATATGGTAGAACATGGAAACACGGTATCAGCCCTCCTGCAAAACTTTTAAGTGTCAGATGTAGCATTTCTAACTCTACCCACAATGCAATGTACAGGAGACCACTAGTACTTACCTTGCATAACTGAATGTTTGCACCAATTGTAATTCCTCTGCTCTTTCAAGAATATAGGTGTTGGGTAGCTGGGCCTGGTGGTGCACGCCTGTAATCCCAGGCAAAGCTAGGTGGATCTCTATGAGTTCCAGGCCAGGCTGGTCTACAAAGCAAGTCCAAGTCAGCCAATGCTACACAGAGAAACCCTGTCTCAAACAAACAAACAAACAAACAAACAAACCCCCCAAAACCAGCCAAAAACCAATCAACCCTCCAAATAAAACAAACAAACAAAAAACAAAAGAATGTAAGTGTTGGAAGGCATTGTTCAAAACAAGTTCCAGCAATGTTTGTCATTTGTCAATTGTCTATTGTCAATGACAATAGAGTTTAGGGTGAGACTGGAAATTTTAGTTAATTGTCGGTCATTTTCTGTCAATGTCCAACTTTGTACTTAGAATAAGTAGGTGGCTAGGGGGATTTGGCCGAGTTTAAAAATAACAAATTCTGAATTCTTGGCCCTTGGTTGTATTAGTTGCAAATCCTAAGAGCAAAATACTTTAACTTGACAGGTAAGTTTACCAGAGAAAAAATTACCCAACGGTCCCAAAATGTTCACTTTGACTTCTCCACACAGGCAGTGTAAAAAGTCACCAACCTTAGAGGCACCGGAGCGAGGGGCCATTCTTATGGCAGGAAGATAAAATTTATCAGCAGGAAAACATACATATGTACAACCTAATCCTACTTCCATCTGTGCTGGAGAGTGAACCCAGGGCCCTGTACATGCCAGCCACACTCTATCACTGACTAACTCCCACAGACGAAAACATTTTTATCATACAAACCGATACTTATCAGTAGTAGGAGCACCGCTCCCCTGACCCTGAGCAAGCATCTATGTAGGCAGTACACTTTGATTACCTACAGTGATTTTGAGCAACTTACAAACTATGGAGTCAGTCATTAAGAGCAGTGAATTGGTTTCCTTTATTTCTTCCTTTTAGTACACACCAGAGTGTGTTTTAACCTTTCATTATTGCTCACTTAATTAGGAAAAATGACCCTGAATTTCTTTTACATACTGTACTATTCATCAGCAAATGTAAGAGGTCCTCGGCATACAAGGATTGGGTTTTGCTTTCCGAGAATCTTGCCTGAACTGAGCCATATGAAATCCAATTATTTTATCCACTGAGAAGTTTAAATTAGTGCTTTTATGCATAGGGCAGCATGAGGCTTTCAGAGCCTCAGAAGAAACTGAATGTGTTATTTTAATAACCGACCTTAGAGACGCAGTCAGAATATTACTGCTATCATTTCCATCAGCTGCTGCTGTTCTCAGTCTTTACAATAACTCCAGTGAGGGAGAGAAGAGCCTTCCTAGACTTGAGGCAATGTCCAGCTTCTAACTTTCTCTTGAGCTTCTTGTGTGGTCACCTATAATTGCTATCCAAAGACCCACAGGGCAGGTTTCCAGGCCCTGGATGTATGTCTGCTACAGTTTGACCCTCCATGGCATTATAAAAACAAAGCTCCATTTCTTAGAGCGTGGTCCCTTGAAACCAACCAATTTGATCTGTGCTTCCTGTTGAGCTACGCATTACATCACACTCTATTTTTGGCTTCTTACATTAATCAAAGACCTATCCTATTTATTAAACAGTTTCCCGGATGGAGCTCAGGCATTTGGAATGCAGAGGGCCAGCAAGCAGCTGACAAACATTATGAAGGTGGGCTGCATGTGAGTAACCATGGAATGGAGTTGTCTTCTTTGGGAAATAAAACCTGGAGAACATGGATCAGCCACAGTGCTGTGTCCCAGCCCAGCAGTCTTCCTGGAGCTACTGATGAGTGTGACCTTTGCAAGAAATGCATGGAGCCTTGATTTTTGCAGTTAACCTTTGCAAGTTGGAACCCCTCTGTGAGACTTACCCACAGCCCAGGGAAGCTCAAATCCAGACACATACACATTTCATGAAAGAATGACTTCAAGCAGCCACATGTACGTGGGTTCTCAGAGGATGAAGACATTGAACATACTTTCAATTATTCTCCCAACTCTGTTTTTTCAAGCATTTATAGCCATCTTCTTCTTCACCAGGAAAAGTGAGAGTCCTCAGTGTCCTAACACCCCTGCATTTAAATGCATGAGCTACTGTCCAGTATCCCCTTTATAGAAACAGGCCGTAACAATGAAAATTGTATAGGTTCAGTATTTGCTAAGAGTCATGAAACCCACATTTTCTTATTCTTATGTAATAATCAAGTATATGTTTTAGGGGAGGGGGTAGATATGACATTAATAGCCTCAATTTCTGCCAGCAGTTAAAAAGGAAAGGCATTTTGGGGCTGGAGAGGTGGCTCAGTGGTTAAGAGAACTGTCTGCTCTAGCAGAGGTCTTGAGTTCAATTCCCATCTCCCACACGGTGGCTCACGGCCATCTATACCAGGATCTGATGACCTCTTCTGACATGCAGGTGTACATGCAATCATATATGTGAAGTATATATTATAATGCACACATACACATAAAATAAAGTACTAAATCTTAAAAAATAAAAAAAAAAGGAAAGCCATTTTGATATGGCAGTGTCTCAGAGGTGTCCTTTATAAGATCCGCAAATGCAGAGATCTTAGAACACGGTGAAATGACTCTGACAGTATTCATTTTAATGTCATTGGCACACGTTCACGGTACACACTGATGGGTTTCTTTCTTTAGAAATATTTATTAATTTGTTTATGCATAGGTGTGTGTGCCTGAGTGTACGTATGTCTACTACAGGAGCCTGGGGAGGTCAAAAGAGGAGTCAGATCTCCTGGACGGGAAGTTATAAGCAGTTGTGAACTGCCAGGTGGGTGCTGGGAACCAAACCCGGGTCCTTTACAAGAGCAGCAAACGCTCTTAACCCCTGAGCCATCTCCTTAGCCCCTTAACGGCGTTCTTTGTGTACCTCATCTCGTGGCCTTGCTTACCTATCTTATGCTATCGCTAAGGTAGGTTCAAGGGTTACTATGGATAGAAAACTAAATTTCAAGGTTAAAGAGGGTGTCACCGGTGATCGTCTCTAGTCTTGGCATGTTAATCACCCTCCTTTAGTGATTTCAGTGAGGACTGTGACAACAGTGATACTGGGAAAGTGGCAACTTCTGAAGGCATGAGGTCTGTGTTCATCTCCCCTCATCCTGCAGCTGCTTGCTTACTATATTCATTCAGAAACCTTGTCCACATGCAGAGCAGCCGGGATGAACAGCCCCTACCTTAGAAATGAGCCAGCCACTCAGAAACATTTTTGCCTGCCAACTGATCCCTTTGGGAAGATGAGGAGGAAGGGGGCACTTCTAGCTACTCCCATTTGAGGTAGGAGCCTGGAAAGGGAAGACACACCACAATATATTAAACAAAGAACAGTTGACTGTCAAGGTTGTTCATGGACTCATCTGCTCACCCGCCACAGACGAGGCAGAGAAACTGCATGGGAGTGGTTAGTGAAATTCACCAACCCAATTCAGCACTTGCACTGGGAACACTGCAGCAAGTGTTGAGCATACAAATTTCAGGTCTGGCTACAAATAACTCTGAGCAAAGACTGGGTGTGAAGAACTGTAGGAGAAATGTACAAGGCAAATGAGAACTCAGGAGTTGGAGGGGTTATTTCTGGCTGAGGCAACAGGGAAGGCTTTGTGTCCAGTGATGGGGCCATGATGGATGAGCGGGACTCAGCCAAAGTTCCAGTTCTCAGAAGTGGAGGCTAATATATCACTGCCCCTTTGATTCCAGCTTTAGGATCGAAAGGTTTTGGAGAGGCATTTAGGATTCCAGTCACGTTTATAAAATGAGGTCAAATGTACAAAGCTTTACCATTGTGTACAGCTGCCTCCTGCTAGTATGTCCTGAGCCATTCCATCTCCAGGTTTCTATCATGGCTCATTTTTAAAAATACTATTCTACACAAGAGATATACAATACCACTTGCCATTTGAGGAAACACATTCAGAGAGACAGTCTCTTGGTCTCACTAGTAAATGAGAAACTAATATAGCTCCTTTCAACAAACAAAGTGGTAAAAGAATGCTCAGCTCCCCCTAGAATGTGCTTAGAGAACTCCATTGATTAGCAGGATAGGCAAATGTAGAGACTGTCCCACAAAAAGAACCTATTTTGAGAGTGTGAGCTAATCAATCAGTGTTTTTATCCCCCTTCCCTCGACTGACACACTTAAAGCTTTCAAATATAACAAAATAATCTGGGGGGATGGAGGCGTGGTTTAAGGGGGCTCCTTCTTTTGTTTCAGCTAACCATGGCTTCTCCCCTTCTGCACTCAAGTAAAGGAGCAGCTGTCAAAAAGACAGAATGTAGCATAGCTTGAACACACAGAAAAAGAAGGAAAGGTGCGTGTTGGTAGCAAGGCCTGTCCTTGCTGGAATGAGAGGGGAAGCAAGCGGATCATCCCTTCTTTGTTTCCTGGCCAGCCCTGGCCTAGCTCTTCAGAGATGCCTAGGTCCTGAGTGTATTAACTACTCAGATTTTTGCTTATCAGAAAAGATTACCCGACCCATTGTTTTCGCTGTACCGCCTTAAATGTGGACCTGTAAGAAATCAGTATGAGTAACTGTTTTTAAGCCTTCAAAGCAAAGCTAATGCTTGGTCCTCAGTGGGGAAAGTGACTTTAATTAATTCGAGAAGACCTTTCCATTGAGAAGCAAAACACTGCCCTAGGCTCTTTGGAAAGGTTAGAGCGTACCTCCCCTCTGCTGGTAAGGGGGAGGTGTAAGTGTTGCCTATATTTTTGCCAGCGAGAATGTTTTTTTAGTAGAAACAGAACAAAGCAAACAAGCAAGCAAGGAAAAAAAGAACAACAATGACAAAACCAACTTGTTGATAGTCAATTAACTTCTCTATTCTAACGAGATCTAAGCCAGAATATAAAATCTTCCATCCCAATAAAATATGACTAAAGACCTCATCAATACTCATTTAGCAAATGCTTTGGAGTAGACCATCATTTTCTAATACTTAGGAATTTCATTATTTCTTATTTCAGTGACCATGTTACAAAAAAAATTAAGTGAAATGGGATTAGGTTTGCCATTTGTCATTTCCTGGGAGTAGAATTCTGCTCTGACGTGTAGGCACTCATACCCAGGGCTTAATGCTCTCAGTAATTATAAGGATCATGTAGGGTATGTTGATTGGTGGGAGAAAAAAAATTCTTTATTAACTGCTCAGAAATAGTTAATTCTTCATTAGTCAGAGCCCTACACTAGAGGCTGCTGCCGTGAACCATGGATTAGAGTTTATGATAGTAATAACCTTTCTGAAAAAACATTCGTTACTATACTTAATGACCAGATTTTAGTGCATTAACCTTCCTGGGGAGGTCAACTAACAAAATGGATGTTAACTGCTTGTAACAACCAATTCCTCTGAAATTAATATTTAGATGCCTTTGGTGTCAAAAAACCTTCCTTCCGTATCAGGGCATTAAAAACACTTCTGAATTATTAATAGCAGGCAGAATGCAATGCCTGAAAGATTTCCATTCCAGTGCTCGTTTGCCTCAGCCTCTTCCTATTTAGAGCTCTTTGCTGCAGGAACAAGGAAGGCATTCAGGGAAATGAGGTCTCAAAAATGCATGTGGGTCAACAATGCAGGGGCAGTTTGGAAAAGGTCACGCTTTAAGTTCAACAGAAATAAACATAATAGGGGTGTGAAAGGCAGCAGAGAGCACCCTGGGAGCCTGGCCGAGACAAACTCCCCGCCAGGCCCCAGGCTTCACAGCGACAACCCTATCACCACCTGTCAGGAGCTCCTTAACGACATTTTCGCATCCCTTCTGCAACTGACCTCCTGACTGGGCTCGCCGCCCCTCCCCCTCCTTCAATTGGAAACAAACCGCATTTGTGTCAAAACAACTTCTGAACTATTTCCTTCCCAAGCAACCCCAGAATATAAAACATGTTCTGAATAGCTGGCCCGTTCCCTGGAGGAATTTTATGATTTCGTTACAGCCGCACAGCATGTACGGCTGCTTGGCCGAGGTAGCCTTGAGTCCCTGCCAAACAATGAAGCAACACTATTATTAGCCTTCCCATTCAACAGTGACAAAACAGCCCGTGTTTCTATTTTCAGATGGCTTTCTTCTGCTGCAATAGATATGCAGAAACCTGAACCTCAGGCCAGGACTGGACCAGCAGGGCTAGCTAGGCAAGCTATCTATTGCCAAAACACAGTGGCCTAGAGGGGAAAACGTTTTAATGGAAGTATTTTTAGGCAGAGGTGAAATGCAGATTAGCTGCCAGAGTCTTGCCTGCCAAAGCCTTGGCTGGTCTAAACTAACTCAATGGAGGTTGGGCTATCACCCCCGACATGTCAACCCTCAAGAAATCAGAGATGCTTGATAATTTTGCTAGACCACAATGCAGTCACATGTGTTACCTGAGCATCAAACCAGCCCCAACTTGGATGGAAGGTAGGATGATGTAGAACTCATGCAATGAGGGGCTAGAGAGATGGCTCAGCAGGTAAGAGCAGTTGGTGTTCTTCCGGAGGAGTTCAGAACCAAGCAACCCTGTTCAGAACTCTGTGAGTTCAGCTTTGGGGACTCTCACTCATCCTCGGGTCTCTGTGAGGACCTGCATGCTCACCCTGCCCTCCTCACACTTAATAAAGTATTACCAAAAGACTCCTTACATTAAAGGGCTTTAGCCTTCTGATACACTCAGTGACCAGCCACAAGTGACGATTCCAGAAGGGCCAAGTGATAAATGGACGTTCTAGGCTGGCTTTTTCTAACGGGTACTTTTGAAGTACTAGAAATTCCAGGTAGACAGAGGTTATTGCAATGTTGGGCTTGCTTTCATTTGTAAACAAGATTTTCCATTTGACCGTTCATCTAGGGCAAATTCTGTATAAGAACCATTTTAATCTAACTCAGTTTTTCATCACTAAGGGAATAGTTACCACTGCGGCATTATGCACCTGTTACTATTATTATTGTAGCTGTTTTTTCTCACGCATGTATTGTTGGAGGAAATGAAGATTCACAAAGTGAGAAATAAAGTCTCCTTTCACAGTGTGGTAGAATTGACATATTTAACTTCAGAGTTTCATTTAAAGATCTCTCCTTTTGTAAGTATGATGTTTACAAGACAAAGTCTTAAACTTGTCTTTGGAGAACTTTCCGTATGTTTCTCTGAACCAGTCCACAGAACACATAGATTTACAGTATTACTTATGAACCCTTATGAAGACTCTTGTAATATTTTTAAGCAGTAGTCTTCTTTCGGGACATTTTTTTTAACAACTATACTGAAATAAAAATGCCTTATATACTGCATAGCCAAATCATGTAGAAGTAATTAATTGTGAAAGAGATTTATAAAGAAAATTAATTGTCAAGTTGTTTTACCAAAAGGTTGCTGCAATATGCGTCTTCCCTTGCAGGTATATGTGACTCCTCACTTCTTCAAGTCCTCAGTGACAGGCACAGATGTTTTGTTTTAATCACTGAATATCTAAAAGTAAATGTTATATTGGTCCATCATTTTTGATTAATAACTATGTATTGTTTTCCATGTTTACTGAACACTTAGAATTACTTGTGAATCAATGAAGTTAGCCACTTTTTTAGAATATAGTGTTTAATTTCTGCAATTATATTAAAACAAAAAACAAACAAACAAAACCCAGGTCTGCTAGTATATTCCTGTAATCCCAGCTCTCCTGCATCTGCCTGAGGCAAGAAGATGATGCTGAGTTTGAGACTGGCTTAGGCTACAGTGTGAAACCCTATATCGAAAAAGTGCAAATAAAGCCAGCGTGGTAGTGCCAATTACCTTTAATCCCAGCACCTGGGGCGGCAGAGGCAGGTGGATCTCTGTGAGTTTGAGGTCAGTATGTTCTACAGAGAGAGTTCCAGGACAGCCAAGGCTACACAGAGAAACCCTGTGACGAAAGAAAGGAAGAAAGAAAGAAAGAAAGAAAGAAAGAAAGAAAGAAAGAAAGGAAGGAAGGAAAACCAACTAAAACAAAACAAAACAGACCAAAAAAAAAAAAAACAAAAAACCCTGAAAAAAAAAATTGGACAAATAGGAAGCATTCATGAACTGAAAGGAAAAAAAAAAAGTGGAAGACTGCTTTTGATTTTCAGATGTCTTTTTCTAGAAAAACAGCTCAGACCAAGTGCTGAGAGAAAGATCTCTTCCCAAATATGAAACTAAAACATGAACTGTTGACATTCCCACTCTCCTCATCCTTATTCTTTACTGAAGTATCAGGGGTAGGCTGGCTGGGAGCAGTGTTAAGAAATAAATAGAATACAGTTCTTGCCTTGTCTTCTTTATCTCCAAAGTGATAACAATTCTCAACGCTATTTAAGTGTCCTGTGAACCATTAATTTCATTATGTTTAGCGGGATTATGCTGTTTCCTCTGCTTCTTGGGAATATGGTTCCCTCTCGGCCTCTGGCCTGGCTGCGGAAGTGACAGCAGGTGCTGCTGTACCTGCTTGGTGTTAGCAGTGGTGGGTAGAGTTGAAATCAGGACTCGAGCATGGGGCTGTGGACTTAATGAACTTTCATGCACCACTCCCTGAAAAGCCTTTTATGGTCTCTGTTGGCTCCATATGGCATTCTGATGAGCTTACACTTCTCTTTAAGTGCTTCTATATCAGAAAACAAGAGCAAAGCTGAAACAAAGTGAGTCATCTGGTTTTGTCTTTGCTTTCCCGGCATGAGATAATGTGGAGGTGTTAATTGCAAGACTTCACCGAGTCTTGGCTAATAACAGTGTGCAAACAAATGCATGTCAGGCTCAGCCACAGAAAAGCTTCTACTAATAAGGTAAAACTAGCAATTAGCGCTGACAATGAAGTAATGCTTTCCGTTGAATATTCATTAATAGAGTCCTTGTTTGGGGATGAGGGAGGCTTCGGATGGTCCAGATGGAAACCCAGAATAGGAACTCTGGTCATTCCCTTTCAGTGAATGCAGCCCTCTCTGGTGAGCAGGCACGTTGGATTCATCCCCTTTTGTACTAATGCACTGACCCCCTGCTTCAAAGGCAGAGGCTTGATGGCCACTAAGACTCTTCAACCGCTGCCATAACATAATGGGGAGCAAATTGAATTCCCAGAAAAAGAAAAAATTATAGAGGCTATGGCGCATCACCGATGATGTGCTCCAAACATGCTATTTAAAAAAAAAATCAAAAAACAAAAACAAAAACAAACAAAAAAAAAACCCCAAACTTGTTCACTGCAGTCCTAGGGTTTCTGGAATAATGAATGAGTCCTAACACCCCCTCTTCCCTCTGTCTCCCTCTTCTCTCTTTTCTAGAAGGCAGCTTGACAAGTGTGAGAAAGCAGGCTTCGTCTTTGTCCCTGGTTCCTGTCATACAGCACCAAAAATCACTTGGCTTCCTTGGTGTTAGAAGTACCCACTGATGTGTGTAAGAGGCATCTTTGATAGCTCCTGAGTAGATGCTAATGAGATGACCGAGTGTAGATCCCAAGACAGTGTCAGGATGGGGCCAGTCAGCAGGGTGAGCAAGTGATTACAGCACTGCGAGCTGCCGCTTACCAGCCCCACTCTCTGAGCCCTGGCAAGGGGAGAGCGGGAGAGGTTTTTATAGGACATTAAAACCTCCTCTTGAAAAGCAAGATTTAATCAGTTTCTAAACACATGGGGATGTGGAAAAGGTGGCTTTCCCAAAGAGGACGTGAAAACTGTACCCGCACCTCCTCACTCTTCCATCTCTTCATGTGGCTTCATCTATATCCAATATAATAGACTTTATTACAACCTAGTAAACTGTGTTTTCCTCAGCTATGTGTTGTCCTATCAGAAGTGCGGGAGCCCCAGACACACACACAGACACACACACACACACACACAGACACACAGACACACACACACACACACAGACACACACACACACACACAGACACACAGACACACACACACACACACACACACAGACACACACACACACACACACAGACACACAGACACACACACACAGACACACACACACACACACAGACACACAGACACACACACACAGACACACACACACACACACACACAGACACACAGACACACACACACAGACACACAGACACACAGACACACACACACACACACACAGACACACAGACACACACACACAGACACACACACACACACACACACACACACACACACACACACACGGGGTGGGGCACGAGGTAAAGAGAACTGGTAGACTCGATTCCCATTAGCAGTGCAGATAGGGGAGCTGTCTGTCTTGCAGGACTCCGGTAGTACCTGACAGGATAGGTAGCAGTGAGACTCAGTGGGTGTAGGCTACATATTTGGTGTCCCCAGAAGAATTCCTTGTTATAGGGGACACCCTACATATATCTGATCACAAGAGTATTCAAGGTTTGTTTTTTTCCTTTTGCCTTTTTTCTTGGAGCACAGTGTTATGTTGGTGCGCAGTACACAGCTCTCAGACTGTAGAGAAGACTCCCCCAATGGCAGCACAATGTCCTCATGGCTCTGTTACACACAGCGTCGTTACCTTTGAAACATGATAGCAAACTGCAGTATCTGGATGATGTCTGCCATTTTAGAATCTATTAGAAAATATGGTCATGTGAAGGACTGTACTTCCAAAAACATTTTATTGAGGTAGTGTTTAATAGGTTTACATGTATGTAAGGGGACTTTCTTCCTTCCTTCCTTCCTTCCTTTCTTTCATTCATTCATGTTTTTTTTCTTAAGATGGAAGGATACAAAATCATTAAGCAGGCTAAGTCCTTAATGTTAGAATTTTATAATGGATCATGACCTTTGTCAAATAAAACCATCTGCTGCTTTTTATTCTCTCTCTGTCTCTCTCTCTCCGTGTGTGTGTGTGTGTGTGTGTGTGTGTGTGTGTATGCATGTGTGATATTCATGTGTATCGGATACACACACAGAGGCGGAGGAGGACATGGGGTGTGCTGCTGTATGGAGCTAGGCTAGCAGCCAGTTAGCCCACTGAGTCTCCTGTCTTTGCTCTCCACAAGTGCTGGTATGGCAGGTGAATGGACCCACGCACAGCTTTTTACATAGGTGGTGATTCAAACTCAGGATCCTATTTGTGCAGAATGAACTCTTCCCCACTGAACCATCTCCCAGGACACCCCTCCCACCCGCTGCCACTGTCCCAGCTTTGGCTTTAACCGTTTTGACTTCCAGAAACATGGTTTGGTGGAAGCGGTTTGGGGTTCAGATTAAAAAAAACCACAGCCTCAGACTTCTTTGCCGTTAATATGGTCACATAACACACTTCTGGCCAATGACACATGAGAGGAAGTTACTGAAAGCTACTAAAAATAGGAGAGGTGCGGTTAGCAGCTCATTTCTCTCTCATGTCTTGTCAGTCCTTATAATCACTGGCATCATCTAGCCATTTTATAATGGAGCATCAAAAGTAAAGAGAACAATAGAGCCATCATGTCAATCTCCAATGCCCCACCCACTACCTATACTATGACACCACAGATTTTTCTATCTCTCTTTTGCTCAGTCAAGTGTAATTTTTTTGTTTTGTTGTTTTGTTCTGTTTTTTCCTTTTCTTTCTTTCTTTCTTTCTTTCTTTCTTTCTTTCTTTCTTTCTTTCTTCCTTCCTTCCTTCCTTCCTTCCTTCCTTCCTTCCTTCCTTCCTTTCTTTCCTTTCTTTCTTTCTTTCAATGGAAGAAATAAGAGGGTGAAGGCAGAGCAAATCATTGTTGCATTCTGGGAAAGTGGTCCACTGACTATTTTCATATATGGAGTGCTGGCATTTGCTAGAACTTCTTGCTATTTCTAAGCAGAAAGCTGTAAAAAAGAGGATGGGTCTATTCAAGAAATACACAGCTGACAAACAGATGTGGAAGAGAGCATTAAACTGCTATAAAAGAGACGTTTGCCTCTATTGAAGTTAGGTAAGTCCTATACTGAAATTAGGTAAGAATTCCCAAATCTGGAGTCTTTTGAGCATTTTATAAGAGGAGACACGTTTGAATCCGAAACAATACTCAATATGCAGAGTTAGCAGGCAGATAGCTTGTTCTCTCTCTTTTCTTTGAGACAGGGTTTCTCGGTAACCCTGGCTGTCCTGAAACTTGTTCTGTAGACCAGGCTGGCCTCAAACCTGCTTCTGCCTCCTTAGTGTGGGGATTAAAAGTATGTGCCACTGCTGTTCAGAGAGCTTGTTTTCCCTTAAGTAACAGTCCAGACTCAGAAATAGGGTGGAAAAGCCCAGCCCAGGGCTTCATGTTGGATTTACTGCTTCTCAGTCGCCAAAGCGTTCTCTGTGCTGATCTGATCCAAGATGACTTTTAGCCCTTGGACACTATAGTTGACAGGAGTGGGAAGAGAAAGGGAGTGGCACCCTTTTACCAGCTTCCTATTCTAGAATCTCAATATATTTCTACATACGTCTCATTTG
Source organism: Meriones unguiculatus (assembly GCF_030254825.1). Taxonomy (NCBI): domain Eukaryota; kingdom Metazoa; phylum Chordata; class Mammalia; order Rodentia; family Muridae; genus Meriones; species Meriones unguiculatus. The sequence goes on along the minus strand of NC_083350.1, from coordinate 33,649,542 downwards.
GGACAACATATTGTTAATGATGTCACAGCTCCTAGCACTGTGGGAGGCGGGAAGAAATTGACACTACATCTTATGGTGTTTGAAACTGAATACTCCTCTACCAGAGAGGATAGAGAGGATTCTAAGTTTAGGATTATTGGGCATGTGGAAATTACATCATCTGGCATGCCACTTCCACCTGTCAATTCTAGACCTTCACTTGGCCTCTCCCTCCTGAAGCACAACCTCTGAGGTCCTCAGGGAACTGCTTTTAAAAGGAGCTCATTCCCACCAAACAGGAATGAACCATCTGTAGAAAAAAAAAAAAGACTGGAGTTGGTTCAAACCCAGAGCTCAGACAAGTTTTTTTTCCAAGCTTCTGACTTCCTCTAAAATTGTCACCCACCTCTGTGAAGAAAACACTCTCTACTCTGGTGATGTCCCTATACATATGCCTGTGTGGTATTTTTCTCAGTCACCTATTGTGGGTTTGTTTCAGAGACTTCATTAATTGATCCTTTGGAGGGAAATTTCCTTGGCTGTTAAGGAATCACAGCTTGCTTTTCTTTTCTGCTCCAAAAATCCATCCTTGTAAGACCCATTCTTGGATTCTTTTTTTTTTTTTTTACTTCATTTATTAAGATAAATAAACAGAGCAACTTTAATAAGACAACAAATGTGAATGCATGTTTACATAATTAAAGTAAAGGGCATGATGGTGTTGGGGACCTGAAATCCCGGTCACCTGTAAAAGCAATGTTGGGAAGGACAGAACCTTTGAGAAGTAGAACCCAGCAGAAGGTGAATTGCTCTATGAGAATAGGAGATAGAAACTTGCAAGCCATTTTAAGGTAGTGGACAGTGAAAGCAAACAGGTTGTCCTTGATTAAAAGCAGGGAGTAGCCTTGGTTGTGTCAGTATGTGTCCTTAACTAAGGTCAGAGATGTCAGAAGTGTTTAAGCCAAAATGTCTTTGGTTCTGCCCTAGTTGGTGTCCAGGGAAGCTGTGCTGGCATGAGTGTGTGTGTGTGTGTGTGTGTGTGTGTGTGTGTACGTCTGTGTGTGTCTGTGCTATCTTATTATCTCTTTTATTATCTTATTATCTCTCTTATTTCTTATTATCTTTCTTCCCTTACATGGAATCTATATGGATTGAGGACTAGGCTGAAACGTGACTAACCAGTTCACCCTTGTCTGTCCCTCCATGAGAAAGCCTTATTAAATCCAAGATGGAGACCCTCAATGCTATCCAGTCAGAGCTTCTGACTCACAGGAGCTCTGCCTTCTGTCTCTTAAGCTAGCATCTATAAACCTACAATAACACTCCTTTCTTAACTACCCCCCCCCCGCCAACACACACTGTCTGGATTGCATTCTTTGAATTCATGAGACAAAAACCCAGAGACCACAGACTCAGTGGAAGTTTTTGTGTGACCGCGAAGGTATGACACCCTAACTCCTAAGCTATAGCCCACCTGAACATAGAGAGAAGGCGTTCACGGAATTCAAGGACACCCCACTTTTCCTGTATCAGAATCATTAGGGTACTGCCTTGTGATTAGATTAGGCCAGTTGTCTTAGGACCTCAGCTCTTCTGTGGCAATGGGTTGCTGTCAGGAAGGCTAGCCCCTTCTGGGTGCCTAGGGTCATGTCTTGCCATGCAATCTCTTGACTCTCCTCTGCATGTTCTGCCACATGGCTATGATCAAGCCATGTGGCTGTGAGTCACTTAACAGCTTCCTTTAGGACTTAGCGCTATGCTCTTGGATTGTAACAACTGTGAGATAATAATAATAATAATGATAAATATTCAACTTCAGGAGTTTTGTTTTAGAAAAGTAGACTGAAACTGTGAAAATGATTTCCAGGAGAACCATTGGACTGACTGATCTAAGCAACAGCTCTCTGATAGAGTTGTTTATTTTTTATTTTTATTTAATTATTCTTTTATTTAATATGCATAGGGGTTTTGTCTGCATGTATATTAAGGGTGGTTGCGAACTGCCTTGTGGATGCTGGGAATTAAACCTGAACCCTCTGGAAGAGCAGCTGGTGCTCCTAACCTCTGAGCATCTCTCTAGTGCCTTTATTCTGTCTAGAAAGAGGTTTTGCTAACTCAGTAATCAATGAGTGAACATGACATTTGTCAAATGATTATAATTCATTGCTGATTGTTAAAAAGGAATAATTTTGTGACCTGGTAGATTTTAATTACATTTCTTTGTTGCAGAAGTGATCTGCGTAGTGGAAATCCTCTTCCTAAATCTACATTTTTGAGAACAAGATAGGCAGTAACTATTTTTTCTTTAAAAAACCATGTACTGTACAAAAAAAATACTCATTCAATCACTATAGAATCACTGTCACTATCAATAATATTAATATATCACATTAACATGCTATAATAAAATATTAATTACTTTTTTGGTTATGTTACCAAAACACCCGACAAGCGACTTTCAGGTAGGGAGGTTTATTTTGGTGCATGGCTCGAAGACCCTGTCTCTTCTAACAGGCGGGCCTTTGTGGAAGGAACATGTAGACACTGGTCACAGCAGAGGTGCAGTGGGAAGGCAGTGATGAAAGCTGGTGCACAGCTCAGGTTTCCTGTGTGTTTAGTTCAGGTCCGTCCCCACCCCCAGCCTAGTACTGCCTGCAATTAGGGGGAGTCTTTCCATCTCAACTTACCCGGTCTGGAAACTCTCCCACAGACATGCCAAGAAATTTGTTTTCATTGCTCTTCTAAATGTTGTCAGGTGAGCAAGCCATCATAACCACCATAGTAGAGAAATGGTTAAATGCAGTATGATAATTGACTTTATTTCTTTTTTTTTTTTAAATCTTTTAAAGAGATGCTGCAAAAATATCAGAGACATTAAGTTTAAAATGATTGTAACAATACATGTGATTCGAGTTCATTTGTGAAATGGAAAGGAAATGAGGACATAGCCCTATAATTCCATGGACTTTGAAGTTCCTGGAAGACTTCATAACAAACTATTGTCAATGTTTACCAGGATATAGATAGTGGGATTAGTGGCCTTCGTGTGAAGAAAGACTGAACTTCTACTTTATAGACTCTGCTTCCATTGACCTTGAGCTTTATAACAACAGCTGTTCAAATTGGACTTCTACTTTATAACCTCTCTTTCCATTGGACATGCTTCCCCAACCATAGACTTATTTTAAATTTGTACGCGTTTTAAATATAAAAAGGACTAAAATCTAAAGCAAACAAACAAACAAGCAAACCAAGCAAAACAGGGGGCTGGAGAGATGACTCGGTGGCATTGTCTGGTCTTGCAGGGGACATAGGTACAATTTGCGGCACCCACATGGTGGCTCACGCACCACTTCTGACATGCTCCTGATCTCCACATTAGGCACGTACATAGCACAGGCAGGCAATGACTTCCACATTAGGTGCTCAGACATGAAATAATAATGATGAAGATCAAATGGAGTTTCCAGCAGCAGTTTAGTTACAATGTATGCTGTCTTTAGGAACTGTCATGCAGGAAGCAGGTGAACTGGGTCTTGCTTCCTGGTTTCTTTATTGATCAAGAGCCCACCATAGAAAAATATTGTCTATTTGATTATTTACTTAAATAACGTGTAACCTGGTACTTGTTTTTAAAATCCATTCTCTTGCCCTGGAAGGAAACTCATTGCAAAAGAATACCATAAGTCCTCTTAGTAATCTAATTCCTCAGAAATTATTTTTCTGTTTTATAAACTTAACTTGTAGGAAGGATTTCAAAAGTTTAATATTAAAGTTCGTGCTTCTCAGCAATGTGAGAAACAGGCTGAAGGAAAATGAAAGGTGCTTTTTCTCGCTAGCCAAGTTCAATACCATTTCAGATAATGATGCGGTCTCTGCCAGATCCTGTCAGAGGAGAAACCAGCAGAGGCTCTACACCTTCCCTGCAAGGCAAACAGTGGATTAAAGCATTGGATGCTTTTTCTGGTAAACTAGAAAAAAAAATTAAATTTCCATTTCACGAAGGGAAAGGTGTTAAATCAAACAGATTTGGGTGTGAAATGAGTATGTGGTAAATACAATTTCTGAAGATGTTAAGAAAGTCCATTCCTGTCGTGAGATTGCTTGACAAAGGCCTGCAACTAGTTGGCTCTGTAAGATGCTGTAGGAGAGAGGGCACAACTTCTGAGGCCTATGTACGGTTCCCTAAGAATGATTATTTCACAGGAAGTTAAATACACACATTCTGATGAGCAAACCCAGCAAACCTTCCACCTCCCTGTCCCAGGCCCATGGCAGGAGAGCCAGAAGACAGGAAAGCTGTAGCTGAGTGTTTCAGCTTCTACCTGGGGAGACAGGTCTTTTGTTTTGGAGATCATTCCTGACAACAAGCTTTATGTTGACATAACAGCACATTATTCACTTTAGTCCTTCAGGGACTGAGTGCTAGCTGCAGTATATAGGCTTCTCCATGCTAATGTGATCAAATGATTTTTAAAATCTCATTTGCAAACACGGAAAGAGCGAGCTTTCCTGGCTAATAATAGCACTTGTCACTGATGAAGAACCCACTACATATCCCCTACTGTACAACCATCCTCTCTGAGTGTGGATGCTGAACACATGGAATTACTAATTCCAGCTCACAGCAGAAGAAACTGAGGTCGTAGACAGCTATGAATTGAGCTGGGAATCAATTCAATCAGCTAGACCGCCAAGGCCTTTGAATATACGAGCCATGTAAGGCTTTGTGATCCCCATGAAGGAAATGGAGATGGGGTACGGGGCACGGGCAAAACTTCTAATTCTCCTGCCCACCCCCAGCAACACTTAAAAAAGAAAACAGGCCAAGTGTGTTCTATATGGAAGAGGCACTGCATCCCTTTGAGGAAGTTCCTCACCAGCTAAGCTCCCATCTATCCTGCCCAGAGCTGGGATCAGCAGAGCAGACCAGTAGAATGCAGAGTTTAAAAGGGACAGCATCAACCAAAGACCTTCTTATGCAAAGACAACCCCAAATCTGGGGCAAAGGCCTGCTGTTCATTTTAACTCACAGGAGGTAAATACTGCTGTCTGTCATGGTAATGCATGGCTACACTATTTGGGAAAACCACAGTTCTAATTAGATGAGCAAATAAATGTTCATTTCAATTTATTAATATAGCTGTAGGCCGTGTTACAATTTATCTCTGAGTTCTGAGACCAATCCATCTCGAGCTGGGAATCATTGCGGGAAAGTCACGGGTTTTAATAATGGATAAAGGCGGTGAATTATTCAAGCAGAAGGGAGCAAGCCTTGATGCCTTCACTCACTTCTTTAATTAACTGTGAGATGCTGGGCTGTCTCTGGTTTCCAAGTCTATCTGCATCAGAAGTGTGGAATTTTCCTGGGCCATAGATATGTCACATTCAGGCCCTTGCTGATGTGAAAAGAGGTAGCTGGAGGTATCACACTGTCATTCTGTCCCTTTATATTCTGAATTCTGTGTCTACTTAAACCTTCCTTTTATGCAGATTCTTGAGCAATGAACACCTTTCTTGATAAAATCAACACTTTTTATTCCACTGCACCTCTGAGTAAGACTTCAGCGTGTGAACTGCAAACATTCAGAATATTGCAGTCCTTATATACATTTGGGAATTACTCAGTAACCCAGAAATCCAGTTCTGGTTACTTCAGCTCACTGAGTTTGGTTTAAAACAGCTTTTCTTTTAGCTGCCTGAAATAAAAAGACATTCTAAAAGGGAATTTCCAGTCTTCATTTGATAGGGCTTCAAACAAACTAAGCCCAGTGTGGCCTACCTTCTCCCCAGGGGGCAAGCATGATATTCATGGACTTTTCCACAGGCCCAAGGGGTTCGGCTCAGACCTGCCCACTAGGCCAGCATGGCTGCGCTGGCAGGATTTTCTCCTTTCGGGGACCTTCAGAATGGGGAAATATAAGTTGACAGACTGCCTCAGTGCAAATCAGTAGTTTTGTTGTAAACACGTTAATAACATGCTTAGATAATTGATTCTCCTTCTCTGGATGATCTATTTTGCTATTACCTGCTACCATGAAAGGTTTTTTTTTGTTTTGTTTTTTTTGTTTTGTTTTTTTTTTTTTAAGTGCACATGAACAGTTATACAGCAATTTAGGCTGTGACAAGAGAATTTTTCTTTCAATTTTTGTCACACTAGAGAGAGGGGAAGAATCTAGGGGCAGTGTGAGCTTACCACTTCTAGGTAGAAATTGAATCACTTCTTCTATAAATCAAAAGTCATGTTAAAAGCTCCGTGAAGCAAACAATGATGTATATGAATTAGCAGCGAGGCTGGAGTCAATACAAATCAAAGCGGCTTTACAAAGGTATTGATGTGTTCAGCTCTTCCTAAGGTTGAATACATTTAAGCCTTTATCCCCTGGGCATTGTTGACCCAAATGAATCCATTCACTTTGAAGCCAGACCTTAGTTGTGGGCTAGAAATAAAATTGTATACACTGACCCAAATAGAGCTCTTCCTCAAACTGAGCTACTCTGTTTTTTTTTTGTTGTTGTTGTTTTTGTTTTGTTTTGTTTTGTTCTTGTGTAGTGATTTCCCAAAGTTTGGAATCTCTCAGGCTATCAACAGAAATGTAATCTCTAAGAATTTGGCTCAATTGCTCTTTGGATATGGCAAGTCAGTCTTTTCCTGTATTATGTCTTAGTTTAAACAGCCCTCAAGAGACTGATTTTGGGGTTAGGAAGTGTTCTTTTTTTTTTTAATTTGAGAGCTTTACAAAGTAGCCCAGGTTGCCTCAGCTTCGTAAGTGCTGCTGGGATTGTGGGCAAAGGGACTAGCTCTGTACATGTCAGTGTCATGAATCCACTCTGGGCATCTATTACTTTGGTACAAGCCATGAGCATGGCTTGTGTGTTTGAACAATGATGGAGTGTTTTAGTAACAGTACAGGCATTCTGTAAGAAGTTACTAGGTTCCTTAAAACACACAAAACATCAGATTGTAATGAAGTGACTACAACAAAAAAAAAAATGCATTTTTCTGCAAAATACTAGGCATTTGATAAAATAAGCCAGATAAGCCATTTGATAAAATTTTGGCCATTTTGTTAGTCAGAGAGGCTCATTTATCACCCTTGTCTTCAAGGACACCACAAGCATCTAACTATAATCTCCAAAGGACCAATTGCAAATGACCTGACCATGGGCACTTGGCGTAGGGACTAGTTAGTGCTTATTGGAAAGAGCACGGAGAATGTGGAAGTTATTCATCGCTTAAAGCCCACGAAAAGAGAGAATTGTAAATTAAAATGTCTACACAGGTTCAACACCTCTCTTTCAGCTCTCCCCTTCCTTTGTCATGGAACAGCATTCAAGTGTGGGAATGTTTCTCTCAAACATGTGTAAATCACACATTGAGCCATGCTGTATCCAGGAGAACCAACCCAAGAGGGCCAGACAGAGGAGGCAGAGGGCATTCAACAGTGCTCTAGCAGTTTGTTAATGAAACATTTACTCAAGCAGTTTATATGGTTGTAATAAAAGGGGGGGGGGAGGCTCTTTCATGGCACCCTTTCATTTCCTAGCACAATTTTTAAGAGGATTAATGGTGGGGGGGGGAGGTGAGCTTATTCGTTGAGTCTCAGGATTGGTAATGCAAGAGTTCTTAATAGATTGCCTCTGGATTTAGGATTACTGTGGTGCAAATTTTTGCAGGCTTTCAATAGAACAGAAAGCAGTGTGTTTGCCCTCCTTCCAGGAGAAGGGCTATTGACTTGGAGATGAAATGACCCGAGGACTCAGAATTTGTTTCTGCCATTCCCTCCCATTTCTGACATTTCAGACACTTGTGTATTTTGGACTCATGTGCACAAATTCTACCGCTGCTGTGATGGAGAAGAACTACCCATGCAAGTTTAATCACAACCAACAGATGATCACACTGTTTAAGCTCTGGTCTGCATAAAAGGAAACTCTCTAGAAGACCAGTGCTTTTTTTTTTTTTTTTCTTTTTTTTTAAGCTGTGCATTTTCTGTATGTCATTTTCTGAAGGGTTTCCTAGCAGTTCAGATAAACTATGTATGCTGTGGGACACCAAAGTGAATAAGTCGCCCTTTTCTTTTCCAGGGAAGTTAGAGACAGCCTTTGTTACCTATCTTCTGAAAGAGTACAGTACAGATGGATCATGCTGATTCGGTCCCGTGACTTCACACTATTTTTAGCCCAAGGAAGATGTTAGTTGTAACAGTGTACAATGGGCTAATCAGCCCTAATAGAGCTCACACTGTTTCCCCCTTCACATGGCGCTCATTATGTGCCTTGAATGTAAACAGCTCTCTGCTCTGACAAAGATGGCAGTTTGCCATGGTGGGATTCAGCCTCCCCTAAAGCTCAGCAAACACTGAATAGAAACAAGCCCGGAGACTCTGAAAAAAGAAAACATTGTTTAAATTTATGTCGTTTGCAGCCTTAGACAAAATTATTTTTTTGCTGTTCCTACCCTTTCCTTCCAGTCTCCCTCCTCAAATTAGAGAGCATTCACACATGCCAGTTATCTGTGTATGAGAAATTATTTCTATTATTTTCCACCCACATCTAAAGAATCAACAAATCACATTTATGTAAAGTCTTGAATGGTGACATCCCTCTGAGTTTTACGGCCATTGTGAAATATGCGGAACTTAATGTAATCACATGATGCTTCATCGAAGAGAACTGAAGTCACTTGAAAGCAAGACTGAGACACTCCTATTGAAAATTACAACTAGCACCAGAGACAAGCTTATTGTTTTATATCGTCTGTACATACCATTAGCAGATTCAATAGTTTGCTCTTAAAACAGATTTAGACCCATTTACTATAAAGCAAATTATGGATGGTGAGGCTTCCCATATTGTTATCGCCTCATAATTTTCCAGCTACAGAGACTTATTTAAATGTTTTTAATTTAAATTTGTATCACAGAGATCCATCCACATAGTAAAAAATAATCTACCAGTGAAAGACTGTTTCTATGAAAAACTGTCTTCTTCAGAGACCCCGTCCAAGTCACCAGCCATTCCTGGATGCAGGTTGTACCTTTTCATCCTTTACATGTCTTGTTCCTCTCTGGAGATTGCTTTCTGAATTCTAAATAATGAGCTTACGATTACATTTCTTTTTGGATTTATTCAACAAATATTTACTGAATGCCTCCTGTTATTCCACACTCTTCTCAGACAGTAAACAATAACCGACACAGACAAGAAGTTCCTCTCCATGGTGCTCCCAATCTGCTGTGGTGGTAAGGAGGGGAGACAGTAAACAGCATTTATGAGTAACATTAACAACACAGTAAACAACATTTATGTGATACAGAAAGGTAGACGGGAGTGCAGAAGAAAAGAAAAGTGGCAGTGGAGCCTGTTGCAGGGGGCATTAGCAGTTTAACATGAGGTGGCAGTTGGGGATGATACAGTGTTTGCCTGGCACACAGTGAAGCCCTGAGTTCGGTTCCAGAATGGCACAGAATGGGAATGTTGGCACACATGGGTAATGCCAGTACTCAGGAGGATCAGAAGAACATGGATGGAGGCAGAAGCATGCTAGGCTAGGTTAAGGAGCGGAAGGAGACCAGCATGGAGGAAGTGGAACTAGCCAGGGAGTACAATATGAGGCTTAATACAACAAGAGATAGAAACTGATCAAGATGTTTCAGGGGCAGGCCTCAAAAATGAGCAGTTATGATGTTCATCCTTGACTAAAAGCCAGGAACATCCTTGGTTCCATCCTAGGCAGAGGCCAGAAATGCCAGTGGTGCTTGGGGCTCTAGCTCCTGTGCCAGCTTTTAGTTAGTTCTCTTCTTTTACATCACTGCATGAGTACCACTGCCTGAAAAACATATGTAAAGATATGACCAAGACTAACAGGTCCCTGGACACTTTTGGGTGGGCCAACTGGACTGGAAAACCTCTCAAGCCCTCAAACAAGAAACACTTTGTTAGCTCATGAATGGAGACTCTGGAGACCGTCAGTGACAAGCATATTTGGAACCTATTCATGTTATCCACGAGCTCTGTCTGAATCCTTCCTCTTAAGGTTACCTGTGAGCCTATAGAAAACATCTTTCAAAATTTTCATTTTTCACATTTGTAAGACAAGGGATTATGGCACTGATCTGGGTGCTCTTGCTAGTAGTTGGTTCTCCAGAATATCAGTCCTCCCCCCACCTACTGAGGTATGCTCACCCATGGCAAGAAAACCTTGGTTACTCACAAGGACACCACTGACCCCTTTCCTCCACATATCAAATTGAAACCTGTAAAGTACTGAGATTAAGTTGTCTATCATCTAAGGCTCTTCTTGAACTGTACTCAAAAGTGAGGAGAACAACAGGAAAGATTTGAGCAGATGATACACTTGGTCATCCTAAAAGTTTGTTGTACGGAAGGAAGGATATATGGGATCATAAATGGAAGCAGATTGTTTTTTAATGTTTCTATGGTGATATTGGTCGGAAAAGAAGACATTCAAAACAGGCTAGTGGTCATAGGAGTATGGGAACTAGTGAAACTCCAGGATGCAGAGAAGCTAGTGCAATTTTCTGATACACTATAGTAGTTTATAGAATATTCGAGGGCTGGAGAGATGACTCAGCCATTAAAGGCTAGGTTCACAGCCAAAAATATATAGAGCATTTGAGAATGATTTTGTTTGTTGATGGGGTACAGTTAATGTGATAAGATAGGCTATGAAGGCAGTGAGATTTACATCAAATATTTGTCTATAATCATGTTAAATTCAATATTCCTTTTAGACGCTGAAGTGATAAATTGAGTTACAGTTTAGAGACAGGATTAGTATAAATTCCAGTTTTACATTTTGATCATTAGGCTGTGCATAGTGGCACACACCTTTAATCCCAGTACTTGGGAGCCAGAAGCAGGTGGATCTGTATAACGTCAAAGCCAGCCTGATCTACACAGTGAGCTCCAGGGCAGCCCAGGTTATCTATAGAGAATTTGTCTCAAAACAAATGAACAACAACATTTTGACAATTAGACTTAGTACATGGGATTTAAAGTCATGATTAAACAAACTCCATCAGGCTAAAAAGAGACGTCCAAAGTCTCAGTCACGAAATGCTCCCACGTTAAGAGATGGAGAACAGTACCAAGAGTACTGAGAAAAGAATGGCAGAATAAATGGAATGAAAGCAGGCAAAACATACATACCAGTCTTCCTTGATTCCCAGAAATATACCCTTGTTAGAGAAGAATTATGCCTGAAAATGGAGATACTACGGCAGAGCCTAAGTGCTGACAATGAAGCATCAGTCATGTAAAAAGATCTAAAATAGAATTGATATGGTGGTAGTAGTCACTTTTTAAAATACTCGAAAACAATGTCAACAGAAATTCCGTACATCCACAAAGAGCTTTAACAAAAAGTATGACAAATGCAGATGAAAATGTGTGTGAATACACATAGTTTCAGATTCTGAGAAGAAGAGCGTTTTAAATGATTTAAGGCCGTTCTGTCATGTAGACTCAAGCAGGGATGTGAGCTCTAAGAGGAGTTAACTCAAACTTATTTTAGCAAGCAGGCAAACAAACTAAATAAGTAAATCTGCATATGGTGTTAGCTCTTTGGGGAATACATTTTGTTCTCTGTTGCCTCAGTGTTGGTTAGTTTTTTTTTTTTGTCAGCTTGACACAAGCTAGAGTCATTTGGGAGAGAGAACCTCAATGGAGAAAATGCTTCCGTGCAGATTGCCAGTAGGTAAGCCTGTGGGCCAGCTTCTTGACTGATGTGGGAGGACCCAGCTCACCCTGTGAGTACTAACCCTGGGAAGACAGTCCCTTCTTCGCCAGTTGAGGGGATGGAGAGGCAGCTGAGTGGTTAAGAGGCCTTACTCTTCTTCCCCAGGACCTGAGTTTGAATTCCAGCACCCGCATCACCAGGAGTTTTACACCTGCCTGTAACTCCAGCTCCAGAGGGATCTGATATTTCTGACCTGCGTGGCACTTGCATTCATGCGCACATATACACACAATTAAAGCAATGAAAACAATGAAAAAGAAAAGAAAGCAGGCAGAATAAGCTATAAGAGACAAGCCAGCAAGCAGCATTCCTCCACATTCTCAGTTCTTGCCTTGACTTCCAGCCCTGAATGTCTTCAGTGATGGGATATGACTGAAGACTTGTAAGAAAAAACAAACCCTTTCACCCACAAGTTGCTTTCAGTTATGGTGTTGTATCACAGTTATAGAAATCCCTACTAAGATAGCCCTGTAATCAATTACCCCACAGTACAGTGGCTCAAAATTAGAAACAAGGATCATAAGCTCAGTTCATTTGAATCAGAAATCCAGGAATCAGCTTAGCAGAATGCCTTTTGCTTCAGACCTCTTCTGCATTCTGTTCACTAGGATTCCTGTCATCATAAAGCCTTAACTGGAACATCTGATTCCAAGCCCAGTTCTGTGGTTGCTAACAGACTTCAGTTTCTAACAGGCTGCTGACTTGAGAGATCTAGCTGCCTGACCTCAGCCTCTTTCTGTAATACATGATTCTAACTGTCATGCTGCCAACAGGAAAGTATCTGTGGATATTTTTAGCATCAGAGTGGGAAGAATGTTCCAGCCTAAAAATAAGGGAACCTTGTGTCATGTCGTAGGCCTTTCCCCACCCCCCCAGGAAGTAAAGGGTAAAACGCTAGTAGAATGTGGAAATCTTATAGAATGAACATACATCTGAGAGAGGAAAAGTGATAGAATCTGGGACAGATCAGAACGGTGAGAATTGAAAAAAGTCTTAACCCTAGGTCATGAAGAAGGCTCAGTGGGTAAAGACGGCAGATTTGATTCCTAGGACTGCCGTGGTAGTCGTTCACATGCAGTTACAGACAATCGTGAGCAGCCATGTGGGGGCTGACACCTGAACCAGGGTCTCCGCAAGAGCAGCCAGAGCTCTTAACTGTTGAGCTCGCCATCCCAGGCCCTCATTAGTTACATAACGATTAATTAATAATTAACCACAACTTCAGTTTGTAAGATGAAGAGGAGCCTCAAAAAACAAACGTCCCAGCGCTGGGGAGATGGCTCAACTTGTAAGATGTTTGACATACAGACACGGTAACCTGAGCTCAATCCTCCCTAGCCGTGTAGGAGAGCCAGACGCGGCATCACGTGCCTGCATCCCAAGCATTATAATAAAATGCTATGAGACCCCTTCTACTTCGTTAGTAGATATATTCAAGAGGACTCAGCTTTCTGATCTAGTACACAGTCACTGCGCTGGTAGGTGGTCAAATATTTCTGTCTTCAGTTGTAACCAGCAGTATGCCAGAAACTGTTTTTTACCGAGATATTACTATACAACAACTATTGTTGTTGACAACAATATGGAGCCTTGGTTGGCCTAGAACTTATATGTAGTCCAGGCTAGTATGGAACGAAGAGATAGTCCTTTCTCTGTGTCCCAAGTGCTGGTATTAAAAGCAAGTGTGCCAGCATGGTAGGCTGAGATAGTATTTTTTATACAACAGATAACACAGGCTTTTCTGGAGCCTTAGAGGTCTTCATTATGATTCTGTTGCTGAGGCTTGCTATAACCTGTTAGCCCTCAGTTTTTCATCATTGGCAAGGCTAATTTGTTCTGATAGATTTTAGGCCCAACTGACAGGATTCACAAACCAAATTCTGAAGTTGGTATACATTTTCCCGCATTTCATCCTTCTCACAGCTGGAAATTGTTTGCAGTGTCTGGAATATGAGAAATAAGGGGATAACAGTATTTCCAGGTGCTATGTGAATTGGTGGGCACTGTGATGTTATCTATTTAGTGGGTCAATTTGATGTTCTTTAGAAAGCCGAAGCAATCTGTGCCTCTTCAGGCTACATTATAAAAGAGGGCAAAAGACAGCAAAATTCTTGACAATAGTGTAAACGCATATGATTTTCCTCTCTGTGTGAGCATAAACTATTTCTTATCTTCTGTCTTCATTGAGACAGAAAATAATAAGTGTTAGGTTTCAAACCTGGAACAACTGGCTGAGATGTCTATTTAACATATCAAAGCAGACACTAGCTGCCAGGTTCTCCCTGTGTTCCCCAGTCCCTACCTGTTACAGGGCCCACCTGGATAGCATACCGCATCCCCTACCCTAAACTTCTCTAGTTCAGGGATTTTGGGCTGCCTGTCCCTATATAATCAAACCATTTTGGTTACCCACAGGTTTTGTACCTTTGGGCCTCCTGGTTCCCCAGATCTCCCCTCTCCTTTGCCCTCCCCCTCTCCTCTCACAGCTCAGCTCAGTCTGGTCTCTGGACTCTTCCAGATGTCCCTGCCTCTGGCTAAGCTCTCCCACATAGCTATTACAAATGTTCTCCTCTACCGCACCTAGGAGCAGCCATTTTCGTTTCCTCTTTGTTTCTTTCTTTGTTTCTTTGTTTGTTTGTTTCTTTGTTTCATTCAATGAATTCTCTGCATCTACAGATAGAGAATACATATGTGGAATGATATTACTTTCCTTTAGCAATAACAGTGCCAATGGATCAGCAGTTGCCGTTGGTCAACAGCTGCCTGGAGATTAACGCTAGCCTAAGTTTTCCTCAAGAAGTAATTTAAAGTCTGTAAGAACTTGATTAGTGACAAGGAGGAATTTACAAGAATTCATGATCCTTAGATTCTTAAACATGACAGTGAGGGGGTAAGGAAACAGGAATTAGACAGGCAGCCCAGGGAAAGGACCCCAAACACACCAGTTACAGAAATGTTCCCGGTCCTGTCATGACTGGAAGCCAAAAATGTCAAAAACAAAAACACAAAACAAAAGCCAAAAAACTAGTTTTATTTATTTTGCCTCTGATTCTTGGTTCCTAAACGAATTGAGGGCAACTTCTTCAGAGAGGGCAATTCTACAGTTTGGCTAGAAAATCGTCAGGCTGAGACAGCACTCCTCAGGGGAACAGGTTTAAGTTAAGTCATGCTAATGAGAATGGGAAGAATAATTATCCCTTTCTTGAGAGGATATGCTTTTCCTTCCCAGAGTCTCTGCCCTTAGTGCAAGTCTTACAGAGCCACCAGAAGTTTCTGTTGGGTCTGCCCGCCTCTCTGAGGTTTAACTTTCCCTTTTTCTCTTCCTCTTCTTCTTCCTTCTCTTATTCTCCTTCTTCAAATACTGCCATAGGTCAATTACATTTTCTCTGGTGCTCTGGGCTTTTTTATTCTTTCTCAGAATCTTCCCTCCCTACCATGCTGCTGCCTTCCATACAGGCTTTACTCAAACAGCATGCCTTTTTCCTTTTCTCTTTTTGGTATTTCCTCTCTGATCAGCTACCTAGATTTATAATGTGATTTCCTAGGCTTTTTCTTTAAAATAAAAACTAATAAAATAAACAATAGTATTTGACACCTTATCTCCCTGGATAAGTCTTTTGTTGCTGTTTTTCCCTCAGTACGGGAGGATTTAGATCTCACACATGCTAGTCATCTGCTCTACATTGAGCTTTATGTGCAGCTTTAGGTGTTGTTTTTGGTTGTTAGCCTAATGGAGATGATGGATAGTTAAGTACCACCCATTTGGCCTTCCACACCAATGGCTCCTGTCCTACTGGCAAACGGGAAACTGGTACCAAGTAGTCTTGGAAACCTAGAGTACATTATTGAGCTGTACTTTGCAGAGAGCTTCCTCATTTCTTGATTTATACATAACCTCGCTCTACCAGTAGAAGCCATTGATATTGTTCTGTGTTTTCAAGTACCACTTGGACTCTATCTAAGCGTTCTTTCAAGGTGTCTGACTAGTCAGTCCTCTTAGTGTGCTATTTATTGAATAAATGGCTGCAGGGGGAAAAACTACAGGAATCAGTGCTGTGAATATTTGCTACTGTTACAGGAACTTTTCTTGTAGGACCCATCTACTTTTTGGTCATTGGTTTGGATTCATGATCTTGACTAGACTTGATGGTTGTTTATTTAAGAATTTCCCACTTGTCCTTATACATCAATAGCTCTTGTGCTATAGGCAAATGACTCACTGTTGGTTTTTAAAATTGCCTATGAATACACAATGGCTTGGATTCAGGAACAGAAAAAATGGTCATGACATATTTACTGAGACAACTGGTCTTGGGTCCCTTCACTTAAAAAAAGCTCATTAAGAGAAGTCTTGTATTAGATTCACACAGCTATGCTCTTTTTTGCTTTGTTTAGTCATTGGCTAAGGATGAACCTTGTGTCCCCTGTTCCCCTCACCACAAAATGGAGACAAAACCTGGCAAAAATAAGGGTAGAAGCTGTTATCTAAGTACATTCCTGGTCACTGGATAACATCTTGTCTATAAAGATAATCTGAGCTACACACTTCAGTGTCTGCCATATAGTCACAAATATGAATATTTAAAAATATTCCCTAAACATAAAATCTTGAAAACAAAAACTTTTAATGTGAAATTATGAACAAAAGAATATGAAGGGCTAACTTTTTAACTTCATAAAGTATTGATACCTTTACATCATGATACCAGTCTCTAATAAAACCATACATTCTATACTTAACAAATAAAATACCTAAGCTGTTTATAACGCCTAGAATAAGCCCTGAAATTGAAAACAACTAATGGTCATGAAACACACACACACACACACACACACACACACACACACACACACACACACAAAGAACATCAGCCTTATAAGCAATCAGAGCAATGCACAGTGAAACAATAAATAAGTATTTGTGTCTACCACAGTTCCAGGTTCTTGAGTCAAACACTTTAGTTTGGGTAAATGAAAGTTGTTAGGTGCTCCCATATACATCTAACAGAAATGTAAATTTATATTGCTGCAAATAAATTTAGCATAAAGTTTTAGGACTTACTCAAAACAAATCCTTTACAAAATAATTTTACATCAAGAGTCTA
Organism: Meriones unguiculatus; assembly: GCF_030254825.1. Taxonomy (NCBI): domain Eukaryota; kingdom Metazoa; phylum Chordata; class Mammalia; order Rodentia; family Muridae; genus Meriones; species Meriones unguiculatus. The sequence goes on along the minus strand of NC_083350.1, from coordinate 33,632,694 downwards.
TCGTGAGAAAATAATCAGAAGTGTGGAAGTTTTATGTGCATTTATGAGTTATATGTGAACATATTCATCTTAGCTTTATTTGTGTATAAGTCAAAACTAAAAAGCAACCACCACCACCCCCAGTTAGAAAAAGTTATATAAATTACATTATGTCTATATGACAATGTAGTATAAATCATTAAATGAAAAGTACGGTGAGCCTTTAGTGTTCAGAAATGATGCTGATGGAATAGTAAGTGAAAGTAAATCCATGATGTATATATTATTAGCTCACATATGAATAATTTCACAGAAATTTATGTGAAAATTATGACAAATTACAAGCACTAACTAGGATATCTTTAGGTGACTTTACTGTCTTCTTTTTCTTTTGTCCTAAATGGCTATTTCTAGAAACTCTGGTCTTCGTGCATTGCGTGCTTGTCTGTCTCCTGCCTCCTCAGTGCCCACTTGTGCCTGAGAATTCACTGTGGGAGGAGTGGGCTTTCCTGCCTGTGCATCTGCATCTGTGTGATTCTGTGCCAAGTTAGCTCAATCAGATGTCGCAGATGGAGGGCTCAGTCTCCCACAAGGTTCCTCTCACTTCATCCTCTGCTACAAGTTCTGAGGTTCCAAGCCATCTGCCCTTTTGGACAACTGGTTACAAATTCGAGGATTCTCTCTACCTTCTTAAATTTTTCTAATTCCCTAGAATGGCCCATAGAATTCCAGGGAGTGTTTTATTTGGGGTTACAATTTTTCTATAAAGGACATACTGCAGGACTAATGAAGAAGAGGCATGTAGGTTGGGATCTGAGAGGGTCCTTAACACAAGCCTACCGTGTCTCCTGGGTAAGTTCCCCTCCCAGTGCACTGTGATTTGTCACCAACCTGAAAGCTTACTTGAGCTTCAGAGATCCAGAGGTTTTTGTTTGAATTTAATCCTATGGACTTGACTGATGAAACCTTGGCCATACGATTGAAATCAGTCTTTGGTTTCCTTTCCCTTCTTCAGGGGTTAGGAAGTCAAGATGGATAACACAGCATGGATAACCTCATCAGTATAAACTGAGTGTGGAAAGAGGGACCCATCATCAAAATCAGAACACATCACCTGGGAAACCCAAGAGTTTAGAGGCATTTCCTCAGGAACCAAGGACAAAAGCTAGCCAACTTCTTGACAACGGTATCCACTTACCCACTGGCTACAAACAACATGGAGATACCATGCCTGGAATTCGTTGGCCTGTAACTGGCACCCAGCAGCTATTTTTAACTTCAGTAAAACTCACAGCAAAGAAACATTTACTGACATTTATTAATGTGTTAGAGCAGACCTTTACTGTCTAGGAGTTCCAACATTCAGTAGCTCAGGTCACACTGCCAAGAATTACCAATACATTGACATTTTGGTCTTTAGCAATTCTTTACTGAAAACAGTGAGACAACGGCCAATAGCCACCCAAAAAAAGGTTCTGTGTGTGTGTGTGTGTGTGTGTGTGTGTGTGTGTGTTTGGTTTTTTGAGCCCTGGTTGTCCTAAAGCTCACTGTGTAGACCAGGCTGGCCTCAAACTCGGAGGTCCTCCTGCCTTGTCCTCTTGCCTCTGCCTCCCAAGTGGCAGGATTAAAGGTATGTGCTGTGCCACCACTGTCCAGCTGAGTGTTTTCTTTTTAAAAGACATCTTTCTTTTACCAGGTGATACCTGTCCACAGAGACATGCTACCTATGTTTGAATGAAGTAGGACATATAGAAAATATATTCAATTTGTTCCAAGAAAGGGACTGTTATCAAAGGGTATTCAAGTCCAAAGGGCACCTAATAAGATGCCTGGATTCTTGGTACAAAGAGAGAAAGAGAGAGAGAGATGTGAATAGTAGCAGAGACTGAGATAGCTTATTAGGAAACAAGGTATTTCACCTCAGCAGCATAGTAGCACTGGCCCTAATTTTGGTGGTTGTTGGTGAGCCAGCACCTAGGGCATGAGCATGGGAGTGCTGACCCTGCCACTTGTTTGTCACTTGAGGTGGAATGGGCGATGTAGAGATGGCCATTTCCCCCAGCCCTTCACCACCTGCCTCAGGTTGGAGAGCTGGCTCCAGGGTCATGAGAGCAGGAAAGTTGCCCTTGCTGCTCACTGACTGCAGTACTCAAGACAGTGAGCTTTGTACCTCACCTGGAGAGCACAAGAGAGCTCACCCTGCTGGCATGAGCAAGAGTGAGCAGGCCTCAAGGGCATGAGAGTAGGAGAGCTGGCTCTGTTCCTCCCTGGATGAGCTAGCTGGGGCAGTGCTATCTCTCGGTGGCTCATTACTAGCCAGCCCACGCTCCTGCCGCCATGACCTTCCCACCATGGTGGAGTTTACCCTCTCACTGTGAGCCTCTTCCTTTCTTAAGCTGGTTTTGTCAGGTGTTTTGTCACTGCTAGAAGACGAGAATCTGACACAGTGAGAAATATGAGAGGAATGGGGAAAGGGGGCATGGGGGCGGGACTGGGAGGAGGGGAAGGAGGGAGCTGGGATCAGGCTGGAAAGTGATTAAATAAAAGAATGAGACCTCCTTTGAAGATAGAGTCTAGGGACTACTGTATATAGACTTAAATCCATCCAATACTGGTTATAAGCGGTTCCCCAATTCCTCTCCTCTTATTCCCTGATGACCATAGACCTACATTACGGTTCCATCAGTTCTGGCATGAACTACATTTATTCATTTCCATGTCTTTACTTTTAGGTCTGTTCTATGTCACTTTTCTCTGCATTATACCAGTTTAAGTGTCATTTATTCCCTTACTGCATTGGTTCCACATGACAGCAGGGACTGTCTGAGGTGTACCCCTGTTCTTAGCATAAACCGAGCACGCACATCACGCTTTCTGGGTGAGCATGTGACATCTATAAATATCTCTCTTAAAGGTCACCCCCATTTATCATTTGTTCTCTCTTATCTGCCTCAAGGCTTGGTTTCTAATTCATATAGCTCTGAAATCATCTTGACTTTTGACATGTAAAATATGAATGGGTCCGGTGATATGTGCTTCAATGATTTGCAAAGATTGTATTTAAGAAACTCTTCTGTGTATAGAGCATAAAAGAATTCCTATGTGAAAACCTAAGTGGTAAAATTGTAAAGGCATCGGCATGATTTACTTTAGAAATGGAGCAAACTGAAGGAGACTTTCCAAGACCTGGAGTTTAAAGAGAAGACAAATGATGCTGCCTGAAATTGTGACTTGAAGAGTGAGGAAACCATGAATCATCCGGATGTATGAGCTAGTAATTGGAACAATGGAGAACAGATTATGTAAATAGATGTCACTTTGCTTTTGGTGAGACAGGTATTGACCAGTCATGGCTGCGCTTGGTGAATGTTGTAACATGAAAACAATTCACATTATCTGGAAGGGTAGACATGTTTGTTTCCAATTTACTTAATTTTTAAAGACAATTTGTTTAGGGGGAAAAAGAAGACCTCAGATTAGTCAAAACATTATGTATGTGGCACCGCAGAAACACACCACATAAACAACGATGGGATGAGGTATTGGCAGCATTGTTCAGTGCAGTGTGGATACATCTCACGCATTCTTCAGAGTTGTGCATGATCACTGTCCTGTATTTTCAGGTGAGCACTCTCTTGGTAAGATGAAGCGATTTGCCTGTAGGTATGTCCTGACAGTGCCTGACGGGGACCACCAACAAGCCCCAGTCCTCGCCTTCCAGCTCCATCCATTCCCTATTCCGTGTTAGGCACAAGGCAGCCAGGGTCTATCTCATAACGTGGTGTAAGGCATGATGATGAAGTTGTATGACAATGCTTAACTCTTGTCTTCTGTTCCCGCTAGGCTATGGGTGTTATATGGACTGATAACTTGGTATTCAATGTTATTCCTCGGTGCTTAGGACAGGACCTAGAATGTAATGAGTCCTCAGTCAAGACTTCTTTATACATCATACAATAACCCATTGTACCCTCAAAGACATTTTGCAAATATTATTCTGCTAGTTGTCACAGTGGTTTCCATGTTTTCTGACTTAGATTCCAATAGTTTTTATTATATTTTTGTTTTATAAAGCGTTCTTTGAAGGATTTTTTACTGAAGGCCAGGTGTGATGAAGCAGGATGCTATCCCAGCATTTGGGAGACTGTGGAAAGGGGATTTTGAACTTCAGGCCATCCTGAGCTATATAATGTTTTCAAGGCTAGCCTGATCTACACAGTGAGACTCTGTCTCAAAATTTTTGTCAAAGCACTGAGAAATTAAGAATGGACTATATTAATTCATTAGGTTCACTCCAGCACAGGACTCTATTAGACTGCCCCTCCTGAGTAACAAGCATAGGTTAGTTTCCCTGTGAGAAGAAGATGTTGAAAGGCAGACAGAAGAAATCACCACTGAGAAACACACATAATTGTCAAACTGTAAAAACAAATAATAATCTATATAAAATTTTGTAACAGAGGGGTTGGGTGTGGATATATATATATGTGTGTGTGTGCATGCATGTATACACATACATACATACATACATATGTATACACATACAAATATCTGCATATATGTATGTATACACATACATATATCATCATCAGTGAAGGTCTTTCCCTTAGGTCTCCCTATAACTCCTTCCTTACATCTTATGGGGTTTTTTGCATATATTATACAGCATCTAAGTATACTTAACTGAGTTTAAAAATTAGCCAGCATTTTATTTTATAAGAAGAGACAGAGAAAGAGAGAGAGCCCATAAGTGTACGGAAGTCAGAGGCCAGCTCTCAGGTGCCTGTTTTCTCCTTTAACTTTTATGAGAAAGGCTCCCTGCATCACTGAGAAATCCATACTAGTAGGTCCTCAAATTTCCAGGCAAGTTTCCTATGTCTATCCCCCAGGTCACAGAAGGATGCTGAGATTACAGGTGCATATCACTGCATCTGGCTTTTTATGAGTGTTCCAAGAGTTGAACTCAGGTCATCACACTTGCATGGCAAGGGGCTTTTACCCTGAATCTAGATCTAGAGCTGTATTAGGCTCTTCTCCCAGAGCCGAATAGTTATTAGAAGAAATCAGGCACGTGGGATGCAACCCCTCTCCTCCCTCTCAAGTTTCCTGCTGTAAAAACATGTCTGCAGACCACTTCTGTTTGAAGCGTAATGCCCAAGCCCTGTATGATTTAGGAAGGTCTTAATGACTCTATTCTATCCTGACCAATACTCCTTCAGCAAGGTACAGGATGCTACTTTACATATAGAGGTTACAGATCCAGGCATCTCTACTATCTGGAAACTTACTAAGATGTGAGAAGGAGGGAGAAAAGGAGGACTCACAGATGGCCTAGGTTTCACAACCACCACCGAATCGTCCTTATGATAAAACTGTTTACTCACGGGTACTTCCTCAATCTCTGTCAAAGCAGCCTCACCTCTAATTTACTTTGACAGGCTAATCATCTTGGTTCTCTGAGTTCAAAGGCTATGACTGCAGCGCTGTGGATTAAATGTTTGTCTTCTCCATAATTCATGCTGAAATTTAATTGCCATTCTAACTGTTAAGGGAACAGGCCTTTTTTTGAGGCACTTGCCTTTTAGGGACTACTTTCAAGGGTGGAACTGAGGTTAAATAGGGATGAATTTAGTTTCTTCTTGCATTTTTGTGGCTGTTCTGTGTGGTGGCACAGTGAAAGTCACATGCAAGTCTGTATCTTCCCAGCCTGCAGAACGATGAGTCAATTCTTTTCTGTCATAAGTCACAAGTCTTTGGAGCCTGTTATAGCCTCAGCAAAAGCACCAAGACAGATGCCAAGGGGTGAAGAGCGGTGGTACCAAGGCGTTGATGGGAACCATCCAAAGCCTAATGGCAGCAAAACACAGAGATATATTAGTTGAGAAATCTTCTCTTCGCCCACCCACCCCCAAAGATATGTCCTGGGGAGCGGGGAGGCAGCTGTGTGGGGTTGACTTTGAGGCTGAAGAACTTTCTAAGCCTCAGGTTACTCACAGGCCCCGTGCACAGAAGGATCCCATCAAGATGTCTGTAACAAACACGCGAATATTTTAACAATATCTAAAGTACACTTGCAAATTAAGCACTGTCCTGATCCCACATTTACAAATGAGGGATTAAATTTAAAAGATCACATTGAACATCACTGTTTGTGGGAGGGAAAACTGTGGTACAATTTAAAATAAGCATTTGAAACACTCAATGCATTAAAAGGAAGCCTCAGTTACATGCACAAGGCAAAAACGATAATTTCAGATTCTGGGATCTTTTTGGAATCTAATTTTGAATAAATTGTTGTTTTCAGAATAAATTCTTTTTAAGCCAAAATATTCAAATAATATCATTCTTTACTTGAATACTCTGTAAATACATATATTACTTAAAGGAGATTTTATGAGGCCAGAGAGATGGCTCAGAGGTTAAGCCTTGCAGAGGACCTGGTTACAGTTCCCAGTACCCACATGGTGGCTCGCAATTGTCTGTAACTCTAATTACAGAGAAATCTGTTTCTGTCTTCTGACCTCTGAGGACACCAGAAAAGCACCTGGTGCACACATACATACATACATGTAGGCAAAACCTGCACATGCAAAAAATAAAGATAAATGGAACCTTTTGGTAAATAGTAGTATTTTTTCATGCTAATTTTCTTTGAAAAACAAAACAAAAAACTTCTCTTCTTGTACAATAAAATAAAATGATCCATCTCTGAAAAACTCAAGCCTCAGTCACTCTAAACACATGGACCAAGTCACAACTCAGGCAGAAGGCTAGGCATGTGAGGATGGAATATGGCTGGAAAAAGAATGACCTTCCCCCGCCTCTTGGTGGAAAAGTCCATGAAAGAATACTGTGCCTGCAAGAACAAGTTCCTCTAAATGACATTTCATTTCTTCGAAGGGCAGTAGATTAATGCTTGCTTCTTGCAGTTCATGTATTACCAGCCCCAGTGTTTAGAAATGAAAAATTGTGTGTTCAATTCATCCTTTAGTGCATAAATGTTAGATGAAGAGTGGAAATTTGCATTTGAATGTTCGTTCCTGTTAATATACGGCCATCTTGACAACAGGTTAAGAAATACTCTAGTCCTGCTGCCCTTTCACATTTAGCCTCTATAAAACAGCTTGATGTAGTACATGTAGAGGGTGAGGAAAAACAAAAGAGTGGAGTTATTCTAACTTATGTAGCCCCTAAAGAACCTCATGACATAACTAACTGGACCCACCTGTAAATCTCCTTAACAACCAGATCATGGGGAACTAGAGACAGCTTCAAATTTGCAGCAACACAAGTCACCTCACAGGTCACTGAGGGATCAAATTAAATGGAAGGGCAAAGTGTAAAGGAATAGCCAGAGAAAGATGGAGATGACTGAGTGAAACACAGGACAGTAAGTTCAGAAGTCTCATCTGGTCTCTTCTCTCTGAGATGAGAGAAGGCGATTTTCACCAAGAAAGTCAAAGAAGCAAACTCAAATATTCATTTCTAAAACTGAAAAATTTCTCCTTTTAAAAATATTTGTGAGAGGTAAGCCCTTAATATGCTTAAGAGTCAGAGTGATAGTCTTCTTCAAGGAAGAGCACAGCATAAGATACCATGAACTTCAAGCACAGAGCCCAGAAGCCCCTGAGCTAGAAATGACCTTATCTCCTCATCTTTGAAGACTAACATTCATAGTATCAGAAAGTGCCATGAAACCTTCCAAAGGCGGGAAGCAATGACAGTTGTACCTAGCTAGGATGCCTATGACCAGCATGGCACAATAACCCTAATGGTGCAGTAGCGGCATGCATATCTGGGAAGTAACCAATAGCTCTCCAGCTATTGGACTGAAGATCTGCTTAACAAGAAGGACATGGCATATGATACTGGAAACTTGCAACTACTTCAGGCTAGTGAGGTCATGGATCTTTGAGGAGAACCTCCAACCACTTTATTAAACCAGCATTACCAATAACTACATTCTAAGTGTTTTTTTCTCATACCCAGAGATAAACGTGTTCTTCACCCCTCATCAAAGAGATTTCTCTTTGCAACAATTGGAAAACCCTTACAGAAAACAACAACCAATCAAAACACAGAATTGTAGAATCTAATCTCAATGGATTTGTCTATAAAACATCTATCAAACCTATGGCACTGGGGATATTGTAGAAGAGGAGACAGAAAAATTGTAAAGCCAGAGGATTGGGGAGTTTGCTGTGAGATTGTGTCTCCTAGTAAGATTAGAAAATACACTATTGAAGTCTCACCAACATGACTGCTTAAACATGAGGTGAACAAGGGCAACAGTAGACATGCCACAGTGGAGGGAGGAAAGCCCATGAGGCCTCTACCTCACACACAATATAACTACAGGCAATGAAGGAATGCTGAGAGTCAGAGCAATAGTCTTCTTCAGGGAAAAGCACAGCAACTGCTTATCCAATACCAAATGGCCAGCCTTGACGATGTTCATGCAAATGAAATTGTTCATACTGAGCTGGTATATTTGGGAATATAGTTACATATACTCATACATCATAGGCATACACATTCATCATATGCATGTACCTATATGCATGTAGAAACAATTAAAAGAAAGATGGCCCTGAATTTGAAGAGCAAGGTAGAACATATGGGAGGGTGTGGAGGAAGAAAAGCAAGGGAGAAATGATACAATCTCAAAAAATAAAAGAAATAAATGAAGGAAAAAAGTGTTACAGATTACTGAGGCTTAGACCTCACTGCCAAGCATAGTGTTTTGAGAAAGTGCTCTGAGGCGTCTTTCTTCACGTCTCAGACATTTGTCATAATTAAGGACATGAGATTCAAGTCCCTGTGTGGTTGAGTGGGTCCTGAGAGTTGACAGAAGGTGGAAGATGAATGTAGACTCTGACATTTTCCTGTACTGGAAGAGATTATCCTAAATAATATCAAGTCCTTTGTAGAATCACTGTCTTCTGAAAACCACTCGAATGAAAAGAATCCCAGCCAGTAGACTTGTCCACATGTGCAAGATCATAACATTGTTCTCTCAGAAATTGGAGAACGAAATACATTGCAGGAAAATGTTGCCATGTATTGAGACAGTGGTCAGCCTCAGTTTATAAGCCATTTTGACTGTTTGATCTGAGGAAGGTTTGGTCCTCATATGAACTTACAGACAACCATTCCTACACTTGACGTCAAGCAGAACTTTGGAGAACAGAAAAGATTCCTCACGCTGTTTCTATACTCAAGGGTGCCCTCAGCCCTTCTGTCTCTACAGACACTGTATCTGGTGTGTCCAAATTGAGCTAAACGCTTGGGATCAGCCAAGACTATTTTGAACACTCAAAACAAGGTGAACTTTTGGATTCCCGTTCTTTGTGGCCTTGAAGGTTGCTTCTGGAAGTCCTCTTAGCATGAGTTTATCATGACTCAGAAAAGGACTTATTTGTGGTTATAATAACTGAAAGGGCAACACTGGAGGGTTTAATTGAAAATCATTATACTATTGGACTTCTGCCAATGAGAAAGTTTTAGAAAGCCCATCTTTTACAAGAAAACAACTCCCCCAACCCCATCAAATAACTGAAGGAGGAAAGTATTTCCTGTGAAGACACTGAAAACCAGGTAATTGTTTTAAGGGGCTTTTCTACCCTTGAGTAAAATGATAGTATTTCTGGAAATATTTCCAAAACAATTAAAAAAAATAAAATACAAAGTGTTGCAATAAAACTAAAAATCTGTTTGTTTATTATTATTATTTATTTTTAGAAAAGCCTTGACTATTTATAGAATTTCATAGATCTCTGACCTGAAGGACTCTCCGAGTACTATAACAAAAGCCCAAGGGAAATGCTACATTTCCTGTTTCACTTCCAGGTATGCATGGAGCCACACTGAGAAACAACACTACATTTTTTTGTAGACATCTACTGTCCTCTGAACCAACAGGGTAAAACACCTGGGAGGTGGAGAGTTGCTAATGTGTTGGTCAAAGAGCAAAGAGAAGCTGAAATGTCTAGAAAAATATCTGTTTTTTTAAAAAAGAACATTGAAAACATATTTTACTTGGAGATATAAAGTTGTCCCAAAGCAAATTAATTTCAAATTTCTTATTTTCTCTGTGTATTTTTAGCTGCTCTAGAACTTGCTCTGTAGACTAGGCTGACCTCAAACTCAGAGATCCACCTGTCTCTGCCTTCTGAGTGCAGGGATTAAAGGCATGGGCCACTACCTTTCAGTGAATTTCTAATTTCTAATATTTGTTCTTTGTACATTTTTAGAAGAATTCGAGTGTTTAGACTAACAAATATGGACAGACTGCCTTATTTCACTTGTTTCTGTGGCTAGTGCTTGTATGTGGTTATTTTACTGATTTTATTTTTAAACATGATTATACAGTTCACATATTTACTAGTTAGCCAAAAGGCCATTAATTTGAATATGATTGGAGTTCTATATTATTATTATAATTATTTTAGTAGCAATTTTAATGGAAGCCTGTTGTGGATTGAATGAGAATGAACCCCAAAGACTCTTATATTTGAATGGTTGGTCCCTAGTTGGTGGAACAGTTTTTGGAAGGATTAGGAGGCATGGCATTGTTGGAGGAGGTATATTATTGGAGGGTTAGGCTTGGGTTTTTAAAAGCCCATGCAGGGCTCGGTGTCTCTCTCTCTCTCCCTCAAACTTGTTGATCAGAGTAGGCTCTTAGCTACTGCTCCATCACCAGGTCTGCTTGCCTGTCATAATGGCCATGGACTCACCCTCTGAAACTATAAGCAAGACCACATATTGAATGTTCTATTTTTTATGTTTCTTTCGTCTTGGTGTTTCTTCACAACAATAAAAAAGTAACTAAGACACCTGATATTGGCAGATAATAAATTTTAAAAATCAGATAGATAGATATATAGATATGGAGAGAGGGAGGGAGAGAATGTATGTGCTTATAATATGCCATGCACTCTGTATCATGAGCTTTACAACAATCCCATAGATAAATATTATTCCACATTAAAAGGCAAGATGTAAGCCCTGAAAGTACAGCTCATTGCTAAAATATCTGCATAAATCCATCTTCAAAATTCCTAAAACACATTCAAAAAGAAGAAAGAAAAAAGAAAGGAAGAAGGAACAAAGAAAGGAAGGGAGAGAGAAAGAAAGAAGGAAAGAAAGAAAGAAAGAAAGAAAGAAAGAAAGAAAGAAAGAAAGAAGGAAGGAAGGAAGGAAGGAAGGAAGGAAGGAAGGAAGGAAGAAAGAAAGAAAGAAAGAAAGAAAGAAAGAAAGAAAGAAAGAAAGAAAGAAAGAAAGAAAGAAAGAAAGAAAGAATCATAGGAAAAAAGAAAAACCCAAACTCAGTCAGGACTGATTTTGAACTGGAATTTGAGCTCAGTCATTGGACTGACTTTCTCTGGTTCAAGCCTCTGTAATCCTGGCACTCTGGAAACTGGGACAAGAGAATTGCTGCAGGGAGTCTGAAATCACCCCAGGCTACATACAGAGTTCTGGGACAATCTAAACTATGTAGGAAAACTCTGAAAGAAATACAATTATTCTACCCACCCACTTTGAATATATTCTTCTTTATGAAGCATGCAGGACATGGAGGCTCACAGAAACTGAACCACCGACCAAAGGGCATACATGGGACAGACGTAGACCCCCTACACATATGTCACATATGAGCAGCTTGATTTTCATGTGGGTCCCCTAAAAACTGGAGCAGGGCTGTCTCTGACTTGGTTGCCTGCCTTTGGATCCCTTTGCCCTTATTGGGCTGTCTTGTCTAGCCTCAATAGGAGAAGATATGCCTAGTTCTATTGCAACTTGCTATTCCAAGGCAGGTTGATAGCCATAGGAGACCTGCCCTTTTCTGAGGAGAAAGGCAACAGAGAATAGGGAGTAAGGGAAGGTGCAAGGGAAGGACTGGGAGGAGAGGAGGGAGAGGAAGCTGCAATTAGGATGTAAAATAATAAGTAAATGAATAAATAAATAAGAAATGCGACATCATTACTCTGTTAACTTCCAATATAAAAGAATTCAAGAACCTTCAACTTCAACTAAGATTCATCACCAGATATGGCAATCGTCTGCATAACATCAGTAACTTAAAAACCCAGATATATATTTTTTTTCTTTTTCCTTAGGGTTATACTGCCTGAGGGTCCAGAGTGTTCAATTTTTGTCATAATTCATTTGGCGGCCTGACAAAGCTAATTCAGTCATGTGGTCCACCAAAATATTTTTTTTTTCAACATCAGGGTACATACTTGATTGGGATCCAGGAATAAATGGCTCTCTGAAGGCTTCCTGGCAGGTTGATGATGTGATTCATCAACTCGAGATAACAGGACTGAGTCGTACTGAATCAGGAGCATATTTAAAATGCTTACGTGCCCCTAAATATCACAGTGTAGAACAAATTTCACTGCACTCAATTCACTGATATTTAGAATATTTGCCATCAGTCTTTTAGCTACAGGGTTTAGCGATGGTTCAAGATTACTGTCTTCTTTTTAAATGTAAATAACTTAAAGTATGGCTCATTTATCTTGGGCTTAGTTTAAAATGACATGTAGCCAGTCACTTTGGAATAATAATAGCTTATGATTTAGTCATGAAGTTATGCCACACCTTGTTGTCCAGAACCACTGAGGAGAGAAATGTTCCATAAAAATTAAAAATAAAAAAAGTTTCTTTAATTTATTTTTTACAGTTATTTATTTTGTGGGGGTGAGATGGGGAGTATTGTGTTTGTGTGTGGGCACGCGTGTCACTGTGTACAGAGCTCAGAGGATAACGTTTGGAGCTGGTTCTCCCCTTCAATGATGTGATTTCTGGAGGCCTCCTGGCTGCTTCTGGATCTCACTTCCCTGTTCTCACAGGTAGGCCCTGTTCCCCCCACCTGGATCCTCCATTTCACATGGATTTAGTTCATGTGGTCAGGCTGGATGGTGAGCACCCTTTCCACTGAGCCATCCCGATTACCCAAAATGTTCCATTTAGGTACATTTTCTAGACTATCTTAAGGAAGCCTCAAAAAAAATTTATTTGTTTGTTTAAAAAACACATTCATAAAAAAATACACACACACACATTCATTTTTACCCCTTCATATTTGATGTAATTGGGATTAAAGTCACAAATTCAATTTCCTAATGACTCAAAGTTTTTCTGTATTTTTTAAATTATCAATAAATAAATAACAAATAAATGAAAATAATAACATATACCAAATAATAAATGCAACCATCAAATAAAAATAAATGAACAAGGTCTAGTGTATCCCAAGGTGGCCTCAAACTCTCTGGGTCTTAGAGTCTTGGTCCTCCTTCCTGCTCTTGCTGACTGCTGGGATTTCAAGCATGTACCATTTGCCCGGGTGATGCAGTGCTGATAGGCAAGCAGGCCAACCAACCCAGCTGCATTCCCAACCCTCTGTTGCCTTTTGATGGTGTTTAAGCTTTCTTCTCTTTTGTTCCCTATGATTTTCACGTATTTACGTTTTATTCATCTAGAAGTCAACTACTAAGAACATAGACCCCCTCCATACTTTTTTTTTCTTCTCGACTTACAGTCCCATGTGGCAATGTGCTGTGTTGAGTGATGACCCAACTTTCCATCCCTCCAATAACCAAATGTGTCCATCTTCCAATATCCAGAGCCTGTTAATGTTACTTTCTTTAGAAAAAGGACCACTGGAGACACACTTCAATGTCATGAGACTTGTCTCACTACTGTTTCAAAATGGCTGACAAAATGAAGACTTTATTTATAGCGGACAGTCTCAGAGTTCAGTACTTCACAGCAGGAAGGCCTCTGTTGGCAGGAGCTTGAGGCAGCAGCTCCTATTGCACAGACAATCAGGAAACAGAGATAAATATGTTATGGTTTGTTGAGCCGCTCTGACTGCCACTTGATAGGGAAGTAGCCTCCCTGTGGCACTGGGGATTTTCTTCAACAACCACATGGCTTTGGGGACTGCCCCCTTTTAATTCATGCGAAGTACCCCTTTTCAAACCCTTTAAGCTGCTAATTTTACTATTGTTCTATGTGCATTTACATATCTGTAAGCCACTGAAGAGTTTGCAGTGTATAATGAGAACTTTTAAGGGGCATAATCTTGCAGTGGTCCACTGCAAGGACCACCGAAAGACCAAGCCTGTTGGTCTTGGGTGTTTAAGGCAATACTTAAAAACAGAAATGGCAGCAAGGCCCAGTAGAGCATTATATATAATCACTTGTATCAATTATTATGTTAAGAGAGCACTGTTTGTTTGACACAGTCTCAGGCATAGAGGACACTACCTTCATTTAGCTCTCCATAATCCACAGGCATTTTCCAGGTCCAGCTTCCTCGTTCCAGACTGCGTCTGCTATAGGGCTAACTGCACATCTGGCCAACCTGACATTCTGTCTGGAACTAGCTTGGGATGCTTAGCCTGGCTCAGGTCCAAGTGAGAGCAAGTTTTTGCTGTAGTCTGCTATGCTTGCCAATGAAACCATCTCCTTGGTTCTGGCAGGCCCCTGACCAGCACCTTCCTGTTGGCACCATTGGTCTGAATTGGCTGCACAGTTTATCTCACCTCTTATAGATCATGCAAATGTCACTCCTGCACGAGGGCACACAGTTCCTAACTAGATGGGCAAAATAGCTACACTAACATCAGCCCCAGATGTGTGTCTCAGCCCCCTTAGCAACTCCAACCCTTCTGGGTTATGTCAGACCTTGTTTGTGGGAAAGGACTGCATTGTGGAACTTGTCCTGGGAATACAAAAACAAACATCTGTTCACCCCAGCTAGGGCACCAATAATGGGATGAAGGAACCATGCTACCCAAGACAATCTTCGTGAATTTGTACTGGGGTTATTTACAGGAGCGCACATTAAAATCAGGCCATCTTTATCCTCAAGATTTTGCTTTAGCCTGGGTGAGAACTCATACAAGTTTCATCTATTTTCTGAGTCCTAAGAGAGCAAGCTGCCCTTCTCCTTCCGTTTTAATTTGAATGAAACAAACCTAGAAGACCAAGCAGGGAATCATGAATTAAAACACATCCTAACTTGATCCTTGTTAAAAGTAAAGGGAAACAGGAAAGCGTTGCAATTATATCTTAATTCAAAATGTAATGGGATTATGATTTTAATTTTTTCTTTTTCTTTTTTTTTTTACTAATTTTGTCTATATTTAAAACTCACATAACAAAGCATTGCCAATAACAAAACACAAAAATCCATAGCCTAAAAAAAAAGCATTAAGTGAGTTTTTCAGCATGATATCTGTAATTAAGGACAGTTCTGACCTGAGACTGGACTCTGGACTTCCAATCAAATTTTTTTTTTTCTTATTTTTTTTCTTATAACAAGCATTTTTGCAGGCATGCCAACCTTCTGGGGCAGGAGATATCTGCCCAGAGCTTGACAAGCCGAGGGGTGAATTAGGGAATACACTCTGGTGCTATCAAAGACTCATATAAGCAGTTCATCAGCAGGCAGCCAAGTGGCAAATTGGGATTGACTGGGAGTGCAGAGCAGCTGCTGACTGGAGGAGGAGTGCCCAAAAACTCTTGGCTCTCCCCCATGTAGTCTTTAAGGGAGCCATCTCAGAAGCAGACCAGCCTTCGATGCCCAAACAAACAAAGCTGAAAGTGGGCTCTGTTCTAGCTGGGCTTTTCTTGATTGCATCAGGATCTCTAGGCATCCCTGAGATCATTAGAGCGAGTCTGGCATGAGGCCCCATGGTTATTACTCAGGCTTCAATGCCTGGACTCCAAAGATTAGAGAAGAGTTAGTGTTGAGTGCTACCTCTACATCACTCAAGACAGCTGATTTTTTTTTTTTATTAGAAATAAAACCAAGATGCCATTATTATAGTTGTGGTCTTCTTGTGGGGTTACCTGGGCCTGTGAGGCAGGCTATGGGCAGATGAAGAATAAAGAAAATATATGCTCAAAATCAGAAAGGTGCTGACAGGGCAGGTCTAGCAGCACAGGCCCAGGCACAGAACAGGCTCACTGCTCCTTCAGAGTGGACAAATACCTGAGCAGCAATGGCCTGTAGCTAGGTGATGCTTCTGCCATCCTGTAACACCTGGATTTCTCACTTTGGTTCTCATATTTTCAGAAGACGAGGATCTCCTAGGAGGTCATTCCTCGAACAGAAAGGCAAGGTCAAGTTCTGCCATTGTCAGTGGCAGTACTCTTGCTTTTCCCTAGTTGATTTTTAAGCATATTTTAGGAAGATACTCCTGTAGAGACATACAGATTATTTTTTTCCTGAACAATTGGATCATCCTCTTTTTTTGTTCTCAATGGCACCCCCAGCATCCTTAAAAGGGACCATTCCCCTTTCATGGGCAGTGGTGGTAGAGGTGGGAATCTGCTTGTTCTGTCAGGATGACTCTTTGAAGTAGGATATTGGGTTTTGTGGCTGTGGCGTATAACAAAAGTCACATCCTAAAGACCGTAGCTGTTGAATCATGGTCTTTAGAGTTCTGAAATTTTTCTACTTAGTGTTCTCTTAGCCCACCTTCACTGCTATGACATGTGACTTCTCTATGAGATTCTCTTGTTGCTTAACTTGGAAATAGTTTATATACATACAGACCAAGGAGAGGACATTCTGTCCACAAATGATACCCAGATGTTCAAAGAGCAAAACTCAAGGATATTAAATAACTATTCAGTTATTATGAGGCTGGGCAGAATACTGAGCTCCACATAACTGAAGCTGTTGACATACATTAAAACTAATCCATCTGTTGTCTTTGACATGTTCTTAAAGAAGAATCCATCAATCATGGAGATTTTGGTGCTTTTCTTCATTTTCTTTTCTTGGGGGGGCAGATATACTGTGAGATTTTGTAATTCCTACTACAACGCAGAATGCCAGTATATCATTCACATCTCATCTTCATGCCTTCTGAAGAATTAGAGCAATAGTCTAACTTTAAAGCAATATGACTTTCTTAAAGACAGCTAGATTTAGGATGGTCAGACCTCATATCCTGCCTCACTGGGTAAGAACACTTGATGTTCAAACATAGGCACCTGAGTTCAACCCCCCAGCACCAGGGTGATAAAACATGGGCTTGGCTACATGTGCCTGTAACCTCAGTGCCTTGTTGGGGCAGAGACAGGAGGATGTTTGGGCTTGCTGGCTTCCAGATTAGCTCCGGGGTCAGGAAGTAATGCAAAGAATGGTAGAACAGAACACAAAATATCACCCTCTGCCTGTGCATGCACACAGACATTGTGCACTCACAAGAAAGAGAGAGAGAGTGAGAGAGCACTACAGTTCTTATAATTTTATCCCAGAAAATATCATGGTTGGAGTTTTTGAAAGTATAGGTGTACATAATGAATACATTTTGGTTACGTAGCTACTGGACTACAGAAAGAATCAAGACCATTCATTGGAAAGCAGAAGAAAATGGATTAGACTTCCCTCAGACGACAAGGCTTCCTTCTTATTTTCATTTGAGGCAGCTCTTGCTATGTACACCCAGTCTCAGAAATCTTCTGTCTCAAGATTCACAGGTTCTGATATTAGAGGTGTGTACCATTATGTCTGCTCAAGAATTTCTTAATCACAGGTCATGCCTAAAAACATGGAGATGGATGATCACTTTTTAGTTCTCAGAAATGAAGTAGAGCCATGAGCTCCTGCCCCTGCTGCCTTTAGGCTTACTCATGTAGGTACATCTTAGTTCCCTAGTTTAGACTGAACTGTGTCCTCACAATAGACACTGTTGCAGCTCTATCACTCAGCGTGCTATAGATTTAAATAAGACCCTTAATAAATGAGGTCATGAGATGGGACCCTCATCCAATAGGAATGGGAGATGCAGGTCTCCCTCAGCCCCTGTTCATACTGAGGATAAAATACATGAGGATGCAGCTGGCAGGCAACCATCCGCTGACTATGAAAAGATGCTTCACCTGAAAACAACCCTGAGGATATCCTAGGTTGGATTTCTAACTTCTAGACCTACGCGAAAATAAATGTTTGCTATTTAAGTCACCCATTCTGTTACAGGCTGAAAGTATGAGCACTCTCCCTGGCCTTTCCCCACAGTTTTAGCTAAGAGGTCAACTGTGCTTTGAAAATATTAATAATTATTTTCAGAGATAATCTATGAAGTTTTAAGTTTTGAACCATTCTGAGTAGCATGATAGAAATCTTATACCATCATTCTCTGTCCTGTCCAGGACATGAGTCATCCTTCACTTTTGCATTACTCTGCCTGCCTTATGGCAGTTAAAGAAACCACATAATCTGGATTCTAGTATATGATAATTATGTTATTATCAGTTGTAGATATCAATGTCTTGCCATGTCTATTTTTTGTTTTGTTTTGTTTTGTTTTGTTTTGTTTTTCAAGACAAGGTATCTCTGTGTAGCTCTGGCTACTGGAACTTGCTTTGTAGACTAGGCTCACCTCAAACTCAAAGATCTGGGAGTCAAGGTGTGTACCACCACTGTCTTGCTACCCTATCTAATTTTTAAATTAAACGTTGTTGTAGACATAAGTGTATAAGGTAGACATGATATATAAGGTACTATCCACAATTTAAGGCATGTACTGATGGTTTTGGAACATACCATTGATTTATTGTACTAGACAATAATTTTTCCATGTAAAAACCTCCTGAAGACCTCAAAGCCTATGATTCTTGTGGAGGAGCAATTTGAGATTTGTCTGTCTGTCTGCTGTGTGTCAGTCAGTCAGTCAGTCAGTCATTCTGTCAGTTTTTCTATCTATCTATCTATCTATCTATCTATCTATCTATCTATCTATCTATCTATCTATCTATCTATCTGTTTGTCTAAGCATGACTTGATGGACTATCACCTTCTTCTTCCAAAATTTTATGCTGTTAGTAGTCCTGTGCTTTTTCTGTGTTCTGTTGCTTCCATGAAACATTAGGTTCTCTACTTTTTGTGTTTTACTCTTGGAGTCTCTGCATACTTTAGAGCTAACATCTTTATCTAGTCAGTATATTTTTTTCTTCTCATGTCATTCCCCCTTTCTTTCTTTTGTTTCTTTTCCTCTCTCTCTCTCTTTCTCTCTCTCTCTTTCTAAGACAAGGTCTTGCAGCTATATACAGTAGCACACACCTGTAATTCCAACAACTCTGAAGGCAAAGGCAGGCTGATTTTTGTGAGTTCAAGGCCAGCCTGGTCTACAAAGCAGGTCCAGGATAACCAAGGCTACACAGAGAAACCCTGTCTCCAAAAAGCAAACCAACCAAACAACCAAACAACCACAAAAACAAGGTCTTGCTACAGTGCAGGCTGCACCTGAGCTCCCAATGCAGCAGGGGATAGCCTTGAACTCCTCCTTTCATCTCTATCTCCTAAAAGCTAAGATTACAGGTGCCTGCCTCCATGCCCTGTTGATGTGGTGCTGGGTGTCCGTCAGACCTCTCCAAACATCAGACCTCCCCAAACATTAGGCTAGAACTCTACTACTAACTGAGCTACAACCAACTCCTTCTTTTCATTTTCTGACACCACAGTCCTACAGCCTCCTGTTGCACAGTCCACATAAAGGATCTCTGAACTGGGCCAGGATGAATTCCGATTCAGCCTCGTGGGTCCTGCACAAAGATTTCTTTTTATCTATGTTTGCATCTGGTATGTGATTAAGAATTTCACTGATTCTCCTATACTCCTCACATTGTCATCACATACCATCAGTGTATGTTGGAGGCAAACTGTTAAAATTTCAAAATCTTTCGCTATAGATATTTTTTTGTGATCTATTCAAATAAGTGGGACGATGCAATAGAATGTTAATGTTCTCAAACTCATGGATAGACACCCTAGCTCCAATGGGATGGTATTAGGAAGTGGAATGTAAGCAGTCATGGGTTAGCAGTCTTCTTATAGAGGAGACCTCCCTGGCCACTGCTACCACCACAGAGAGAAGACAAATACTTAGGAGGAAGCAAGCTCATATCCCATATCTAAACTGCTAATACTTCCATCCTGGACTTCTGGGCCTCTGGAATTGTGAGAATCCATTTTCGTTCTGTTAGCCATGTGGGATTCTGATACAGCAGCGTGAACTGCCTGTAATTATAGAGTGGATACTGGCTGGAAGCTCACCTTCCTTCAGAAGCTGTCTCATCTAAAGCTCACCTTTACCCAGGATGTTAGCTGAATCCCTACAGAAGTTTTCTGATTGGATGGCGTAAACTTCATTTCAGTTCAGCTCCTGAGCTAAAGGAGTGGATATCTTGCTAAAATGAGTGAGGAAATCAGCATTGTCATAGCTCAACAGACTTCCAAACTAGTCCCCTCTCATCTAATATCTGTGGACCCTTAAACATCTTCTCTCGACACAAGTCCAGGGGCAAACTCTGGGAAGTGTTGTATACAAGTATGTTTTGTGAAGGCTAACCACCTAAGAAAAGAGTTGGCTGCAGGCCCTGGATTTCACTTTAGCACTTCAAAACAAGAAGAAAACAACGCAGCACATCAGAACGAACAACACCAACTCTGAAGTAGAGGACACTACATGAAGAAGCACAGGTTATATGACATCCTTTTCTTCCCAGAAAAGATACATCAGTGAGGAATGGTGACTGTGTGGGAGGAAGATGCTTTTTCTTCTCCTGTCACCCTAGGTTCGCTGCATAGAGCCCTGTAAATTGTACAAACAAAATAAAAATTAACACAAGAAAAACAGTACTGGGGAGATGGAAAGGAAAACATTCAATTTTTTCCTATGTTTTATGTCTCAGACAGAAAGGAGCATTCAAAGGGCAATGATGACTCAAAGAAATGATTAAGCCAGAACTTCCATTGTTTTCTTTTCTGTCTTGTTTTTGTTTTTGTTTTTGAGACAAGGTCTCTCTCATTCTGGAACCCAGGATGACAATGAACTTTCAATTTTCCTGCCCCAGTGTCCCCAGTACAAGGATTACACCAGTACACTCTCATTTTTATATCAAGAACAGAAAATTCATGGGAAAATGTGATAGGACAAGAGAGCTGAGCTAAGGGGAGCGGTTGGAGAAATTGGAGCAAGCTGTGAACCCTTAGCATCCGTCTTCCTTCAGAGGCGGTCCGCAATCCATCCATTCTCCTGTCTTTACGGAGGGAGGACTGCTCTCAGATGATGGACTTATGGCTTGCTTCAGGGGAAGAGAGGTAGGTCTGAGAAACTTCTCATTGCCTCCTGTTTTTCAAATCTATTTGGCTTCAAATACCCGATGTGTTGAGATTCCATATTCTAGGCTATCATGTTTTCAACACTGTCAATAGATAAAAGAATGATTCCTTGAGACTCTCCACCTTGATTCTGGCTACAGCCTTAGACTCAGATATAAAGATTTGAGCAAGCAAGCAAGAAAATACATGCCAACAACTCTCAAAGAAGACAAAACAAGGGAAAACAATAGCCAGGTATTCCTTAAATAAATAAAACTTCTAATTTCCCTAGTTGGTTACAAATTTCCTGAAGTAAGAAGTTTCAGGGCACAAACAAACGACTTTTCCTTATCACTGCAGGAATTGCTCATCCCTTTATTAAGTTGTTGGTGTTAAATTGGTACTTACATAGTCCTTTTTCTTTGTAATGCTAACAAGAATAATTACCATGTGTAATTTTAGGTCATTATTATTTGAACTATTAAGCCTAGAAATGTTTTTGCTTCAATGCAGTACTACTTTAAGTAGCTTTCCTTGGTGCCATTTTTCTTATTTTTACCCTAAACATTTGTGAAAATCACATAAAGTTGTGTAGTTAGAGAGTCCTTCCCAGAGTCAATTATTCTGTACTTTTTTGTTTTGATAGGATAAAAACAAGAGCGAGGGTGGTCCCTTTGGTGGCTCTATGCCCAGGTGTGCCCCTGAGAAATTATGCCATAAATTTAGGACATTTTGTTCTTCAGAAGATCCATGAAACAATCTCAGGGGTTTGTTTGTGGAGAAAATGTTGTCAAGACCTGTCTGCTTACATTACCCATTTAATTATCACTTCACAGGATGCCCACAATCACATGCCTTGCAAAACCATCAGGGTTATTTTTGCATTCGGTTTTAGGACAAACCGATATTCTGCGGCTCTAAGGAGAGGTCACATCCTGTCTGTGACTATCAACCTTAGTCAGCTTGGTTGGAGTCAGAAATGCCTAGACTCTTAGCACAAAGAACTGCATAGAACATTTCCACAAGATCATAGCCACACATGCCCAATGCTAAGCTACCAACCACTCAAGCGAATTCTACCTTCCGCCCTAAGTGAGGCTGTAAAGGCCCCTTACTTGCATTGCCAAGATAAAGAATTCTGAATCTCTAGCTCTGAGGGCTGCACAGATTCATGCATCCTCACCAACACTCAAATAGGCTCCTACATCAATTTTATCTAAAGAAAAGGTCTTAAAGAAAACAAAACCAGGGGTTGGGGATTTAGCTCAGTGGTAGAGCACTTGCCTAGCAAGCACAAGGCCCTGTGTTTGGTCCTCAGCTCTGGAAAAAAAAAAGAAAAAAGAAAAAAAAAAAGTGCATCCTGATGCTTGTGAAAACAATGTGGAAGAAATTGCTCTTAGTTCTAAGTGACTCTGGATGCAAGGCTGGAGTGACTGGTGGTCATGAGAACAGAAGATGAACAGTGGTTAGGCAGTTATAGGGCAGGAATCCTATCCAAAAGCAGCAGGTCTGAAAATGTCCTCAGTCCTGTCAGTAGTTCTTGTTCTCCCTGAAGCCCAGAAGGAACCTTTGCCAGAAGGGAGTTCTGGTTCCAAGTCTTATCTCTTCCCTGTAAAGGAGTGTCTGTTCCTGGGAACTATGTGACCAAGAGTGACAGGCACCTGGATGCCCTTTGGATGTGCCAACTTGACTGACCATCCTCCCTTGCCTCACTGTAGTCTCTGTCATAAATCTTAAGAGAAGCCATCCATCTTATGACTACTGTCTCAGTGGTAAACCCTTTTCTGGGATTCCCCCCTCTTGCAATCCACATCTCTGAATCCACATGACTCAGAGTGCCTTCTGGAACTCACCCTCTGTTTTCTATGAATTTTCTAAATATAGTCAGGGAGCCACTGACTCAGTGAAAGGGTAGTGTGAATGTAAACTTCAGCACCCTAACTCCTGAGTGAAAGCCCACCTGGGGCACATCACAGTCAAAAGCCTCTGTGTTTCCCTGTTTCAGGGAAGTACAACTCAAAGGCAGAGGGAGAGAGGAGATAGAGAGACAGAGACAGACATACAGAAAGACAGACAGAAAAAGGGTGGCAGGGGTGGGGTAAGGTGGGAGGGGGAGAGGAGTGCTGCAGATGCAAGGTAAATCTTGCAAGATCAATCTAATCAGAATCTTGCTGAAATTTAACCAAGGTGATAGAAGTCATCTGAGAGATAGTGTTAGGGTAAGTGAGGAATTCAGGGTGATTACGCCACAGTACCAGTAACAGCTCATTAAGGAGAAATGCGTTCCTTCTTGTCAAGAGAATGGAATGTCTGGCCTGGGTGGAGACCTAACATTCCAGTTGGGTAGGTCAAGCACGCCCCAAGATGGCAGATTCACCTTCAACCATCCTAAACAGAAGGGAGGAATAATTATTCCCCTAACGGATGCCGCCCCTTGTGTGTAGTCTTTTACAGAGCCTCAGCCGTGCAGATTTGTAAGTCTGCCCGGTTTTCACAAACGCCCAGAAAGCATGACTTTTCTTTTCATTTTGTCTCTTTCCTAAGCATGCTTTCCCTAAAACTTTGGACTTTCCTTTTTCTCTACCCCGCACCCCTACACTGCTAACTGGCTGATCACCGTTCTACTCTGCACTGTTCTCCATGCCAGCTTAACTCAAAGGCATGTTTTTTGTTTTTGTTTTTCTCCTTTTCTCATTTCCTTCTCCCAGCAGCTGCCAAGATTTACAGCTTGCTTGCCCTGGGAATTTCTTTTAAATTCTAAAAAATTGTCTTTATACTTCTTTTTTGAGCCTGTTTGTAAATTCTGGTTTTCTGGGTTTTTTTTTTGTTTGTTTGTTTAAACCAGATTTAGACCCCTAAGAGGGGATTTTTGATTCCTCCAGTATCAATTAGCTCTTGAAGATCAGAGATGCTACCTGAATAGATCTGATTGGATTTTATCTAAAGCCGGGCTTTAGAGGAGGACATGCACAAGGATGGGGTTTAATTAAAAGACAAAGTGTACAGTAGCAGGCATGGCCTAGGAGAGAATCTTTGCATCATGAATGTATTTTTTCAGTGCTAGTGAAGTAACTCAGAGCCTGGTAAATATCAGGCAAGTGCTATGCCACTAAGCCACAAACCCTGTCCATTGGTGCTTTTAAAAATGTAAATATGGTTATGTCTCTGAAGAATTCTAGATATTTCTCAGAAACCAGAGCAATGTAAAGAAACGTGAGTGACTGTTGAGACCAGGCAATGTCCTATTCTAAGTCACTACATATTGTATAAAACAGTGGTCTCTCAGGTTGTGCATTACTCAAGGAAACCCCCTTTATAGGCAGTTTTTAAATCCATTTTAAGGGAAGGGACCAGGATGATTGCAGCCTCTAGGATGAGCCAGAACCTGTGCCATCCGCCCAGCATCCTCCAGCACAGACTGATGACTTATTTTGTGGGATACAAAGGGAGCCACCATACAAGTTTATTGAACAGGATTGAAACAGTGAGGACACATGGGCATATTAAAATCACATAAGAGAATCCAGGCTTAAGAACTTACCAGGTGCAGTAGACCATGGAAAAAGGGTAACTTCCTTACCAGCCCCCATAAAGTGATGGATATCCAACATTGCAGTCATGACCACATGGCACCTGATACCTGGGTTGTGTGTCCCTAAGCAAGGACTCCTCCGCTGTTGAGACAGCATCTCAGCACACTTCCTCCTGTCCATCACTTTGCCCATTCAGACCTGGCTGTTTCCTTAATCTGGGTTCAGCTTCCCTCACAGACCTAATTCCAGAAGTTCCAGCCATGGTCACAACTGGAGACTGGTCTGGTTTGTCATTCTGTCAACAAAAACATTCTCAGCACAGTTTGGAACATTTGAAGTCCACTGTGGCCCTTCAATGTGCGCTAATTCTGTATGCCAGGCATACACAGAGGGATGCATAGGTATTTTCACTGCATAGTGTGTGACGTGAGAGATAATATTAGTAATTAAGAATGGAATAAAGAGCCTCTATTCACCCCAGCCAGGCTACCAAGGTGGTCAGGTTGTATGGCATTGAAACTGCTAAACCTTGTGATTTTATTGCTGTTC